>NC_090448.1:359102876-359727876 GCF_031143425.1 Pleurodeles waltl | reverse complement strand
CCTCTATAACCCGAGTGCAGGCAGCAGTCATCCATCAAGATGCCATCACTGCTATTGGCTAAACTGTTGCTCTAAAACACTAACCTACGTAGACAGTCACAAAATCGATGGTGTGTGTGAGATACGTGCAACAGTAGAGGCCACCTTACCTGCGCTTCTTCCCTCAATCAGCACGTACTTTCAAGACACTCAAAAAACACCTTGTCACATACCATTCGTCACAGTCTTTAGCACCTCCTGCGCCCAGTCCAACAATCATTATTGGTGTTCCCACTCCCTCCTCCTCGGATTCCCTCATTACCACCCAGCAAAAGTGCCCTTCATCTCTCCATAGCCGCCCTCCACCCCGCACATACATTTCATTGGTATTATAGCGCAGGTAATGGCTGACTTTACTAATGTACTCAGCTATTTACATAAAATACAGATTTGCTCTTTGCAGTAGGCATATAAACCTTCTGCGCTTCTTTATGGCACTAAAACTGCCACTAGACAAGTCGGACCCTTTTCCCCCCAGGGAAACCACACACATATTGACAAAAGTGATATATATATGACAGCCAACCACCTGAAACTCAACTCAAGCAAAACCGAAAAAATCCTCTTTGGCCCACACAAAAACACCTGGGACCCCTCATGGTGGCCCACCACGCTAGGCCCTGCACCCACCCCTGCCAACCACGCACCCAACCTCAGCATCATCCTAGACTCCTCCCTCTCGATGACCCAACAAATCAACGCTCTCACCTCCTCATGCTTCAACACACTCCGTATACTGAAAAACATTCAAATGGATCCCCACAGAGACCAGAAAAACTGTCACTCACGCACTCATCAGCAGCATGCTTGATTACGGAAACGCCCTCTACGCCGGCACCACTCTAAAACTCAAGCGCAAACTACGCGCAGCCAGAACTCAGCAGCACGACTCATTCTCGACCTCCCCCGACACGAACACATCTCTCCACACCTCAAATCCCTCCACTGGCTCCCCACTGACAAAAGGATCACCTTCAAGATCCTCATCCTCGCACACAAATCACTCCACAACACAGGCCCTGCCTACCTCAACGAGAGTCACCTTCCACACCCCCACACGAAACGTCCGCTCAGCTGACCTCTCTCTCGCCTCTGTCCCCCGCATCAAACACACCACCACCGGGGGCAGATCCTTCTCCTACCTTGCACCCAAAACCTGGAACGCCCTCACCACCCACCTTCACAAGACCCAAAACCTACTTCTTTTCAGGAAGGGCCTCAAAACCTGGCTTTTCGAACAGTGAACCTCCCAGCCCCTTTCCCTCCCCCCGTCCCCCTCTCCAGTGCCTTGAGACCCTCACGGGTGAGTAGCGCGCTTTATAAATCTTTGATATATATAGATCTACCTCTATATATATATATATATCTACCTACATAGATATATCTATAGATATATATCAATGTACATAGATATATCTATCTACATAGATATATATATATAGATCTATATATATATATATTTTTTTAGTTGTTGTATGGTTTCCTTGGGGGCCAAAATGGCCCCCAGGGAAACCCTACAACACCTAAAAAAAAAATATTGCCCCCACAGGGGGTCACCCTGCCCACGGGTGACCCCCTGTCATTTTATTTTTTTGTATTTTATTTTTTGTGGAAAAATAAAAATTCCCCCCGGGGGAGAGGATCGCGTGCGCCCCCCCCCCACCCCTCAGGCGGCACCTACCTTTTTTTTAAATAAAAAATATGCCCGGGGGGGGGGCCGTTTTCCGAGGGGGCCGCCCCCCCAAAGTGAAATCCCTGGCATCTAGTGGTGTTTCCTGGCCCCCGATCGCAGCTGTGCTGCGATCGGGGTCCAGGAAACACTTTCTGAAGGCCTCGTAAGAAAGGGGAGAGTCTCCCCTTTCTTACGAGGCCTTTTGAAAGTGTTTCCAGGCCCCCCCATCGCAGCTGTGCTGTGATCGGGGGGCCAGGAAACCTGAAAGTGTTTCCTGGCCCCCGATCGCAGCACAGCTGCGACCGGGGGCCAGGAAACACTTTCAGGAAGGCCTCGTAAGAAAGGGGAGAGTCTCCCCTTTCTTACGAGGCCTTCCCGAATGTGGGAAAGGCCGTTTTCCCCATTAAAGTAGGAAGCGGACGCAAGGCTGCTTCCTGCTTTGATGGGGAAAACACCTTTGAAACGTCAGCGCGCCTCGCGCCGCGCTGACGTCACAAAGTTCAGGGGGAGACACGGAAGCTTCCATGTCTCCCGGGGGAAGGTTTAAAAAAAAAAAAAGCCTCGGGTGCAACACACCCGAGGATTTATTAATACCCTTCCTGGTGTCGGCCACTGGTCGTGACCCGCACCAGGGAGGGTGTGTGGGCGTCGGCCAGTGGCCGATGCCCGAAACAAAAAGGTTAAGCTTTTTCGGCTCTGAAGTCCCTTCAGCTATTATGGAAGGTATGCCTTGTGAGTTTTAGGTTATTCCTTACAGCACAGCATTACTTTTGGCACTAGGAGGAGCTGTCAACGCTATGATTTCCTTTATTTCTTTTTTGATTTTTTGGGACACACTTTCTCTATTCTTATATCTCGTGTGAGGACATGCACACGAGTGTCATGACTATCTTAATGTTATTGATTTTTCTTCTTTTTCTTCTTTTACTAAATAATAGATGTTACCCTCCTTGTTAATCTCATTCACATGATATCTTTCAGATTATTTTGTTTTGTGTTATGGACTATTAGCTTGTATAATGGTGGCCTTCTGTGTAATCTAATGCTTCAACTATTTATTATGTCACGCAAAGTCACATATTTTGATAGGTTTTTCCTCACAAAAGTCACGGGGGAAATGGTACTAGATGCTCAGTGGGACGAATTCTATTATAATCATGGTTGCCATTTATATTTCTTACAGCCCTGATGAAGTCTTTGAGAATATTTGTCTCATAGGACAAAACATGTGTTGGCTGTTGTTGCATTATGGATATTGTTTTCCAAGGACGGTTATTGTTGCCCTAATGGATGTTGCATTTCAAGATTAAATTGAACCTTTGCCTACTATCCCGGTCTGACTTATATTTGATGATTTTGAACAAAATACCAAGTCTTGACACATATGGAGGACTGAACTTTTATTCATGAGTGCCCTGACATCTGTTTGTTGCTGTTTGGTTTCTTTCAGAAACATTGGAGGAGGGAGGAAGATCCTCCTGCTAGGAGCACCGTGCATTTAAGAATGTATTAATTTTGATTTGGTGATTTACTGTGAGTGCTGTTTCCTATGATTTTCTTCCTTCTCGTTAATCTTGTTTCCTTATTCCCTGTGTGATGCCTAACTGTCTCACTGAGGCTCTGCTAACCAGAACCTCAGTGGTTATGCTCTCTCTTCTTTCCAAATTTGTCACTAACAAGCTAGTGACTAAATGTACCAATTCACATTGGCATACTGGTACACCCATATAATTCCCTAGTATATGGTACTGAGGTACCCAGGGTATTCGGGTTTCCAGGAGATCCATATGGGTTGCAGCATTTCTTTTGCCACCCATAGGGAGGTCTGACAATTCTTACACAGGCCTGCCACTGCACCCTTAGTGAAATAACATCCACGTTATTTTACAGCCATTAACCACTGCACTTAAGTAATTTATAAGTCACCTATATGTCTAACCTTCACCTGGTGAAGGTTAGGTGCAAAGTTACTTAGTGTGTGGGCACCCTGGCACTAGCCAAGGTGCCCCCACATCATTCAGGGCAAATTCCCCACACTTTGTGAGTGCGGGGACACCATTACACGTGTGCACTGTACATAGGTCACTACCTATGTACAGTGTCACAATGGTAACTCCGAACATGGCCATGTAACATGTCTAAGATCATGGAATTGTCACCCCAATGCCATTCTTGCATTGGGGGGACAATTCCATGATCCCCCGGGTCATTAGCATAGTACCCGGGTACTGCCAAACTGCTTTCCGGGGTCTCCACTGCAGCTGCTGCTGCCAACCCCTCAGACAGGTTTCTGCCCTCCTGGGGTCCAGGCAGCCCTGGCCCAGGAAGGCAGAACAAAGGATTTCCTCTGAGAGAGGGTGTAACACCCTCTACCTTTGGAAATAGGTGTGAAGGCTGGGGAGGAGTAGCCTCCCCCAGCCTCTGGAATTGATTTGATGGGCACAGATGGTGCCCATCTCTGCATAATGCAGTCTACACCTAAGCCAGTCTACACCAGTTCAGGGATCCCCCAGCCCTGCTCTGGCGTGAAACTGGACAAAGGAAAGGGGAGTGACTACTCCCCTGACCTGCACCTCACAGGGGAGGTGCCCAGAGCTCCTCCAGTGTGTCCCAGACCTCTGCCATCTTAGAAACAGAGGTGTCTATGGCACACTGGACTGCTCTGAGTGGCCAGTGCCAGCAGGTGACATCAGAGGCTCCTTCTGATAGGCTCTTATCTCTCTTGGTCGCCAATCCTCCTTCTTAGGTAGCCAAACCTCCTTTTCAGGCTATTTAGGGTCACTGCTTTGGGGATCTCACCAGATAATGAATGCAAGAGCTCATCAGAGTTCCTCTGCATCTCCCTCTTCACCTTCTACCAAAGGATCGATTGCTGACTGCTCAGGACGCCTGAAAAACTGCAACAAAGTAGCAAAACGACTACTAGCAACCTTGTATCGCTTCATCCTGCCGGCTTTCTCGACTGTTTCCAGGTGGTGCATGCTCTGGGGGTAGCCTGCCTCCTCTCTGCACCAGGAGCTCTGAAGAAATCTCCTGTGGGTCGACGGAATCTTCCCCCTGCAACCGCAGGCACCAAAAGACTGCATCACTGGTCCTCTGGGTCCCCTCTCAGCACGACGAGCATGGCCCCTGGCACTCAGCAACTCTGTCCAAGTGACTCCCACAGTCCAGTGACTCTTCAGTCCATGTTTGGTGGAGGTAAGTCCTTGCCTCCCCACGTTAGACTGCATTGCTGGGTACCGCGTGATTTGCAGCTGTTCCGACTCCTGTGCACCCTTCCAGGATTTCCTTCGTGCACAGCCAACCCTGGGTCCCCGACACTCTAACCTGCAGTGCACAACCTTCTGAGTTGTCCTCCGGTGTCGTGGGACTCCCTTTTGTGACTTCACATGGACTCCGGTTCATTCTAAGTGCCTGTTCAGGTACTTCTGCGGGTGCTGCCTGCATCTGTGAGGGCTCCCTGACTCGCTGGGCACCCCCTCTGTTGCCTCATCCAAGTGGCGACATCCTGATCCCTCCTGGGCCACAGCAGCACCCAAAAACCTCTACTGTGACCCTTGCAGCTACCAAGGCTTGTTTGCAGTCTTTCTGCGTGGCAACACCTCTGCAAGCTTTATCGCGATGTGGGACATCCATCCTCCAAAGGGGAAGTTCCTAGTCCTCTTCTTTCTTGCAGAACTCCAAGCTTCTTCCAACAGGTGGCAGCTTCCTTGCACCCTCAGCTGGCATTTCCTGGGCTCCTGCCCACTCTCGACACTGTCGCGACTATTGTACTTGGTCCCCTTGTCCTACAGATACTCAGGTCCGGAAATCAACTGTTGTTGCATTGCTGGTGTTTGTTCTTCCTGCAGAATCTCCCTATCACGACTTCTGTGCTCTCTGGGGGTAGTAGGTGCGCTTTACACCTATCTTTGAGGGTCTTGGGGTGGGCTATTTTTCTAACCCTCACTGTTTTCTTACAGTCCCAGTGACCCTCTACAAGCTCACATAGGTTTGGGGTCAGTTCGTGGTTCGCATTCCACTTTTGGAGTATATGGTTTGTGTTGCCCCTATACCTATGTACTCCTATTGCAATCTATTGTAACTTTACACTGCTTGCATTACATTTCTTGCTATTACTTGCATAATTTTGGTTTGTGTACATATATCTTGTGTATATAACTTATCCTCATACTGAGGGTACTCACTGAGATACTTTTGGCATCTTGTCATAAAAATAAAGTACCTTTATTTTTAGTACTTCTGTGTATTGTGTTTTCTTATGCTATTGTGCATTTGACACCAGTGGTATAGTAGGAGCTTTACATGTCTCCTAGTTCTGCCTAAGCTGCTTTGCCATAGCTACCTTCTATCAGCCTAAGCTGCTAGAAACACCTCTTCTACACTAATAAGGGATAACTGGACCTGGCACAAGGTGTAAGAACCTCTGGTACCCACTACAAGCCAGGCCAGCCTCCTACATGACACAACTATGGAACATCAACACAGACACACTGACTGGAGGGAGGATGCAGTAATAGTGAACTGACGTGAGGATACTTAGGGGGTACGCTGAAACAAGTGGCGACATTGACTCTTCCACTCAGACACTAGAACTTGGAGATAAGATCATCAACCACGATATGAGTATGTTGGCATGGGGATAGTGTCACTGGAGCACTGACATGGGTCACCATCATAGACACCAGACTAGGACACTAACACAAAGCCTCCAACATGACACTAGGACATAGACACAGCAGCACCAGTACAGGCATTGATTATGGAACAATAGCATGGTGCAGTGAAGTGTGGCAGAATAACATTAGGATACTGAGACTAATATACTCATGCTTTGACAGAACACCAGGTTAGTAAGGTGACACAGAGGCACTAACACCAGTGACTGGGTGGACACGACACATGGTCACTGTCTTTTGGTTATTGACATGGGCCACTGACACTGGGGTACAGACACAAAAACACTGACAGAGGGACACAGGTATTAATATTGACATTGGCACATTAACATTGACATTGTATATTGCAAAACTGCCTAGGGCTAAAGCCACAGTGACACTGCCTACATAACCAGAAACATACGCTGAGACAAGAGGAAACTGAAACTGAGATGCTGAAATTAACAAGGGGTACACAAAAGTCGTTATGGGCTCATCAACCAGGTGTAGCTTGGTTCCAGGACGGTGCTGCTCTGCAGTGCTTGGGCACAGAGGCTGGCATGGTCATGTCCTGAGTCCTACCTCCTGCCTTCCAAGAAAAGCCTCACACTCACTTTTGCTTTTTTTATTTGCTTGTGCTTTTCTTACACTGCATGAAACTCCAGGGAAAAAGTGGTGGTCGAACCCAGCACCTAAAACGGCTGCTTAAGAGTTCATGAACTGTTTCTGACTCTTGAGTTGCATGCCAAAAAGGTGTTTTTTTTTTCTCAGGAGCACCAGTGAGCTTGGCAGTTGGCCACCTTATGGGTGCAGTGATTTGTTTAGCACAGACGCAAGAGTCAGCGCACAGTTGCAAATTTCAAGATGGTCCAAATAAAACATTTCAGCCCTAATCCAGCCACTAACATTGTGTAAAAAATATATATAAATTAAATTGACAGAATTGACAAATAGATACAAAGGTGCTAACCCTTAAAATCTCCCCCAGCATATTTTTAAAACTCAAACATCTCAAATACTACTGGACGGATTTATACCTAATCAAAAAAAGCATGCATTCTGAGTAAAGTTCTACATTCAAGCTGTAGGTTGTGTAAATGCGTTCAACGGTTTTTGCTCTATTTTATGGCAGAATTTAGTATGGGAGCTAAAATAGAAACTGATACACTTTTTAACCCACCCACCCCACCTTTTTTTCCGGCGGACAGATCTTCACAAAACTTGCCAGCAGCGATTAGGTGACTGAGTTGATAGATTGCCAAATTTCATGCAAATCTGTTCATGGGTCAAAGGTTATATGCAAATAAAAAAATGCCTTTTCAATGGTAAGGCTTCTACTGTGTAAAATATATATTTATATATCTTTGTACAACGAATATGGTGGATACCACCTGTTAAATGAATGGTTCACGCGGACCTATTGATTATACTTCACAAAGAGTAAGAAAATAATTGGGCCCGCACCTGCTGTGGAGCGCAACGTCCCATCTCATCATCTGAGTAAATGTTACCATGGAGTGATACAGTATTGCTGGAAACAGATGAGGAGTGAATTCAATCCCAAAACTGTAGTGCTGGGTGACCCCAGTTTCAGTGAAAGTGATATTCGATGAATCAGTACTACTTTTAAGTTCCAATGAACAGCTGAGACTGTGGAGAGGACTTTGCAGAAGATGTTGAACACGGAGAAATAAATTACATTTACTAAAATAGATCGAAGGTTCCTGATATTTGATGGAATTCCGGAAGTCATACTCAAGAATTTGCAGTGCCTGGTGAACGAGAGCATCTCTTAATGTGCATATCATGCTTGGGGTTTCCTGATGCCCTTGTGGTACCTTCCGTCTCGGACACTGTATCTGAGGTATACTGTCGAATAGCCCTTGCCTTGTGGAAGGTGAACATATCCCCCTCATATCTCTCCTGGCACTGCATTGTGTGGTTACAAAGTGCAGCAGGTGCAGGCACGGAATGTTTATAAAGGTGAGAGGAAACAGATACAAGGGACATCCCCTGAAAACAAAAAAAATGAAGGGAAAGCAGTGGCATAGGGGGCACTCCAGTACAAAAAAATGAGTCCCCAACAGGAGAGCAGGTGTGTAGTGGAAATGGAACAAGGTTTTCGAGGTCCCGTCTTCTCAGAATGCGGCTCCTCCCTGAAAACTTGAAACAGAAATGGAGAAAAGAAGCAATTAAAAACAAAACACAAAAAAATGCGAGAGAGAGGGGATCAGTTACATTAGGCAGCATTTCAGTCACAGATGATTGTCCCGAGGACAATCTTGAAAAAAACCCTCACAGAGACGGTTAAGAGGCACCATACAGGGCTTTTAACTATCATGGAATCTGCGAATGTTCAAGTCAGATAGTTAGATATCTTAGAGGTATTTCTGGTCTTTGGTACTTTGTGATCAACATAAAAGCAGAAGGAAGGTTCACAGACTTTTATTATGGAATTGTCCAGCTGCAGTACAGTTTTTCGTCTGCCAGTGAGCCCCTACCATATTTTTGGCCACTCTGGTTAGTGCTAGTGGCTGAGGAGTAGGAATGAACCTTGAATTTATAAATTTGAAAGAGTTCAACAACTTTGTGGTGTATCATCACTTCAAGATGGAAACTATTCTCCATCTCAGGGATATTCTTCTTCACAACGACTGGTTAGTCTGTCCACTATTGCTTTGGAAGAGAATTAAGGCATATGAACTGGTAGAAAGGAATGTGTATTTCAGTCAACAGCCAGATGTCTCAAAATCAAACTCCTTATAAAATCAAGAGAGGGTAAAAGTGGTTCCAGAGGAAAAGATGACCACATCACGAGGTTGTGACCACCTAGTGTGGAGTCACTATATGGGAAGCATTCATCCCTTGTGGAGGAATCTCATGTATTTAACTAATCAATTTACCACTTATAATGGGTGAAAGGGGAAGCTCCTATTAGATGGACACTGGATTCTACATGAAGATGGGATTAATAGAACTCAGCCTCTGGCGTAAAGTAAAAAGACATCACCCCCAAATGCAACTGTGTGCCACCACACAGAGAGTCACTCACTATTTAGAAAAGAGAGGTAGTTATCTTAAGGATAAAGTAGAAAGATACCTTGGATTCTTCCGCAGCAGAACCTAGACATCTGCTTCCAAGCCCTAGAGGTGGCTCCCTTGAGATATCTGGGTTCACAGAGCACAGATTGAAAGAGTCCTACAAGGAGAACATTGCAAGTACATAAAAATCAAGCAATGCATAGTGTGAAATCTATGTCATTCAGTTCTAAGTTTTGTCCTGGCACGTCCTCAGAAATCCATTATAAATTAAAACCTTATAAAGTAAGGGTTGGGTTTCCAGTATAACGTGCACTGCTTTCATTTAAAGAATGACATTCACTCTTAGATAGGAATTATGTATCCAAAGAAACATGGAAAATATTTTAGGCCACGTATGATTGACAGTTCTCAATATTCCCTGATAAAGCAGGATAAATATGTACTGAAATTGATCACCAGAGACTGAAATCCCTCAGCTCCTTTCTTTCCATCGGTCATCTATAGGGCATTAGAACTTCTATAGTATACAAGGGAAATACATAAAGATATTTGTGAAATACAAAATGAAATCTGTGAACCAACAGCATGCGTATGTGTGCAGTCGCGGCTCGCTGTGCTCAAAAGGGGTGGTGTAGGTGCGGCACGTGGGGTGGTGAGGTGTGGAGGGGGGAGCAGGGGGTACATTTAATAAACAAAATTTTCAAAAAACGTACCTGCTCTGTTGCCGCCGCGCTGTGCCGCTCCTCTTTCCGTCATCGCTGAACGCACAGGCTCCCAGCCTGCCCTGAGGCCAATCCTGATGCTGCTCAGAGCAGCGTTAGGATTGGCTGGGAGCGCCCAGCCAGGTCACTCCCAGGCAGACTGGGAGCCTGTGCCTGCTCTCTCCAGCCCGGTAATACAGTGCCGGGCTGGTGAGAGCATACATGCGCACTGAGGGCAGTGCACAGTGCACTCCCCTCATCCAGGTCACCCCACAAGGCCCCGCCCCTTTCAGAATGAAAGGATAATAAACATAGTTTATTATCCTTTCGATCTGAAAGGTTTGCAGCTTCTGCTGCTGGTGGGGGGATGACTCTCATACGCACTAATGGAGGAGCCGCCCCTGCTTCTGTGTGTGTGTCGGTGTTCGTTGGGTGTGCCTGCTCATTCATCCACATTTTGCATCAGTACATAAAGGGGCAGATTTACAAGATAGTGGCGCATCAGCTTTGATCCGCCACTTTCCTTGAGCCCCCCTAACGAAACCATGTGTGCACCATGTTTACAATATGGCGGACCGTGGCACTTACTTCCACAGTAGCGTCATAATTTATTAAGCTATTGTGGAACTTTGCTGGATTAGCGCCATTATAGTGCAGCAAAGCACTAGGGAGGCCCATAGGCTACTATGAGCCCGTCACTTTGACGCCTATGGAAAAAATGTAGCAGTGAAGTCTTTTAGAATTCACTGAGCCATTTTTTGTGGCCTTCCGGCTTGGGAACTTGCTTTGCATACTTCCTTGCATACATTGTACCAGGCGCAGAAATAATGTGGTGCAAGCGGTTATAAAGTGGTGCAATGCTAGCACTGCGCCACTTTGTAAATATGGTGAAGGAGAATGGCCTCCTTAACGCCACATTAGCATAAAAAATTATGCTAATGTGGTGCTAAAAGGTGCTAGGGCCTCGTAAATCTGCCCCGTAGTTGTTCTACCCACAGGCCTGATTCTTGCTGCTTGGTACAGGATAAGAAGCGGACCGGAAGCTCAAATATGTCCATAAGGGAAGCCAGGAGTTCACATCTCCGTTTCTATCGATCTATGCTCAGCTGAGAGCCATGACAGGAAGAAAGCTTTGAGCAGCACAGCAACCTTGAGATCAAATTACCGAAAAACAGCAGCACTTCTAAAAATACACTCTTATTATACTAGAATAATCCGGAACCAGGGGACTGGCTTCAAAAGATAACAGCTCCACGTTAACAATGCAAATCCTAAGAAGGTAGAAAGAGGTGGACAAAGACTTGGCAGTGAAGAGGAGGCTCTTCCAGGAGGCGAAAATGAGTCAGTTGCACGTGGATGTAAGAAAGATCAGAGACAAATGTACTAATTACCCATGTTCCGGAGAGGTTTCAGTATGCAACATACCTGGCTCAAATCCAATAACATGTTGTTTGGAATTTATTGGGTGCAACCTTATATCTGTTGCAAGTTTCCCATGAAAATTGGGCGTAACTTGCACATTTTGTTGTTTTCTGACTCAAAATCCTCAAGTCTCTCTATTTGTTGGTTACCGTTCCCCCAAAATATATCAGCATATTTGATCTGTCGAAATGCTCCTTTGGAGGATGTCACTGCAGTCCTTATGTTTTCCCCATGCAGGACACGACAAATTAATTGAAACATGAGTTACAGCACTTATTGAAATTCAATGGGGCCTTCAAAATCAAACCTTTTGCTGCTTCAAGGCCCAGTCTTTGTTATCCCAATCCGTACTCACGCTCATCATAGTCCTTACTGCCAGAGACGTCCTTGGTTTCACTACATAGTACATACTCATAAAGCTCGTCTATCGTCTTACATATTTTACTTTTTTAATTGAGCACAGATCTGATTTAACTTATGTCACTGCCCACTTTGACAAATATACTTGAATTTACCAAGCGGAGCATAATTTTTGCTCCTTTTAGACAAAACAGGGCAGTTTCTGAATTTCTCAATCTATCACAATGAATGGCATCTTAAAAACACCTCACACCTACATGTTTTCAGAGACATACAAAATTCGATCCTTAATTCTCACCAATAAGCACCCCATAGGTCGGCGAGTTGGTGCCCAGAGGGGAAGGACGAAGCAGCAAGCTGGCCGCCTGTTCAGTGTGGAGGGACACTAGTTCTGAAAGTGCGGGAGCCAATCCTGCTGTGTTTCTTCCTAAATCTCTAAGGCTGTCAGTTTTGTTGTGAGCTATTATTTAAAGTAGGACAGACCGAATGCCCAAATTTCTTCCTGGCGCTGGTGTGTTAGATGATCCTAAAAACAACGCTTGTCTGAAGACTTATTTTACAGTCCGATACTTGTCTTTACTTACACTTTGTTAGATTTCATGTCTCCACTGTCTTCCTGTACTGTCCAAACAGGGCCATCTTCAGTGCCACGCCTACTCAAAACGATGACAGACTTCGCCGATTGCGTGTGCTCACTTCTTTTTAGCACGAATACTACCGATTTTAAGATGTTTTGTTAGAGTGGAATAGCCTCATTTATAGTCGTCGCTGATCAATTGATTGGTGACGTTCTCAAACTTGCAAAAAAGATGCACACAACCCTACCACCATCATGCAATTTTAATTAGTTTGATTAGCACTTTGGTAACCATTAAATCATTTGTGTGGTTCGATATTACAGCATTATAGCTGTGTCTGGCTAGGAGATTTGAACCGTATGGCCCGTCCAGAACACTGCGTCTATCCTCTGCATCGCTGCTGACGATTCCTCGCTTCAGGAGGGTGAAAAGGGTTGGTAGAGCCTGCTCCTTTCTCGCCGCCAAAGCCTGGAACGAGCCCCATGCTGATTTGCGCCACATTACTCTTCTTGAGGCTACTTTTCGTAGGAAATAAAAAACCTGGCTTTTCTCTTCTGAGTCTTAAGGATCTGTTTGTGGGGCGTATGGAGGGGCCCGCGGAGTGGTAGGCACGGTCTAGTCTCTCCGCTGGTACTTTCGGGAAGGGAAGTGACGGAAAAGGACGGGATTGGCAGGTAAGTAAGTGGGGATGTGGTTGGGGAGGGGGATTTATAAGGGCTGTAAGAGGAGGGACCGGCCTCCTTCCACGCCGCTCATCGCATGGTCAGGAATTTGGTCGGTCCCTTGGGAGGGTTTTTTACAGGCAGGCAAGTGCGAGCAGTGTTTTAACTGTTTTGCCTACGGTGTCAGGGCAACCAGCCACAACGCAGTGGAAGTTAGGGCCACGCTTCGCGACCTTGGCAAAGCCGGGCGTGCCGATTTGCTCAGGCCTGGTGTTCTCGACCAGGCCTGGGTCAGCATGACGCACCCGACGCGTAGCGCATCGGGCCGGGTAGCGGCTGCTATAGCTGCTTGTAATTCACCAGAGAGGCCCAAGAAGAAGAAATCAGGGGGGGCAGGCCCGCAGCGCGTCCACCCCTCAAGGAGCACATATATTAGCTGATTCAGGGGGGGAGACAGCAGCTGGTTCAGGTGGTAGGGCCCACATGGCACAGAGTTTATTAGGCCATGAAGGGCAGGAGACAGCCACAGGGCCCCTCGAGGAGGCAGAGACTGGGGCCCAGGAGGTAGCAGGGCCCACTACTAGCCTGGTGCCCTTGGACCTTTCCCTGCCCAAAAGTGGGCTCTATATGGGTAAGAGTGGGGGGCCCAAACTCAAGAAAAGAGGTAAGAGTGCCAACAAGGCAGGGAGTGGGTCTGTCAAAGCCAAGGGGCAGGAAGGTGTGGGAGGGACTGTCCCCCTTGAGGCAGGGAGTGGACATATAGGACAGGCTGGGGAGTGCTTGTAGTAGGGCAGGAAGGCGTAGAGGCGAGTGGGTTTAGGCAGAATAAGGTGGATCTGGGAGATGCATGGGATTTGGAGGCTAGAATTCAGGAACAGAGGCGTATAGTGGCAGAGACAGAAGAGAGGTGGGCCCAGTTGTGCAGGGACGGGGCATGGATAAGGGGCAAGCAGAGGACAGCGGAGGTAGTGGACGGGTTGGGACCTCCGGTACAGGCGCCAGGGTGGGGCAGTTGGGTTTGGGTGCCACAGGTGGAGATGGGGAGGGGTCAAGAGGCCTGTGCGGCCAGAGGGTCTGGCAGCGCTATGAGCATGAGTGGCGCACACGGCCATGAAAGGCACGGAGAGTCAATGCCAGTGACTGAGACTGGCAGAAAAAAGGTGATGCCAACGGGGCGCAACACGGCCTCAGCACATTGGTCGGAAGCACTAGAGGGGTCTTCAGCGGCCGGTCCAGGGGGGGCTAGCACACATAAGTCTATTGGGGTAGGAGCCTTTTCGGTTCATGACACATTTGCAGACGAGGTCACGCAAGACGGTGACAGTAAAAAGTCTACGGGTGCAGGTGCAGGGGTTGGGAGTGAAGCTGGTGACAAGGCAGCTGGAGAGGCTCCGGGGTCTGAGGACAAGGAAGTGGGGGGACACAAGAAGCGGCTTCTTTGTATGGGTTTGGCCATGCCACTGGGCTCCCATGTAGCGGACAAAACAAAGGCTCGGATATGGAAGCAAGAGTATGTCGATGTTTTTAGGCTTTTACATAGGGACATACAAGCCAAAGAGGGGTCTAAAGAGGAAGAGTGGGAGCTGGCTCGCAGGCCGCGGGTCCCCGTTACTATGGATAATTGGACCTCAGCATTTTTTATATTTGCGAGTATATACTGTGAAAAGTTCCCAGATAGGGCCATAGCAGTATTCAAATACATGGACAAAATACGGAAGGCCCAGATGCACTTCGGGGGTTTTGCTTGGTTGAGCTTCGACAAGGAGTTTAGGGCAAGAGTGAGTGTCAATCCAGATAAACAGTAGGGGGCTGTAGATCCTGAATTGTGGATGCAGTGGATGGTGACGTCGCAGTCCACGGTGTCTACACACACTGCGAGTGGCTTACCAGTGGTATACACGCCGTTTTAGGCCCGTCCCACCCAAGGAGGGGCGAGTGTGGGTCAACGGACCCCAGTACCCACGACAGGAGCCTGCTGGAACTTCAATAAAGGTTTTTGTTCCAGGCAGCCCTGCAAATTTAAACAGAACAGCTTCAAATGCGGGGGTCATCACCAGGTCACCAAATGTTTTTCCCTCTCTAGCCCAGCCAAACAATGGAGAGCATCCTGGGGAAGAGGCATGCAAGACTCTACTGTGCCAAAGGGCTCCTACGCCAATTAGACTGGAGGGTCTTCTACCTTGGCTGCACAGGTACCCAGATAGGGCCATGGCTTGCAAGTTAACATGGAGTTTTAGAGAAGGTTTCTGTGTCAGTTACCAGGGCCCCAGAATGAGGAGATGGGCAGACAATTTGCGCTCTGCGAGAGAAATGCCACACGTAGTGAGGGATGAATTAGCTAAAGAAGAGTCTTTGAGCAGAATTGCAGGCCCTTTCTACGAGTGGCCAAGTCGGGACCTTATGATCACCCCTTTGGGCGTGGTACCCAAAAAGGTGCCAGGTAAGTTTCGCCTGATACATCATTTGTCATGGCCTCAGTGTGCGTTGGTGAATGATGTTATCGCACCTGAAGACTCTAAAGTGGTGTACGCATCAGTGGATGATGCCATCAAAAAACTGGTCAGGGGATGTGGCAAAGGAGCGGAGTTGGCAAAATGCAACATCCAGTCAGCTTTCGGGCTGCTGCCAATACACCCAGAGGATTTTGATTTGTTGGGTATGCAATTTGGTGGGGCAATCTATGTTGACAGTGTTCTCCCAATGGGTTGCGCCATTTCTTGCGCACTATTTGAAGCTTTCAGTACCTTTTTACAGTGGGTTTTTGTCAAAATGAGTGGGCATCATGTGGTGACTCACTACTTAGATGAATTTCCTTTTCTAGGACCAGCAGGATCCGGGGATTGTGGGAGGGCCCTGGTTTCCTTTCAGAGATTGTCTCAGCAGGTGGGGGTGCCTTTGGCTCCCAAAAAAACGGAAGGGTCTCATTGTGTGCTAACTTTTTTGGGCATTGAACTGGATGCGGACACCTTGATCGCAAGATTGCCAGCTGCTAAAGTGGCAGAGATGTTGGAGTTCTTGGGGTGCATACGGTCATTGCATAAGATTGATCTACGCACAGCACAGAAGCTGTTGGGTTACCTCAATTTCGCTTTCAGAGTGGTTTGGGGGGTAGGCCTTTCTGTAGGCAGCTGGGGCTAGCTATGTCTAGAGTAGTGCTTCCAAACTACAGGATATTTATGTCGGTAAGTTTGAGAGAGGATACAGGTACATTTCTATGGTTTTGTATGTTTAAAATGTGCGCCTAACTGTAACGCCCATGTAATCTATTGTTTTTTAAGTGAGTTTTTATGTTTTTTAATTCTATTTTCTTAACTATAATGTCCTTGTAACCTTTTTTTCCCTTATGGCGGTCACCACTAGCTACTTATAAGCAGGACTTTTTTTTCCATAGAAGGAGCATATTTTGTTTTGCCAATAACTTTGCCGCTGCTTGACTAATCTTCATGAAATTTTCAAAACTTATATTTTGGTCAGTTCATTTGCTTCCTTGAAATTTTTGGGGTGAACCGTCAAGCATGGGCAGAGAAAGAGGGGATCCTAAAACACTTTTTTGCCATTTCAAGTGAATGGGATTTTTCAAATTGTTGAACACAACTACACCACGAACCGCTGAAAGGAATTACACAAAATTTGGCAGAAAGCTAG
Source organism: Pleurodeles waltl (assembly GCF_031143425.1). Classification (NCBI taxonomy): domain Eukaryota; kingdom Metazoa; phylum Chordata; class Amphibia; order Caudata; family Salamandridae; genus Pleurodeles; species Pleurodeles waltl. The sequence continues at coordinate 359,711,097 of NC_090448.1, read as the reverse complement.
ATTTTTGGTCCCAAAAGCACACTTTTTGTGATTTGGTGTAAATCTGTTCAGTAGTTTTAGAGAAATTATAGTTTAAAAAAAATATAGATATCTAGGGATGCAGATCCTCTGCAGATCCAGCTGTCCCCACGCTGATATCTGATTGGCTGCTAACACTCCAACAAGGAAGTGTTGGCAGCCATCTTGGGATTCGGCTTCAGCCAAGTCCCAGATAAAAAAGTAAAATAATAAGAAAAGGGGTCAGGGTAGAGTCACCCTGACCCCTTAGTTCTGATGCTGGGATCCCAGTGCTAAAAAGCTTTTTTTTTAAATCTCATAAAAATCTGCAGATCTGGATCTGTGGATTTTTTAGAGATTTCTTTTTTAAAAAGGAAGTCTCCCGCCCTAGCCATTTTAGTGATGTCTATGGGCACAGTACTTTAGCAACCAGACCTGCCGCTTGTGCCTTTAGCCCAGTTACATTGTATTCTGCTTGATTTTATTATTTCAGAATTGGCCACATTTGTGGTTTTATTTTCTTTTCTTTATCTAGTTGTTCTTTCGCCTAGGAAAGCAGTGGGCTTCTTGGCAAGACTAATTTTCACTTAGTGCTTTCCTCAGGGCTGCAGCGAGATAGTGGCTCTAATGTTCACAGAAACACACACATCCTTAGGTGGGGATATTTTCTCAGAACATCAACTGTTTTATTATAAAACACTTTCCTGTCCCATGCACATTAGAGGAAGATTCCAGCCAGATGACCACAACCGCATGCTGAATAACGTTCCTACAGCTGCTTGCTGAGACTCCTGGTTCCCTGGCCAACATTGGGATGGTTCCTTGTTCAGGTATGGGGGTTGATGTCTTTGAGGGGGGAATCCTGAAGGGCGGATTAGGGCTTATCATGCTGTGCTCTAGCGTAGCTTGGGTAGGAATCACATATATTATGCATAGTCAACGTATGGTTGGACCTTTCCTGTGTTTCACTTTTCTTGTCACCATCTTCCTTTTATTAAATTTCATCATTCTAATTATTGCATTTTATGCAATTTTATCTAAGACACAGATTCAATAAATCTTGTTGAACCATTTCCTGCCTCTGCTTGTCTTTGCAGGTGAGAGACTGATGTAACTGAGAGAAAAGGATAAGATCTGATTTACCACAATTTCCCTGAGAAGTCATCTTGTCACGTGCCCGGTTGCCGCAAATCATCCCTGCTATTGGGCAGAGATGAAGCCCTGCTAGGTGGCCGGAAATGGATTAGGCCAACAGTTGTCACATGGAGTCAGTTCCCCACAATTCAGATGATGCTGCTGCCCAAATCCAGCAGCCTCATTAGAATAATGGGAGCTCATGCAACAAGCTGTTTGCTGTGACTTGGCAGCAGCTTTGATAGCAGCTGCCAAGTCACAGTAAATACTCCGCTCTGAGTAAGCAAGAGCTGCCAAGCAGCTCTTGCTTACTCAGAGTGGAGATTTCCTCTTTTTCCCTGCCAGTGGGCAGAAAAACAGGGGAAACAATTGTTTTTGCAGACAGGAAGCTTTATGATTTCAAGCTTCCTGTGTGCAAAAGCAATGCCGGTTCCAGCAGGAGGTGGAGAGCCAGCTGGGACTGGGGGGGCCTTGAGGCTCTCCTGCGGTCCCCAAAGCAAATTGAGTACCGTGGAGATCAAACAGAATTGAAGTACAGGCCCCGCAAGTCCCCCTCCCACTAAAAAAATAATTATTTGGGCCGGGACTGGAAGATGTGGTCCCGGGCCCCAAATTGTCTGGGTGGAGGAGGTCCGCCAGGCCTCCTGTCCCCATAAAATAATTATTTTTGCAATGTCCCAGGAGATGGGGTTTCTGGGGCCGAGACTGGCTGGATTAGGGGGGGAGCCACACGACTCCCACTCCCCTCCCCATAAGTAATATTTAGACCAGTCCCCAGAGGATGGATTCTCCGGGGCAGAGATCGGCCTGGGAAAGGGGCAGCCAGTACGACCTCCCTACTCAAAAGAAAATTAAAAATGAAGGCCTGATCCTGGAGGATAGGTGGCTGGATTAGCGTATAGTAAAGAAAATTGTGTTAAAAAAAGTAGAAATTCACTGAAAAAAACTAAAGGTTATAGGGTCGTTATAGCTAGGAAATAGATTTGAAAAAAACATAGAAATTCAATTAAAAAAACATAGTTTACAGGGATGGTATAGTTAGGCTCACATTTTAAACATACAAAACAATAGAAATTCACCTGTTACAGTTATTTCAAGTAACTATAACTCGTCCACTAAGGTAACAGTAACTCGCTCTCACGCCATGCACAGATGTCATGAGTGCTGTAATATCTGGGGTAATTAATAGTGCGCTGCACAACAAGACCCAACAACATTTTCCTGGACAATATCATGAAGATACATCAAACGGGGCCAAAGATAAAGTGTGTGTGCTAGACCTGATAGACCTGACAGCCTCTGAGTGGTCTTCCCACCTACCTTTTGCCTGCAACATCCCTTTTTCTGACCTTGTTTTTCCTGGCTCCAGGACTCGGTGCACGTTACCACTGATAACCAGTGCTAAAGTGCTTGTGCTTTCTCCCCTAAGCATGGTAATATTAGCTCATCCTTACATCCACAAATGGCAAATTTATTTACTTAAGTCCCTAGTAAAGTTCACTTCATGTACATAGAGCCTGTAAATTAAATGCTACTTGTGGGCCTGCAGCACTGATTGTGCCACCCAGCTAAGTAGCCCTCTAACCATGCCTCAGGCCTGCCATTGCAGGGTCTGTGTATGCAGTTTTAAACTGCCAAGTCGACCTGACGAAATAACTCTTTTTTCCAGGTTCTACCCTTCCTTTTGCTTACATATAAGTCACCCCGAAGGATGGCCCTGGACAACCAAGAGGGCAGGGTGCAATGCATTTAAAAGGTAGGACATGTACTTTTAAGTTTTACATGTCCTGGTGGTGAAAAACTCCCAAAGCCGTTTTTCACTACAGCAAGGCCTATCACTCGAATAGGATAACATAGGGATTATTTTATTACACCTTATAAATGTAATTCACAATTTGGAAAATATAGGTTTTACAAGTTTGTTGTTCTATGGGCTCACAATTTAAAATCACAACTGTTGGTAAAGTTGGATTTGAAATCATAGATCTGAAAATGCCACTTTACAAAGTTGGCGTTTTCTTAATTCAACCATTTGTTGCCTGTTGCCTGTCGCTGAATACACGTCTGGGGTGGGTGACAGCTTAGCTTTGTCCATTCCTTCTACACAGCCACACACAAAGGGAGCTTAGGTGTGACTTGTTGGGCCATCCACATCCTGATGGGCATCGCGGGTAGGATGGGAAGGAGAAGCTGGGCACATCTTCACAGTTACACCTGAAAAGGCTATGTCCTGTCCCCACAAAAAGGGGAGGAAGGGAAATCTTTATTTGAAGTCTCTCCCACTTAAAAGGTGCAGCTGGGTATAAGTACTAGACATCTGACACCACCACTTCAATGCACATCTGGACCTGCAGATACTCTGCCTGGAAGAAGGACTGCTGTGCTGCTACAAGGACTGCCAGTCTGCTGGACTCCTGCTTTGCTGTGCTGACCTGCTGCCCTCTTGACTGGGAATGAGAAAAACTGGACCTGCATCTCTCCGCCCCAGACCCCAAAATGACTCCAAGGGCCAACTGACTGGTCTCCTGTTGTTCTGCGCCTGGCCCCTTCCCTCTCTTAGTCTGCCGTGCTGAGTGCTTCCACCCTAGTCCTGGACCCTTGGAAGTGAGGCCTAAGGTGTCTCTTTAGTCAACAATCTACCCTCATCAAAAACCAGCGCATCTTCAGTTTTGCATGGCTCAAAACCGCTGTATCCTCGTAGCAACATGGAGTGGGTCTGGCACCTCCCCTTCAGAACCAGTTCATCACCTTCGAATGGATGCATCCTCTGCTACAGGAGCAGAACTGATGCATCCTTTTTGGGAACAGCACATCACTCTCAGAACTGATGCATCGCCAACTTTGCTTGGAGAATACTGATGCATCGCCGTCTGCTGTGGGATAGGAACCGACCCATCACCTTGGCGCAAACCTGCATCTTCCTTGATGTCTACCCAACCAGGATCAGTGGGCCTAAGTGGGTAGATTAAGTTATATGTTGTTAATCAGATGGGGAATATATTTTTGAGGAGTTTTCACTGTTTTATTGTTTGAAATGTTGCACAAATACTTTACGTATTGCCTCTTCAGTTAAGCTTCACCGCTCTGTGCCAGGCTACTAGAAGGTGAGGACGGGTTAATTTAGAATGAGTTCATGACTTACCTTGACTAGAAGTGTGGTTCCTGCTTGGACAGAGTTAGGGTGAGCAGGTGTCCCTGATTTCCTGGGACAGTTCTGCTTTTTCACCAGCTGTCCTGGCAGATTTTAGGAAACTTAGCTCATGTCTCTGTTTTTAGAGAGGGTCACCTGAAAACTGTGGGAGGTGATTGTTTTTGTTTTACAAAGTAGAGATAGTTATCAGGTGTTAAGAGAAAGCTATTTAATTAACAAGCATTATACTGGCTTTAAAATTCAATATTTATAATGTTCTTAGTGCCTCTTCTGTAATTCTATGCTGATGAGCGCTGTCATTCTGTGTGCTTATTGAAGTAAAATTGCAGTCCTTCTTTTATTTTTGTGAAATGTCCCAGTTTTTAGCTTTAAAATTCTGGTCACCCTAGACAGGGTGCATACCTCTGCCAACCAGAAAGCCAATTTCTAACATTGGTGATCAGCAGTGAGGACAGGAATTGTGATCATGCAGTATCATACAGTAACTTGGTGCACACTACCCATCCATATCGAAGACCATTTTGAATTTGAAATCCTCCCTGATTGCATATTTTAGTTTTTCCTCAAAATTATGTCTCTGGCTGCTGGCTCTAAAACTGGAATCATGGAATTTGAACTGGCCAACTTGAAAACCTACACAGTGGATTTTAGACACAACTACAGCTCCAACCGCTGGATGGCATTACACCAGACTTATCAGAAAAGTAGCTCTTGGTCCAGAAAGTGTGTTTTTGTTATTTGCTGTAAATCCATTTTGTAGTTTTTACATTTTATAGAAAATCCAAATTTGTATATCAAGGTGCGCAAATTCTCATTATCTTCTGCAGAGATCTGATTAGCTGCCAACACTTCAAACAGGAAGTGTTGGCAGTCATTCTGGGATGCGGACTCAGCTGAGTCCCAATCAAAAACATAAAAAATTGACAAAAGGGGGTAGAGTATAAATACCCTGAGTCCCTAGCCTTGATGCTGGGGTCCCCCGGTATCCTACCACGGCAAAAAAGCATTTTTAAAAAAAAATATTTGCTACAACTCCGCAGCACATTTCTGCCAAAAATTATAAAACACACCAAGCACGGGCTCCAACAATTGTTTTCAAAGAAAGCTCCCGGATGGACCAGGTCTCGGGGGTATATAATAGAAAAGGAGGGGGCTGCATGAGGCCCCCTTAGGACTCTCAAGAGCTCCATGGACCACCACTTTCCTTAACTAATGGAGGTTGGCCATATGGACCCCCCTCCTAGGGCTGTTTGAAGCCCCGGGGACCAACACTTCCTGGGGCTAAATGACAATTAGTACCGAGGGCCGCATGGACCCCCCATGCCCCAGGGACCACCACCTTCCTGGGGCCGCTTACATTTTCACAAGAGGGAGTGGGGCTGTGCAACCCCGCTCCTGGGCCTTTACTTCCCCAGGGCCGGCTCGTGATATCTCCCAAGGTGCCTACCCTCAGGAGACAGTTGCTTGCTTTTACTTGATAGGAGCTGTGACAGCTCCCGCCAAGCAAAAGCAAACTCTATCTCCGCTCCCAGCAAGCTGGATCGTGAAAATTGCTCCTGCTTGCCAGGAGCTGAGGTTTTATCTGCTTCCCTGCCCGCTGTCATGCAGACTGGGAAAGAGATTAAAGAATTGCTCCTGCACACATAGAGATGCATTTCTAGCACATTTCTAGACAGAGTTAGGGTGACTGGGTGTCCCTGATTTTCTAGGACAGTTCTGCTTTTTCACCAGCTGTCCTGGCAGATTCTGGGAAATTTAGCTCATGTCCCGGTGTGCACTTCTAGCTGCTTCCTGCGTGTAGGAGCAATGCCAGCTCCCACAGGAGGCAGGAGCTGGCTGGGAATGCAGGGTCTTGAGGCCCTCCCCGCAGTCCTGTCACTTTTGCTCTCTCTTTTCCATCCCGCAATGGAATAGAAGTGAGAGAGAAGGAGCAATAGGAGTCACCATTAGCCCAGTGGTTAAGATCTCAGACCCTCGCAATCAAGGTTGAAGGTTCAAGTTTCAGTGTGTTAGTGGTCCTTTATTTGTTTTAATTTCATTTGAACTTCAAATATTTATGGTGCATACCAAAAGGTGAAGTCACTCATCAACATTTTTGTGTCATAGATATGTCTGGACAGTGCACAATAAGAAGTCACCTGTGGCCTAGTTGCTAAGGTCTTGGATCCTCTCTGGAAAGGTTGAGGGTTCCAGTCTCGGTGTGTCAGTGTTCATTTCCTTTCAGCTTCAAATATTTAAGGTACAAATCGAAAGATGATCTCACTGTTTTTCGGGGTGGGGTTGGGTGATAATATGGGGTGCCAACCCCTCGTGCACATAGTCGAAGGCTTTTCGTGACACAGAGTTGGGTGCACATAGAAAGTAGGCTGCAGGCCAGGCCCTGTGGACAATTCCCACTGTGCACAGCCAAAGGCCTGTGCGTGGTGTGGGGTTTGGTGCTTATATATTGTTCTTTGTAACCTATTTTACCACTTAATTTATAGACAAGGAATATTCCACTCCTGATGACTATGATTAACCATCCAATGGGAGTGAGCGAAAATACACGTAAAGATTTTTGTTGTAACACTCTGTGATCAGCATTGAAAAAAGCAATTTATTCTGAAACATGTTAGCCTGGAGAATAAATCGGATTTTGAAACCCTTTGGGTGCTCTGTCTTTGTATAGACAATCTTTCACCTTTTTGACTAACCATAAGAATGTTTTCATGATTTTCTCAACCTGAAATCAAAACTGTTACCTTTTATAGAGAGATGGGATATTGAACTAGTGGGCTACAATTAGATACCACCCAAAAGCAAAGCAAACAATTTAATCTGGCTGACTTCATATTGAGGTATCCTCCTCCTAGAAAACTGGTAAGAAGATCTTCAGCTGAGGACTATCTTAATGTTCTCTTCAAATAGTTAGCATTGCTACCTGTGAACATGGCAGGTTAATTTAGAACAGCACAGATTATACATTCCTCAGCTTGTGAAAAGTACAATAACAGAGAACGTGTTGGGCAAATCAAAGACCCCAGACGTAATCCCTCTGGTGCAAATAGAGAAGAGATCCTTATGTTTAGAGTACATGAGGGGCTGTTAGGATCAAACTTGGGATACTTTTGAGAGGGACCAGCTTTGCTATTTCCAAGATCCTATACTAATTGATTGTGAATTTGGCTCATAAAAGCCACTAAGTCTATGAGGAAGCTTCTTCAGGAGTCCTCAACTCATTAGTTAGATACCCCATCTCACACTGTCATGTGAAATGGGTCACCCCCTGAACTGTAAAGATGTCATTCCTCCTGGACTAGTTATTAAGCTCTGTGGCCGCAGACATATACACCCCTGAGTCCCTCTGGACTGAAAGATACATCCTGGTACTAATCAATAAAAACTCCAGGTTCAAGCTCAGAACTGAGATGCTCTCAAAAGTTGTCTGAGTGTTTTTTTTTCATGAGCTTGACAAGCTCTTCACCACATACAGTGGACATGTCTTGAATAAAATAGGTAATAGCCCCCCTTTAAATGGTAAGGGGTTCAGTGAATCTTTGACTACTGTCCAGAGTGCCACTAGAAAAGCATACCAAGTGATCTTAGTGAAGGAGGCCTTGCAGATGTCACTATTATCTACTCATATCTCACTGACACAGGCACATTGCCAAGTACTGAGGGTTACAGGAACACCCACCACAATTCTACAAGAAAGAGTACATCAGAACTATTGTTTAGAAGATATATTCACATATGTTTTATGCACACAATAACATATCTGCCAAAAAGCAATGAGTTGATCAATGCTACAGTGATTTAAAAGACAAAGCAAAGGCAATGCTGACAGAGATAGCATAGTAAAGCATCAGTGGCAGGGGTATTTAACAAGACAAAGTGACACTTTTTTGCCAAGACACCCCTGAAGTAACAAGAGTGAGTGGGAGCATGGTCTTGATTGCCCTAAATACTAGCTCCATCACAAGTAATTGTCGTCACTTCAAGAAGTTTTTCTGAGCAACTTCATAATCACTGTACTTACAGCTATTAAAAATATATGCAAAGGAAGAACTGGAGGATACTCATGTGGGTGTACCACTTATGGAGAACTTTGAGACATACCTGTCCTCCAGACTAAGTAGACAACAGTGGTGTTTTGCAAAAAGATGTGGCCACTGCAGAATGTGTTGTAGGGCCCTGAGAGACCCATATTGCACAAATATTCGTAGGCCTTAGGCTGAATGCGGGTCGGGGGTAAAAGATGGTGGGCCCCAATGCCATAGGTGCTCCAGGGACCTGTGTTATGCCACTGGCAGACACCGTGAGGACCAACAGAAGAAATGCAATGAAGGTCTTCTAAGGACATATAGGCCCTGATTATGACCTTGGCGGACGGCGGAGGCCGTCCGCCAAGGTACCGCCGCCAAATGACCGCACCGCGGTCAGAAGACCGCGGCGGCCATTCAGACATTTCCTCTGGGCCGGCGGACGCTCTCCAAAAGAGCGCCCGCCGGCCCAGAGGAAATGCCCCTGCAACGAGGACGCCGGCTCAGAATTGAGCCGGCGTAGTTGCAGGGGTGCGACGGGTGCAGTTGCACCCGTCGCGTATTTCAGTGTCTGCAAAGCAGACACTGAAATACTTTGCGGGGCCCTCTTACGGGGGCCCCTGCAGTGCCCATGCCATTGGCATGGGCACTGCAGGGGCCCCCAGGGGCCCCGCGGCACCCCCTACCGCCATCCTGTTTATGGCGGGTTTCCCGCCATGAACAGGATGGCGGTAGGGTGTGTCAGAATCCCCATGGCGGCGGAGCGCGCTCCGCCGCCATGGAGGATTCCCCCGAGCAGCGGAAAGTCGGCGGGAGACCGCCGACTTTCCGCTTCTGACCGCGGCTGAACCGCCGCGGTCAGAATGCTCGTGGGAGCACCGCCAGCCTGTTGGCGGTGCTCCCGTGGTCGGTGACCAGAATGACCCCCATAGACTTAAACATCATGTTATTAGCACATCGAAAAAGTACAGCCAGCATCCTAATATTGTTTCAGTTGTGACCAGTTCAAGAAGTAATTAAACCAACAAGTACTGATAACCTTTCTTGTTCGAAAATAGGAAATATTTATCTAAACAAAACAAAACCAAAACCACAAAAATCCGACATACACAAGTCAAGTTATGAATTTTGAAAGATTAAACTCAAAAATAGCACTTAGAAACACAAAATTCTTCGATGAGGTGTTAACACATTGTCGTGATGGAGTAGTTCCCAAAAATTCGACACCAGCGGCGCCGGACACGGAGTTGCGCAGACCCCCAGGTACAGTACTTTTGGTGAAGAGTCAAAACAAGCCGATGCGCAAAGTCGGGGATCGCGGCGCCTGTGCGAAATGTGATGCGGCGACTTCTACAGAGTTTGTGGACTTCAGGGGGGCTGCAGTGATGTCGGGCCTGCGAAGGTAGTCACGTTCCAGCGAAGATCACGGAGTCGGTTGCAGGCGGCGTCACCGGATTCAGCAGCGGCATCGGTCCGAAGTCGTCCGAATTCGATTTCCTTGGATTTTCACCAGCTTTCATTTCAAGGGCTCAGGGACTGGATAGGTCACCACTTGTCAGAGCAGGAGTCTCTCCAGAGACTCCAGGTGCTGGTAGAGATAAGTCTTTGCTGTTCCTGAGACTTCAAACAACAGGAGGCAAGCTCTAAATCAAGCCCTTGGAGATTTCTTCACAAGATGGAAGGCACACAAAGGGGGTCATTCTTACCCCGCGGGCGGCGGGCACCGCCCGCCAGGCGGTGACCGCCAAAAGACCGTACCACGGTCAAATGACCGCGGCGGTCATTTTGACTTTCCCGCTGGGCTGGCGGGCGACCACCAAAAGGCCGCCCGCCCGCCCAGCGGGAAAGCCCCAGCAACGATGAAGCCGGCTCCGAATGGAGCCGGCGGAGTTGCTGGTGTGCGACGGGTGCAGGTGCACCCGTCGCGATTATCAGTGTCTGCTTTGCAGACACTGAAAATCTTAATGGGGCCCTGTTAGGGGGCCCCTGCAGTGCCCCACGACACCCGTTCCCGCCATCCTGTTTCTGGCGGTGAAAACCACCAGAAACAGGATGGCGGGAAGGGGGTCGGAATCCCCATGGCGGCGCTGCTTGCAGCGCGGCCATGGAGGATTCCCTGGGGCAGGGGAAAACCGGCGGGAATCCGCCGGTTTCCCTTTTCTGACCGCGGCTTTACCGCAGCGGTCAGAATTGCCCCTGAAGCACCGCCAGCCTGTTGGCGGTGCTTCCTCCGTCCCCTGCCCTGGCAGTCCATGACCGCCAGGGTAGGAATGACCCCCAAAGTCCAGTCTTTGCCCTCTTACTCTGACTGAAGCAGCAACTGCAGGATAGCTCCACAAAGCACAGTCACAGGCAGGGCAGCTCTTCTTCCTCAGCTCTTCAGCTCTTTTCCAGGCAGAGGTTCCTATTGATTCCAGAAGTGTTCTAAAGTCTGTGGTTTTGGGTGCCCTTCTTATACCCAATTTCTCCTTTGAATTAGGCCTACTTCGAAGCAAAGTCTCTTGTGAATGTGAAATCCTGCCTTGCTGAGGCCAGGCCCCAGACACTCACCAGGGGGTTGGAGACTGCATTGTGTGAGGGCAGACACAACCCTTTCAGGTGTGACTGACCACTCCTCCCCTCCCTCCTAGCACAGATGGCTCAGCGGTATATGCAGGCTACACCCCAGCTCCCTTTGTGTCACTGTCTAGTGTGAGGTGCAACCAGCCCAACTGTTAAACTGGCCCAGACAGGGAATCCACAAACATGCAGTCACAGAATTGGTATATGCAAGAAAATGCTCACTTTCTAAAAGTGGCATTTTCAAACACACAATCTTAAAATCACCTTTACTAAAAGATGCATTTTTAAATTGTGAGCTCAGAGACCCCAAACTCCACATGTCCATCTGCTCCCAAAGGAAATCTACACTTTAATCAGATTGAAAGGTAGGCCCCATGTTAACCTATGAGAGGGACAGGCCTTGCAACAGTGAAAAACGAATTTAGCAATATTTCACTGTCAGGACATATAAAACACATTACTATATGTCCTACCTTAACCATACACTGCACCCTGCCCTGGGGGCTACCTAGGGCCTACCTTAGGGGTGTCTTACATGTAAGAAAAGGGAAGGTTTAGGGCTGGCAAGTGGGTACACTTGTCAATTCGAATTTACAGTTAAAACCGCACACACAGACACTGCAGTGGCAGGTCTGAAACATGATTACAGAGCTACTTATGTGGGTGGCACAACCAGTGCTGCAGGCCCACCAGTAGCATTTGATTTACAGGCCCTGGGCACCTCAAGTGCACTTTACTAGGGACTTACTAGTAAATCAGATATACCAATCATGGATAAACCAAGGGGCATATTTATACTCCGTTTGCGCCGAATTTGCGTCGTTTTTTTCGACGCAAATTCGGCGCAAAACTAACGCCATATTTATACTTTGGCGTTAGACGCGTCTAGCGCCAAAGTATGGGCAAATAGCGTCATTTTTTAGCGTGAACGCCTTCCTTGCGTTAATGAGATGCAAGGAAGGCGTTCCCGTCTAAAAAAATGACGGCGACGCAAATGCGTCGTATTTATACTCCCGGGCAAAAATCACGCCCGGGAGTGGTCGGGTCAAAAAACCCCGCATTTGCGCCACTTTTTAACGCCTGGGTCAGGGCAGGCGTTAAGGGACCTGTGGGCTCAAAATGAGCCCACAGCTGCCCTCCCATGCCCCCAGGGACCCCCCCTGCCACCCTTGCCCACCCCAGGAGGACACCCAAGGATGGAGGGACCCACCCCAGGGACATTCAGGTAAGTTCAGGTAAGTATTAATTTTTTTTTGATTTTTTTTTTGGGTGGCATAGGGGGGCCTTATTTGTGCCCCCCTACATGCCACTATGCCCAATGACCATGCCCAGGGGACATAAGTCCCCTGGGCATGGCCATTGGGCAAGGGGGCATGACTCCTGTCTTTACTAAGACAGGAGTCATGTAAATGGCGTCTGGGCGTCGTTTAAAATGGCGCAAATCGGGTTAAGACGATTTTTTAGAGTCAACCTGACTTGCGCCATTTTTAAGACGCCCTAACGCCATTTTTCCCTACGCCGGCGCTGCCTGGTGTACGTGGTTTTTTTCCACGCACACCAGGCAGCGCCGGTCTGCTTGCGCCGGCTAACGGCATTCAATAAATACGGCGCCCGCATGGCGCTTCAGAATGGCGTTAGCCGGCGCAAAATTTTTTGACGCTAAACTGCGTTAGCGCAGTTTAGCGTCAAAAAGTATAAATACGGGCCCAAATACATACACATTTTGTAAAGGAGCACTTGCACTGTAGCACTGGTTAGCAGTGGTAAAGTGCCCAGAGTAACAAAAACAGCAAAATCAGAGTCCAGCACACATCAATAACCTTGGGAACAGAGGCAAAAAGATAAGGGAGACCACGCCAAGGATGAAAAAAATCTAATACAAACACATCACTTTTCTATCATTTTCTCTGACTTGAGAATCCAGTGATATTGGTGAATAGCGAGAAATCGATGTTTATGTTTTCAGTAATTAAATAAACATAAACACCAATGCAACTGTCCAGTGAGTGTGTGTCCTCCCTCCTCTAAGAAGCAATCCCGATTGCCCACCTACCCTGTAAAACATCTCAAGGTTAACAGCTTATAGTGGTTCACCTGCAAATGTTAGTTGGCTGCCTATAATAGTGGGTGTAATGTGATACCTTTGAAATAGGTAAACAATCTGTCAGCTTCCGACTTGTGTGAAACCACTGCAGGACGAAAGGAATCAGAAATAAACCTCTCTAATAAGAGCGCTATCCAGTGAGAAAATGCATGGGAAAATTACAATGAAGCAAATGACGGATGCCACAATTCTGAAACTATGCCGTCGTAACTAAATTACCAACAGAAGAATGATTGTTTTGATAATGGAATGAGGGAAATAAGCCTATAGCCCTCGTCTCTTCTGAGAAGTTTCAGGGAATCTTCAGTGGGACTACTAGTTCCATTAAGACTCCGGAGTTTGCAGCAGGACCATGGACTTGGTTATATTTGCCCTGGGTCTCTGGCTCTTTAAAGTAACAATGATCGCAGGGCAAACCACTGGCGAGAAAGTCAGTACTCCTGGAGTTAACTTTACCTCCGGGATCATTAATTTATGTGAAATTACCACCCCCAACAGCCAGCCACTCATGATGAGGATGTATGTGGTACAGGTAATACATTTGTGCCAACACTGGCTTTATGTAAGCTCTTGCTAATTACATTTTCCTTCACTTTATTGCAAGTCAACGGGGAGATAACTTACTATGCGCTTTCAAGCGCTCTCTCATCTGTTCATATATATTGTTTGTATGGTTATGAAGCATGTGGGTTGTAAAATCCTCGGAGTTAACTTTGAACTAATCCTGTACCTCACGGTCATATTGTTCATACAAAGGCCATTTGCAGTGCACAACAGATAATACATCCAGCTGTTAAACCGCTGCCCCCTGCCCATTTAATTTCTTTCCACTAGAACTGGAACTCTCACTATTATCGTCTGTGACACCATTTGAGTTTGGGCAGCTTCGTTAGTTAACAATACTGAGTAGCATTGGTGGCAGCACCGTTTTGCATAAGATAGCCAGCCATACTTCAGATACAACCTAATTATCTACGCTGCCATCTTCCTTCACTGTGGGATTATTCACTGACGTTATGCAAGGGTACAGTGTTTCACTTTCAACTATCCAGGGTAGGGCTAGTCCGCAAGGCGGACCAGTTGGAGGCCCGCACTTAATGCCTCTCTTGGGTGGATGGAAGCCCGGGGAGTGCGGTAAGCCCATAAAAATTGGAGTGTCCAGATTGGTGAGCATTCTTCAACTCAGCCAATCCGGTTGCACTGAGGTAGGGATAAAAAGGGCCTGCAAAGGGCACCTTTAGATACAACCCTCAGGACTGCGAGTCTTGGAGTGTTGCTGCAGGACCGGGTATTAGTTGTGGAGCCGTTGGATTTTGGGAGAAAGAAACCAGCTATCCGAGATGGACAGAGGATCGGGTGAAACGGCGTACAAACCACAACTCACAATTTAAGCGGTAAAAGGCTGCTTTAATATCATAGGTCTGGTATAAAAACATTAACCTTGGCATTCAAGCCTTACAAAATAAAATTCCTTACTAATACATATGTCTTCCTAGAACCGCCCCCACCCTCTAAAACTTACCCCTCATCACACCCCTTTTCCTTCCCCACCTTGACCTGACCAATCCATTACCCATCTATCCTGCTGTCCACCTTCTGTAGTTACTCTTGCCTTTCCTCCCTTGTGTTCCTTGTGAAAACTCCCTGACCTCTCATCTTTTTGCATCCATCCCCTTTCCCCCCAAATCCTGTCTGTGAAAACCCCACCACACAGGAAAACCCACCAGGCGTTTTCCTGCCCTACCTAAAAACAACTCTGTAAGGTTCTAATAATACCATAATTTCTCTCCTAACAGGTCCGCAATCATAATCCAACATCCAATAAATAATGTTCATTACCGAAAAAGGACAAATGCACCACATCCGGCCCAAACAGCTCAGCATCCGTGAAAACAATCTCCTCATGCTGCAAAACTGAAAACCCCTGTATTGTTTCTCAATACCTTTTAATGAATTTGCTCCTCTCCAAACATGCCTTGGTACCAAACTGGTCCAAATAATGTGTGTCCCTGCCCATTTTTGCTTTATCCTCACTAAATCAATCTTCATAGCTTTCACAAGACCAATACCTGATAAAGCCACTAAATCATTCTCACCCAAATGAATTACCAATAAATCGGGACAAACACCTTGCGCTAATCTGTTCGAAAGAACACATAACAGCTCACCCCACCTCATACCACTTTTACCCACCCAACTAATCTTAATCCTGGCCCCATCCAGACCCAATTGCTTCCCAAAATGTCGTGAAGAAGCCTGCTTCTTGGACCAACACAGAAATGAATGCCCCACTATCCAAACCCGAACAAGCTCTGTCGGGCCAGCCACACATCCTGAAAAAAGAAAACGCAGGAAAGTGAGGGGTAAGGGGTATGGAAGGCAGAAAAAACACAAAAGATTGCCCACAATATCCAGAACCTTAAGAATAATCAATTCAGCTTGCTCCTTGTTGATTTATTCTAACATAACGTTGAAAACATTGAGTACTCCAACGCCCCAAATCCACAGCCACCTTGTCTGACTTCCCCAGCAATTTAGCTTCTGTAGCAGCTCCGATCCTAAAAGACTGTGTACCATAAAATTGTGGTGCCATCCCCACTATTCTGATTGCCATCTTTAAAACTGAAAGCAACTGATGAGACTTCAAAGCGGAGCAATCTTGATGAACAAATACCAACCTGGAGTCTGCCGGTAAGATCCTGGCAAAGGAAATCCAACATCGAACCGGACACACTGAAAACCTGTGCTTTTCAATACCACCTCTTGACCCCTTCCCAACTGATTCATCTTAGATGACTGCAGCCATATATAAATATCCTCGTCTCTTACCTGTACATCCGAACGCAATATGCCTTCCTTATCTTTTTCTCTCAACAACTCGGAAACTCTGAAGGCTCCATGAAACAGCCATGACATACAAAGTGACATCCACAGAACTTTCCATGCAGAAAAACAAACATCATTTAGAACTACAAGTAAGGTCTACAACAGCTGGGAAGGTATGGGGTGCCTATGGACACCTCGGTCGCCCCCGTCCTCACCCACCCAGCGAGTATCCTCCTACAAATTTCCCCCTCTACAGGATCATATCCCCCAAAATACTTACCATAAAAGGAAATACCCGACAACTTACCCAATATCGTAACTGCAGACAAACCCATTTCAATCTGTTGTATTATAAAATGCATCGCATCTTCCCGTCTTTCTCTACTCACAGCCACACCACCGTCCCTTCTAGCAGCACCTGAATTTAGAAATTCTGACCAACCCTGGTCATAGCTCCTCTTTGTAGACAGAGCTATAGACTGTTGAACCAGCTCCAACATCCTCACTCTCCTATCTCCCACAACTCCCCAGGGACCGCTGTCTTCTGTGTATATGCTCCTGGTGCCAGCCCACAGAATCTCTGCCACTGAAAACAAGATAGTGCATCAGCAATGTCGTTATTAACACCTGGGGCATATTTAGCATTGGACATTATGTTACATTTTAAACAATTCAGTAAAACAGTCTTAAAAGCTTCAAAAACGTTTTCATCCTTTGCTCTTTGAGAATTCATTAAATTGACCACTGACTGGTTACCAACATTGAAAACCACATTCCTATTGGCAAAATTGGGCCCCCAAATAGACAATGCAACAACTAACAGAAAAAATTCCACAAAAGCAATACTATGTCTATCTGTCATCCAAGCCACCGGTCAACTCTCAGCAGCCCAATGCCCATCCCAGAACAGCCCAAAACCATGAGCTCCAGATGTGTCAGATAAAAATTTAATTTGCCAAACCCAATCATCGTCCTCCACCAGCATGGTAACTCCATTAAAATTTTGAAAAAAACCAATCCACAGCCTTAAATCTGCCTTAACATTTGCACAAAGCCGCACATGATGATGAGGCAAAAATGCACCTCACAGCGCAAAACTCAATCTCCTACAAAAAGCCATACCAACTCTCAAAACCTTGCATGCAAAATTCTAATGTCCAAGTAAACTTTGTACCTGTTGTAACTCCAACTTAGGTCTTTGCACTGCCTCCTCCAGAACAGAAACTAGCTTCTGCACCTTATCCTTAGGTAACCGCACTTCAATTTTTATGGAATCCAACTCAATACCCAAGAAATTCAAACAGGTTGAGGGCCCTTCCGTTTTTTCCGGGGCCAATGAAACCACCAAATTAAACATGACCTCCTCAAATTCTGACAGAGCCTTGATACAGTCACCTGAATTAGGTTTACCAACCAAGAAGAAATCGTCCAGATAATGCGTTATACATTTATAACCACACCTAAACTGGAAAAAACACTGTGAAAAGGTGCTAAACATTTCGAACAATGAACAAGAGACAGAGCAACCCATGGGCAACATCCTATCCACATATATGGCATCATGAAACTGCATGGCCAACAAACAGAAATCCTCTGGGTGCACCGGAAGGAGTCCAAAAGCCGACTGAATGTCAGATTTTGCCAATTTCAGCAGCCTTACCGCATCTTTTTACCACGGAGATTGCTTCATCGACAGAAGCATAATGCACCATGGAGTCCGCCTGAGCAATGAAATCATTAATGGAAGCCGCCACTGGCCACAACAAGTGATGAATCAACCGAAACTCACCTTGCTGTTTCTTAGGCACAACTCCCAAAGGAGAAATAATCAAATTAGGCAATGGCCAACAATGGAAGGGGCCCACAATTCTGCCCAATTCCAATTCTTTCTGTAGCTTAGCCCTCACTACATCAGGATATTCCCTTGCAGAATTCATATTATTAGTCCATCTTCGTACCCTTGGACCTTGAATACACAATTTAAAACCTTCCGTGAAACCCCACAGCAAAATCTTGGTTTCAGCCACCTACATGTCCCCTGCCCCTCTCATCTCCTCTACCATGCGCCCCCTGCCATCCCCAATACAACCCTCCAGAGCATTGGAACGCAGGATGTCTACCTCCACAACTGGAGCAGTCAATGCGAAATTTACATTGCTGTCTTGAACACACTCCACTATTGAACAACCAGCATGACCTGTTCTGAGGCAACTGCCCTCTCGCTGCATATCCCACCCCATATTGGGTGGGACCCTCTTGAAAGTGCTTATATTGTAAAGGTAATCCACTCGCTGTGTGTGTTGTTGGAGCATTTCTGGCAGTTCTAAGCCACTGCATCCACAACTCATTATCAATTTCTCCCCAACCTTACTCAGATAAATGACCTTCCGGGATCTAAACTCCTCATCATATCTGAACCAACCAAAACCACCATAGTCCATTTGAGCCCTTTGTACGATATCCATATACTTAAATAGTGCCATACAACTTTCTGGATAACTCTTGCAATACACACTAGCATTTATAAAAAACGCTGAAGTCCGTACTCTGGGTCTACATGCCAGTTCCCATTCCTCCTCCTTCAAACCGTCTTTCTTGAACTTTCCTATGGAGAAGTTTGAAAACATCAACAAATTCACCTTTCCATATTTTGTCCTTCAAATTCTGAGTGAGATGCGGCCCCAAAGGCATCGACACTCCCATGTATGACAATTATTTGTTTTTCATACCCCCCCAGACACTCCACTTGCAGAAACGTTAGTAGAAACCTGACCGTTACCTACCTGACTCAATTCCGACTTACCTGAAACCTCCTCCAAACCACTACCCAGCTGAATTGAAGCATCTATGACGCCCTCACTCTTAGCACATACCACTGTTTGAATTCCCATATCCTTACCCAAAAAAAATTTCACACCGTCAAACCCAACATTTGAACATCCAGCCCTGTCTGACTGTGTTCTATGTTTCTCACCTCTAGGTACATTTCCAGCAACAAACATCTGGCGATCTCCTCCAACCCGACGATCGCTCTGGACCGCCTTCTTTGTCGCTTTGTGTAAAACATCCACTGTGCCCCCCTTCTGCATGCCCTCCGATGTCCCCTGTCAAGCTCCTCAGCCTCTTCCTCGTAGTCTAAAAACTCCTCCTCAATATCTTTGCCCAGCTCAACAACACTAGCGGCCCGGTTAGTAGACGGCTCTCCTTCCACCACTCGATAAACTTCCTGGATGCCAAAACCAGGACCGAATGCCTCCCCCGATGTCGGGTGAACTGCTTTGGGTCTCACCCTCTCTTCCAGTTGATATCCTGAGGGTGCCACAACCCTCACCGGCAGCCTTTTACTACGTGCTGGCCGCCCAAGCTGCCTTGTTGAAAACTGCTCCTCACGCCCGCCCAAAGCATGAGTGCCGTCACACCCAGCCGGCGATGCTCCAGATTCTGGCTGCCAAAAATCTAATCTAACTTGTGCCATACCTGCATTACCATTACCACTTGCCTCACCACAAATAGTACCCCTCATTACTACCCCACTGCTGTCCATAAATTCAACCGGTTCGCCCGCCTTAAAAATAGTCTGATTCTCAACCTCCCATTCTTGCACCTTATGCAACATGGAACTCACTAACCTCGAAATAAACGGCATCAACCTACAATCCCTCGTAGATAAAGGCCTAACTGGCAGGCCACCTCCAAAATCCACGGGTGAGAAGGAGGTAAGATCCCACTTGAAAAAGTTTTTTTAGAATCAATATACCATAGTGCAGTGAGATCAGGGTTATGGTTTCTTTATTTTCAGAAAACAATTTACTTCCAATTGGACTAAGCAAAAATACATTCTGTAGAGTACACAGAGGGTCAGCCAATACGTATTTCGCCCCTAGGCGCTTATGTCAGGGCTCTTTCAAGGCGTGTAACCAATAAGCAACTTGCAACACAAGCAGTTATTTAAACATTAATCCATTCTGATTATCTGTGTAAAGTCGGAGCAGAATTAATAGTAATACGATCGCGTCTGTCGCCTTAATGTGTTGAAATTAATTCCTGAGTTACTGCAGTGGGCGCCGCCTTCTTGTCCTCGCCTCCCAAGTTCCCTTCCTCTAAAGCTCTCTCCCCTTGCTTGCCGCTTGTTACTGAGGGGAATAGAGCTTGTTTCCTGACTCTCTTTGACGCGTGCATATTAGAACGTGCATGCGCGCTGCCTGGCCGCACCCCCAAGCGGCCCACCTCTGCCATCGCACTCTGCCCTGCAGCCCCCCTGCCTCAGGATGCCACGCGCTGCTGAAAAGAGGCCCCTGAGCACCTTGCGAACTTCGCACCACCCCTTGCAGCCTGCAGACTAATCACCAGGAAGTCCGGTAAACCCTCCAACACATATATGATATCGTGTTCTGGCGATATCCTTATTTTACACCCAGAAGCATTTTTTTGCCAAAATTTCTTTGGGGGATGCGCCCGTGATGCGCATGTTAATACCGCTACTGCCACGCCCTCAGGAGACACCCTTTTCGGCCTACGTAAGCCCACCCATGCCTGCTCCAAAACACCCTCCCATAATAAATCCTCCCTCCCTTCCTCTTTTAAAACTTTTAATGCCTGAACCACCTTATTAGGTTTATCCATATCTCTGACACCTACTCAATAAAACACTGCCAAACCACTAAACTCACAGTTCTAAAGCCTGCCTTCCCAAATTAACCAGATGCCTACTGGGTGTGAAAAACGGCCATAGAGGCCGCCCACACCCTGCCCCTAATATATAAACCTTACCCTTACACCCGCCCTATCCGGTAAACTAACAAATCCCCTGCTCACCCGTGGTGAATTCTCCCACAGATGGGCGATAAGTCCGGGGGTAGACCAGGCAAGTCCATGCTCCCGACAAACCCCCATGGGGTTGCGTTGGTGACCTCCACTATGGATTATAGAGGACTCCTGAGTGTCCCCACACCTTGAAAAGCAAGATGGCCGAAGTCTGGGACACACTGGAGGAGCTCTGGGCACCACCCCTGTGGTGGTGATGGACAGGGGAGTGGTCACTCCTTCCCCTTTCCTTTGTCCAGTTTCGCACCAGAGCAGGGACTGGGGGTCCCTGAAGGTGTGTAGACTGGCTTATGCAAGGAGGGCACCATCTGCGCCCTTCAAAGGATTTCCAGAGGCTCTGGGAGGCTACTCCTCCCAAGCCTGTAACACCTATTTCCAAAGGGAGAGGGTGTAACACCCTCCTCCCAAAGGAAATACTTTATTCTGCCTTACTGGAACTGAGCTGCTCAGACCCCAGGAGGGCCGGACCCTGTCTATGAGGTGGCAGCAGCTGTAGCTGCAGTGCAAGCCTCAGAGTGCTGGTCTGGCAGTACTGGGGGTCCATGGTGGAGACCTCAGGATGCATGAAATTGGCTCTCCAATACCAGATTTGGAATGGGGGGGGTATAATTCCATGATCTGAGACACCTTATATGGCCATATTCAGAGTTACCATTGTGAAGCTACATATAGGTATTGACCTGTATGTAGTGCAAGCATGTAATGGCATCCCCGCACTCACAAAGTCCAGGGAATTGGCCCTCGACTGCCTGGGGGCACCTTTGCTAGTGCAAGGGTGCCCTCACACTTAGTAACTTTGCACCTAGCCTTCAGTAAATGAAGGTTAAACATATAGGTTACTTATAAGTTACTTAAGTGCAGTGAAAATGGCTGTGAATAGTGTGTGCACTATGTCACGCAGGCTGCAGTGGCAGTCCTGTGAAAGGGTTTGTATGAGCTCCTTATGGGTGGCAAAAGAGATGCTGCAGCCCACAAGGATCTCCTGGAACCCCAATGCCCTGGGTACCTAGGAACCATATACTAGGGACATATAAAGGGGGGTCCAATGTGCCATTTGGAATTGGTAAATTAAGTCACTAGCCTATAGTGACAAATTTAGAAGGAGAGAGAGCATAGGCACTGAGGTTTTGGTTAACAGAGCCTCAGTGACACAGTTAAGCACTACTGACAACACATACATTAGGGCACAAACTATGAGCATTGGGGTCCTGGCTAGCAGGATCCCAGTGAGACAGGCAAAACACACTGACATATAGGGTTTTCACTGGGCGCACTGGGGTCTTGGCTAGCAGGATCCCCGTGACACAGTAAAAACACACTGACACACACTCACAAACAGGCCAAAACTGGGGGTAACCTTGTTAGAAAGAGGCTACTTTCTCACACAGGGTACGTGACCTTCCCCTGGAATAACCCAATCGCCTGGCAAATGCTGACACTGGGAGTTTTACAATGTGGCGGACCACCAAAACAGCCAAAGAGAGAAGGGCAGGGTGACAGAGTAGCCAGAGAATCTAGGGAACAGCAAATAATGGTAGGCAGTAATACGGGTAAGTCTGCTAAAGCAAAGACAAACATAAAATCTGCCTTCCGCCTGCTGCCGGTGCACCCACACAGCTACCATCTGCTAGGTTTTCAATCGGATGGGACATTCTTTTACAACGGATGCATGCCAATGGGTTGTGCCATCTCCTGCACATACTTCGAAACCTTCAGAACATTCCTGGAATGGGGAGTAGGCAAGCGGTGCAAGTGGGGCTGGGTCAACCACTACCTAGACGATTTCCTGTTAATTGGGAAACAGGGCACAACAGACTACTGAAATTTATTGCTGGGTTCTGGGAGCTTGCAGTACACTTGGGGGTACCTCTGGCAGAGGATAAGACGAAAGGCCCAATGACACGCCTGTCATTTCTAGGGATAGAGTTGGATACGCTGGACGGGGTCTGCTGATTACCACAGGCTAAGGCGCAAGATCTGACACAGGTGATAGGAAGCTTACTAGGAAGAAAGAAGACAACATTGGGTGACCTACAACAACTCATAGTGGGCCTCAACTTCTCAGGCAGGGTAATTCCGACTGATTTAGCAACACATGCTGTTACAATCAGGAGTTTAATTTTTAAATGCAACAGCCCATTGTATTTTTATTTCTAAACATCACTCAATTTCTGACAGAGCTGAGTTTGCCTGCCTAACATGTTTTATTTAATTTTTACACAGTACACCGTAAAAGATTTATACACCAAAGAAATGTTGCTCGACTGCATGCTAGTCTCTCACTGGGACCAACATGCTTGGGACATATGTACTAACATACCTGATTCAGAGGGGAGACTTGCAATTTTTTAAGCTAAAAATGGTTTGATTTTAGCTTTCTCCCACCTACATTTGCATCAACTTCAATGCAACTCAATGCACAAAAAAGTTCCCTGATTTTGTTTTCAAGCTTGCGCTCTTTTCTATTCCTAAATGTTTGAAATTGATATTTGAAGTCTATTGCTCATGCTGCAATTCCTGTGACTGCAGTTACCCAGTGTTCCCCCACCCCCAATGAGTGCCTGACTGCATGTAAGCCTGGTTTCTTGACTTTTAGTTTGACCCTGGTGGCATGCTAATCTAGACTGTGTGGAGTGGCTAAGGACTGTTCAGTGACCTCGAGGGGTGGATCATACTGGGTATATCCTAGGTACATCACCTAAAGAGGTGGTGGCAACATAAAGTGTTTTGGCGAATTAATAATATGTGTGGACCTTGTTCTATGTGTGAAGGAGCGGTGAGACTGCTCTCCTCGTATGTAAAGTTCTGCTGTCACTTGGAATGCATATACTTCTCCTGATATTCCATGGATATGTCCAGTGTGTGTATGTCATGGAAGATCACAGGCCTGCCTCAAACACTGAAGCATACACAGATACATCATGGATGCCCTCCTGTGGATGCTAGGATGGAGGAAGAGCTCTGGACCTGACTGTTCGACAGATTGATTACTGTCCTGTCCCTGGTTCTTGCTCTGTCAAGTGGGTGCAGACTCAGTGGGTCCCCTACATAGAGGAAAGGGCTCGGAGCTGAGGATCCAGCAGATGTCCCTTGAACTGCGACCAACACCTTTTTCAGGTACGGCTATTCACCCGTCGCCCTATTCAGCTACCTTGGACTTAGCAGCAACTGCCAGTGACCTATGCTACACAATTCTGATGGGTAATATCTCTCTGTATAGTGTTGTGACCTGGAGGGTGCAGTCCTCCCCTTTCTTCTGAAAACCAGGGGCCCAATTGAAAGTGGGCAGAGGATAACAGTGAGTGCTTGTGAGGAGTGCCCACCCCATCTTCGACAGGTTGTCCTAAGTCTTGATGGAAATGCAGAGATGGCACATCCTGGTGACCCACCCGCCTGGCTGGTACTTGTAGATGGGGTGATTGCTTAAGACCGAGAGGGTCCCAAACAGCTATGTGCCAGCGAACAGTGCGGGTTAGGGTACTGGCACACAAATGTATAAGGAGAATGCCAGGCACCGGCTCCTCTTCATGTATGTGGTGTCGGAAAAGACCTCCACAAAGCTGAGGTGACATGGTGGCCACCACCCTAGAAACTCTGATGAGGAAACTTATCTCCATCAAGATAATCATATACTCGGTCTGCAGAGACTGAACAATACCCAGTGATCTGAGGTTGCGATCTGACTTAAACAGCTTTCAGTCACAACTGGCAATGACTGAGGAGGAAGTGGGTGCCTTGAGAGCTGTTTAGCGGTGCTTGAAATGGGCCCAGACTTAGGACTGGAACTCTTGCACATGCTACAGAATCTGAAAGAGGTGGAAGATAGTAGTAGGTAGACTAATGTTAGATTCCATGGGCTGACAGAGGCGGGGGATATGGAGAGGTTTATCGCCTACCAGAACTCATCGGCCTCCCGTTTTTGCCACCATAGGAATTTCAATGAGTGCATCATATTCACTCT
The DNA here is from genome assembly GCF_031143425.1 of Pleurodeles waltl. Taxonomy (NCBI): domain Eukaryota; kingdom Metazoa; phylum Chordata; class Amphibia; order Caudata; family Salamandridae; genus Pleurodeles; species Pleurodeles waltl. The sequence goes on along the minus strand of NC_090448.1, from coordinate 359,686,516 downwards.
CAAACTGAACATATCTGCCCTGCAATCCCTCATGTAGTTGCATGCTTTCTATGCCACCAACAGGCCCAACAAATTATCACTGCAGCTAAACAACATAAGGGCTCCTTTATCCTCAAAGATGCCAAGGTCTAAGTAGCAGCAGTCTTCTCAATACACAGGTCTGCGAAAAACATTTCTGGTACTCAGGCCCCAACTCCGGTGGCTGAAAATCCACTATGGCCTCCTTGAACCTTCAATAATGCTCCTACCAATCAATGGCACTCACAGGGAGTTCACATAGTTGGAGTCTTGAGCATTTTCTTAATGCGCTTGACACCAAAGACATGGACACATCCTGTCCGCTGAACACTACTGTTGCTTTGTCCCATCCTGAACAAACCAACTCTGTAGTTCAGATAGATCAACAAGACAATTCCACTACAGATTGACAGGGACTGGAATCAGTGATGAAACAGTGGGAAAAGAGAGACTATCATGATGACCAAAGAGCATCAGACAGGGGCAGAGATAAGTCACAATCCCCACTGAAGGTCTAAGAGACATGTCAGACTTATTGGGGAGGTCCAACTCTAGACAGCTCGACTGACCATGTCTTGGACCATGGGGTCAAATAAGTCCGCTACCATCCACACATGGCCTTGCATATGAGGAGCGATTTGGGGAATATGTCCCTCTTGGAGCAGGCTCTACCTCAACTCCTCAGCTAGGCTTGGCCAGCCTTATCCATTATAGGACAGACATCAAAGCCATAGGCAGTTCTTGGGACAAATAGAGAGTTCGACCTGTGGATAGAAGTGCCCTGGGTTGTACGTATGTGTTTATTTCTTGAAAGTAATATACCTGGCACTGTGAATGGTGAGATGTCATGATTTTCTCCATGCGCTCTCTGGTCCACCACTAGAGGCCTAACTTTGGAACTTTCCAGTGTTCTTATATGCTTCCAAACCTTCCACTGTATGCATGTACTGACTTCCAGCTTTATGGACTTTATTTGGAAATGCCAGTTTATTCCCGATCCATGCCAGGTTTTGTGGAAGCCAGTCCACTCTCACTAAAATCTCCAATACCTTGCATTCCATGCTCACTGCTTCGTTTCCAACCCTGCAGGCAGTGGATAGGTGGAGAAATTCAGCATGTCTGTGGTTGGCAGATGCTAGTGTGCTCACACCTGATGCATGTAATTATAGTGAGCTCATTTAAGCCTCAGTTCCCTTTGGTCCTGCATTGGTCAATGTAGGATTGCTACTGTTTGGCTGACCACTTGTTTCCTGAGTTGCCGAGCTTTGGTATCCTTGTCTCCGGAAGATTTCTGATTCCCGAGATGTAGATGATTCCTTGTTTCTTGAATTAGCATTACCTGCAGTGCTACCTTGCTTCCTGAGCCAGCATTATTTTATTGCATCAGCGATCCTTGCACTTGTCCTGTTTCTGTACTTACCTTTTTCTCAGTCACTGCCCTTCTTTAAATTTACCTTAGACAGGTTCTAGTTTGCTAGCTTACCGTTCTTGTAATCTTAGCTGTTATTCTCCTCTGTAGGCTATTATTTGATTTCTGCCAAGTGTGCCACTATTTTTGTTTTCTTTCCTTTTAAACACTCCTCCTTACTATCTCTTCGTCTATTATGGCTGTGTATTTTAGTTCTGCACCCTTGCTGTTCCCACCTTGTGTGATCCTGTTTGATTGCCAGGGTTTGTGGGCACAGCTGACAAGCTAGGTGGTGTTTCTTTCCACTGTGGGTATTGTCTTTGAGTTACTTTTATAACATCACCATAGGTGTTTGTTTCACAGATACTTCCTTTGCATGTATATTTTATATATATTTTTAAAAAGTGTATTTTGTTCTACAGACACTGCCTTTGCCTGTATATTTCATATATATTTTATATATATATATTTTGTATATGGGTATTTGCAGTCAGCAGCTATACAAGCAATCATGGGTGAAGAATTTACTGAGCTTCAGTCTTACCATATGGAGCATCTGAGTGTTTTACCGCACATTGCCTTTATTGTTAATGTTGATACATATGTCTCGTAAGTCCATCTTGGGTGTTAGTTTGAATGCCAAATTGCCCCTTGAGCTCCTGTTCTTTCTGAGCTTTGACTTTTCTGTTCCCTTGTGCAGAATAGCTAACCTGCCACCAGTCTTTGCCAGTGTCCCTGACACAAAGGAGGAGATATCGCACCTATTTGAAGCAATTAGTAGTTGGGTGCCTCTTCACCACATAGGTTGTATTGTGCAACACTTTTTGTGTTCGCTTTGCTTGCTTTTTCTTATTTCTGTTGGCTCTTTCTCCCTGACAGCGTGGGCACGGATTTAGTCCTTGTTGTACTTAACAGCATTTTCTGAGGTTCCCCTCTCTGCATTTGGGCACTTATTTACGAGTAGCAAGGGATACTCCCACTCCCACCATACTCACCTGTGAGCTACATAGCCCAGTTGCAAGTTACTTCCCCTGGACATCTGAGCTCCTATCCATATACACAGGTCGGTTTATGGCCACTACAAGACACCTCAAGAAATCACCTGCTGTTTTCATTGAATGTCAATGGTTTGACACACTACATAAAGAGGAAAAAAAGTCTTGAACAAATCTCCGGACATAGTCCTTATACAAGAAGCACACCTAACAAGGCCTGAATCAGAGAAATTAATGAGGGACTGGGTCGGGCGGGTTGTCAGTGCTAGTGTATTAGGCATGGGGTGGGAGGGAAGCAGACACACAAACTTTCTCCCAAGAAAAGAGCCATTGCCATTCTATTCATCATGATATTGAGAATGTAAAAAGATCCTGGCGGAAGATATGCATTTGCTAAAATCAAAGCAAGGCACCACAGTAGCAGTGGGATCAATTTATGTGCCCAAGATAGGCCAGGTGGGTATCTTTTCCTTCCTGTCACAGCTGTTTACTGAGTTCAGATGCACCAAGCTGATGGTGGATGGAGAGGGTACTAAATGATGTTCTTTTGCAGACCATGGCCTGTATGACCCCTGACATTTTATGCACTCACATGATAGAGAATAAATCTTTATTTCATGTGTATATTGGACATGTTCTAGAAACGACTACTTTCTTCTCAACCCACGAGCCCTGACAGAATTAGCAACTTGTGTGATCTTATGAGGTGGGCTGGCAGATCATGCTCCAGGGCAATTGGAATTGAGGCTGGGTCACGTCTAACTGGCCACAAAGCGATAGCAGCTTAATATGTCCCACTAGAAGATGCCAGCGGATAAGCAATGCTTAGCAGCCCATCTGTGCCAATATCTGGTTGTAAATAAGGAGTCAATATAGTTGTCCCAAGTCCTTTGGGCTGCCAATAAGGGGGGTGACTTGCGTGGGTAACTGATGAGGCATGGCCAGTTGCAAGAGACAGGTACAGGAATTGCAGCAGCAGCAGGAACTATCTTTCCAGACCACGTCAAAACTAGATAACTGACAAACCATCCCAGAGCTCCTCTGTCAACTGGAGGCAAAGAAATTTGACCTGAATTATCTTTTCACCGCACAAGCTTTGCTACACCTTAAATGGCAGCATGAGGAGCAAGGCGAAAAGGTGGGGTGCTTATTGGCCACAAAGCTCCAATAATATGTGGTGATAGCCAGTGCCTGGTAGCTGTCTGTCATCAACCAGAGCTTTGTGGCGGACATGAAGGGATGCGCACAAACTTTTAAATATTAAAGGGATGAAACACTGGGGAGTGCCTCTGTTGTCCAATGTGGAAGTTTAGATTGGGAAAAGGATGATCTGATGATGGGAGTTGTGGGAGGATTGCCGGATCAAGACAATAGGTGATCTATACCACTTCAGGACACTGAAAATTTTCAGGCACTCCGTTCAGAATATAACAGGCCTGGCTCCCAGTGCTGGTGCTACAGGAAGAAATTGCACTGCTAATGCAGTAGGCTGGGCTCTGGCCCAGTTTCATTGAGACGGTGATAGCTATTGACTTGAGGAAGATCACTAAGGGCAGTGAGTAATCTGTACACAATGCCCACACTTGCAAAGACTAGGGACTACTGCCCTGGACGTGTCAAGGTGCAATACACTGAAGTGGACTGGAAATTGCTTAAAGAATAACACAACAAGACTCTGCAGGAAGCCTGCTCTAAATGTCCGTACTTCAATGTGCTCTGTAGCTGGTACTAGTCTCCGTGTAGACTGAAGAGAGCTAGACTCTCCCTGGATGACTGCTGCTTGTGCTGCACTAGCCTACAGTGCATCCTGCATCACATCCTGTGGTCGTGTGTGCGACTCTGTCTTTTTTGAGCAGCAGCTTGGAATACACAACATGGCACTACTTGCTATCCCTTTAATACTCTGCTTAGCTGCTGATACTGCATGACCTACTCAATGTAGATGATGCCCTCTCTTACTGGAGCAGGAGGATGTCCATGCTGCTTACAGTGGCTAAAGTGAATACTCACTGTCACTGGTGAACATCTACTGTGCCCACACTCTCCAAATAGAAGGTAGAGCTTTTGGCTTGCCACTTATGAGAGGTGTATGTACAAGATACAGGACCAATTCCCATTGTTCAATAAGGTATGGAACCCAGTTCTCCATTTGGCTGAACCTTCATGCACAGGCTGTGATTGAAGATGGTGGTGTCAGGCGGTACACTGATGAGTCAAACCAGAACGTCCTGTTTTTGTTTCCTTTCCTTTTTTCTTTCTTTTGTTCTTTAAATGTTCAGCTCTCTATTGTTCCCTCCTATGGTTTTCTCATTCGATGCATCTCAGCACTTCCCATGTTGCGAAGACCTCATCTGCTATGGATGCCCTATACAGTACTTTTCTCCTTACACCTCTTCATTTCATTCCAAACAAGAGCACAGCTATAGGTTCTGAGTGACACATTTGGAGCAGCCTTGTCAACCTAATTTAAAGCATCATATGTCTTCCTTCATTGGCCACTTTATGCCCTGCACCCTTCTAACGAAGCACAACAAGTGAAGTACTCTCAGACACGCTCACCCTAAAACTCTCCAGGATGTCATCAGGTCTATGAGCAGTATGTACTGCAATACATACTGCGGGAGGCGTAGGGGGAACGGGGTTGAGCGTTAGAGGATGACGCTAGTATGGGCAGAGGTTAAAAAAACGCCTCTGCCCAGACTAATGTCATTTTTTGAAGTTAAAACTCCATGGACATGACTCCTGTCTCAGTTAAGACAGGAGACTTGCCCCCCAGCCCGATGGCCATGCCCAGGGGACCTATGTCCCCTGGGCATGGCCGTTGGACACAGTGCCATGTAGGGGCCCCCCTATGGCACTTTGGAAAAAATGTAAAATACTTGCCTGGACTTACCTGGGATGGGTCCCCCCATCCTTAGGTGTCCTCCAGGTGTGGGTGCGGGTGGGTGGGGGTGTCCAGGGGGAAGGGAAGATAACCTGTGGGCTGTTTCCATGGTCTGTGACCATGGAAAAGGGTCCACAGGTCCCCTAATGCCTGCCCTGACCCAGGCATTAAATAATGGTGGTAAGAAGGCTTAGCGCCATTATTTAAGGCCCACCTTCTCCTGTGCTTGATTTTTGCACAGGAGGATAAATAAAGTGCTAGGGCCTTAGAGTAATTTTTGGCCAGGAATGCCTACCTTGCATCTCATTGATGCAAGGTAGTTTTCCGCAGGCAAAAAATGACTTTAACTCCAATATTTTGGTGTTAGCCATGTCTAGCGCCAAAATGTAAATATGGAGTTACGTTTTCGCCAGATTTGCGTAACATAAAAAAATCTGCAAATCCAGCGCAAACAGAGAATAAATATGCCCCCTAGAGTCTCATGCCTTTAGGTGTATAGGCCTTGTTTTTCTTTTCAAAATTTTGCAGCTTTTCCTCCTCATCGGCTGGAACTTCCGTAATAGATGTTATTTATTTTGTAAGTAAAAGCTAAAAATTCTGATTTTATGCCTTGCAAACCTATGAGTCCAGATTTACACATAAAAATATTTCATAATTCATATCCATTATATATGTTGTAAAAACGCTCTGTTTTATGGTCCTGCTCCGACCACTGATGGTTACATCTGAGGCAAATTTACACCCCCTGTCATCAGGGAATTTGCTTCATCCTGAAACTTATTCATGGGGCTCACTTAATGTATGCACAAGGATACTGGATGATTTCAAGGTACTATTAATATTTACTAATAGCATTTGCTTGTGAACACCAAGGGAACATTCAAAGCATGCTATGTCACTGTAGTATTCAGTCTTTCTTCAAAGATGTGTTGCCTATGCACCCTGTCAGCACTTAAAGCATTGGCAGTATCTTAATTGTGCTTTATAGCAATAGTTTTCCTGCCCAAAGCCTGTTGCTATTGATAGCGCGTCCAGCCCTTATAAATTACTTGTACTTGGACACGCAGGAGGTCGGTGAACCTTTTAACCGAGTTGGGCTCTCCTCATCCAAGAATAGTCGGATCACTCAAGTCAATAATCAATAACCATTATAATCAATTAGTCGGATCACTCAAGTCAATAATCAATAACCATTATAATCAATACCCAATACTTAATCAATACATCAAACGACACATTAGAAACCAATAACAATCAGTATTTTGACGCATCATGACCTTTCAGTCATGTATAACCAACCAGTTTGTTAGAAGTTAATGAGTTTATTTCCCTATATTAACAAAGCTAACACAATATATAAGAGTCTCAAAATCAAATGATATATGTATATGAACATTACTAGCTGTCCATAACGACGGAAGAAACGCAATCTACGCAAAATCTGGATTATTATGCACTCGGTTATAGCGATACAAATCACTAATATAAGTAACTGAATTTGACTAATTGCATACATCGGTCAGCATAACAAGATTTCAATTCAACATGGTGCATCAAGTGAATATCTCAATTAACCTCTAATTAGCATTGGCATGTGGGGCTTCATGCAAAACGAATTTAGTCAACACAAATTTAGAAACCTTCTAGCTTGGGCCCTATCAAAATGGCAGTTGGTACCTAAGAAGGAAAACATAATGCATAATACAATTATCCTTTCATAATTACCAAATACAATCAGCATTCAAGAAAGTCTTTGTCCTTTAGGTACCGGTTCGATCAGCATGGGGCAGATTTCAAAGGGGCAAAGTTGAAGGCAATTTTCCTTGCAACAGCAAGGAGAATGGGGCAAAGTTACTGCATGGGCAAGACGGGGCAAATTAAAGTTAAAGTCTCTAGGGTGAGAATTCTCAAAGTCTCTTTCTCTGGAATAGAGAAAAGGGCATCAAGATGTCGTCTAAGATGGCGTCTTGGATCAGACTTCAAAATGGCATCGTAGAAAATGGCTGACTTCTCTTTGTTCGGTGGGTTTAAGTAAGAAACATTCCAAATTCTTCAGGGACTTCCATTGGAGGGTTCATAGGGTGGCTTCAGTTTGACCAATGAATAGTGTCTTTCTCCTAGTACTCATTTATGCATACATTGTCCTGGGAGCCTTGGAACACAAGTTGCAACAAAGTTTGCCAAGTAATTTTATCTTAGTGCCTTTATTGTCTGCACCTGCAGGAGCTGACCTTGCATCAAAGAGGATGAATCCGGCCTAGCACGAAACCATGGAGATAAGTGTATTAGTCATCTCTACTGGAAAAATACAGCCTTAAAATAAAATAATGTCTTTGTTAATACAAGTGAAAACCACACAGCTACATTTGAGACCAGGCGACTAGGCCAAAGCCTCTGCTAAATTTAAGCTAAGCATATAACAGTTTCAACAAGAAAATCATAGAATACATTTGCAATTTAGACGGATTACTCCATTTTCAATTCTTCATGATTAATTAAGCTTGTTTATAATAATGGCGAACTACTCCATGGGCACAATTTCCCACGTACATTATTTTTCTTTGCTAAAATCACACTACCTTATACAATTTTGGTTACATAATATATGAATATTTGTTAGTCCTTCTTTTCTGCGTCATCAATCCCTCCTCTGATGACTAATTATGTCATCACATCAAATCTTCCATCACAAATTTTATTTCATTAAAATTCTGTTTTAGTAATTTGGCACATCAGTCAATTCCCTCTTCCTTTTTGTTCCCTTTGATTTTTCTCTGTATATTTCTATCATTTTATTCTGTTCTTTCTCTTCTCTTCTCCTTTTGTTTCTTGTTTTCAATATTTTAATAGCTTTCCAAATTCCCCAAACACCTAATAAGCAAATGAATACTATTTATATTCCTTTTACTATTTTCAGTAACAATCCATTCCAAATGTTGCTGAGCCAATTTTCCACGGAAGCAAATCTTTTTCCAACCTTTTCCCATACTCCTGGTTCTTTCAATTCTTTCAAATCTGTACTCTCGTTAGTTAAGTTTGTAAGCATTTTTCTAATTTGCCCGCTGTTGTCCGTAATATAAGAACTTTGCTAAAAGAATGTCTAAAGCAAGCCGATTTTGAAGAGTCATAGCTCTTTCTGCAGCAAGTTCAGCATCCATCAGGATTATAGCTCCTGAGAATTTTGTCAGCATGTTATCCACAATAGGAGACAACTTTCGTATTTTAATTTAATTCAATATGACTCCTACTGAAGGAATCATCGCTCCAAATATATCTTCTACCACACCAGAAGCTGTCTCTTTTTTCTGAGCATGATGTGATTCAGACAGCTTTGGAAAATTCTTTAAGTCGTCCAGTTGATAAATCTTTGGAAATACTATTCACAAATAATATCTCCCATACCATCCTTTAGGAAGACGATAATAGGCGTTAAGTCCACAAATATACTATACCCCTGGAATAACTGGGTCTTGTCCATTCAGCATGATCGTCCACTTAGCTTGAAACAAAAATGTTTACATTCATTCGTTCCCACAAATATTGTGTCATAATATGATTTTGGTCTATGTGCACAAAGCCTCCCTACGTGTATTGTATCTAAAGCTAGTTTCCCTTGTGTCTTTATTGCGGCAAAATCATAGTTACATACAGATGTCCTTTTGTGTAATTCCCTTTCTAATTTCGCCTTCCCCACTTTCCTCCTATACTCAGTGTGATCTAAAAAACTTTTCTCCATCAGTGAAAGCAAGCATGTAAGGTTTTCTCTGTGAGTGTAAGCTGTGTGAAAAGGTGACAATGGTTCAAAGAAACCCCAAATTAACTTTATATAATAATCTCTTGCTATTTTACTCAGGTAGTCTATTATGGGGATACATGCAAATACAACATCATGATTGGAATAAAAGTAGTGAATATACTCCTAGCCATAAAATCTGGTCATTAATAAACTACATGAAATTCCATATGTAAGAGGCAGGCTATGATATGTCACTCCTTCCATTACTGAGGTAGGTATTTGTGTGCACACATAACGATCTTTCGCATCCATTGTCTCACATACTCATTCAGTAAGCGATAGAAAACGTTGGACGAAAGTTCCTTCTTATCATGCAAATATCTTTTGTCGCGTTCGAGTTTCTTCAAAGGAGTTAGTTCAGTAATAGGTTTAGAAGTAGAAGCATCATCCGCGTCTGTTTCATTCCCTCCATGCATTCCAAGAATTATTGCCATAACTGTTAGTACACATGCAGTCATTAGACCTATACACATATATCTACAATATTTCATCTTATGTCCCTGTGTAGTGTAGCCTGTCATGATCTATATAGAATCAGAAAGTTGAAGACACTCTACCAAATCAGATTTGCATATATATATATATATATACAGCTGAACAAGTTCAATGTACCCACGGTTCTCTTTAGCAGCTTAGTCTCTTATCGGTTTAGCAGCTTTGTCTCAAAATCGGTTTCAAAGTCAATCAAGTTAGCAATGTCTTATCCGGTTCAAAAGTCAATTAGGTTGCCAATGTCTTATTCGGTAATGTGTCATGAGATTTCACTTTTCAGGTACCAAAGTGTCATTCTGCTTCTTCGTTCTCGAGACTGAGAGATAGGAATTCATCTGACCAATCGTTAGTGGCCATGTATGCCCACTCTGGACCAGAATATCTTCTGCTCGGTATTCTTTTCCTTTTCAATTTTGCATCTCCTTTTGATTCTCTTTCGTTGGTGCCTTGTTCCTTGACTGGGTCGTTCTCTTTACTGTGTTGTTATTACAACAGACACTTCTTTTCTTTTCTCTTTCAACTTTGGCCCTTCACTTTCGTTCAATATTTCTCTAGTCCTTAATTTCACTGGCGATATGCTTTGTCTCCGTTTCGCACTGTTTTCCCCTGATGGACCTGCAACCGGTCCTGGAAGAGTTTGAACAGTTTCACTCTGCCTATCTTGTCTTCTCCCCCTAGGAGGTCAATCAGGTTTTTCTTTTCTTTTCCTGTATCATCTGCTTCTGGGAAAGCCCTCCTCTGATCAGGCTCTCCTGCTCCTTCACCTGTCGCAGGCTCTTTGTCACCTTCGGGATCTTCGTCACTTCCTGAGGCTTCTCCTTGGTCCTCCTCAAATGAATCAGCTGTTTCTTCCTCAAAAAATATTTCCCCTTCCTCTATTTCTGCTTGTTCGCCTCCAGGTTCTCTTTGTCCTGTCTCGTGCCTGATACTCTCTTGTCAGTCTCTGGTGATTTCAGCGCTTCAACTTCCTCTTCTGTTGGGCACATAACCGTTTTCGTGTGACTGGCGTGAATCCAGTTGGGAACTCCAGCACACTTCACAGCGGTGGTAGTTGTCAGAATCAATTGGAAAGGTTCTTTCCAATGGGGTTCCAGGCACGACTTCCTCAAGTGCTTCTTTATCACGACCCCGTCACCTGCTTTCAGGGCGTGTCCTGGACCTTGGATCAGTGGCAAGGTGGTTGCCTCCACCTGGTGAGAAAAAGAGCGTACCACATTAGCCAGACCTTTGCAGTAGTCCAATACCATATCATCGGTAATATTTACAAGTGCAGTTGCAGGGACTGCTGGGAGTCTCATGGCTCTGCCCATGAGGATCCCATGCGGTGACAGTCCGGTTTTTCTATCAGGTGTGTTTCTCATTGACATTAACATCAAGGGCAATGCGTCAGGCCATTTCAAGTTTTTTGATGCACATATTTTCGCCATCCTCGATTTCAATGTGCCATTCATTTGCTCCACTAGTCCTGATGCTTCAGGGCGGTAGCTCCAATGTAATTTTTGCTCAATGTTCAGCGCTGCACACAGTAATTTTATTACTTCGTTATTGAAGTGACTTCCTCTATCTGATTCTTAGGAGATCGGGAATCTGAAACGTGGTATCAGTTCTCTCAAGAGCAGTTTTGCAACTGAAAGGCTGTCATTTCTACGTGTGGAGTATGCTTCAATCCAGTGACTAAAAATGCACACAATCACCAACACATATTTCAAGCCTCCATGCACAGGTATCTCAATAAAGTCCATTTGCATCCTGCTGAATGGACCACCTGCTCTTCCAATGTGTCTCAAATTTACTACTGTTCCCTTCCCCGCGTTCATTTGTTGGCAAATGACGCAACGATGGCAAACTGCTTCAGCAACTTGACGGACTTTGGGATTAAACCAATCGATTTCAAATAATCGAATCATGGCATTCCTTCCATGGTGGGCTTGTCCATGATACAATCTGGCTAACTGTGTCAAAAGACTGCCTGGCAGAACCAATCTCCCTTCACTTGAAACCCACAAATCATCTGGTTTCTTTATGCATTGTAATTTGCTCCATGAGAGTTTCTCATCTTTACCAACATCATTCTGTAGGAATTTCAGTTCTTCGATTGTATCTACAACTTTTAGAGCAAAGGCTTCACTTGATTCAAGTTCTGGCTCATTTATCAAGTTCCATTCGTCTCTGAGCAATATACAGTTCAATGCGCAAAACCTTGTGACTTGATCTGCATAGCCATTTCCCAAAGAAACATAGGGGGTTATTCCAACTTTGGAGGAGGTGTTAATCCGTCCCAAAAGTGACGGTAAAGTGACGGATATACCACCAGCCGTATTACGAGTTCATAGGATATAATGGACTCGTAATACGGCTGGTGGTAAATCCGTCACTTTTCCGTCACTTTTGGGACGGATTAACACCTCCTCCAAAGTTGGAATAACCCCCATAGTCTTGTGATTTCGAGTGTGCACTGCATTTTACAACTGCTACTTCTCCTGGTAACTGGATGGCATGGAACAATTCTCTTATTCTTTCACCATTTTTCACTGGTGATCCTAAGAGGTCATGAAGCCTCTTTGTGACCACAACTGTCCAAAGTCATGCACTATTCTAAATCCGTACTGACTGTCAGTGTAAATGGTGACTTTCATAAATGCGGAAAGTTGGCAAGCTCTAGAGAGGGCTACTAGTTCTACTACATGTGCAGAGTAAACTCCTTGAAGCCAAGATGCTTCCAGAACACCTGTTATTGTACATAAAGCATATCCTGCTTTCAATATTCCTAGTGCATCTCTTAAACATGAACCATCAACAAAAATAATTTGATTGTTTTCTTCCAATCGGGTGTCTTTGCTATCAGGTCTTAGTTTTGCAACAAAATTCAGTCACCTGAAGACAGTCGTGCTCGATGTCTTCAGCGTTCTCAATTTCATCATTTTCACTGGGAAACAAGGTTGCTGGATTCAACGTAGTGCACCTTTTCCGCTGCACATTAGGTGAACCCAGAATTATTGTCTCGTACCTTGTAAGCCTAGCACCGGTCATGTGCTGTGATCAGGAACGTGTCAAAAGTATTTCGACTGAGTGAGGGACCATGACTGTTAAAGGGTGTCCCATCACTATTCCTTCACTTTGATTTAGGCTGATACCAACTGCTGCTATGGCACGCAAGCACCCTGTTAAGGCTACTGCGACCGGATCCAAAGTAGCTGAAAAATATGCTACTGGTCTGTTTATGCCACCATGGGCTTGAGTCAAGACAGACAAGGAACATGCATCACGTTCATGACAAAACAATGTAAAAGGCTTTGTGTAATCAGGCATACCTAAAGCTGGAGCCCTGCACATGCATTCCTTTAATTCAATAAAAGCATCCATCTCATCTCTTTTCAGCACTATTCCATCCAGCCCATCTTTCTGGGTCAGTTTCAGTAAAGGTTTGGCTAGAGTTGAGAAATTGGTAATCCATTGGCGACAGTAGCTCACCATTCCCAAAAACGTTCTCACCTCTCTTCTCGTCTTCGGTGGACTCATTTGAAGTACGCTTGTTATTCTCTCTTTCATAATTCTTCTCGACCCCTTCTCTATTTGGTGACCTAAATATTTCACTTTCTTCTGGCAGAACTGTAATTTTGAAGGGGACACTTTGGGGGTCATTCTGACCTCGGCGGTAAAAGGCCCTTACCGCCGGTCAGAAGACCGCCATTCTACCGCCGTGGCCGCGGTAAACCGCCACGGTCATTCTGACCTCCAACTGTCAACCCGCCAAAAACCCGCCATCCACGGAAGGCCGCCACAGCAGCGGGCAGCGATAAACTGGAGATGACCAAACCTCCACCGCCACGCCAACACAAACACGCCCATGCCATTCTGACCCACAAATCCACACGGCGGTCTTTCAACCGTGGTATTCCATTGGCGGTACACACCGCCGCACTCAAAATACACACACACTTACAAAACACAGCCACATTGGACAATTTGAATTACACACACCTGAAACACATACAAAGAACACTCCCACACAACCATTACAATGTAAAACACACACCCACGTCACCCACAAACCCTTACGACCACAATTACTGAGAGAAGGCCAGAGAGACTGAGAGAGAGCACAGGGAACGCTAAGCACAACACACCAGGAACCCAACATCATCACCCACACCACATCTACGCACACATCACCACACATCACCACGCACATCACCACAAACACCACCCCACACCTCATCCACACCACCCCATGGCACCCCAAAGACACCCCAGGTTCTCGGACCAAGAACTCAGGGTCATGGTGGAGGAAATTATAAGGGTAGAGCCCCAGATCTTCGGCACACAGGTGCAGCACACCAGTATAGCAAGGAAGGCTGAGCTAAGGATTGTAGACAGGGTCAACGCTGTGGGACAGCATCCCAGAAATCGGGACGACATCAGAAAGCGATGGAACGACCTACGGGGGAAGGTGCGCTCCATGGTGTCGTGACACAACATCGCTGTGCAGAAGACTGGCGGCGGACCCCCACCCACTCCACCCCAATTTTCTGATGGGAGCAAGAGGTAGTAAACATCCTGGATCCTCACGGCCTCGCTGGAGTACACGGAGGAATGGACTCTGGTAAGTCGAATCTCAACTACTTAACCCCCCCCAATCACCAGCATGCCAACCCACAACCCCACCCTCACCCCCAATCTCAAACCCCCCAGCACACATCCTCCCTGCCATTGTCCCACCAGCACAACCCACCCTAAACAACACCAACCCCTGAATGCCAACACAAACCATACACACCCATCACCAATGCATGACCACTGCACATACCCATCCCCCCCCCCAACCACCCTCACAACCCCTCCCACAAGGGAATGCCAGCACTGGGGGACAAGGGCACACACAAAATGCACGCCATGGCACACACAAAAACTATAACAATACTCTGTTACCCCTGCAGGGCCCGAACGCCAACACACCGCCACGGAGGGTCCAGATCTGTCCATCCCACCCCCAGAACAGCCCCCCAGTGAGGACACCAGCTCTGTCAACCTCGACCCTGACGACCAGCCCGGACCATCGGGGACCTCTGGACAGTGGGTTCCCCACACACAGACACAGGCCACACCAGACCCAACCCCCTCTGGGAATACCAGCACAGCTCCCACCCAGCGGGCCCATGCCTCTGTCTCCAGGACGCGTCAATCAGCGGTGTGTCCGCCACTACAGGGCACCCAGGCTGACCCAACACCCCAACAACAACAGGGACCTGGGGGCAGTGGTAGTGGGCACACCGTCCAGGGGACAGAGGCCCAGGAACACAGGGGAACTGGGAGGGCTGCTGTGCGACGGGGGGGAGGAGAGGCCCAGGGAACCCACCCTCCAAGAGGCCCTCACCACCATCATGGGAGCATACCACCACTCCCAAGAGACGATGGCGACGGTACTGGCCAGGTTCAGCGAGATCCAGGCACAGCAGGAGGAACGCTACATGGGGTTCAGCAATGAACTCACGACCATCGGTACCGCTATGGGGAGCATAGCCCAGGTCTTAAACCGGATAGAAACCACATTGCGGGACCATGTGGCACCCCAAAGGGCCCCTGTCACTAGCCAGGACCAGGAACAGCCCACCACCTCCGCTGGCGCTAGTGGACAGGAGGCCCCACCACAACGTCAGGCCACCAGAACCCCACCTCCTGCTGAAGATCAACCACCCCGCAAGCGGAACCTGAGATCTCACAGGAAGACAGAGTAGGATGCCAAGACCCCCGCCAGCAAAGGATACCCCCTGATGTCATCCCACTGTCCCACATTGTCACCCTGTCCAACCTTGAACTGCCCCTGCTCCATCCTTCCACAGGCCTATGGACAAGGCACCTGTGAAACTGAGAACTGGACTCTGCCATGGACATTACTCCACCCCCACCCATCACCGTATTAATATCATGCACCAAAATCTAGCACTACAAATAAACACTCATTGCACTTAAAATATTCAGGAGTCAGCCTGTATTATTTACAAATGTTTTACACAATACTGTACAATGATGGTCAGACAATTTGTGATGACAACATACCAATGTCAATACGCTTTTGTCCATGGGCTAAACAATCAGAAGTCACGCAGTGGGTCAAACAACACTGAAAAGGGAAGGGAAAAGCAAAAATAAGTTAAAAAAGAACTGGGGGTAAATGCAGAAAGTAGAGATGCAGGAGACTTTAAGGAAATGTTAAATTGCGTGGGTGATTCTTACCTGTCTGCTACTGAAAATACTGTTGGATGACTGTGTCCCTGTTGTCTGTGTCGTCCCCGTCGTCTTCCTCCTCTTCACTCTCCACAGGCTCCACAGCTGCTACAACACCACCATCTGGACCATCCTCCTCCAGGAAAGGCACCTGCCGTCGCAAAGCCAGGTTGTGAAGCATGCAGCAGGCCACGATGATCTGGCACACCTTCTTTGGTGAGTACATCAGGGATCCCCCTATCATATGCAGGCACCTAAACCTGGCCTTCAGGACCCCGAAAGTCCTTTCAATTATCCTCCTCGTTCGCCCATGGGCCTCATTGTACCTTTCCTCAGCCCTGGTCCGGGGATTCCTCACTGGGGTCAATAGCCAAGGCAGGTTGGGGTAACCAGAGTCACCTATTAGCCACACACGGTGTCTCTGTAGCAGTTCCATCACATAGGGGATGCTGCTATTACGCATCACATATGCGTCATGCACTGACCCTGGGAACTTTGCATTTACATGGGAGATGTACTGGTCAGCCAAACAGACCACTTGCACATTCATAGAATGGTAATTTTTCCTGTTCCTGTACACCTGCTCATCGTCTTTTGGGGGTACTAAAGCCACATGGGTCCCATCAATGGCACCAATGATGTTGGGGATATGTCCAAGGGCATAGAAATCACCCTTCACAGTGGCCAAATCACCCTCCTCAGGGAAAACAATGTATCTCCGCATGTATTTCATCAGGGCAGACAACACTCTGGACAAAATCTTTGAAAACATAGGCTGAGACATTCCAGATGACATGGCCACTGTTGTCTGGAATGAGCCACTTGCCAAAAAATGGAGGACTGACAGAACCTGCACTAGAGGGGGGATCCCTGTGGGTTGGCGGATGGGGGACATCAGGGCTGGCTCCAGCTGGGCACACAGTTCATGTATAGTGGCACAGTCAAGTCTGAAGCGTAGTATTATATGGCGTTCTTCCATTGTCGACAGGTCCACCAGCGGTCGGTACACGCGAGGATTCATCCTTCTCCTTGCAAGTCCCAGCGGACGGTGCCTAGGAAGGACAACATGGAGCACAGAGTCAAGCAACCCACAGGTATGTAACCACAGCTTGCACAGTAATTGAATCGAAATGCAGTGAAAGGCTTGTATGAGTGGCAATGCAAGGCCTAGGCCTGTGTGACGCAGTTGAAATTAAGCCATGTGGGCCCTTGAAATGGCGGCTGCCTGACCTGTGAAGTGGGACAATGGGATGTGAGGTCAATGCGCTGGCGTGGCACACCGTGGCGGTAGGCGGTCGAAGACCGCTGTACGAAGCCGCATTGGTTAACATAGAAGCCTATGGGTTTCAGGAGCCAATGACGATGTGCGCCGGCGGTCGCGTTACGCACCGCCGCGGTACGCACCGCCGCAGGCGTGACCGCCATTTTCTATCTGCTTAATCACTCGAGACCTGATCATCCACAGGAGAGGACCTATACTGCAAGTGCTGCTGTGACCTCGGTCTGGAAGTGACAATGGCTGCTGCGACTGGGGAAAGGGCCCCTGCCTTCACGTCTGAAGAGTTGGAGAAACTAGTGGATGGGGTCCTCCCCCAGTATGCGTTACTCTACGGTCCTCCAGACCAACAGGTAAGTACACTGGGTGGACGTTGAATGGGATATGCCTATGTGGAGTGGGGTGGATGTAAGTTGGTGGGGTGGGGAGCGAATGAGGAGTGCAAGGCACGACAGATGAGAGCATGTGCCATATGGCAAGGTTGGGGAGGGGGGGCCAATCACATCTAACATGCAGAAAACTTATGAAATTTTCCTTCCCACCCTGTACATGTCAAATAGGTCAGCGCCCATCAGAAAGTGTACATTTGGCGTGCCATCGCCAAGGAAGTCCGGGCCCTGGGGGTCCACATCAGACGGGGCACCCACTGCCGCAATAGGTGGGAGGACATCCACTGCGGAACCAGGAAGACCGCCGAGTCACTGCTGGGGATGGCCTCCCAACCTAGGAGGGGTGCCAGTCGTACCCTGACCCCCCTGATGTCCCGGATCCTGGCGGTGGCCTACCCTGATTTGGATGGGCGCTTGAGGATATCACAGCAGACACAAGGGGGTGAGTATCAGCACATTCTGCTATCTTTACGCGCAGTGGAGGCGTCTGGGTGGGGGTGGAGGGCTGTGGGTGACATTAGGCCAGGGCGCTTTCTGTAGTGTAGTCCTCTCCTTTAGGCATGGCCCTGTGCCCCCGCCCCCCACCTCTGTAGGGTGCCAAGTACAGCTATCGATGGTCCAGCATCACACATGTGCGCGTTTGTTGTCTCTAGACCTGTTGTCCTAGTCAGAATTACTGAGTAGTGTACCCCGATTGCGCGGCTTAGTGCATGAGGCTCCTGTGTCTGTCCTCTCCGCCAACGGTGTTGACAATGCATGCACTCAACCTGTTCTTTGTTTTTCTCCCCACACCCTTGTTCTTTATCTTCTTGTGCATGTGTGCATTAGCATCATCAGGCGGAGGAGAATTGGCATCGGAGCACGAGGGAGCTGCAGGTCACAAGGCCCCGGTGGGCTCAGGAACAGACACCGAGGGCACCAGTGATCCGGAGGGCGAGGGGAGCACCACAACGGGGACCGGTGGTGACACCAGCGACACCGACACGTCCTCGGATGGGAGCTCCCTAGCGGTGGCGGCAACATCCGGGCCCCCCGCCTCTACAGGTACAGCCGCCACCCAGCGCACCAGCTCCGCCCTCCCAGCAGCCCCTCAGCCTTCGCTCCGTGCCCGCTCGCCCAAGAAGGCGGGCATCTCCTTCGCCCCAGGCACCTCAGCCCCTGCCCCTGTCACCCCTGCTGCCCTCAGTGCGGAGATCATTGACCTCCTTCAGACCATCATTGTTGGGCAGACTACCCTTTTTAATGCCATCCAGGGGGTGGAAAGGGAGGTGCATCGGAGCAATGCCTACCTGGAGGGCATTCATTCGGGTCAGGCTGCCAATCAACGATCGTTCAATGCTCTGGCCTCAGCACTGACGGCAGCCATTGTCCCTGTTTCCAGCCTCCCTCTTCTTACTGCCTCCAGCCTGTCTCTGTCTCCTGTTCCTCAGCCTATCCCATCAACACCATCAGACCAGCCTGCACACACCTCAACACCCAAGGCCAGCTCATCCACACACAAGCACCACAGAACCCACAAACACTCACCCAAGCAACACCCAGATGCAGACATACCAACAGTCACTACCACCTCTGTGTCCCCCTCCTCCTCGTCTCCCTCCTCCCTTCCTGTGACGTCTATACTCAGACCTGCATGCACACCACCATCAGCCAGTGCTTCCATCACCAGCACACCCTCCAGTACAGTCCGCACACGTGCAGTCACCACCCCCACTGCCATTTACACGTCCCCTGTGTCTTCTCCCACTGTGTCTGTCACCCCCTCTTCCAAGACACACAAACGCAGGCAGACACCCACCCAACAGCCATCCACCTCACGACAGCCTCCAGAACAGGCACCTGCACCCAAAGACAGCACACCTGACTCTCCTACAACCACATCCTCTTCCTCCACTCCCATCACCACTACTCCTACCCTTTACCTTGGACCTAAAAAAGTGTTCCTCTCTACTCTTAACCTCTTTTCCTCCCCTGACCCACCCCCTCCATCTGCAAAGAGTCCCAAGAGCACCTCAGCCACCACCAGCCCAGCTTCGAGTGTCACTGTGGTGCATGGGTTCTGGAGTCCACCCTTTGCCAGCAGTGACACTTCGATCAGCAGCCAGGGGACAGCCAGCCCCCCCCCAGGCAAGAGGACCAGAAAAGTAAAGGGCCGCCGTGAGAGGACTGACACTGCTGCCCCCAAGGAGGAAACTTCGCCCACTTCACCAGCCACATCATCTAGGGGAGGCAAGGGCCCGTGAGCCCCATCTAAGGAGCGAAAGGCCAGCAGGGCGGAGAAGACAGCCAGAAGGAGCGCGGAGCAGGAGGGCCCCACAAGCCCCATCCCGGGGGTTCGGGAGGACACCAAAGGGCCCAGGACTCCGTCACCGAAGGGTCCAGCGACAGCACGGTCGGAGGGCGACTGAGCAGGGAGTCCAGGCCAGGTCTGGCTCCCTTGACTTACTGGACGAGCACCGCTGAACAGGGCCCCGCCATGCAGAAGAGCACCGCTGAACAGGGCCCCGCCGTGCAGAAGAGCACCGCTGAACAGGGCCCCGCCGTGAAGACAGGCACTGCTGAAGAGGGCCCGCCGTGCAGAAGAGCACCGCTGAACAGGGCCCCACCGTGCAGAAGGGCACCGCTGAAGAGGGCCCCGCCGTGCAGAGGAGCACCGCTGAACAGGGCCCCGCCGTGAAGACAGGCACCGCTGAAGAGGGCCCCGCCGTGCAGAAGAGCACCGCTGAACAGGGCCCCGCCATGCAGAAGGGCACCGCTGAAGAGGGCCCCGCCGTGCAGAGGAGCACCGCTGAACAGGTCCCCGCCGTGAAGACAGGCACCGCTGAAGAGGGCCCCGCCGTGCAGAAGAGCACCGCTGAACAGGGCCCCGCCGTGAAGACAGGCACCGCTCCGCTGGGCACCGCCGTCTCAAGCACCGCTCCGCTGGGCCCTTCCTGTCAAGCACCGCTCCGCTGGGCACCGCCGTCTCAAGCACCGCTCCGCTGGGCCCATCCTGTCAAGCACCGCTCCGCTGGGCACCGCCGTCTCAAGCACCGCTCCGCTGGGCACCGCCGT
Source organism: Pleurodeles waltl (assembly GCF_031143425.1). Taxonomy (NCBI): domain Eukaryota; kingdom Metazoa; phylum Chordata; class Amphibia; order Caudata; family Salamandridae; genus Pleurodeles; species Pleurodeles waltl. The sequence continues at coordinate 359,665,979 of NC_090448.1, read as the reverse complement.
CTCAAGCACCGCTCCGCTGGGCCCTTCATCTCAAGCACCGCTCCGCTGGGCACCGCCGTCTCAAGCACCGCTCCGCTGGGCCCTTCCTGTCAAGCACCGCTCCGCTGGGCACCGCCGTCTCAAGCACCGCTCCGCTGGGCACCGCCGTCTCAAGCACCGCTCCGCTGGGCCCATCCTGTCAAGCACTGTTAACGGTTCCCTGTGACCACCATGCCTCCTCCTTGACCAGTGGAGACAGTGATCCACCTGATGGACTGTGGCTTTGCACTCCCCAGGATGGCACAGTGGGCAAGCCACCCACTGTAGAGACTTTGAGAGACTGTGGCTTTGCACTCCCCAGGATGGCACAGTGGGCATGGTGGCCCCTTCGTGGATCTGGCGTCGTGGACTCATGTGGCTGTGGTGCCCCCCCTTCCCTTCCCCCTGAGGTGCCTGTAGTTTTGTCATCAGATGCCCCTGCAGTGTTCTCTCCAAAGGACTCAGGTCTCCTGTGTGGGCTTTGCCCTTGTGTTGTTACACTTTGGCACACGGACACTTCGTTTTTCTTTTGTTGTGCAGGACTAATTGCCTCGGTTATCCCTTGCAATGTATATAGTTTTTATTTTTTATATTTATTTGGCTAGTTAACCAATGCTTTTCTGAGTCTATTTTTTACGTAAATTTGGTTTCTCTATTTATTGATGTCTTTGCATTTTTCCGGGGGGTTTGGGTGGTGTCACTGTGACTTGTTGCTCTGCATTGGTGTGTACATGGTTTGGGGGGGGGGTCGCATATGTGTGTGCCGTAACCTTTCGTCCTCCCCCCTCGCGTGTGTCGTAGGTGCAGTACTCACCGTTGTCGTCTGCGCCGGCGTTCGTACTCGTGGTAGATGAGCAGGTAGACCAGAGCAGGTAGGATGTTTAATTCGGGTTCCATGCTGTCCTCCTTCCTCGTGGAGTGTGTATAGGTGAGCGTTTTCCCGTTCGTAGTCTGTTTCCGCCGTGTTTTTATCGGTGGGGCTCCCGCCCCGGAAAAGGTGGCGGATTGGTGAGTCGTGATAGTGTGGGCGGTACATTGTCTGCCGCCTGCCTGTTGGCGGTGACCGCCAACCTGTTTGTCTGTCCCGCCGTGGCGGTCGGAGTGTTGAAGTGGCGGTCTCTGTTGGCGGTTCCCGCCAGGGTCAGAATTTCTTTTTTTGGACCGCCAGGCTGTTGGCGGGTTAGCCGCCGCTTTAACACCGACCGCCAGGGTTAGAATCACCCCCTTTGTGTCCATTCCTTCCCAAATGGTTCAACAGGGCAATGGTGTAAACTGTACAGTCATTTTCTGTCTTGGATGCGATCAGCAAATCGTCAATATACTGTACCAAGGTTGATTCAAAAGGTAATTCCAATGATTCCAAATCTTTCTTTAGAATGTGATTGAAAATTGATGGTGACTCCGAAAACCCTTGAGGAATTCAACACCAACTGTAGACTCTGTCCAAGAATGTGAAACAAAAGAGAAATTGGCTGTCCTCATGAAGAGGCACAGAAAAGAATGCTTGTGACAAATCGATGACTGAGAACCACTCAGCATCACAGGGAATTTGAAACATTATCACAGCTGGATTTGGTACTACAGGACAACATTTGACTATTATGTCATTTATTTTTCTCAAATCTTGAACAATCTGGACCTTTCCACTCGGTTTTATTAGTCCCATGATTGGTGAATTACATGGACTACTTAATACTTCTTTCAGTACTCCCTGTTTCACAAACTCATCAATGAGTTGGGCGACTTTCATGAGGGTGTCTTGTGACATGTGGTATTGTGGTGTCTGGGGAAAATTTACATTGGGTTTTACGGTAACTTTCACTGGTTCTACTCCTTTGACCAATCCTACTTCTTTCCCTGTCATATCCCACACTTCCTTTTCAACTGTTTCCTGTAACTCAGCAGAAATATCTGCTTCAGTGAGCATTGGATAAAGAGTAATCAGGGGATTCTCTTCACCGACAGTTTCCATTTCGTCCTCTCCTAAACTGTCCTCTTCTTCATCATCACTGTTCGTCTGAATTTTAATTCCATCATTTGAGCACATAATCGAACATCCCAATTTGAACAATAAGTATCTCCCTAATAGTGATATCGGGCTTGAGTCACACACCACAAATTTGTGTGACCCTTGATAGTTACCGATTCTGACTTGCACTGGGTCTGTGATTGGGTTTGTCAGATACCTATTTGCTACTCCCACTACTTGAACTGTTCTCCATGAAAGTGGCAAATTTGGTACTTCGATGCTTCTGACTGTAGAGTGTGTAGCTCCGGTATCAACCAAGAACGAAACGCTGTGACCCATAACTCTTCCTTCCACATACGCTCCCTTTTGATCAACTTCCAAGGATGCTGCAAGCAGACAATTTCCCTCCTCATCTGAACTTTCACTCTCCCACACATCATTTATTCCATTCTCACTGTGTAACGGGAATTGGTGTACTGTGTCATTTTGATTCATTCCTTGACCCGTGGCCTGTTGAGGAAGCGTTACTTGTTGCTGATTCATTGGTGCTAAGGGTATTTGCATTTGCTGATTAGGTACCATATGAAACTGCTGTTGCATTGGCTGCAACTGTGCCATTTGTACACAGGGCATTTGCACCTGCTGTTGTTGTATAGGTTGTAAACCCTGCATCTTATTTACATTATTTTGGAAATTTGGATTTGGACCTCTCATTTTCGGTCCTCTCATATTCTGAAATGAATTGACATCATTGTTTTGCTCACCTACACCCTTCTGCACCAACATTGGGCACTCCCGTTTCCAATGCCCGACGATTCCGCACGTGTGACATGGCATCACCTTCTTCATTGCCTGTATACCATTTGGAATAATAACAGTATTTAAATCAGGACTATTATTCACAAAACCTCCTTGGCCTCTGCCTCTCACCTGTGGCTGAAACATAGCACTTCCCTGCTGTTGCTGCTGCAGCAACTGTTGTTGAAAACCTTGCAAACCTTGCAAACCTGTCTGAGCTGCTCTAAGCTGCATCACCATCACCTTTTCCTTCAACCTTTTCTGCTTTGTCTCAATCTCATCACTGCAGTATTTTGCATAGTTCAATACCTCATCGATTGACTTTGACTGCCAACAAATCAAATGCATTTTAATCATCTGGCTGATTTTGGGTCTCAATCCTTCCACAAATCTGAACACAAAGTGGAGCATGTCCTTTGCCTCAATCGTTTCCGTGCCACTGTAATTTTTAAATGCTTTCAACAATCTCTCATAGTACGCATGTATTGAATCTTTAACTTATTGTGCCGTTCTGTCAATTCTCTGCCAATCTACATTTTTCGACGCAACCTTTGTTTTCAAATGCTCAATCTCCTTATGTTATAAACTCATTACCGTAGTCGATGGTGCACCTGTGTCTCTATCTCTTTCTGGTTCACTTGTTGGCCAACCTACGGCCCTTTGACAATCTTCCCACAAATCTGCCGGAACCACAATTTCAAATAAGGTATTCAGATCTTCCCAAAGACATTTTGCGAGTTTCACAAATCTATCTGTTTGTTGATACCATTCGATCGGTTTCTCTCTTAATTTAGGGAAATCATCCGTAAAGGATTGAATATCGCACCTGTGCCACGGTACATGTACAAGTTTTCCCCCTGCTGTTTTTCTCATTGGCAACATGGTTATCAGATCATCATTTTGTTGTGCTTTCGCATTCCGGTCTGAGGTACTTTCTTTCTTCTTGTCCTTTTTCTTAACCCATCTACTTTCCCACTTGTCTAAGCATCTCCAAACCTGCGCGCTCTGCAGTATCTCTTTAAGGTGTGTTTTCATCCCTGCCGATCTCATGTGTTCAAAATCTTTTGTCTCAAAGTCTAGCCTGTAACTTCTGCTCAAGTGTTTGGTCTTACCTATGTCGATCTTGTTTCTGTCAGCAATTTCTTGTAACTTCTTATGTATGCTGCTTACTTCTCTTGTAATCCTAGGGCACATGTATCTCAGCTCTTCTTCTGTGTATGATTCTAATTCTTTGACCCATCGTTCCTTCAACTAGTTCATCTGCTTCCATGCCCAATCTTATTTTATTCAAATACTCTTCTCCCTTCCCACTGGGTGTACTCTGTAGGGAGTTCAGGCTGTTCAACCACTGTGTTAACTGTTGCGCGTTCAGTCCCATCAATGTAGCACTTACATCAACTGCTACTGATGGTTGCTGTAACGTTTCAGTTTTTGAAGTTAGCGGTACTATTAGTGGTGGGTTTGACCTTACCACAGTTGACGGAGCACAAGCTGGAATTGGACTGAATTCCAACAAGGACCAAGATCTATTTAGCAGTGTACCTACCAGAGTTGTTTCTGGAGTATTTTCTATGCATCTTTTCCCTGTCTCATTTTGTGTCATTACCCCTTGGTCGCATACATTTGGGTTTGCCTGTATATACAATGGCACTGGCGGACCTACAGTGATAGGCAGAGATATTGCATCTGGATTCTGTCTGTTCCCCGAATTCTGTGGCATGTTAATCCCCACATTATGGTTCATCATTGCTGGCATACTTAGCTGGCTTTCTGTTACTCAAGTGTACCTCAGCACTTCTTGTACCTGCTTTTGAGGCATCAAAATTTGTGTTGATTCGGCTTGAATCAATGTCGGTCTTTAATAATTCTGTCCTCCCTGCGCCATTAAATCAGAAGTCATTTCCAGATTATGCTCATCACAATAACGCCTTTGAACCTGCGGCTGATAATCATTGACAGGTTTCAATTTAGGCACGTCAGGATATATTCTCTGAACTTGTGGTATTTGTGGTGTAAAAGGCATATCGGAACTGCTCTGCCTCTGTGATATTCCCAAATTCGGTGTCACATTACCTTGTATTGGTTCTGGAGGGGCAGTACTAGTACTTGACCCATTTTCGCTTTCAACATATGGTGGCGGGCGATCGTTTAGTAATTGCATAATGAACTCCTCATCGTCTGACTGGTCTGACCTTTTTGAATTTCTGTTGTTTTCTCTATCTCTGGACTGACTCCTGTTTGTTTTATAGGTAGCTTTCCTTCCTTCCATCTCTGCTTCGTCAGTAATTGCTGGAAACAATTTAATTCCCTGCAATACGTCTGATCTCCAAACCTTTTGTGTGCTATCCATTCTAGCGTTCGCTAGTGTCTTTTCTACTTTTCTCACTCTTGTCTCAAATTTCTTTTGTTGTTGGTTTCTAGCCATTAGCTCCCAAATTGCTAATGCTTCAAATTGTGCCGGTCTTGGAGGTACTTTCATGTCGTATAGCGCGAATCTTACATTCTCAAAAACCCTTAGATTAAAGGACCCATAAATAGGGAACGCTACACTTCCATGCTTTTCTGTTAATTTGCACCATTGCTTTAGCCAAAGGCATGGTGTGACACCCTTTTCTTCAATCACGATGTAAGCTGGTGTACCCTTGGGCGGTGTTTCTTCTCCTACATTTGCTTTAATAAATACATCTCCCCTCAAGGCAAGCTTAAAGACTTTGAAAAATTTCATCTTTCCGTCTTTTATTTTTCTAAAATGTGTAATCAATAAGTGACTTTAATTCCTGGAATACTCTTCGCTTGCCTTTCCCCACCAATTGCGCTTCACGGACAGCGTCTAATCCGTGCGCAACCCTTCTCACCAACCAACCTATCCCAGCGCGGCTCCTAGTGACGTCACACTCACACAGTGCGGCTGACAAAAAACCGTGGCTTGTCCTCCTTCATTCAGCTTCACTCAAAACTAATTTCTGCAATATATAGCGAGCACTAACCAAAAGAAGAAAACAAATCTGTCGGTTTACTACAGGAAGGGTAATAAAATCGCTTCAGAAACCTTAGGGATTTTTCCCTAGCCTCTGCAGTTATTCCATCTTTCTCGGGTTCCCACTTTCGCAAGCAAAATTTGACCCAAAACTTTTCTCTCAACTGATCAATGAACTATTCAAGTGCACCTTAGAATTCGTCAAATCTCAAAGTCAAAAATTTTCTTTCATTCCTCAATATTCATACTGACTCGTTGACCACGCCCGATCAACCTATTAAACCGAACAGATCACAACATCAATCAAGTGTCTCATACACTTTTCAACATACTCCGGAGTCTCTTGACCTCGCAGGGCCCATGTCAACATCAACAACCACGTGGACAATTTTTCCTGCACAAAGCGCTACACACATGTGAAGTTCAACGACTTCCCTACTCTCACACTTTGGAGTAACACTCCTCTAAAATCTTTTAATTGGAGTTCGTAACCCCCTAAAATCCTCACAAACTTCTCAATTAATCTGCGGCGATAAGCTGTACAAGCGCAAAATCCTAACTTCTCTCAAAACGTCACTAGCAACGCCGGAAACATTGTCACACCTCCATTTCCTCCATTAGCAAGCTCCGAGATTCCGGGAAAGTCATTGGGGATTAAGGGCCTCATCATCTCTCCAACTTGTTTTATCAAAGAAAATTCTAACTTGACTCCGTCTATTGTTCGGATGGGGTCCTAAAGGGCGAAACAATCAATCTATGCTACCATCTATTGATAGCGCATCCAGCCCTTATAAATTACTTGTACTTGGACACGCTGGAGGTCGGTGAACCTTTTAACCGAGTTGGGCTCTCCTCATCCAAGAATAGTCGGATCACTCAAGTCAATAATCAATAACCATTATAATCAATACCCAATACTTAATCAATAGATCAAACGACACATTAGAAATCAATAACAATCAGTATTTTGACGCATCATGACCTTTCAGTCATGAATAACCACACCAGTTTGTTAGAAGTTAATGAGTTTATTTCCCTATATTAACAAAGCTAACACAATATATATGAGTCTCAAAATCAAATGATATATGTATACGAACATTACTAGCTGTCCATAACAACGGAAGAAACGCAATCTACGCAAAATCTGGATTATAGTGCACTCGGTTATAGCGATGCAAATCACTAATATAAGTAACTGAATTTGACTAATTGCATACATCGGTCAGCATAACACGATTTCAATTCAACATGGTGCATCAAGTGAATATCTCAATTAACCTCTAATTAGCATTGGCATGTGGGGCTTCATGCAAAACGAATTTAGTCAACACAAATTTAGAAACCTTCTAGCTTGGGCCCTATCAAAATAGCAGTTGGTACCTAAGAAGGAAATCATAATGCATAATACAATTATCCTTTCATAATTACCAAATACAATCAGCATTCAAGAAAGTCTTCGTCCTTCAGGTACCGGTTCGATCAGCATGGGGCAGATTTCAAAGGGGCAAAGTTGAGGGCAAGTTTCCTTGCAGCAGCAAGGAGAATGGGGCAAATTTACTGCATGGGCGAGACGGGGCAAATTAAAGTTAAAGTCTCTAGGGTGAGAATTCTCAAAGCCTCTTTCTCTGGAATAGAGAAAAGGGCATCAAGATGTCGTCTAAGATGGTGTCTTGGATCAGACTTCAAAATGGCATCGTAGAAAATGGCTGACTTCTCTTTGTCCGGTGGGTTTAAGTAAGAAACATTCCAAATTGTTCGGGGACTTCCATTGGAGGGTTCATAGGGTGGATTCAATTTGACCAATGAATAATGTCTTTCTCCTAGTACTCATTTATGCATACATTGTCCTTGGAGCCTTGGAACACAAGTTGCAACAAAGTTTGCCAAGTAATTTTATCTTAGTGCCTTTATTGTCTGCACCTGCAGGAGCTGACCTTGCATCAAAGAGGATGAAACCGGCCTAGCACGAAACCTTGGAGATAAGTGTATTATTCATCTCTACTGGAAAAACACAGCCTTAAAATAAAATAATGTCTTTGTTAATACAAGTGAAAACCACGCAGCTAAATTTGAGACCAGGCGACTAGGCCAAAGCCTCTGCTAAATTTAAGCTAAACATATAACAGTTTCAACAAGAAAATCATAGAATACATTTGCAATCATGATGGATTACTACATTTTCAATTTTTTATGATTAATTAAGCTCGTTTATAATAATAGCGAACTACTCCGTGGGCACAATTTCCCATGTACATTAATTTTCTTTGCTAAAATCACACTACCTTATACGATTTTGGTTAAATAATATATGAATATTTGTTAGTCCTTCTTTTCTGCGTCATCACTATCCAGTCCACTTTCTTTCGCATTGTAGCTCCCAATGTGGATGGTGGCAGAAGTTGAACACATGAATGATCAAGCCTCTTAATGCTCTATCATCAGAAAGCCAATGTGGCCATTATAGATGTCACAGAGGGGGCGTGGCCAAAATGGCGACCGGGATGGTCGCATAATCTGTAGCTCCGATCCCGGCCCGTGTCTATCATCCTACAACAGGCGCCCGCAACATCGACTGTGCGTCACTGCCTCACTTAAACCCGACCGGGGTGCTCCGGGAGCCGAGAAGTCGGCTGCGGTCCCGGGAGCGGCCGGCGAGTTCAGCGGAGCTTGGAACTCGCTCGCTGGAGCCATCGAGCCGTGACGCCTCCTGCATCATAGCGACCGCGTCGGGAGCTGCGGACGGGTGCCCGGCGCGCTGAGTTCTGTCCCGGCTTCCCGAGGAGGGGGGCGGGCTCCGGCAACGGTGAGTCGACGCCTGCACCCCTGATCCGAGGCCGCATGTCTGGAGCGGCTGCCCTCTCCATGGGCCGTGAATAACCTGATGCGAGCTGCGCTCCCGTGTGGAGCCAGCTCGCTCCACTCGTCCGGAATAATTACCGCCGTTGGGACAAACGGCCACCTTGGACTCTCGAGGCTGCCACGCGAGCCTAAACTGTGATCCCCAGGGAAAAGGGTGTGCTCTTGACTCGTGACACTACACCCAGGGCGGCAGGCGGAAAACACCCTGTGACACTGCGTAGGCGTTTCCTGGACCAAACCTGGACCAACAAATAGCTAAGAAATAAGGAGCAAAGACAACTGGGAAAACACATAAATAATACAACAAAAAAAAAAAGTGAGAAAGAAAAGTCAGGACCACCAAAGAAAACTGTGCCCTACTAGTCCCAGCCTTCATGTAGCAGCACAATAATAAAAAGGGACCCCTCCAGTAATAAAACACGCAACAGGGCACAACATTATATCCAGCCGCAGCGTTCCCAGCAGCGCTCTAACCAGACATAAAAGCCTTGAGGCTCTTTATTATAAAATGTGTACATCACGCATGCAATGTACTACTGTCTAGCCCTCATTACTCCAAACAGCGCTGTTTGATCTCAAGTTAAGGGCCCTATTTCTCTGCAACAACACGCAATCGTAACGGACAAGGTGCTCTAGCATCCGAATGAGGAGTAACTTATCTACCTGACACGTGGCAAGATTTCCACTTTAAAGGAACAAACCTTTGCAGTCCTAACCTATCGAAGTCACTTAAAAGACAATTGCTAACAGCAATACCGCCACGTAAATAATCAATGGGCAAACCAAAGGCCCCGCGCGCACCTTCTGGGAATATGGATGCTGGTGCCTCACCACCAACTGCGGAGACCTCGGACACACAAAAAGCGCTACAAAAGATGGAAATAACACTCCAAACACACACAACGCAATTTGAAAAGATTTTACAAGCTATACTAGACACCAAAATTACCCTGGAAGCAAAAATAGGCTCGGTAATCGAAGATGTTAACATATTGCGTGTAGACCAACATGCGTTAACTGAAAAGGTTGCAGGATTGGAAAAAGACACATCACTCCTCTCACCAGCGATAACCAAACTCCAGTCGCAAATGGGGGCTGTAACAGCTGAACTGGGGGGACTGAGGCGCAAAGCCGAGGACGCAGAAGGAAGGTCAAGACGTAACAATATCCGCTTCGTGGGGTTTCCTGAGCGTGTTGAGGATCCATGCGCAGAACTGTTCATTGAACAATGGCTAATAGAAACAGTACTGAAGGACGATGTCCCGAAGTTCTTCTCAATAGAACATGCCCACAGGGTTCCTGGAAAACCCCCACCACCTGGCTCTCACCCACGTCCATTAATAACAAGACTCCTCAATTACCGCGATAGGGACCTCATATTGCAACTGTTTCGTAAAACAGGCCCAATGCGCTTCGAAGGAGCAGACATATCGGCCTATCCGGACTTTACAGCAGAGGTACAGAAAAAGCGTAACTCATTTTTTCGGGTCAAAGAGCGACTAAGAGACCACAACATCAAATACGCTCTGCTGTTCCCGGCCAAACTTCGAATACAGGATGATACCCGCACTCTTTTTTTTACCTCACCAGAAGATGCATGGACTTGGCTTCACGCAAAGGGACTCGCTGACCCGTTAAATACAAGAAACCCCAAAGATAAAAATCAGCCTTCAAGTGTCAAACGCAAACCCCGCAGGCAACCAGACACTAAACCTACTCCTGAACAGTCTCGCGTGGAACGCTCTCTACTACTGCAAACCACTTCCCTCTTCGCCAATGCATCCCCGGGGTCCGTATCGACGCAATCGGGATTAGAATCCGAGCTTGGGGTATTTTCTGACTCTACAGATTCTACTTGCTTCCCCAATCTTACTCCACGAACAGCAGACAACATCTGCTAATGTATACCAGTCTCGGACACAACGGTACATGATATCCTATAGAAGAAGCCACTAATCGCCCGCTAAAATTTACTGCTGCACACTGACCCCGCCTCTGCTTCGTCGCTACCCTTGACCGCAGCAAAAGACTCATGGTTGGCCCTAGAAAGCAGCAACTTCAACAAGAACATAACGGGTCGGACCAGCATTGACTTGAACTTACTTATTTGAAACACCCCCGCACCATATGGACCATTCCACCTGGTTGGCAAGTATTGTATCGTTAAAGCCCTTGCCACAACCACCGTTATTGTTAGTTATAGTTAATGTTATTGTTTTAATCAGCAGAGGCACAACCGAGAGGCATATTTTAGCTTATAGTATTCGAAGTATATGTTATTTGTTTGCTAATAAAAAGCACACACTAGGTATACGCAGTATAAATTGGCTAGGCGCAATGGGCGTGACATACACTATAGATGCAAAAAATGCCGGCCCACCAAACTCACAAAGTCTATACACACAAGTACAAATGATCCATGGCAACCCAAAGACAACAGTATAACCCGCAGTATAAAATACTCACATGGAATATAAGGGGCATGGCATCTCCGCGTAAGCGGCAGCAGATACATGCATACCTTAGGAGACATCAAATACATTTCGCCATGTTACAAGAGACACATCTGGCTAAGCCCTCTTTGGAGTATACAAAAGTAAAATGGAAAGGACAATTATATGGCACCACCTTTTCAACATATGCTAGGGGAGTGGCGATCTGGATTGCCCCTGGGGTCCCCTATGTTACGTCCCGCGTACAATGTGACCCAGGTGGCCGATATGTCCTTTTGGAAGGTGCCCTAGATGGGGAACCCATGGCATTAGCATCAATATATACCCCCAATTCAAATCAATGGGAATTTCTACGGGCACTTAACAGTAGTAAACTCAATGATCCGGAGATGGATACCATTTGGGGCGGTGACTTTAATTGCGTATTAGACATTCACAGAGACCGCTCTACCCCTCCGTTGGATAATACCGTAGCTAAACGTGCTTCACTCGAACTTGCTGAGTGGGCCTCCAATAATAGGCTAAGTGAAATTTGGAGAACTGGCCACCCCACACACCGCGAATACTCTTTCTACTCCCCAGTGCATAAATTATACACTAGAATAGATATGATATGCGCATCAAAAGACATCATTCCAAAGATAATCACTTCAGGCTACCTGGCTCGCACAATATCTGATCATAATCCGCTTCAAGCTACCCTGAGAATGGGTCGCACACACACGTGCATTTCCACATGGCGTTTACAACCAGATGCCCTCATAGATCCTCCTTATCATGCTGAACTAGCTAAATGCCTATCGGATTATTTTGCATTAAATAAAAACACAGCAACAGCGCGCGCCACGGAATGGGACGCTCATAAAGTGGTTATACGCGGCCACTGCCTTGCAGCCTCATTGGGGGTCAAAAGAATGCTTAACAGGGAACTATAAGAGATAGAATCTAAAATGCGCAAGGTAGAGACCGAGGCCACCACTAGCGTGACCTCGCTTGAAACACTAAACTCGCTAAAATCTGACTACAAAGAAGCTGATGCCAGACTCAGCAGACATGACTATAGACATTTTAAAGCCCGGCAGCATGCAGAAGGTGACAGATCGGGCAAACTACTAGCATGGTTGGTCCGACAACCATTACAGTCCTCACCTATAGGCGCGATAAGAACACACACAGGGGAAGTGATTAACACTCAAGCCGGAATCAATAAGTCCTTTCATACATATTATTGTTCCCTATATCAGCCCACTAACCCTCCAAATGAGCAACAACTTTCTGAACTCCTCTCATTGATTCCCCAAAATAGGAATATCATTGATAGCGCAGCCACATTGGATGGTCCCATCACTAGCGAAGAACTACGCTCAGCTCTCTCTCAAATGGCACGTGGTAAAACCCCTGGCTCAGACGGACTACCAATGGAATATTATAGCTCATTATCCGCTCATCTCCTACAGCCTCTGATCAAGGTATTTAATGAGGCACGAAATAGAAAGCTGTTGCCAGATTCCATGCGCGAAGCATTGATAGTGGTGCTACCAAAACCAGGACGCGACCCACTTGATGTCAAATCCTATAGACCACTCTCCCTGTTAAATACTGACTGTAAACTCCTGGGGAAAATCCTAGCAAATAGGCTACTCCCTTATTTATCAGACTTAATCCATCATGATCAATCTGGATTTGTACCAGGGAGGAACACTTTTCTAAACATAAGACGCCTAATACGTATATTACACAATACCACAGAAACTGAGGCAGTGGCTGTGGCATTAGACATAGAGAAGGCGTTCGACACGCTCGGATGGGAATATCTCTTCCGCACACTGAAGGCGTTCGGCTTTCAAACCGGTTTCATCAACTGGATTGCCACGCTATACGCAAAACCAAAAGCCCGCGTTAAAACGGGCCAAATGATATCAGAGGCGTTCCCCATCGGTAGAGGCACTAGACAAGGATGCCCTCTATCCCCTTTATTATTTGCAATAGCTATGGAGCCATTGGCAATTATACTCCGCAGCTGGGCAAGCAGATGGGGCATCCGAGAATCCAACATATATCATATTATTTCCTTATACGCGGATGATGCTCTAATATATTTGCGGAACTGTCGCGTGGGCTCTCATTATCCTAAATGAGACTACTGGATTTCTAGGCAGCAGGATCGATAACGGTGTGGGGGACTGAGTCTGACCCACGTGTAAAGAACTCTGTCACCCTAAATCCGGTTGTTGCTCCGGCTAACTAGCAGTGCCTCATTTCTCCCACGGGGAACAAATGATTGGGCAGCCGAGCGCATGACATCTTTGGAACTTCTCAGGGAAGTCGTGGTCACTCAGATCCAAACCAACTCTCTCATTCACAATATGGTCTCATATACAAATGACAAAGACAGTATAAGTTTTATAGAATGTTTTAATAAAACAACTGTATTTTAGATATTAAGGCGTGAGCCGCAATAACCAGAACAATACAACATAGTAGGATTGATATAGTAACCAGGAGAGTAAAACATAAGAATAACGCTATCATAATTCCTAACCGTTTCTACTCTCCCTCTGCTTGTTCTATTTAGAGCACAGCATGTTAAGCTTCTAGCTTGCCTTTCTGTATCACTAGGGAGACGGACACACTCATACCTGAGCAAAGGCCTGTGATCTGGTTCAGCATCTGCAACGAGGCAGTCAGCGTCTAGTTGTGGTTCCCTGGTCGGAATCTCCCTCTTGCATGTATTGGGACAAGGAAGTGGTTTTATAACTAACATGTCATCGTGATCACAAAATGTTCCTACGCAGGAATGGCAAGTCTAGACTCCTACCACGTCTATCGGCAATGTACCAGACTGTATCCTTGACTAAAGCACAGAGTGAATATGTTATGAAGAACTCCAGTGCTGAAGTAGGCAAAACAGTGTGATATGAATAAAAAACAACACCGTAGAACTGGCTATTCTGTAAAATAACAGTACGAAGCCTAATAGAAAGCATTTAGAGTAAAGTGCACAGAGGCTCTAAGCTGTTAGCAAATGAATAAAATATATTTAGGGCAAAGTGCACAGAGGCCTAAGGCCTGAAGCTAATGCACAAAATATACGTAAAACTGACCACACTACACCCTCCCCTTGTCGGTAGCAAGTGGTTCTAATAACATAAAAAAAAAAAAACATGACCTAAATTTAAACCCAATATTTCGACAAGATGAGAAGACAACAAAGTCATAAATTTAGGAAACATGTGACGATAGAGCGAATTGCTAAATAGTGTCAATTTAGTCGGGAGAGAGAAAAAAAATCCAATTGTCAGACAGAAGCAATAGAACGTAGAAGCTCCTCCACTTCGAGATATGTCAATATCGGAAGATCCACGCCACAAAGTACCATGGAGCAGGTGTGTTCCAAAGCCCCAAAACCATTTAGGGCGGCACCCCGTGTAGTGCCAAGGAAAGAGACAAAACCATCTTCCTCCAGGAAGGGAATCTCATAATCCGCTTCACGAAGCAAACGCAACCGTAGTACACAAGCCTGGGAATGAGCCCTAATCGGGAACATCAACAGATCAAGATCGACCACTGGAGAGCGCTGCAGTGAGAGACAGAAAGCCAGTGCATGTTCAAACGAGCACCAAAGACATCGAAACACGGGTTGCACACAATCCAAAACCGGCCTGAATGACAAAGACCAGTCACACTCCAAAGAAGCCAGGAGTGTAGCTCCAAAACGCTGCATCATGCGTTCACGACACAGCTGCGCTGACGGGAGCAGCAGTATAGGATCTCGTCGCAGCGGGACAGCCATTGCGAAAAAATAGTAACAACAGCAAAACTCCAGCCAATAAAGCCAAAGTAATTGGGAAACCCCCAAAAATGCTTCCGAAAATAGAGTGTATAGCCGAGGGTATCAAACCGAATATGGAAGAGAAGGTGTGAACGAAACCAACACCAACGGCTTTGAAAAAATGAGCAACACCAGCAGTGCTGGATGCATTAAATATACGTCCCACAAGTTCACCGAAGTGACTCGGAAAGTTAGTATTCAAAAGGGACTGTATCTCCGACGACGACCTTGCCACTTGAAGTGCGTAGGTCTCGCTAGCAGATGTAAGGGCCACATGCTTTTGAAACAATAAAGCTTTCAGCCGACTCAACTTGTCGAAATCAACCTTGGAAGTAGCAATATGAGGCCAGATGTCCGCTAACTCCCTAAATTCAGTAGGGGGAAACAACACATTCCCGCAGCACGTAACGGCCTTGTTGACGACAATGACGTAAACTATTCCGGCACGCATGCCACAGCAGCGTTCGCTGTTAAGAACAATGTAACTGCCGTTAGAAAGCACCTGGAAAGTGTTTTTAATTACTGGGACTGGAACTCCCTTCAGATAACAAGCTAAGTTAGCAATCGAAGCGTTACACGCTCCGTGCAAGGACAGCTGTTTACAAACCATGGAATGGCTAACAGAAGCTTCGCATTCGCTACCGCTAAGAAAAACCTCCCGCAAACCATTAACACATCTGTACTGAAAAGGAAGCTCCCACACCTCGTGTATGTAACTGTCACCTAATAGTTCATATCTACCCACCGGAATGTGCTTCAAACAAGAAGTAAATTGCAGAGTGGAGATAGGCAAATTAATAACCCCATGAATCAACCACTCAGCTGACGGAATCTCAGCCACCGTAAAAGGCAGTTTCTCCAATTTTTCAATATTTAACATAACATACGTCGCTTCCTTCTTAGCCATCAATTGTTGTTGACGAGTTAAATTAAAGGAGATAAAGATCTCTCTGGCACGAATGTGCTGCCATGGAACGCGACCCGCCTTCAAGGTCTGAAGAGTCCAACCCAGCTGCATGATAGATCGTGTCTGACTCTGCCCATGATATAAAGAAGACATGTCTGATTTTATAATGTCAATAGCAGAAGAGACAATGCTGTCAATCGTGTAAACATGGTCAGAAAGGGTATGCATGCCATTATCAACAACAGACAAAGTCTGCAGCAGATTTTCTTGATCAATCTGTCTTAACCGGGCTGCAGCCTCCTGCTGGGAAAGTTTCCAAAACTCATTATACACTTCGTATAAGAACCTTTTTCTCCGGGGCACCTTGGGACCTGATAAGAAATCTTGTAAATCAGTACCATTAGACAGTAACTGGAGGTGTGACTTAACTGCACCCAGCGTGGAGTACTTCAACCATTGTTGACAAAGTTTCCCCACACTGTATGTAGTTATTATATCAGCATGTTCTGGTGAAATATAACGAGGGTCTGCCCTACTAGTCCTGAACCCCCCAGAAGAGGTAACAAAACGTTGATGACACTGATTAGTGTCTACAGGCCACAATAACCACCCGCCCGGATATAACGATGGAGCGTTAAGCGTACCATTCTGGACCCAATGCGTAAATTCACTAAAAGTAGCATTCACATAGTGCTGCCAGTTATTTAATTTAGAAGGGACAGGTATACTAGGCAAAGTCAATTCTCTAATCGACACCAAGCCCAAACAACTAGTCTGTTGTACTGTGTCATTGAGGAAAATCATTTGCACAGGGATAATGCATGCTCGAAATAATGTATCTCTGCCTTGCATCTGCCAATTTTTCGTACCCCAAACACTTTTCAAGTCAACAGTCTTCAACCAGTATTCATATCCCTCGACCGAAAGTTTAGATACAAACGAATTAGAATATAGTAATTTAGTATCGGTCAACAAAATTTGCTTATTAGAATACAGTGTCACTTTAAAATAGTAAGACTTAGCATTTCGCTGATTATGCCCAGAAAAATATGCAAATTTATCATTATACGTTTTCGAACTTCCTTGTGGAGGAGTCGAGCAATGTTCCCATTGTACATAATTAAAGATGGACTTAGGGCTACTCGCTTTGTGAATAAAGTGGTGTCCATAATGGGTGTAGCAAAACATATCACCATGATTATCTCTAAATTGGTAAGCATCTTCATCGTCATAGACAGTATAATATTGCAAATCTTTTAGCATAGAATCTACTGTCTTCACATCCCAATCATCAAAAACAATGCATGGAATAACAATATCATTCATTGACAACTTAAGGACATACGGTATTTGAATCAATTCAGTGGGACCATATATATCAAACATTACTTTATCCCACACAATCCCATCCGGAATTGGTATTGCAGAAATGTTCACATTGGATAAGTCTCTTCGAACCATATGAGACGAAAAATGCGGTCTCAACACAGTCTCCACGTGCTCAATGTATGATCGATCAGGAAGAAAATGACCATGTATTACTAGAAAAAAAGTAACCACAAATCCCAACCATAAAAAAATAGTCATTACAGCCATAAAAAGCCACAAATAGTTCCAAGGAATAACAAAATATGTACGTTTAAGCCAACCCAGTAGCTTACGTGGACCTCGGATTGAAAGACAGCGAAGACGAAGAGCTGGATACAGCCGCATCCGCGTCGTTGAAGCAGCCAGAGGCAGTTCTAGCAAAAGGTGCAACAGTGAACAAGGAAGCTGATGGAGGTTCTCTCCTAGGTACGCTATAAATCACATGTTCAGAAACATCAGTAGAACGTACAGCAACTTGAGCAAAAGAATCGATATCAATAGTTGACTGTGGAACAATCGCAAGACCATCTTCCACCCTCCCCACGCTCGGAGAGGAAACAGGGTCGGTGCAAATCACCTGCAGCGGGACTTCTTCCCCAGTAGTGAGAAGAATGCCGGAACTACTGGGTGTCCCTCTTGGTCTGCTGTGCAGAATCGGCCACATGTTGTAACTTGACATTATCAATGGAAACAAAACGATTTCCTTTGGCCCCTTGCAGCGGCGGCAAAATCACAGTTCTCGTGCCGCTCACCCCCAACACCGGGACAGGTGCTCGAGAAGAAGGACCAAATTCTTTCTTTACTGCGACCTTTTCACGCACTAGATCCCCAATCCTGGGTATCCAACCAGTAGGTGTTACTGGCTCATCCTTAATTCCTGAGGAGGCAGCACTCGCAGAAGAGTTATCTTCACGAAATTGTTGTAAATCCTGCAAAACAGTGACACGATCATTTATGTCAAAGGGCGTAGCTGCCGCCTCCACACCAGGACCATCTAGATCAGGAACATACATTCGTGTTCCGAACAGGCACTCATATGAAGTACGACCCCCCAGTGACCTTCTAGGCAAGTTATTAAGTGCTCTCTGTACTCCATACAGGTGGGCTAGCCAACTACGACCCGTACCTATAACCCTGGCCGTTAAGGATTGCTTTAAATCATGATTTAAACGCTCCATGACAGAATTTCCCTCAGGATGAAATGGAGACGAGAATTGGAGTTGGACCCCCAACGAAGCCATGGTGTCCCTGAATGCCTTAGAGGCAAAAGCAGGGCCCTGGTCCGAATGAAAAGCCGCAACTGCAAATGTATCGACAAAGATACGCAAATCTTTAATAACAGTTCGAGCGTCAGCCGAGCGCTGTGGCCAGACCCACACAAATCTGGAGCACGAATCTACAGCAACCAATATGTATTTGTATGCACTATCTGGTGTCAGCGGACCACAATGGTCCAAGTACACACACTGTAATGGTCTGTTTGAAATCAGAAGAGGCGTCAGCTGCGGGCGTCTAGCCGACGATGCTTTAATTTGTTGACAGACGTCACAACAAAGGACATACTGCTTTGTCTCCTTATAGAGACCAGGCCACCAATAACGGGCCTGTAAAAGTGAAATCGTGGCAGCCACACCAGCATGCGCAGATGCCACCCCTTCATGTGCTGCAGAAATTAATCGAGGTCTCTCAATCTTATTCGGTAACTCACGTACACCAATGCCTGGAATATTAACAACAGCATTTAGTGCACCACTCAAGCAGTAACTATATTTAGAAGGGAATCCTTTAGGAAATGGCGTGCCATCAGCCGTAGCTTTTATGGCAGGCGAAATCTCTATGTCTGGCTTGGAACTCGAACGAGTCACTGCGGCTACAGTAGCGATAGCCACTGCCGACTTTGCAGCCTCATCAGCCAAAGTATTCCCAGCAAAGTGTATTCCAACGCGCTGGTGTCCAAGTGTATGTACAACATGGACTTTAGGAAGCGTTTCTTTCAGACCCGCAACCTTACCCCACAACAATTTATGTTTAATGGTGTTGCCTTTAGAATCTCTGAACCCATTCATTTTCCAATAGTGCAGATATTCATTGAAGGATTGCACACAGTAGTAGGAGTCACAGACCAGCAAGGTCAATATCGCCGGCTCTGCATGCTCCAACGCCAACAAAAGAGCTTTGAGCTCAGCCAGCTGCTCCGTGCAATCTCCCAAGGTTTTAGTATAAGTATGTCGGGGGCAGAAGACTTCCCCCTCCATAGTCCCGCTCACCACCGCACATGCAGCAGAATACTGTTGCTTAGTCCCAACCGCCGGTTGCGCAGAGCCATCGGTATACATGACCACTTCATATTGGTCAATAGGCAATGTGCCAGCAGGAACTGGGTACTCTATTTCATATTGAAGAAATTCTTGAGTCTGCAGCTTAGGGTCAAATATGTAATCCACATCAGTGGCCGTTAAAGACGTAGCCCATTGTATCCACCGTGGGTGTAAAGCCTTCGAATTAGGAACACTCGCTTTTGTAACAGCCTCTAAGGCCGGAACAGGGGAAACGACAATAATGCGTTGGCCCTGGGCAAGCGGTCTTTCTTTGATCACAGCCATCTGTACCGCAGTGAGAATTTTCTCAGTCTGAGCAAAACGTTGTTATGCAGCAGAATACAAGTGGGACTTGTATGCTATCGGGACTGTCTCCCCTTAATTAAAAGTGACATACGTAAATCCAACAGCCCCAGGAATCACCCTGATGACCAAATGAGTTTTATTGTCCCGTGTGTGTAAGTGTTTAACCGCTAAGAGATCATTCTGCAACTCTCGCAGTATGTGTGTATGCTCAATCGTCCAAAATCTACTCGAAAAATTCGGGCGAATCAGCTCATATAAAGGTTTTATACGTGTAGCATATTCAGGAATGTAAGTTCTGCCAAAATTCAGAAACCCCAATAACGACTGGAGCTTCCGAACCGTATTAGGAGGCTGCAACAAAGCACATTTCTCCAAAAAATGTGGCGCCAGGCTCTTGCCCTCACTCGATAACTCATATCCCAGGAAAATAACACTGAGGAAGGCAATCTTTGATTTCTTAAAATTAAACTTATAGCCAATATCAGCAAAACCCACAACAATGCGCGATACGCGTCTGAGATGTTGTAGAATCTCATCGTCCGTCAAATAAATGTCATCAACATATGATAACGCCTCAGGGTCCAACTCGTGCAGAAGTTCAGTCACACGAGCCGAAAACAGTCCTGGGCTATCCTTATACCCCTGAGGTAAACGACAAAACTTTTTCTGAGAGCCAAACGCACTGAAACTGGTATAGTCCCGACTTTCGGGTGCTATATTCTGGCAGAAAAATCCATTCGAGATATCCAAGGTTGTTTTGTATTTTTTACGCACTATATTATTCATAAGGGCAGCGCTATGTGAATTCTGTATGGCATATGTGCGTGTATGACTATTCAAATGTCTGTAATCCACCACTATCCTATAGGAATGGTCCGGTTTAGCAACCGGAAATAAGGGATTATTCATCGGCGAGACACAAGGCTCAATCACACCTTGGTACTCCAATTGTGTAAGAATTTTCCTAACCGATGCCCTTGCTTCAAATTTAATAGGATATTGCGGCTGTGGCTGAGGTTCGCCTTTAATTGGAATGACATGATAAGGTGATTGTTTATCCCACCCCACATTATTCCTATATAGGGCGGGGGCTTGTGCTAGAGCCCATGATTTACAATAGGACTCTGCTAGTTCTCTCGGAACAAGCGGTGAAAAGGAAGGCACAATAACCTCCTCCCCAACCGGACAGTCGCGAACAAAGTCAGGTGGCCAATCTTGTTCAGCCAACAGGACATCATATGATTTCACCACATGGTCCCAAAAGATGGCGTGTACAATGCGGTCAATGTCCCCTTCTAATCGTAGAGTCACAAGATATACTTGATCAGGATCAGAGACTCGCATATCCGCCGTCTCGACTTGTATGAAGTCATCAGTTGCTTTCGCCTCCAGATGCTCTAGAAGACTCCGGCGAACTATTGTGACCTCTGCCGCGCTGTCTAACAGTGCTAACGCCCATGTCTTGTTCGTCAAGAGAACTCTCTTCTTGAGCGGCATGTCTAACTGACACTGCTGCCACTTTCTTCTTTTTAAATTGCTGTTTTTGTTGCAGCGGTTTCTCTTCTTGTTTAATAGAAACCTCCGCTGAGCGTTGTGAATCCTGTCTCGGTTTCACGTACTCCGTCCTCCGCTCTGACCGCCCACCTCTCTCACTTCTTTTCTCCGAGGAGTCCTGAAAGGAACGAGTTTGGCACGTATCAGTATATTGATATCTATCAGGCGTCTTCAAAGTATCCCTATTCCTGAGATTATACTTATTTTGTGGGGTCTCCGGTTGTGGAGACTGCCCACCATCTTTCTTAGGTGTTTGCTGTTTCTTGTCCCAGCGCTTTTTCGCACCCTCAGGTTGCTGTTGCTTAGAATTATCCTTATTATTTTTACCCTGCAATTGTGATTTCTGCGGTCGAGCCCCTAGGCTATCACGACCAATACTAGAATATGTTTCAGCTATTATTCTCGGAAGTTCCCGCTCCTGATTAATCTGCGGAACGTCCCGAAGACGCATTCGTACCGCTAGTGCTACAGCCTCCCCCTTGAGATTACTCAAAATAATAGAGGAAACCACATCAAAATTACCCATCAATTGCATGCCTAAATCCAAGGCAGGGGCAGCCCCATATTCATCCTGAATTTGTTTAAGCACCTCCGGCAAATTAGCCAAAGTCGGTGTACCGTGTGCTGTAGTATAGAGTGCGGCAAACACCGTGCCCCAAGTATTACAAAGATCCACCGTAGGAACCATCCCATACGGCAAACACATCGTCAAAATTCTATGCTTATCCTGAGGTCCCGTATGGGGAAATACTGCTTCCAGCGTATTAATTTTTTGCGCCAGCCAAAACGGAGTCTCCTCACGTTTAGCCGGTACTTTGCCCATCACTGAGTGTACAGTGGCCGGATTGATCCCCGGTACCACCGCATGTGGGTGTGCTGGAGCAGCACGCGCTGCATTAGTATTTAATGTCTGCATCACAAACTGAACTAATCGTCTGTATGTTGCAGTTAATTCCATATATAAACGACGCACTTCAGCCACTGCCACATTTGCCACTCCAGGATATGGTGTATATGTAGCCAATAAAGGCCAGGTCGGACCATCATTACTTAACGGACCTAACCTTACTGGTGTTACTGAGTGTGGGAGGGCGCCATCAAGCCAATTATGGTGTTCTTGATAAGATAAAGGTATTTCTAAGTATGCATAAGCCCTGTATTGTCCAGGGACATTCGCAACAGTATATTCGTGAAAAGTATGTGTACCCCCATCAGCTGCTGGAAATACGACCCAAGAATAAAAAAGTTCTGTTCTATAGGCTGCATGGGCGTCCACCACAAAAGTGACCGGACCCCCCTGGACCGTTAGTCCATGTGCTATCAGATGACCCGTGAGCGGAAATCGCATATTAAGCGCTATATTTACTACAACTGGATTCGCCATTAGTATAACAAAAATAGCTCTAGGACAGAGAAGGCACACCAATATCGGGGTTTTTCCTTTCAAAGTTCAAGCTTGAACAACCAACCACTAAGTAATAGGATGTACCCAACCTGTGGTGGCGGAAACCCTCAGCTCCACGGACGTCTCTGCATACGGAACCGAGGAGTCAAAATATATACGAGACCGAGAGAGTCAGTCGGACCCAAACATTAGAGCCAGACCAAACGTTGGCGGCGCCATGTCGCGTGGGCTCTCATTATCCTAAATGAGACTACTGGATTTCTAGGCAGCAGGATCGATAACGGTGTGGGGGACTGAGTCTGACCCACGTGTAAAGAACTCTGTCACCCTAAATTCAGTTGTTGCTCCGGCTAACTAGCAGTGCCTCATTTCTCCCAAGGGGAAGAAATGATTGGGCAGCCGAGCGCATGACATCTTTGGAACTTCTCAGGGAAGTCGTGGTCACTCAGATCCAAACCAACTCTCTCATTCACAATATGGTCTCATATACAAATGACAAAGACAGTATAAGTTTTATAGAATGTTTTAATAAAACGACTGTATTTTAGATATTAAGGCGTGAGACGCAATAACCAGAACAATACAACATAGTAGGATTGATATAGTAACCAGGAGAGTAAAACATAAGAATAACGCTATCATAATTCCTAACCGTTTCTACTCTCCCTCTGCTTGTTCTATTTAGAGCACAGCATGTTAAGCTTCTAGCTTGCCTTTCTGTATCACTAGGGAGACGGACACACTCATACCTGAGCAAAGGCCTGTGATCTGGTTCAGCATCTGCAACGAGGCAGTCAGCGTCTAGTTGTGGTTCCCTGGTCGGAATCTCCCTCTTGCATGTATTGGGACAAGGAAGTGATTTTATAACTAACATGTCATTGTGATCACAAAATGTTCCTACGCAGGAATGGCAAGTCTAGACTCCTACCACGTCTATCGGCAATGTACCAGACTGTATCCTTGACTAAAGCACAGAGTGAATATGTTATGAAGAACTCCAGTGCTGAAGTAGGCAAAACAGTGTGATATGAATAAAAAACAACACCGTAGAACTGGCTATTCTGTTAAATAACAGTACGAAGCCTTATAGAAAGCATTTAGAGTAAAGTGCACAGAGGCTCTAAGCTGTTAGCAAATGAATAAAATATATTTAGGGCAAAGTGCACAGAGGCCTAAGGCCTGAAGCTAATGCACAAAATATACGTAAAACTGACCACACTACAGAACTATACCTCCTCCCTCACAGAAGTTATACAAATCCTGGATAACTTTGCTTTATCCTCTGGCCTATGCGTTAATTGGGCGAAATCATGTATTTTCCCGCTTACCCGTATACCCACTGAGAAGCAAACGTTATTACCACTACACCAACTGACATGGGCATACCAGACCTTTAAATATCTGGGGATTCAGGTCTACCACTCCATGATAGACCTACGTGAGGGCAATTTCGATAGGCTGCTACGCTCAACTCGGGGATCTATGGCATTTTGGAGCTCCCTCCCACTATCACCCATGGGCCGAACGGCCATAGCTAAAATGTTAATATTACCTAGATTTTTATATTATTTCACGGCGCTCCCATTGTCCCTACCACGTTCATTCTTTCATAAACTACATTCCCTGCTAACAGATTTGCTGTGGGGCAGGGACAGACGGAGAGTAGCTCTAGCCATTACACAATATCCACAGGAGGAAGGTGGGCTCGGCAT
The DNA here is from genome assembly GCF_031143425.1 of Pleurodeles waltl. Classification (NCBI taxonomy): domain Eukaryota; kingdom Metazoa; phylum Chordata; class Amphibia; order Caudata; family Salamandridae; genus Pleurodeles; species Pleurodeles waltl. The sequence goes on along the minus strand of NC_090448.1, from coordinate 359,641,500 downwards.
GCCGAACTTTGAGTTATACTATGCAGCAGCCCAACTCCAATGGGTAACCACATGGCTTAACGAACCACCCACCCCAGAATGTACAGCGATAATGTCTTGTGTGGCACCACAAACGATATTGACATCACTTATGTCCAAACCTCCTTACCCATCTAACAGAAATCCTCTGGTAGAAACAGCCAGATACTGCTGGCGGAGATATGTTCAGGGCAAAACCCCAACTCCCCCTTACTCGCCTGCAATACCTTTGGCTCAGGTACCAGGCATCCAAGCTCTCTCCCAGCACCATGATATACGGGTAACCAAGACATTGAACACGGGGGACCTGTACTCGTGCTCTAAAGCAAGCACTTTTGCAGAGCTTGTTTCTGCCGCTATCATGCAACCTGGGGCCTTCTTAACATGTAATGCCATTAACAAACTTCTACAAAACTTTTGGGGGCGCAACCTAAATGAACCCGTCGAATCCCCTCTACTCACCTCATTACTCACTATAGGAAATATAAAGGGCAGCATTACTAAATTATATAAAATACTCCTAACAGATACCTGTACTGCTCTGACCCAAGTTAAAAGCCGCTGGGATGAGGTCCTCCCCACACCAGTCGACCAGAAGTCCTGGAAAGCTGCCCTTACCACGATTAAAACTGTATCTCGTAACGTTAGACTAAGATATACCCAATTCAATTACATCCATCAAGCATATCTATCTCCGTCCCGTATCAACAAAATATACCCAAACTCTAAACCAGAATACCCTAGATGTGCTACCTCTGCTGCAAATTTCTACCATATGGTTTGGGAATGCCGCACAATACATACTGGCTGGTGCCGCATTACCGAGACGGTTGCAGATATAATAGAAAGCACGCTTCCTCCCACACCAGAATCCTGTTTTCTGGGCATACGTCGCCGGGGCAAGAATGAAAAACATACTCACAAGTTTATAGATCTTGCGTTTGTAATATACAAACGATTGATCGCTACACACTGGAAGGCCCCTAATGCCCCACCCTATCACGCCTGGCTTGCAGCCTTACACAGCTCCACACTAGCGGAGGCCCACACTCTAAAACAGCTGCAACTCAGAGGCCAGATACAAGAGGGTGCCGAACACTGGGACCACTTTGTAGTACAAATAGAGTCTAGAGATGATAAATACCCCCCTTGAAATACGTGACATGAACAAAACAGCCTGTAAGTAAATACTTAGCAATCACGAAAAAAAACATATCACACCTGACGTAGTACCTTAACTAACCTCGCCATATCAGGCCGAAAATGTACAGTTGGATAATAAGAGCAACTTCACCCAGACATGAACACACAAATTGACAGAAGATGCCGATGCCCTGTTACCCCTGCCCTCGCCCCAATACAAACCATATAACATGCAAACAAGCACTAACATACCTCATGCCTATATAGCTGAATGTTACCGTAATCACTTAGAATACTATTAAATATACTTAAGTAAAACCATAGATATGCCTACTGCTATTGTTCTAAACTGTTTCAAGTTAAGTTGTATGTCAGTACATTAAAAATGTAACCGTACTGTATGGGAATTACAAGTACGTGCAGAGGCACATGAAAAGGGAAAAATGTTTATTCTCTTACTAATTCGAGTGACATGTACTGCTATTCGTGTGATGTGTTTAATAAACAGATTTAAAAAAAAAAAAAAAAGATGTCACAGAAAAAAGATGCTAGGCAGTCCAATTTAGGCTGGGCAGATTGCTACCATTGTTGGCAGTGTCTACACCTTGATAGACCTTCATTTTACTCCTGGAATTTTACTTGGAATAACAGTTGAAAAACGGGTGGCTGGGAGGTTGATTCTGCTCCGTTATAAATTTTAAAAAATGACATTCCTGGAAGGAACTCTACCCTGGATCAGTAGTCAAAATGTCATAGTCGTACTTTCTATGTTATTGCTTACCCACCAATCACACTTGGATGCCTTTATTCAGGAATAAGAATCCTCACACCAAGGTGTCTGTTGATGAACAATAGTGTAGTAACTACATCAAACAAATATCTACTACTGATCTTGGGTAGAGGTCCTTCCTGTTCAGTTTTCCTTGGAATGCCGTACAAGAGTCTCTGACATTTTAGGCAGGATGTTCTGAATGTCAGGGACACTTGTAATTTGAGTACAGAAAATATATTTCCCCTTCCTGAGTAAATTTCCTGTAATCATTTATGATAGCAGAAATTCAGTTGCCCCTGAAATTACTACACTGACTAGTAGGTAAAGCAAATGAGTGGAATGATACTACTGCTGGAGCTGACTTCCTGGAGTGTCCCACAGTGGTGATCCCCTCTTATTTTTGTTACTCTATAATCGTATCTTAATTTTCCAAACCTTACACAACCCTTCTCTATCGCCCCATTCACTGTCAAGCATCTCAGCAGAATACCATCCATATTAACTGTCACAACACATTCATGTTGCCTTCTCGAAACCACCATTTTACCGCCTTTCACATTCATGGTCATAAACGCTTGCTCAGCACGGGTTTATGAATTTGACTGTGCTGTGCTGTTCACTTAAAATAAGATAGATATGCACATCCTCATTGAGATGTGACTCACTCTCAAATCAGTCCCATCTTTGAGGAAGTAGTTACAATTATGTATCATTGATAATGTTATAAAAATCCTAAACTCAGGGTGGCCTTGCAAGTGTAGTATAAGAATAGCATTGTCGCACTACTGTCTGACAAAAAGATTATGCTCTCGTTTTCATTTATAAAAATATCACCCTATTGGTGTTAATCAAGTTAATAATAGAAAATCTACATCCATTAGGGCACTGCTTTTGTAAACAATGTTTAGGATACAATATTTATGTCAGACGATATTTCTGCAGAGCGCATTCTGACATATCAGCGTAATTGCCTTCATCCACATGCTAATCTCCATCCAGATTATGAGCCTCTTGTCATCTCCCATTTTTTCTTTTCATTGCATTATTGCCAATTAACTCTCACGCCCATCTTTTTGGATCTATCCACCACCAACGGCAAACTACCTCTTAAAACAATACTGAAGCCAACTTCACAAGTGAGGCAGTTTTCAAAGTTTCCAAATTCAAATCAAAACAACTCCTACTAACCTATGTTCTTCTTTCAGATCAGAAATAAATTGACAAAAAAGTTTCAAGTACAAAATGGCACAATCGCTCAACATTGATTGCTCTACTACCCAAGTTGCAAAATATTCAAATACGCCTGACAAATTCCAACCTGGCCATGCTTGATAATACAATCTTTGCCAATCGTCCAGCACTCCTTAAAAGCAATTTCCTATGAATACTATCCTTTATCACATCACCTATCACTAAATGCTTGTCCCCTGGGGCCTTTACACCCATCAATGACATATATCAACACATTTCTTCCCTCTCACTGCTGAAGGTTGGTCAAATTGACCTCGGTTCACAAAATCCAAACTCAACCCAGATGTTCTCTGAAAATACCTTCTCTTCCCGGGGATGATTTATGAAAGGACAATAGCTAACCATTTTAAAAAGCACCTTAATACTCACAGCCTCCTAAAGCTCTATCATTCTGGGTTTCACCCTTCTGCAGTACAGAGACTGGGAACATCCAGGAATAAGATGGTGTTATGTGAATCACTGACAGTGGTCATCCATTTCTCTTGTTGCTGCTTGACTGATGACCAGCCTTTTATACTCTAAAACAACATGCCATACTTGTGAAGTTCATATGGCATTTTCTTTCCTCCCATGATGTCCAATGCACATATGAAGCTGGTGGGAGTATGCCAACAAAACATTGTTTTCCATCAACACACTAGGCCCATATTGCACCTTTAAAATATAATTGCTCACAACCAATGCTACCTCTAATTATTTTCCCCTGTGTGCGTCATTAGACTGTTTATGGGCGCACCTTTCTTGCCAGACATTTATCATAAGCTGTGCAGAACATGTATATGGTAAACTAGAATTTATAGCTATTTGAAAAAACAAGATTGCAGTACCAATATTGACAGTGGAAACCCATGTGGAAGAAACTTCATTCATCATAATTGTTGTGGAAGGATATTTAATATTGATGACGATAACAATACAGAAATAGAGAAATGTCCATCAGAATACATGCAGCAGGGAAATATGTCCCTCGCTACTACAATGTGAATTTTTGTGTGTCTACTATGCTCATCAGTTAATGATTCTACGGCAACATTTTCTACAGTGATATTTTGCCTGTTCTTCCATTAACGTTTTACAGAAAGCCTGCCAAACAGTTATTGTACTACAGAATGACTGACCTTAACTTAGTGCACCGACAGACTGAATAGCAGCACAGTGTGCTATAATTTTTAGGTGACCCGTGCCACATAATTCTTATTTTCACTTCTTAATGTCGCCTATTGTCTGTATTTCCTCTTTCCATTCCACCATGACTCATTTAATATATCTCCTTCCCAAAACTCACACTCCATCAGACGTCTCCAATCTTACTCTGTCTTTTATTCTTAGTTAATATTTAGTCACATTCTGTTACCCTTTGTCTCTCTCTAACTTATGCATTTGTTGGATGCTAAACCAGTCCCTCTAATACACACTTTCTCACTCACCTTGATTTGCTTGCTTTGTATCTCAGACATTCTCTTAACTGCGTCAGTATTTCTTTGCTGTTCACTAAATTTCCATCACCATCACTCTGTCACTATCCGGCAAGCTCAATATTTCACTTAATCACTTCCACTTCCTTTTGCTCTGTCTCATGCACTTATTCATACTCACACTCACCATGCCACTTAATCACTCTCACACTTGTCCCTCTCTCTACCGAAAATTTTACTTATTTTTACACTCTACTGTTCGCTGAATGTCGCCATGTAGATATCAGAAATATTCACACAAGTGAAGCAGGAACTGGCACTACAAACAATCATGGTGCTGTGACATTACAGTAGGTATAACCTTAAATGATGTACAAGGAGTATATTTTACCGTTTGCACTGCCACCGTTCAGAACCTGTTCTAGAAACACATGCCACTCAAGAAATTTGCAATATCGAGTTTACACAGTAGTCTAACTGGTAACATTAGAAGGCAGTTTAGAAATGAATGACGAATGTACATGGAGAAGTGCTAAAAACCTACGGCATTACTTCATGCTGCTTGTACATGCTAAAAGCGGATAAAGGAAACGAGGCTGGTGTACGTATATTTGTCCCTTTTGTAAGTAATCACATTGGCTTCCACATTGAGGGGACCAATGGAGTTCACCTTGTGAAGGAATCAACATGCATTTAAAAGAAGGAGGGGTAGAATGAATGGTGGGTGAAACTGAAGGTGCTTGGTTCTGCAGAGAGACTCGACAGAGGTGCAAAACGCATTGTAAAATGCTGATATCTAGAACAAGACTAAACGTGAGAGCAATGAGAAAAGCAACAGAAAGAATGCTTTGTGTCCTTACCTCTGAAAAATGTGACTTCATTTCCTGTTTTGGTTTGTTTAATTCTGTTTCCACACAGCCTGCAAAAATCTCTTCCCTTGTTCAAAGATTTATGTCCCAGAAAAGGTTTGTGTAATGTTCGCTCTTCATGACCTCTTGAGCACGAAGTCTTCTTTTGCAAAGGCTCAGGCTCTTAGCTGGGAGGGAACATAAATCACACCATCTTTAAATGTCTTGGATCCTGTGTTCTCTTGTGTGCAGGTGCTGAATGTGATTTTAAGTGGGTCAAGGCAGTGGCATAACGAAATTTGAGGAGGCCCTGTTGCTAAGTACATGGAGGGGGACTTACACAGGAATCTGAGTCACAGTCACTGTGCTATAATGGCCCCCTGGAGCTCGGGCCCCCCTGATCAGCGGGGTTGCAGGGGCCTTTGTTCATCCCACTGGGTCAAGGAAGATGACTCTTATCGATCACAGGGAAATCAAAGACAATGCGGCACCTGGAAGAAATAATCAGGGGCCCCAGTAGGACTTGAGTATTTTACTGTGGCCCAAAAGAGGCAGAGGTATTTTTCCGTGGTTCTGCAACTGGAATATCCAGGAAGAGCTCCTGAAAGTTAGGAAGTTACTGGATCCTACAGAGGGTGCTTATTCAACTTTTGAAAGTTTGAGGTTTTGATATGTAGTACATCATGTCAAGCCGTGGCTGGCAGTGGATATTTCAGAATCCAGTGTTTAGCACATTGCTTCAAACTAATTGTACAAGACTATAGACAGCAACATACTGGTCACCCGACGAAGGATGTGCACTCAGCCTATTCAACCAAAGCCCAGAAGCAGTTGATGATCTTTCAGTGTGCTATTAAACACATTGAAACTCAACCTACTACGTGCCACAACACCTAGTTTAGCGGTACTAGTTTGTCAATGATTATTCAATTTAAAGAAGAGGAGATGCAACTGCCAAAGCCATGACAATGGAGGTGAACAAATTAGGGTTAGGGGAGTGTCTACTCCCTTTCAAGATCATGACATGGTACGACAGCAAGGAGGAGAGTACAATGAGCCAAGCCTTACAATTATGCCACCTGCTGCAGGAACATTTGCAAAAGATGTAACAAACATTCAGCAACATCAGTGCTTTGGTGAATAGTTTATCGTTTGCCTGAACGCTTATCAAACGCTGCAAAAAGAAATTTCGTCTTCCCAAGGGGCACCTCTATGCCACAATGCTGGGACCGCGGTACAAAAAAGTGCTGGCCACTTTCATTCCTTTATCAAAAATGGATGTCTCAGTTTACAAGACTAGGATTGTCAAGAAAGTGGGTGTTCTAGAAGAAGAACTACTGTAAATTTGAGGCCAGGACAGAAGTTCAAAAGTGCAGTCTTCAATCTCCTGAGAGGGTGGTTCTGATGGCTCTCAGTTTCTGCAGTAGCAATCAACGCAATCACCAGCTTCAAGTTCACTGCCAACCTCTAGAATGGGATCTTTTCAAATGGCAGGACTTAGCAGAGGCACAGGTAACACAGTCATAAGAAGTGGCAGCACCAATGATAATTCAGAAAGTAGTCCAAGATTATGTGGATCACCCAAAAGGAGAAATGTCTCTAATTGGGTGACATTGTGATGACTCGCTGACTTATTGATAATGGAAAAAGGAACAACGGCAAGAGCTCAGCAGGCTGGCAATAAAGTCTCTAGTATGTCTGATAGCCAGTATGTCTTTGGAGGGTTTGTTCAGTGAAGCTGGACCAGCTGTCACAGTCAGAAGGACCAGTCTCTCACTTCAAAATGTGGGCAGATTGGCAATAATAAAAATGAACAAATACTTCATACCAAAAAAACTATAGTCGGTTGAGCACCGGGGCACATGGCTGGTTGCATAGCGGTCGTAACCCGCTAGACGCACTCCCGCCGTGCTTGGGGGCGTAGCACGCGTAAGCGGCAGTGATTGGCTGGATGTGCCGCTCGACTCCACGTTCGGCTCTTCGAACCCCTCGAAACTCGGAAACCCGGCAAATCCAGGCTCCGGGCAAGGTACTCGGTGGGAGGCTCCGCCACTGGGGCCGAGCCGCGCTGGAGCTCCGCCAGGTAAGAAAGGGCTCAGCGAGGATTCCCCTTCGGGGGAATCCTGCCAGAGCCAGCATCGGCAAGGCTCCCGGGAAGGAGTCCCGGGAGCCAGATAGCGCGACTACACGCCTTTCTACACCCTTATCGACAAAAGGAGGAAAGACAAGTAAGGTGGTGGGGGCAGTGGGGGCCAGGGGCATTGTCGAACACAGTATTAGTAAAGTTCCTGGGAAAGTGTCGCGGGAATTTGATAGTGCGGTAGCACGCCCTTTTTTACCTCTGAATTCCGGAGGAATAAGTAAGGCAGTGGGGGTTTTGGGGTTAGAGACAGCGTAAATAAAAGTTTGTCCCCACCCTTGCCTTCTGCTAACATCTTGCAGGGGAGGAGGCTGAGTTTGGAAGAGTAAAAAAGAGATAAGGGAGTTATCGATAGACAGGATAAGATCCAAGGCAAAACTTCTGACCTATCGAATTGTTTATTTAAATTTAAGAAAAGAGGAAGTGAGGGAAGACCAGGGAAAAAACATAATAATAAACTTGCGCCCTCATTAAGAGCTTATTTCAAGACTAGGCCAGAAGATATTGTGTTGGTACCAGGCCAAGGGAAAATGGATACTTATATGACTAAGTATACCAGAAACGATGCAGACTCCGGTGAGGGGGGTATGAATGATCTTCCCCCTTTGACCAACAATTCGGCTCACCAAGTGGATAAACAAGCCGGTTTGGAGCTTTTATTGAGGCAAGATGGTAATTTAAAGGAGGTAGGAGTTGTGGTAGAAACACCCACCAGCCCCCCCCCTTCTCAAGCCCTGGCCCCCGACCCAAGATATAGTCAGTCTATGGAGGAAATGATTCTCGCCATTTCGGAGGACATAAGAAAAGGCTTTGCTAGCTCGGAAAGCAATCAAGTAGAGATTAGAGAGGACTGTGAGGTACTGGAAAGAAAATTTGATAACTTAATGGAGAGGATTCAGTCATTGGAAGAGACGGTAGGAGGGATGAAGGAAGAGTTAAACAACCAGAAGGAGGAGATTCGAGATTTAAGTGAAAAGGAACAAGGCTTACAAGTAAAAATTGAACAGTTGGAGAACTATTTGCGTAGAAACAACATAAAGCTGTTAAAAGTCCCAGAAGGAGCAGAAGGAGCAAATCTGAAGTCACATGTGGTTTCTCTTGTGTGAATTGGAAGAGAGTCAAGAAGAGATTGAAAGAGATATTCAGAGAGTCCATCGTGACCCTTTTACGAAGCGGCCAAACAGCACTAGGCCGAGGAAAATCTTGGTTAATTTTCTAACGTATCATTTAAAGGAAAAGATTTTGAGTAGAGCATTGAAACAGAAATCATTGAAAGTTGAAAATGTGACATTCGAGATTAGGTCCGATTTATCTAAGATTACAATGGACAGGCAGTGGGAATTGGGGACAACGTTGGATGAATTTAAAAAAATAGGAATTACGGCACAGTTGAAGTTCCCAGCATTTCTGCGAGTAATATATAATAATAAAATGGATAATATAAGCGAGACAGTCAGGGCGGATGAGCTGCTAGAACTTATAAAAAAGGAACAGACCGATCATGTAAAATACATTTTTTTGAAATCTTAACAAAGCTCCCAGGTAGGCGGGGTGCTCTAAAATAAGGCCCAAGTTGGCTGATATAATGGGGGGTCCCCTATGGGAGGGTGTTGGGAGGGGGGATTATTAATTAGGGGGGTTTCGTTTTTCTCTTTTGGATTTTTTGATTTTGAGTTTTGTGTAGAAATAGTTCCTCATTCACCAAGGCAGAGGGAAGGCGGGTCACTTTGGAATGGCTAGATTAAATAAAGGTCAGGGGTTGGAGGAATCTACGATTAAATTACTCTCCTGGAATATCAATGGTTTAAGGACAAAAGCAAGACGTAATAAAATCTTACAATATTTAAAAGATTCTCCGGCACAGATTTTTATCTTACAGGAAACTCATTTGGCTGCAGAAGAGTATAAGGAGTTATTTAAGGCTCAAAAGTGGGTACAAATGTGTTTCTGCACCACCAACAATTTTCATACAAGGGGAGTAGCTATTTTGGTTAAACAGGGATTACAAGCTAGATTGGAGATTTTAAAAATAAGGGCAGATCATGCTGGTCGTTGGGTCATAATAAGAATCCATATTGGTGAGGTAAGGTTGGTTCTGGCTGGATTCTATGGCCCGAATTGCGACGATATTGAACCTTTTAAAAGGGTTTTTTCTCAGCTAATCGATTTTTCAGATGCAGTTATCATGACGGGGATTTTAATGTGGTGCTTGATAATGGATTAGATAGAACAGATACTTGTCGATCTTTAGGCACGCCAAAGTCACAACAATATTTAAGGAAGATGATAAAGGATTATGGCCTGTGCGATATTTGGCGGAAGAGGGGGCTAGAGTTTTCTCATTCTTTAACAAGAAATATAGTCATGCATCACGTATTGATTATTTTTTAGTGGATGATAGGTTGTTGGAAAATGTTGACAGGATTGAATATTTACCCCCGCATTTAACAGCTCATGCAGCGGTAATGCTGCATTTGACGCTCCCACAGAAAAGAGTTTTTAAGAGGTGGACATTGGAGCTCGCATTACTGTTGGAAGAGGATGTTTTGGTGCATCTACGTAGAGAGACTGAATTTTTTTTCAAGATTAACATAGGTTCAGCATCGTTATCAACTGTTTGGGACTCCTTTAAGGCTGTAATAAGAGGGGAAATTAGGAGTATTGCATGTTACAAACACAAAATACTCAGAGATGAAATAAATATGTTAGAGCAAGTAATGTTAGTAAAATGCGAGAAATTGATTGGTAAAGGAGAAGGAGCCCAGGAGGAAGTAGGAAGAACAGAAATGACTGAGTTAAGAACACGAATAGCAAACATTTTACAGGCACGTATGGTCAGGAAATGGGAGGCTAGCAAATTAAAACATTTTGAATATGGGGAAAACTCAGGGAAATTACTTGCCTGGAAAGCCAAAACAGATCAAGTTAGGAGTCATATTAAGGAAATAGTGGTTGAAGATACGGGTGTTCAATTATTTCATGCGGAAGACATTGAACGAGGGTTTCAAGATTTTTTTGCATTCTTGTACACGGAACAGGCAGAGGTGTGAGAGGAAATGGTGGAGAATTGGTTAGCTCAGGATGTATTACCAGAAATTTCGCAGCAGTATCAGGAATTTCTTAATGGCCCTATTACGGTGGAGGAAGTGCGAGCAGCCTTAGCTAAGGGCACGGAAGGGAAAGCCCCGGGTCCGGATGGTATTCCGGTGGAGTTGTATAAAGCATTAGGGGCCATATTTATACTTTTTGACGCAAAACTGCGCTAACGCAGCTTTGCGTCCAAAAAATTAGCGCCGGCTAACGCCATTCTGAAGCGCCATGCGGGCGCCGTATTTATTCAATGACGTTAGCCAGCGTTAGCCGCCGGCGGTGCCTGGTGTTCGTGAAAAAAACGACGTACACCAGGCAGCGCCGGCGTAGGGGGATATGGAGCTTGGGCGCCAAAATATGTGGCAAGTCAGGCTGAGGCAAATGTTTCGCCTCAACCCGATTTGCGCCATTTTTTTCGACTCCCAACCCCCATAGAAATGACTCCTGTCTTAGCAAAGACATGAGTCATGCCCCCTTGCCCAATGGCCATGCCCAGGGGACTTCTGTCCCCTGGGCATGGTCATTGGGCATAGTGGCATGTAGGGGGGCACAAATCAGGCCCCCCTATGCCACAAAAAAAAAAAAAAACACTTACCTGAACTTACCTTAATGTCCCTGGGATGGGTCCCTCCAGCCTTGGGTGTCCTCCTGGGGTGGGCAAGGGTGACAGGGGGGGTTCCTGGGGGCATGGGAGGGCACCTCCGGGCTCCTTCCGAGCCCACAGGTCCCTTAACGCCTGCCCTGACCAGGCGCTAAAAAACGGCGCAAAAGCGGCCGTACGTCATTTTTTTTGACCCGCCCACTCCCGGGCGTGAATTTTGCCCGGGAGTGTAAATACGGCGCACATGCCTCGGAGTCACTTTTTTAGACTGGAACGCCTACCTTGCATATAATTAACGCAAGGTAGGTGTCCACGCTAAAAAATGACACAAACTCCATGGACTTTGGCGCTAGACGCGTCTAACGCCAAAGTATAAATATGGAGTTAGTTTTGCGTCGGAATTGCGTCAAAAAAAACTACGCAATTCCGGCGCAAACAGAGTATAAATATGCCCCTATGTGAGGTAATTGTTCCGTTCTTGGCTGAGTTATTTAGTAGGTTTTTTTTTAATGAGATAAGTATGCCAGCTTCCTGGAATGAAGCAGTTATTACATTGATACCGAAACCCGGGAAAAATCCAGCTTATTGCTCTTCTTATAGACCTATTTCATTATTGAACAGCGATTATAAGCTATTTACTAAAATAGTGGCGGATAGGTTAAATAAGGTAGTAGACAGCTTAATTCACCCCGATCAGAAGGGCTTCTCGAAGGGGAGGTATTTGCATGAGTTGACATATGAATTAATAGGAGCCATAGATATGGCAGTAGCATGGGATTCCCCTTTGGGGATTATAACAGTTGATGCTGCAAAAGCTTTTGACGAGGTAAACTGGGTCTATTTGAAATTTCTGCTAAAAAAAGCTAAACTGGGAAATAACTTCTGTGGGGTAGTGAATCAGATATATAGGGCTCCTATAGCTAGAATATTGGTGAATGGGAACCTTACAGGGCTGATAGCTATAGCCAGGGGAACTAGACAGGGATGTCCGCTATCCCCTGCACTATTCAACTTATACATAGAACCATTTGCGAGGAAAATTCGGCGGAATACAATGATCACTCCTTTTAGCTGTCAGGGCTGGGAAAGAAAGCTTGCTTTGTATGCAGATGACCTTTTGTTATATCCAGATAATTTAGATACTGCATTTCTCGAGATTTTTAAACTGGCCGAGGAGTTCGGGAGGGTGTCTGGTTATCAAGTGAAAGTTGAAAAAACGGAGATCATGGCTTGGAATATGGAATATAAGTCTGCTTTTAGTAAAAAGGAAATTAGATACTTGGGAATTTTGATACCTCAAGATATTAATCAGCTAGCGGAGAGGAACCAGGAAAAACTGTTGGCAGAATGTAAGAGTTTATTGCAAGGTTGGATGCATCTTTCCTTGACGATAATAGGTCGAGTAAATCTGGTAAAAATTGCTATTCTTCCGAAATGGAATTTTTTGTTTTCTACTTCCCCACTTCCAATCCAGAAAATATATATAGAAAAAATGCAGCGCCTCATAAGCAATTTTATTTGGAGATCTAAGGGTGTTAGAATCTCTCAGAAGAAGCTACGTCGGCGTAAGGTTCAGGGAGGTTTGGCATTGCCTGAGTTGCAATACTATGCATGGGCCTTTCTTTTGAAAAATTTTATACTCTTGTCTCTTGCGTCAGACTCCACGACAACGGGTTTAATTTTTAAAATAATGGCCTCTAGAATTAACGGTGCTTCAACCAATTTTATGTTTAAATTTGGGGACCCTACATTTTTCAAAAAGATAAGGTTGAAAATTATGCGAGGGCTGGCAGAAAATTGGTATCATATTAGGCAATCTGCGAAACTTAGTTACTATAACATTGACGCACCTATCTGGGACTCTCCGGGAACCCCGGAATGTTTTCAAGATGTTTTGGCATTACCGATAAGACAAGCGGGATTAGAATATTGTAGAGATTTGTTTTCGGAAGGGACTCTTCTGTCTTGGGAGGAATTGCAGTTAAAGACGGGTGGCTCTTTGTCCAGATGGAAATTTTTACAAATAAGAAAATGTGCTCAGGGGATTAAGGAAGGTGTTGGCATGTCTAATCCATTGAGTGAGATCACCCTGAGCCCACCAGGAGGTCCTCACGGAGTGTCTACTTGGTATTGGGGTATCCTGGAAGGGGCGGATGGTGAGTTCGTATTACCTAGCGATTTGTGGAGAAATTTGTTTTCAGAAGAGGCAGCTAAAAGGGGGTGGGAAGAGTCATTAAAAATGCTTTTTGATATTGTGAAACCAGCCACTCTTAGGAAAAATCATTATTTTACAATACATAGACTGTATATTTCCCTCGAGAAACTATCTAAAATGAAAGGAGGGCAGGAGGTGGGATTTCCAAAATGCGGTTTATTGCAAGCAACTGATATTCACATGTTTTGGGAATGTCCTGTATGCGAAATAATCTCAGGTATATTGAATCGGGGAATTGAACCCTCTCTCCAGTTAATAATTTTTGGGCAAGTTCAAGATCAGCAGGGGTGGTCAGGTCGGGATACTATTGCAGATAAAAAGTTTGTATTCTACGCAATACTGTTGGGGAGGCAAGAAATTTGCAGAAAATGGACTTTAAAGACCCCCCAAACAACTCAGATTGGCTTAGGGATGTTTTTTCTATAGCAGAATTGGATCAAATGATGGGGGGAAAGGAAAGGATGCGAGGGAATTTTTGGGTATCATTAATGAATTGGAAATCAGGAGATTGATGTATAGATGTTTGTGTAATTAATGTTGGAATAGAACTGTATTTGTATTTGTGATATCTGTCCAATGATTTTACACCCTGCTCTGAAATCCTCATAGGATTGGGCCAGTCTGAGGATTGTTTAAGAGTAATAAGCAACCCCTGGCAGAGGAAAATCTCCTGCGCTCCGGTTGAAAAGAAAAAGGAGGTTTGCATATGGCTTAGGGTGAATGAGGACAAAAGAGAAAGAAAAAAAAAAAAGAAAAACTATAGTGCTCCTGAAGACACAACCATGGATGATGAGGGCAATTGGTTTAAAACAAAAGTGTCAGGACTAATTATCCGCCTTAAGTTTGAGGACGAACTCAACTTTCCTGACTAACATAACAAAACCACAGAAGTTACTGATAGATCTGCTTTAAAAAAAAATGTTGTGCGGTATATGCTGGCTATTGTCAATAAGATTAAATAGAGGTAAACCAGTGTGCAAGGGATATATAGTCAATCAAGAACGACACAATAGCTGTTTGGCCACAGCAGACTGAGTGGTGAGAGGTGGAAACTACTAATTCAACCTTTGGTTCAACATGTTTAATATTTTCATTTTAAAAACTCTTTATCAAAAACCTGTTGTGACAATCATTATGAAACATTGCAATGAGTGAATTGATAAAATATACGTTTGATTATAGTTATTGGTGACATTTTGGCAAAGCCAATAGGTCTACTTTGTGAATGTTGATGTGCTGACCCCTTGAAAAAGCCAACAGGCCCCCTGCTTTTTTTATTTTTTATTATTTTGACAAAGCCAGTAGGTCCGCCTTACTTAAAATGACACTGTTTATATTGTTACATGACATAGCTGTGCAAGCCTGTGGGGAGTCGTGCGGGCCTATGGGGAGTTGGGCACAATGGCTGGCTGTAGGCCAGGCCCTCACTCAACACCATGCTGCTCATGAAGATGGTCACCTTACTTTACGTTTAAATAAAAACATAGAAATTCACTGAAAGAAATAAAGGTTAAACTGGCTGTTAGGCCTATCATTCTAAGGGTGGTCTTCTCCCTAACTTTTTGCCTTTCTCCTTCATTTTTTTTGTCATCTTGTTTTTGCTGGCATTAGGACTGCTAACCAGTGCTACAGTTCATGTGCTCACTCCTTAAAACATGGGAACATTGGCTTATCCCCAATTGTCATATTTGATTACTTTGTAAGTCACTAGTAAAGTGGTACCACGTGTGCCTAAGGCCAGTAAATGAAATACTACCAGTTGGCCTGCAGCGCTGATTGTGCCACCCACTTAAGTAGCCCTTTAAACATGTCTCAGACCTGGCATTGCAGCCTGTAGGGGCAGTTTTAATTTGCCATTCCGAACCAGTAAATTAAAACTTTTGCCAAGCCTGTACCATCTTTTTTAATACATATAAATCGCCCTTAGGGTAGGCCCTAAAGAGCCTTGAGGGCAGGATGCAATGTATTCAAAATATAGGAAATACACTTTTTGGTTTTACATGTCCTGGAAGTCAAAAATTCTTACATTAGTTTTTAACTACTGTAAGGCCTACCTATCCTATAGGATAACACTGACGTTACCTTATTACATATAGTAAGCTGTAATTCCCAAAGAGGAGCAGGTCACCAGCTCATATTTGTTGGCTTTGGAATTGCAATGAAAAATACTCTCTCATGATAAAGTTGGATTTTAAATTACAGTTTTGAAAATGCTGCATTTAGAAAGTTGGCATTTTCCTGCATTGGGCAATTAGTACCTGTAACCTGTCCCTGGGTCACATGACTGTGTGTTGCTGACAGTTGGGCTTTTGGGTATTCCTCCTAGACAGCCACACACAATATAGAGTATAGGTGTGACTGGATGGGCCACCACTGGCAAGATGGGAGTTTGTATCTGTGCACAGCCCTTCATACAAAGGGCTGCACAACCCCTGTAGTTAGTCTGGAACAAGGACAGGGAAAGAAGAATGGCTGTGGACTTCAAAGGTAAACCTCTAGAAGCTTCTCCCACCTTCCTGAGGAAGGGCATCAGGTACAAATGTTGGACATCAGACACCACCTCTTCAGCACACTTCTGAACCTGTGGATTTTCTGTTAGGAAGAAGGACTGCTGTGCACCTAAAAAGACAGCCACTCTGCTGGGCTGCTGCTCTGAAGGAGCTGCTGCCCTGCTGTGCTGACCTCCTGCCTGCTGCCCTCTTGCCTGGGTGAGAAGGACTGTACCTGAATCTGATGAACCTAGGACTCCAAAGTGACTCCAAGAGCTAATTGGCTGGCCCTCTGACTAGTGCCTCAGGGACAGATGGCTCAAACAACCTTGGAACCAGCACCTGTCATCTGTGAGTTTTCCCCTGCCAAGTGGTGCCACTCCAGTCCTGCAAGTGGGCCTGAAGGTGCTTTGACAGCCCATCTGTGGACCCAGTAGAACTGATCTATCTCCTCTGCTTCACAGTGCAAACCAGAGTAGGACTTATAGTTTACCTCTGTTGCAAGGGTTGTCCTGATGCAAATGACTCTGCATCGACCACGCAGTCACATAGGAACTGCCACCTGTGCAAAACCTTCCTGATGCAGGCTTTTGCATCCTCTCATCGACAGCAGCCTCGATGACAACACAAATTTTCACAGCGCAGCCTGAGTGCTCCTCTGAACTGATGCATCGCCTCAACTGGGAAACACATCCTCGGCTCTGGACTTTGCATTGAAATCCCTTATCGACGGGATCCTCAGTGATGACATAGGATATAGCTCCATCTCTAAGAACCCACGCATCGCTTTGGCTGCACAAAGTATCTTCAGCACAGACCTGCTCTGTGCTTCGCAAACCAGGATTTAAGGTACTTTGTTTAGCTGGACTAACTTGGTCCCTGTAACCAGCCCATGCTCCATCACGGTTTTCCTGAACTTGTGACTTTGTCCTGGTCCTGCATAACCAGATATCCACAGTTGG
Source organism: Pleurodeles waltl (assembly GCF_031143425.1). Lineage (NCBI taxonomy): Eukaryota > Metazoa > Chordata > Amphibia > Caudata > Salamandridae > Pleurodeles > Pleurodeles waltl. The sequence goes on along the minus strand of NC_090448.1, from coordinate 359,624,556 downwards.
TGCTTTGTGTCGGCTGCCACTAAGATTACTGAAATCTTCAAACCTGCATATCTCTGGTTGGACTGATTGGATTTTTGATATATTGATCTTGTTTTATTTACTAAAATTTACTCTTGTGGGAGCCTTTTGTGGTGTGTTTTCTGTATACTACTGTTTGAAGTGTTGCACAAATACTTTACAGTGCCTCTGAGTTAAGCTTGACTGGTCTGTGGCAAGCTACCCAAGGGATGAGCACAGGTTAATTTAGGGTGTGCTTTGTGACTTCACCGTGACAAAGTCAAGCAGTAAGCCAGTTTCTTACACTTGTGGCAGTGATGGGATTTGTACTCGTGTTTGTACAATGCCATGCAGTAATTTTTGTGTTACACTACCCTGTCCTGTAAATAGTTTAAGACCATTTTTTTTTTTTTTTTTAATCTTCTTGATTGGCTTCCTTTTGTTTTTCCAAATCTACCTTCAGTCCTACCACTGGACTGTCTGAAACCGTACCTGCAGTGATGGAGTTTGAGCTGGCCAACTTGGAAAGTTACATTGTGGCTGAGCTTAAACAGTTTTGCAAGGAAAAGGGCCAACAAATGAAGCAGTGCACCAAAAGGTTGGAGCTGCAGAAAGCTCTGAAGGCCTGGACAGAGGTCCAGCAGCTCACGAGAGCCACAGAGGAGCAGGAGGATGAGGCTCAACCCCCCCCCCTCCCCGTCCACAAACGCCTTGAGACCCTCATGGGTGAGTAGCGCGCTCTATAAATTCTTTTTTTTATTTGATTTGATTAGCAGGATCAGGATCTGGACATCTGCCCTAAAATGTAGCCTTTAGGGGATGGGGAGGGCCCATCCACTGAATTGGAACCCCCTGCTAGAGCAGGAAGCAGTGTCTCTTTGCATGACCTGCCCACAGAGTAGCTGGCAGACAGGAAGAGAGAGAGGAAGTGCAGGCAGCAAATGGCCAAACTTAAAATGGTGAAGAAGATGGCCTTGGAGGAGAAAAGATTGGCTCATGAGAGGAGCATCAGAGAGCTAGATCTTAAAGCTAGACAAGTAGTGTCCAGAAGCACTGGTGTAAGCATTCCCTCAGTGGCTGAAGGAGACAATAAGGTCCATATCCCCAGAGACCTGGTGCTCAGTTATGTGGTCGGAGTTGACATGTGTAAATGTTTTTTAGCTTATGAGATGAACCTAAGGGTACATAAGATCAAAGAGGAGCACCGGGAGTGGCTTGTGGAAGCATAAGCCTCCAATTGGGAGGGTCACTTTTCTAAACCTAGAAATAGAGAACCAAACCAGGTACACCTCATGAAAACCAGTGTCCTAACGAAAACTAGGCAGACCCCTGAAATCACTGCCAGAGGTTCAGGGACAGCCACAAACTCTCCAATCAGTCTTGGGTGGATTTCTTGGACTATTCTAACAAGGCCTTGAATGGCTCGTTGACAGGCGGGAGAATCTAATGATTACAATGGGCTGTACAACTGGATTCTCAGGGAGCACATGCTTAGTATCTATTTGTGAGAAAACAGGGCTGATTGCAGAGGCCCCATAACTTTTTGCCCCCATTTTCCACTTTTTGCTGGTGTTTTCCTGACTTTAAAGGTGCCCTGGGTACTGCTAACCAGTCCCAGGGCCTGTGCTCTGTGTAAAATGGATATGCAAATTAGGCTAATTATAATTGGCTAAGTTAACCTACCTATAAGTCCCTAGTATATGGTAGGGCATGTAGGTTTAGGGACCACAGCATAGGTGGTGCACATCTAGGTGCATTGCTGAGGTGCCCAGTGTCATTTTAAAAGCAAGCCTGCCTTGCTGGCTGCTTTTAAATTAAAGTTATATGCAAATTCGACTTTAGAATTAAAGGTACTTCCAAAGTCTTAAACTACCTTATTTTTACATATAAGTCACCCCTAAGGTGTGCCCTATGTGCCCCTAGGGCTGGGTGCCATGTAACTATAAGCAGGGACTTTATAAAAATAGATTTATAAGCCCTGGTGAGGTAAAAACAGCCAAATTCGTTTTTCCCTCATTGAAGTAAATGGCCTTCATAGGCTAGAATGGGCAGACTTTATTTTAAATTTTAAAGTCTCCTTAAATGTTACATACCAAGAATTTGGTATCAAATTGATTGTTGTAATAAATCCCACAACTTCCAGTTGTTGGATTTAATATAACTTGTCCAGGTAAAAAGTTTAGACTTTACCTAAAAAGTTGCCAATTTCAGCTCTGCATTGTTTTTGCTGCTGTGCTCTGATTGGCCAGCCTGCAGCAGCTTCTGCCAGGCTGCCTTGATGAGGTGTGAAGTGGCCAGACTTCACACAAAGGAATGTGCTTGGGGGAGAGAATCTCCCCTCAGCAGATGGTGAGGCAGGAAGGGGGAGGGCTGCCAAACTGGTCTTCAAAGGCAGAGAAGGACATTTGCAGCACCCAGCAACACCCCCACATCCTGCAACCCCAGACAGCTAGGTGCCCCCTTGATTAGATTAGGAGAGGGCAGGAGAGGGGTGTGTTTATGATTTTTAGCCACACCAGTGGGTGGGCTCAGCCAGATGTAACCTCCAAAAATCAGATTCATCCATGTTGGATTTTTAGAGACTGTTGCCTTCTGAGATGGATTTTTGCCACACTTCCCAGGAAGTGGTCATCACAGGGGGACGACCCTGTCCCTGATTGGAGAACCAGGGCCCCCCTGCTTTTCACCCAGGAGCAAGGATAAAACTGGCAGACCTGCACCCACACCTCAGATCCCCTCCAGAATTCAACAAGAAAGGAACTAAAGAAGAAGAAGGACTGCCCTGCTGGACCCCTAGCCTGCACCTGGAACCTGCACTCAGAAGGACTGCACCAGCTGCACACTTGGGCTTCACCACAAGAAGGACTTTGCCTGGCTTCCACTGGTTCAAGGAGGGACTCCCTGTTTGCTACAGGTGAAAAATTGCTAACCAGAGTCCCCTGCACCAACTCCTGAAAAAGTGACCAGCTGACCACTGTCCAGTGGCCAAAAAGGAGTTTGCGCCAGGTGTATTCTGGGAGTTGAAGTCCGCACTTCCCAAGGACCATCACAGAACTTCTGGACCCTTGGGGTGAGCTGTGGACCCCAAAAGAACCTTAAAAGAACATCTGGGTGAAGCCCCAGAAGTTTGGAAAAGATTGGAGAATTTTTGAAAAAAAAGCTCCATAAAGTGACCGACCCGACGCGGAAATTCTAGCCGGCTTGCCTCAACCGCGACCCGGCCTGACTTCGTGGTTCGTCCCGGTAAAGAAAAACATCCAAAAAAGAGACTAAGTCCGAACGTAAAAAGTTGACCGGGACCTTCCAGCCATCGTATCCGAGAAGGGCTCCACGGACGTCGGATCAAGATCCAGGTTTACCCCGGTCGAAGGATTTTCATCTCGAAAAAACGACTAAGTCCGAAGGTAAAAATCACCACCGAGGAAACCGACTTCGCGTATCCGGACAAGGGCTCCAGGAGGTCGGATCCAACTGGCAGGTTCGTTCCAGGGAAGAAAAACATCAAAAAAGAGACTAAGTCAGAAGGTAACTTTTTAACCGAGGCCTCCCGCGACTTGTAGCCGAGCAGGGCTCCATCGCGGTCGGCCTGAAAGTTTGACTTTGCCCCGGTCCTGGTGCAACCAGATGACCCGATTGGCGCTTTTTGTTTCTAAGCGCTAGAAAATAATAATACTTTAAAAATTCATATCTCCGGTTCCCCTGAACCGATTTTAATCGTTTTTGTGTCATTTTAAAGATAAAAATATAAGCTATTTTTACAAATTGGTTTGGGATTTTTAAACTGTTTCCTGTGTTTTATTTAATTACTGTTTTGTGATATTTGAATGCTTTACACTTTGTCTCCTAAGTTAAGCCTTGACGCTCGATGCCAAGCTACCAAGGGTAGAGCTGGGATTAATTTACTGAGACCTAACTGTACTTATGTGGAGGTTTGTGGCTTGTTGCTAGGTGTAGGTACCTACCTGCCCTACCAATAACCCATTTTCCAACATAATTGGAAGCAGCGACGGGATCCTGTACTTGTGTTCAATATCACGTTACAGTTTTAGATAAAACAAATTAAAAATCCTTTAAATTGTCCTAGTGCAAAAATTGTTTTTAATTTTTAATTTTTAATTTTTTTTTTTTAATTAATTTGGATTAATATCAATTATTGAATTTTTGTAATTTTTCTAAATTCTTGTTTCCAATTTTTGCAAAAAGTTTTTGTTGACACAAAACTAGGGAACCATGAAGCTTGATCTGGCTAGCCTACCCACACTGACAGTAGTCCAGCTTAGGGGGTTGTGTATTGAGAGGGGGTTGCCTGCAACCCCTGATCTCAGGAAGCAAATCCTGATTAAATCCCTGAAAGCATGGGCTGAGGCACAAGAGGTAGAGACAGAGGAAGCTCCAGAGGAAGAAGAAAAAGAGGAAGATGCTAACTCTAACCACTCAGGGGAGGGAAGGCATCAGACCCCAAGTGAGGAAGAGGAGGAACGGTCCTCACTGGATACAGTCACTAGGGGCAGACCCAAAGCTAGTGGTAGGAAGAGGGTCCTTTCAGGAGGAGAGAACCCATCCATCAGGGAAAGAGAGCTGGAAGCCCAGCTAGCCTACATAGCTTTGGAAGCAGATAAGCTTGCCCTAGAAAAGAAAAAGTGGGCAAGCAAAGAAAAAAAAGATGGAGGTAGCGAGAAAGAAACTGAGGTGTCCCTGGGTGGGGGTTTTGCCCCCAGATTACCCAAAGGGGTGGTTCCTGCCTATGTAGAGGGGGATGACATAGATAAGTGGCTGGGGGCCTTTGAGAGGGCCCTCCAGATGAGGAAAGTCAAGCCTCAGTACTGGGGTTCACTCCTTTGGGAGTTAGTTCCCAACTCTGGGAGGGATAGGCTCCTAACCATGAGTGGGGAGGATGCAGACTCATACCCCAGTATGAAGAGTTGCTTGACTAAAAAGTTTGGTCTAACCCCAGAGCAGTATAGGCTTAAGTTTAGGGACACCCAAAAGACAAGCACCCAGTCTTGGGTTGACTTTGTAGACACCTCACTAAAGGCACTGGAGGGCTGGATTATTGGCAACAAAGTAAATACTTATGAGGGGTTATACAATCTGATCATGAGAGAGCACATCTTGACCAATTGTATCCAAGAAAGGTTACGCCAGCATCTAGTGGACTCTAAGCAGACCAACCCTAGAGAGCTAGGGGAGGCAGCTGATGAGTGGTTGAGAACCAGGGTGGTTGTCAAGTCCCAGGGGGGAGACTCCAAGAAGGGGGGGTCAGGTCCCCAAAAACCTAAGGAGGGAGGTGGTAAGCCCACCACAGAGACTCCCTCTGTACCCCAGAACCCTAAGGAGGAGGAGAGAAAATCCCACTCCCACTCTGACAAGCAGAGACAGGGAGACCCAGGGTTAAAAAAACTCTTGGACAGTAGGGCTTGCTTTGACTGTCAGCAGACAGGTCACTTCAGAGGAGATGCAGCTTGTCCAAAGAAGGTGGTTAGCACTGGGCTGTCCAGTGTAGCCATAGAGGAGGATTCCTCAGATGATGAAGTCCTCCTAGCATTGTGCTGGGAGACAGGACCAGATGGTAAGCTGGTGATCCCTGAGGGTGGGAGTAAGCACTTCCACCACATTCAAGTGAATGGGATCCCTACCACTGGCCTGAGAGACACCGGTGCCAGTCACACTATAGTGAGTGACCGGTTAGTGACCCCAGACATGTATGTCCCAGGAAAGACAAAGAAAGTCAGGATAGCCACAGGGGAGGTCACCTCCAAACCTGTAGCCATAGTGCCCCTAGAGAGGGAGGGTATCCTTGACTGGATTAGGGTGGTAGTCAGTGCTGACCTCCCCCTAGATTGTATCCTGGGCAATGACCTCCCAGAGGAGAGTCTGGTCACAGATGGGGTGGTCGCCCAGGGCGCCCCCCCAACCCAAAGTCCTGGGGAGTCAGTCCCTACAGTTAGGAGACAGGGGTCCCCAAGAAAAGGAAAGAAGAAAAGGAAGGGTAGGCCACTCTTAAAGAGAGTTCCAGGGAGCCAAGGGCCCTCTGCCCCAGTAGGGGGGGAGCCCAGAGTTGGCACTGGTGAGGCCTCCCCTGACCCCAAGGAAGTCCTGAGTAGTCAGGCAGCTGTCCAGATGCAGGGTGTTGCCCCTGCACTGACAGAAGGGAGAGTGGAAGGAGGGTGTCTGCCACAGGAGGTGGTAGCCCCCCACTCTAGACAGCAAGAGGGGTGCCAGGACCCCAAAGATGCCCCTAAAGCAGCTCAGCCACCTGTCAGTGGAGAGCTTAGGGTGTGGTTCTGGGTACTGACAGCTGTCAGTAGCCTCTGCTGGGTGCTAGCCTTCCTGGCAGCACTGTACTTGGCCTGGGAGGCAGACCCCAGGGCCAATAGCAAAGTAGGCCCCCTGACCCTATTGGTCATGGTGGGGTTGCTCAAGTGTTGGGTGACCTCTTTGGGTAAGCTAGGTGTTGCCCTAGCAAAGTTTGGAGTAGGGGAGGTGGGCACCTCACTACCCAAGTTGGCAGAGAGAAAGGAAGAAGACCCCCCTAGAGGGAAGTTTCAGTTTGAGTTGGGTCCTTTTACTGTTGGGATGGCTTCACTACCCAGAGATAGTGACCCTGACAGGGGGATGTAAGGCAGAGTAGGCCCTGCAAAAGGACAGCCAGTTTTCTTCACTGTCTTCCTCGCCTAACAAGCCAGGAAGACTCTCCCAGGGTTGGGCTGAGTCTCCTGGGCTTGTGGGCTGGGGGGGGGGGTTGTGTGAGAAAACAGGGCTGATTGCAGAGGCCCCATAACTTTTTGCCCCCATTTTCCACTTTTTGCTGGTGTTTTCCTGACTTTAAAGGTGCCCTGGGTACTGCTAACCAGTCCCAGGGCCTGTGCTCTGTGTAAAATGGATATGCAAATTAGGCTAATTATAATTGGCTAAGTTAACCTACCTATAAGTCCCTAGTATATGGTAGGGCATGTAGGTTTAGGGACCACAGCATAGGTGGTGCACACCTAGGTGCATTGCTGAGGTGCCCAGTGTCATTTTAAAAGCAAGCCTGCCTTGCTGGCTGCTTTTAAATTAAAGTTATATGCAAATTCGACTTTGGAATTAAAGGTACTTCCAAAGTCTTAAACTACCTTATTTTTACATATAAGTCACCCCTAAGGTGTGCCCTATGTGCCCCTAGGGCTGGGTGCCATGTAACTATAAGCAGGGACTTTATAAAAATAGATTTATAAGCCCTGGTGAGGTAAAAACAGCCAAATTCGTTTTTCCCTCATTGAAGTAAATGGCCTTCATAGGCAAGAATGGGCAGACTTTATTTTAAAGTTTTAAGTCTCCTTAAATGTTACATACCAAGAATTTGGTATCAAATTGATTGTTGTAATAAATCCCACAACTTCCAGTTGTTGGATTTAATATAACTTGTCCAGGTAAAAAGTTTAGACTTTACCTAAAAAGTTGCCAATTTCAGCTCTGCATTGTTTTTGCTGCTGTGCTCTGATTGGCCAGCCTGCAGCAGCTTCTGCCAGGCTGCCTTGATGAGGTGTGAAGTGGCCAGACTTCACACAAAGGAATGTGCTTGGGGGAGAGAATCTCCCCTCAGCAGATGGTGAGGCAGGAAGGGGGAGGGCTGCCAAACTGGTCTTCAAAGGCAGAGAAGGACATTTGCAGCACCCAGCAACACCCCCACATCCTGCAACCCCAGACAGCTAGGTGCCCCCTTGATTAGATTAGGAGAGGGCAGGAGAGGGGTGTGTTTATGATTTTTAGCCACACCAGTGGGTGGGCTCAGCCAGATGTAACCTCCAAAAATCAGATTCATCCATGTTGGATTTTTAGAGACTGTTGCCTTCTGGGATTGATTTTTGCCACACTTCCCAGGAAGTGGTCATCACAGGGGGACGACCCTGTCCCTGATTGGAGAACCAGGGCCCCCCTGCTTTTCACCCAGGAGCAAGGATAAAACTGGCAGACCTGCACCCACACCTCAGATCCCCTCCAGAATTCAACAAGAAAGGAACTAAAGAAGAAGAAGGACTGCCCTGCTGGACCCCTAGCCTGCACCTGGAACCTGCACTCAGAAGGACTGCACCAGCTGCACACTTGGGCTTCACCACAAGAAGGACTTTGCCTGGCTTCCACTGGTTCAAGGAGGGACTCCCTGTTTGCTACAGGTGAAAAATTGCTAACCAGAGTCCCCTGCACCAACTCCTGAAAAAGTGACCAGCTGACCACTGTCCAGTGGCCAAAAAGGAGTTTGCGCCAGGTGTATTCTGGGAGTTGAAGTCCGCACTTCCCAAGGACCATCACAGAACTTCTGGACCCTTGGGGTGAGCTGTGGACCCCAAAAGAACCTTAAAAGAACTTCTGGGTGAAGCCCCAGAAGTTTGGAAAAGATTGGAGAATTTTTGAAAAAAAAGCTCCATAAAGTGACCGACCCGACGCGGAAATTCTAGCCGGCTTGCCTCAACCGCGACCCGGCCTGACTTCGTGGTTCGTCCCGGTAAAGAAAAACATCCAAAAAAGAGACTAAGTCCGAACATAAAAAGTTGACCGGGACCTTCCAGCCATCGTATCCGAGAAGGGCTCCACGGACGTCGGATCAAGATCCAGGTTTACCCCGGTCGAAGGATTTTCATCTCGAAAAAACGACTAAGTCCGAAGGTAAAAATCACCACCGAGGAAACCGACTTCGCGTATCCGGACAAGGGCTCCAGGAGGTCGGATCCAACTGGCAGGTTCGTCCCGGGGAAGAAAAACATCAAAAAAGAGACTAAGTCAGAAGGTAACTTTTTAACCGAGGCCTCCCGCGACTTGTAGCCGAGCAGGGCTCCATCGCGGTCGGCCTGAAAGTTTGACTTTGCCCCGGTCCTGGTGCAACCAGATGACCCGATTGGCGCTTTTTGTTTCTAAGCGCTAGAAAATAATAATACTTTAAAAATTCATATCTCCGGTTCCCCTGAACCGATTTTAATCGTTTTTGTGTCATTTTAAAGATAAAAATATAAGCTATTTTTATAAATTGGTTTTGGATTTTTAAACTGTTTCCTGTGTTTTATTTAATTACTGTTTTGTGACATTTGAATGCTTTACACTTTGTCTCCTAAGTTAAGCCTTGACGCTCGATGCCAAGCTACCAAGGGTAGAGCTGGGATTAATTTACTGAGACCTAACTGTACTTATGTGGAGGTTTGTGGCTTGTTGCTAGGTGTAGGTACCTACCTGCCCTACCAATAACCCATTTTCCAACACTATTTTACAGAGCTTCCCCAGCACTTAGTGGATAGCAAGCTGACTGACCCCAGGAAGCTTGCTGAGGAGGCAAAACTCTGGTTCAGCACCCAAATATCCAAAAAGGCATTTGTGGGATACTCCAAATAGGGTGGTCTGGGGTCACACCAGAAGAAAGAGGGGGAGAAAAACTTAAAAGTAAATTCTCAAAAGGCCTTCAAAATAATTTTCAATTGAACAGTGGTAACTACTCCCACTCTAAACTAAAGAAGAAGGAGTTCTTTGATTAACAATCATGGATGTTTGTCCTCCAATGTAATGAGTGTTACAAATATGGATTTTCCAAGGGAGACACCAAATGTTCCAAGAGGGTACAGCCTCCCAACGGTGGGCAGACACCTGGCATGGCAAGCATAATACTTGGGGAGGAGGGGGTCCCAGTTAGCTTTGGGGAGCAGACAAAGATTACCCTAGTAATCCTCGGGTTATGAAGATGGTGCCAATAGCCCATATGCCTGCAAATACTTCCAAGTATAGGCAGCGGGTCACCATCAACGGGCAGGAGCAGAGGCTCTGAGGGACACAGGAGCCAGCATGACTGCTGTCAGGTGTCAGCTGGTTCCTTCAGAGCATGTCTTCTCGAACACATTCCACCAAGTCATAGTTGCCGACAACCATGAGAGTCATCTCCTGGTGGCTTTGGTTCCCTTTGAGTGGGGAGACGGGTCTCAGGTTCTCTAAAAGTAGCTGTGAGCCCTGCCAGGCCTGTAAATTGTCTGTTGGACAATGAAGTGCAGCACACTATCTGGAAGGAGGTAGAGCTCAGGTCACACTTGGAGATGATGGGATTGCCTGAATGGGTTTGTCAGACCACGCGGCCCATGGATGTCTAAGAAGGGAGTCAATGGCACCTAGAACAATGGCTCAGGCTGCTGCAAAGAAGAGTATTGGCAAGGAGCATGGGAAACCAGCCCCTGAAGTTCCCATAGACCAAGTTGACAAGGTACCTGAGAAGGATACTCTTGAGACTACGAGAAGGACATTGATGCCTTGACTTATCCGCCTGAGGTTGCTGGATGGCAAGTAGAAGGTAGGCCCACCAGGGAGTAGTTCTAAAAAGCGCAGAAAGAGTGCGCTACTTTAGAGAGCTTGAGGCAGCAAACTGAGGCCCAAGCAACAGGTGATACCTCTCGAGATCACCTTATCTACTAGGAGAATGACCTCCTATACAGTGAGCCTAAGGTTCCCACACCTGGGGCAGCCGACATACTGGTGGTCCCCCAGTTTTACAGGGCCATCCTAATGAGGTTAGCTCATGATATCCTCCTGGCAGGACATCTGAGGCACGACAAACCGTTTCCCAGGGTGTAGCACACTTTTATTGGCCACAGATGAAAACAGCCTCAGATGCATTCTGTTGATCCTGTCCCACCTGCCAGCCCAGTGGAAAGTCAGGGAAAAAGCTCAAGGCTCCCATGACCCCAATACCTGTCATTGGCACACCTTCCTTTTGAAAACGAAGGCATAAACATTGTTGGCCCCTTGGACCCCAAGAAATCTTTAGGCAACAGGTTCATCCTGGTATTGGTGGACCACACCACACACTACCCAGATGCCATCCCTTGAGGTTAGTGACTGCACCTGCACAGGCCAGGTCCCTGATGGGGATTTTTACCGATGTGGGGTTCTCCAAAGAGGGAGTGTCTGACAGAGGCACAAACTTCATATCATTGTGCATGAAGTCCATGAGGGATGAGTGTGGAGTGCCTCCACACCCTATCACCCCCAAATAAACAGACTTGTGGAGAGATTCAATAGGGCCCTCAAAGTCATGATAGTGAGCCTGCCTAAGCCCATGAATGGTAAGTGGGACACCCTCCTGTAATGCCTTCTGTTTGCCACCAGGGAGGTATCACAGAAGGGAGTGAGGTACGTTCGCTTAGAATTCCTCTATGGCCACTCTGTTAGGGGACCTCCCAGCCTTGCCAGAGAGGGGTGGGAGGAAGCTTTGAGGAAACCCCCTCAGGATGTAGTCAGCAACATTTGTCACTCCACAACCAGATGCATTGCTTCTGGAAAAATGAGAAAAGCAGTCAAGGCCAGTCAAGAAATGATGAAGCTCTGGTATGATCAACAGGCCACTCTGATAGAGTTTCAACCTGGCCAAAAGGTGTGGGTTGTGCAGCCCGTGGATACCCAGAGCTCTCCAGGATCACTGGACAAGCCCATATGAGGTGAAGGATTGGAAGGGGGATTACACCTACCTGATAGATCTCAAGACTGTTATAAATCCCTTAAGGGTGCTCATGGATATCATATAGGGGTCACCAGGGTCTCCGCTGCTACACCTGGCTTGCCCTTTGTTACCCCTGGCAAAGCCATTGTTTCCCCTAGCTTCAGAGGTAGCTACGTAAGTGTCAAAACGACTGATGCAGCCTGCTCTTATGGTCATAGCTGCTCCATCCTTTTTTGCTGCCCATGTTTTATTATACTAATAGCAAATAATGGTTTATTATTCACTATTAGTTTAATATAAAATGGAGCACCCAGAGCTGGAAGAAGATCTTCAGTTGCACATGATGTAAGTGAAAAAGTTTTTTTAATGTATGTTATGTGCATACTTGTGGGTGAGTGTGTGTTTGTGTTCAAGAGAGTGTGTGTTTGTGAGCATGTGTCCCTAGGTGTGAGCATGGGTGAGTGGATGAGAATTTGGTGACAGTGATTGAAAGTCAGTGACAGGTAGTGCATGAGGATGATTGGGAGTCAGTAAGTATGAGTGAGTCAGTGAGTAAGTAAAAGCAAGTGCAAGATACTGAATAAGAGTGAATGAGTGCAGGTAAGTGAAAATTAATGAGGAAGTTTGAGTGTGAGTGTGTGTAAGAATGCAGTGTCTGCCACAGGCCTGGCATACTTATGGCGATTCTTGTCCTTCACAGGTATGCATGAAAAATACTGCTGCTGGCAAAGTAGAGACAATTTTTAGCATACAGGCACCTGTGACAAAATACTGGCACTGGCATACTGGAGGCAATTATTAGCATAATGGTCGCCCTCAAGTTAAACACTGGTAGTGACATACCAGAATTAATTCTTGGAATATGGGGCTGACACTGGCATACTTGAGCAAAATGTTGGCTTCGGGGCACCTGTGGAGAGATACCTCTTAATGTAAGAAAGGAAACTGTGGCATATGAGAGGGGGCAGCAGGATAAAATACTGTCCCTGACATACAGGAGGAAACTTTGACATAAGATGCATTAATGACACTGGCATATTGTGAGTAATTTTTGTCATAAGGGGGTATTCATGGCACATGAGAGTACTGCAAGATAAACTGCAGGCCCTAGCACAAAAGAAGGTAATCTTAGACATGTGGGGGTACGCATAGCACATGCTGAAAACAAACGGGTTCTCTCCTGATTCGTATCAGGTTTGTTGCCTTGGCACACCATAAAAGGGCTTGAATATGAATAAATGCCCTTTCAGAGTCCATTGCTTTATTAGTGAAATTATGTGAAAATTATGCTTTTAAATATACTATTTGATCCCATTTAACAAAAAATAAATTGCGGGGGGGAGAACCCCCAAAAACTCCTAGAAGAGGTGAGTCTTGTAATAATTCAAGGCAAATATTACTTCCCACCACTTTCAAAGGTCATGTCAACACCCTAATGTGGGTGGTTTCTAAAATGGACATTTGTTTCTTTTTGTTTTATAGTAATCATGCAATTATGGTACTTGGGATGACAATTATTGTAATGTCTTCAGATAATGTTATACACCTTTCTGGGGATATTCCGGGTTAAAGAAGTTTTTGATGAAAGATTTAAGAATACATTTTGGATAACATGAAGGCGGTACACCATATAGTCTGGCAAGACAAGATACAAATAGTTCATAGTCCATTCGGGTGGATATAAAAGTATGGACCATGGCTCTCTGACAGGACGTGGGGAGCAATGGGATACATTTTCTGAGGTCTCTGAGAATGGCAAAGCAGCCTGCTGAGAGAAAGATAATGTTTTCACAAAGGGCAGGTTATCATCAGTGAGGAAGCCAAGAGGCTGGTCTAACAGCACTGGGGGAGGCTCCATGGACAGGGGGCCATCAGGTCAGTGACCAGGGTAAAAAGAGCTTGCCAAAGTCAATGACCGCTGTTTTTCTCTGTGTTAGCTTTTATACAGTTTTCTCTCATCCCCTAGGGGGTACTGTAGATCGATAGCTTAAAAATGCATTAGTGTGGTAAAAGGATTATCAGATAGTGTTATGATAATCAACGTGTTGTCTTCATGTGACACAATTTCCATGCCAAAGTGGCAGATGAGAGAACCTAGTGAGGAAACACAGGTATTAAAAAATGTTAAGCCTGTAATTGCTCCTCTGACCTGCGGCACTGGACCTGCATGGACCTGCCACTGGACCTGCCTGAGCCCTACTGGCCTCTGCAGGAGTGAGTTCCTGATTCCCAACAGGAGTCCCTCAGGCCTGGTCCTTTGGTGTGGCATCAACTGAACTTCTCCTTCAAGAAAAGGAGAACTTCTGAAGTTTTGGGCTCTCCACAACCTCGAACAGGCCTGCTCACACCAAGATCTTGCTGTCAGTACTGACCGCAAAGAAGCAAAAGAGTTTCTGTGTAGGATATATGGAAATTGAGATCTCCTAAAATTGACAAATTGGCCATTTTACGAATAAAAGTTGAGATAAAATGTATCAGTCTAGTGTATAAATTGGTTTTAATGGATGAGGGCCTATATAAAAGTGCACAGGAATAAGTACAGGGGACACTGAATTTAAGAATAAAAATAAGATGCTCCAAGAGGGGCAAGTCGTTGTTGTTTACTATAGAGCAGAGAATGAGGAGCAGATAACTATTCCTAATCTACCACCAGGCATAGGCGTACGATCATGGCAGAGAATGGAATATCCTAGGATTATTCCTCCTCGCAGGCCAGAGGGTAAGCCTTCTCAGAGCCATGTTTCGGGGAGAAACCGACTGTGAAGCTGATGTTCGACAATGATGTTCACCTCATGCTTAGGGAACGAATGTTCATAAGAAAGCAGTAAGGGAGAGTGTTGGTGACTGAGGCTTTGCTCAAGAGAGCGCCATCCATAATCCTGGAGATATACAGGATCCCTGGCACTGGGTGCATTATGGATGCTGCCTCTGAAGTGAGACCACACTTTGGCTCACCTTTGGCACATCACTGGTGCATGCACTGCACAATCAACTGAGCAGACATACAGCCTGGTCACCTAAACAGACTGCCATGCTCTTAGGGGCATTATCTAAGAAGGAGTAGAGTGTTAAAGCACACGTTGGAATGAAAAAAGGGAGGACTAAACTTGCTAACTGGAGCCCAGCCACTCATGACCCAACTACTAGGCCCCCTTAGTGGTGGGTCGTACTTGGTACTGAACAAACATGAATAAACTGTGAAAGTTTTAAACCCATGAAATAAATATAAACAGCCACCTAAAACTATGTAAGATGGAGGTGAAAAAACACACACTGGTAGAGCCAGGCATCTCCACTGAGGGACAAGGAAAGTTGTAATGGAGCCCAGCCACTCATGATCCAACTGCTAGGCTCTCTAGGTAGTGGGCCGTACTTGGTACTCAGCAAAAATTAATGTGTGAAAGTTTTGAAACCCATGAAATAAATAAAAACAGCCAGCCACCCACAAATGTGCAAGAAGCAGGTAAAAACGCACACTGGTAGAGCCAGGCAGCTCCACCGAGGTACAACAAAAAGGTATGGGTGCCTTGTAGTGGGACTGCAATGTCCAGAATCCTAGAGGGAGGTGTTGTCCAAATGAAGATCAGTGCTACAGTGGATACAGTTTGGATGTGCAGGCTCGCCGATTTAATAGGATACCTTGCACTTAGATTACAATACTTTTTCTTACCCAGTCTGCCATACGAACATCAAACAATGGCAAACAATATATTTTCTCACATTTGTCAGCTACAATTTACTAATAGCGTCTGCATGAGGAACAGTATTTGGTCTTCAGGGAGGAACTCAGAACCATCAATTCCACCCTGGGCACCATCGTAGGGGTGCTGAAGGAAGTACTCAATACCAGGAGGGACACTGTGGCACAACAAGGGGCCCCTGACACTAGCATGAACAATGAACTGCCCACCACCTCTGCCGGCGCTAGTGGACAGGCTGCCCCGCCACAAGACCACCACACCAGCACCCCATCCCCTGCAGAGGGAGAACCACACCGCAAACGGTCCCTGAGATCCAGGACAAAGACAGAGAACGATGCCAAGACACCCGCCAATAAATGAGACCACCCTGAATGTCATCTTTCTGTCCCACTTTGTCACCCTGTCCATCCTCAAACTGCCCCAGCTCCACTTCCTATGCCCATTTGGGCAATGCACCTGTGAGACTTCTAGACTGGACTCTGCCATGGACATTCCTCCACCATCCCCCCTCACCATTTTACAACCCCCTCCAATATTGAGCACTTAAATAAACACCCTTGAAGCACAAAACAATCTGGAGTCAGTCTGTGATTTCGAAATTGTGTATTAGCAATTACAGTGACAAAAAGCTCTTTCAATTGTAATGTCAACATACCTATGTCACACAGCTCTAGTCCATGAGGAAACAAAGCAGATGTCACACTGTGGGACCCATATCTGTGAAATGTAAGGGAAAGTGACAACTCAGTGACCATACACTGGGTGAAAATGACAGACAGTAGAGAGGTAGTATTGTTAAAGTACATGTAGTAGGCAGGTCTGTATTCTTACCTGTGTCTCACTGGAAATATTGAGGGATCACCAAGTTCCTGTAGTCCATGTCCTCTTCTTCTGCTTCCTCGTCTTCACTGTCCACAGGCTCCACAGCTGCAACAACACTGCCATCTGGACCATCCTCCTGCAGAAAAGGCACCTGTCGTCGCAAAGCTAAGTTGTGAAGCATACAGCAGGCCACGATGATCTGGCAAACCTTCTTTGGTGAGTAGAATAGGGATCCACCTGTCATATGGAGACACCTGAACCTGGCCTTCAGGAGCCCGAAGGTCCGCTCTATAATCCGCTGAGTTCACCCATGGGCCCCATTATAGCGTTCCTCTGCCCTTGTCCTGGGATTCCTCACTGCGGTCAGTAGCCATGACAGGTTGGGGTAACAAGAGTCACCTGCAAATGGCAAGGGACAACTGTTAGACACACACTAACCTGTAGGTATATTCCCAGACCCCCATTCCAGGTGCTCACCTAATAGCCACACAAGGTGCCTCTGGAGTTGCCTCATCACATAAGGGATGCTGCTATTCTGCAGGATGTTGGCGTCATGCACTGAGACAGGGAACTTGGCATTCAAATGGGAGTTGTACTGGTCTGCCAAACACACCATCTGCACATTCATGGAATGATAACTCTTCCGGTTTCTGTACACCTGTTCACTCCTGCGGGGGGTACCAAAGCCACATGTGTCCCATCAATGGCACCTATGATGCTGGGGATATGTCACAGGGCATAGAAATCACCTTTCACTGTAGGCAAATCCTCCACCTGAGGGAAAACGATGTAGCTCTGCATGTGTTTCAGCAGGGCAGACTACACTCTGGACAACACGTTGAAAAACATAGGCTGGGACATCTCTGATGCTATGGCCACTGTTGTTTGAAATGACCCACTTGCAAGGAAATGGAGTACTGACAGCACCTGCACTTGAGGGGGGATTCCTGTGGGATGGCGGATAGCTGACTTTAGGTCTAGCTCCAGCTGGGAACACAGTTCCTGGATTGTGGCACAGTCAAGCCTGTAGGTGATGATCACATGTCTTTCCTCCATTGTCGACAGGTCCACCAGTGGTCGGTACACCGGAGGATGCCGCCATCTCCTCACATGTCCCAGCGGACGGTGCCTATGAAGGACAACAGTGAACACAGAGTCAACCAACTCAGAGGTATGTACCCACAGCTTACACAGAACAAGAATAATAATCCGAAAAGTGGCCTGTATGTGTGTTGAGGCTAGGCCTAGGTATGTGTGACGCAGTTAAAAATTAAGCCATGTGGGCCCCCGAAATGGCGGCTGCTTGACCTGTAAAGTGGGACAATGGGATGTGAGGTAACTGCGCTGGCGTTGTACACCGTCGCGGTAGGCGGTCGAAGACCGCGGCGCAATCCTGCATTGGTTAACATTGGACCCTATGGGTCCCAGGATCCAATGACAATGTATGCAGGCGTGGACGGTACACACCGGCGTAAACGTGACCGCCATTTTCTATCTGTTCAATCACTCGATACCTGATCTTCAACAGGAGAGGACCTACACTGCAAGTGCTGCTGTGACCTCGGTCTGGAAGAGACAATGGCTTGAGTGTCTGGGGAAAGGGCCCCTGCCTTCACATTGGAGGAGTTGGAGAAACTCGTGGATGGGGTCCTCCCCAGTACACGCTACTCTACGGTCCTCCAGACAAACAGGTAAGTACACTGGGAGCATGCTTTATGGGCTATGCCTGTGTGGAGTGGGTGGATGAAAGATGGGGGGGAAGATTGAGGCATGCATTATACAACGATGAGTGCGTGTGCCACACGGCAAGGGTAGGGATCTGGGCCAATGACTGTGATGGTGCAGTTGGTAATAAAATGTCTCTTCCCCCTGTACAATTCATGTCGGTCAGAACCCACCAGAAAAAAGATATTTGGCGTGCCATCGCCAAGGACGTCCGGACTCTGGGGGTCTACCACAGATGGAGCACCCACTGCTGTAAGAGATGGGAGGATATTCGCCGCTGGAGCAGGAAGACGGCGGAGGCTCAGCTGGGGATGGCCTCCCAACATAGGAGGGGTGCCCGTCGCACCATGACCCGCCTGATGTTCAGGATCCTGGCGGTGGCGTACCCGGAGTTGGATGGGCGCTTGGGGACATCACAGCAGCCACAAGGGGGTGAGTACACTCTCATCCTGCTGATTTTGTGCGCAATGGAGGTGTCTGGGTGGGAGAGGTGGGCTGTGGGTTTCCCTAGGCCAGGGCGAGGTTAGTAGGCAAGGTCCCTCCGTAAGGCAGGCCATGTGGCACCCCACCCCACCTCTGTAGAGTGCCAAGTACACCTAGTCATGCTCCTGTGTCATCCATGTGTGCAGATGTCGTCCATAGCCTTGTAGGCCATGTCCCAGGGATTGAACAGTTTAGCTCAAGAGCGCAGCGTAGTGCACGGGGCTTCTGTGTCTGTCGTGTCCGCCAATAGTAGCGGTAATGCATGCACTCAACATGTCTTTCTTCTGTCGTCCCCCCCTTTTTGTGGTCTCCCTGTTCTTGTGTGGATTAGCATTATGCGGAGGAGCAGTGGCACCGGAGCAGGAGGGAGCTGCATCCCACATGGCCCTGGAGTGCGAGACAACAGACTTGGATTTTACCAGTGGGACGGAGGGCGAGGGGAGCTCCACGGCGGGGACAAGAGCTGACATCAGTGACACGGACTTGTCCTCTGGTGGGAGCTCCCTTGTGGTTGCGGCAACATCTGTGCCCCCCGCATCTACAGGTACAGCCACCACCCCCCCTACCAGCACCGCCCTCCCAGCAGCCCCTCAGCCTTTGCCCTGTGCCCGCTCACCCAGGAGGGTGGGCATCACCTTCGCCCCAGGCACCTCAGGCCCTGCCCCAGTCATCCCTGCTGCCCTCAGTGAGGAGGCCATTGACCTCCTCAGGTCCCTCACTGTTGGGCAGTCTACCATTTTGAATGCCATCCAAGGAGTAGAAGGCAGTTGCAACAAACAAATATATTCCTAGAGGGCATTCATTCTGGTCAGGCGGCCCTTCAGCGAGCTTTTCAGACTCTGGACTCAGCACTGATGGCAGCCATTGTCCCTGTCTCTAGCCTCCCCCCTCCAACTTCCTCCACCCAGACCCAATCCCCTCTACCTCGCCTATCCCAATCACACACTTCAGACCAGCATGCACACACGTCAACACACAAGGGAAGTTCAGGCAAACATAAGCACCACATATCCCACAGGCACTCACACAAGCATCATACACATGCAGACACACCAACATCCACTGCCTCCACTGTGTCCCCCCTCCTCCTCATCTCCCTCCTCCCTCCCAGTCTCGTCTACAATCACACCTGCATGCACTACATCTACAGCCACTACTGCCATCACCAGCACACACACCACCACACCCGCTCACGTGCAGTCACCACCCCCACTACCACTCACACGTCCCCTGTGTCCTCTCCCAGTGTGTCTGTGATGCCACCTCCTAAGATACACAAACACCGGCACACACCCACCCAACAGCCATCCACCTCACAACAGCCTCCAGCGCATGCACCTTCACCCAAAGTCACCAAACGAACACCTCCTACAACCACAACCTCTTCTTCCACTCCCAAACCCCCTCCAGCTACCCATCCCAGTGTCTCCAGAAAACTTTTACTGTCCAGCCTTGACCTCTTTCCCCCACCCCGTCCGTCTCCTAGGGCCTGACTCTCCAGGTTCCAACCTAGCACCTCAGCCACAACATCTCCGGGACCAGTGGTGCCTGTAGTCACCTGAATCTGGAGTGCACCGGCCACCAGGGCAGCCAGTGTGGCACAGAGCCACAGCATGGACAGTCCCCCACCTGCCAAGCATCAAAAGTTGGCCAGTGCGAGGCGGGAGAGGGGGAAGACTCCAGCCACCAAAGCCGCTCCCAGGGGTCCAGGTGGGAGTGTGGAGTCAGCTGCGACACCTTCCAAGGTGGGGAAGGGCCACAAGAAAGTCAGCAGGTCTGGGAAGAGCAACACGGCGGAGAAGACCGCCATCAACTCCGCTCCCCATGAGGCCACCGCCATCATCCCTGCTGCCCATGAGGCCACCGCCATCATCCCCGCTGCCCAGGAGGCCACCGCCATCATCCCTGCTGCCCAGGAGGCCACCGCCAGCACCTGCCCTGCTGCCCAAGAGGCCACCGCCATCATCCCCGCTTCCCAGGAGGCCACCGCCAGCACCTGCCCTGCTGCCCAAGAGGCCACCACCATCATCCCCGCTGCCCAGGAGGCCACCACCATCATCCCCGTTGCCCAGGAGGCCATCGGCAGCACCTGCCCTGCTGCCCAAGAGGCCACCGCCATCATCGCCATCATCCCGCTGCCCAGGAGGCCACCGCCAGCACCTGCCCTGCTGCCCAAGAGGCCACTGCCATCATCCCCGCTGCCCAGGAGGCCACTGCCAGCACAAGCCCTGCTGGGCTAGAGAGGACCCCCAGCACAAGCCCCACTGGGCCAGAGAGGACCGCCAGCACAAGCCCTGCTGGGCCAGAGAGGACCGCCAGCAGCTGAGTCACTGCAAAGGAGCCTGCCGCTACAAGCACCGCTGCCAAGGACACCGCCGCCACAAGCACTGCTGCCAAGGACACCGCCGACACAAGCACCGCTGAACAGGGCATCGCGCCAACAAGCACCGCCGAACAGGGCACTGCTGCCACAAGCACCGCTGAACAGGGCACCGCCGCTACAAGCACCGCTGAACAGGGCACCGCCGCCACAAGCACCGCAGGCCCATGACCGCAGGCCCATGACCGCAAAAAGCTCTGACGCTACTGAGGCCACCATGAGCAGGATGAAGCACTCTGGGCACAAGGCCCCCTCCAGAACCAGTGGAGATTGACATCCACTACCTCTGTCCTTGGCAGGATGAAGCACTCTGGGCACAAGACCTCCTCCAGAACCAGTGAAGATTGACATCCACTACCTCAGTCCTTGGCACAATGAAGCACTCTAGGGCACAAGGCCCCCTCCAGAACCAGTGGAGATTGACATCTACTACCTCTGTCCTTGGTAGGATGAAACACTCTGGGCACAAGGCCCCCTCCAGAACCAATGGAGACTGTTATCCACTTGAGAGACTGTGGATTTGCACTCCCCAGGATGGAACAGTGGGCAACCCACCCACTGTATAGACTTGAGAGACTGTGGCTTTGCACTCCCCAGGATGGAACAGTGGGCAACCCAGCCACTGTAGGGACTTGAGAGACTGTGGCTTTGCACTCCCCAGGATGGAACAGTGGGCATGTGGCCCCCTCGTGGATTTGGCATCGTGCACTCAACCGGCTGAGGTGGCCCCCCTTTCCCTCCCCCTGAGGTGCCTGTTTTATTGGTGTCTGATGCCCCTGCAGTGTTCTCTCCGTCATGGTCGGGTATCTTGTGTGGGCCTCGCCCATACCTTGTGGGCCCAGTGTTCCACGGACTTCAATGGAGCACTACCTGGACTACTATTGTTGGTGTATATATTTGTTTATAGTGTGTATATATATTTTTGCGTACTGGATTTTAATATATTACAATGGTTACACTCATTTCCTTTTGTCTTTGCATTCTTCCGGGAGGTTTGGGGGGTGTAACTGTAATGTATCAATATGTATTAGTGTGTGTGTTGTGGTGGGTGAGGGTGGGGGTGTTGCGTGTTGCGTGTGTGTGTCCCTGTTTTTTCCCTCCCCTGTGTCGTAGGTGCAGTACTCACCGTGGTCTTCGCCGCCATTGTTCATGCTCCTGGTAGAGGAGCAAGAAGATAAAGGCTGGAAGGATCTGCAGCTCTGGTTCCATGGCATCCTGATTCCTCGTGGGGTGTGTAGAGGTGAGCGTTTTCCCTTCCAAGTCCTGTTTCCGCCGTGTTTTTGTCCACGGTGAATCTGCCCTGGAAAAGGTGGCGGATTGGTAGGTTGTGATACTGTGGGCGGCACATTGTCCTCCGCATGTCTGTTGAAGGTGACCGCCAAGCTGTTTGTTTGTACTGCCATGGCAGTCGGAGTGTTAAAGTGGCTGTCTTTGTAGGCGGTTTCCGCCACGGTCGTAATCCTATTTTTTTTTACCACCGGCCTGTTGGCGGTCTTACCGCCGCTTCAACACCATCCGCCAGGGTTGTAATGACCACCATAGGTTTCAATTTGGTGTTCTCAAGTTGTTGTGACGTAATCATTCTCAACAATCTGACACCAATGGAGCTGGTCACGGAGTCGCATGGACCTCCAGGTGCAGTATCTTTTGAAAGTGAGGAAACAAGCAGGTGCACAGTGTCGTTTCTGGGCTGCAGAGCAATGGAGTGCAAGCGTTGGTGTGAAGCGTCAGGTCCTTGCTGCAGAGCAGTGGAGATCAGGAGGAGTGTGTATGAAGCATCAGTTCCTTACGCTTCCGGAATGGGTGGATGTCTGGTGGGTCAAGACAGGGGTGGGGTGACCTCATAGAGTCATGGTCACTCCAGAGGGTTGCAGGTGCTACTGCAGAGTCAGGTGTCACAGACTTTGGTGACACGGCACTCGGGACTCACAAAGTCACGGGACGTCAGTTGGCTGCGGCGGCATCAGACCTGTGATGTCAGTCAGGGTTGTTGCACTCCAGCAGGGACCATGGCTTTGGTTACAGGCGACGTCACAGAGTCAAGTAGAGGTGTCAGTCCGGGCATTGTCTGGTGTCGGTGCACTTGGTTTTTCTTGGTTTTTAACCAGCTTTCACTCCCAAGGGCCCAGAAACTGGAATAGGCACCACCTGGAGATTTAGGGTTCCAGCAAATAAACCCAGAGGCTGGTAGGTGAAGTCATTGCTGTACCTGAGACTTCTTAAGAAGAGGCAAGCTCAGACCAAGCCCTTGGAGAAGCTTCACAAACAGGACGCACAGAAAAGTCCAATCTTTGTCATCTCTAAGGCAGAAGAAGCAACTGAAGGCCAACCCAGCAAAGCACACACAGCAAAGGGGCAGTACTCCTTATCTAGCGCTTCAGCTCTTCTCCTTGGCAGAGGTTCCTCTTGATCCAGAAGTGTTCTACGAGTCTGGGGTTTTGGATCCACTACGTATACCTACTTCTGCCTTTGAAGTAGGCAAACTTCAAAGGAAAGTTTCTGTTGTTGACAAGATCACACACCAGTGATGTTCAGAGACTGCATTGAGTGAGGATGGGCACGGCCATTTCAGGGGCAGGTGTCAGCTCCTCCTTCCCCACTCTAGCCCAGGAGACTCATCAGGATATGCAGGACACTCCCTAGCTCCCTTTGTGTCACTGTCAAGAGGGAATTCACAAAAAGGCACAACTGTCAGTCTGACCCAGACGTGGTTTCCACAGGCAGGTAGAGGCCCAGAATGGTTAAGCAAGACTAGGCCCACTTTTTAAAAGTGGCATTTTGAAACTGACAATCTAAAATCCAACTTTACCAAAACTTACTAGTAAACCGTATATGCCAATGATGGAAAAGCCAATCACCAATACAATTTACACAGAAAGCACTTGCACCTTAGCACTGGTCAGCACTGGTAAAGTGCCCAGAGTACCAAAACCAGCAAAAACGAAGTCCAGCACACAGTCACAAATACTGGAAACACAGGCAAAAAGATAGGGGAAACCACACCAAGGATGCCAGGTCTTGCCACGGTTTTCACTGGGCTTACCGTCGAAGTTGATGAGGGTTGGGGAACGACCCCTGTTCCGGCAGGTTCTGCTCTGGCCGAGGTAGGGGCGACCCCTTCCGGTAGCCCCGGTGCTGTTTGACAATAGCAAGCCACTACAGTCCGTGCCCTTCAGAAGGAGTCCCAGAGGAAAAACCCCAATAGGGTAAAAAACCTCCAACAGGAACTCCCTGAAACAGAAGGAGGACACCAAGGCGTTAGAGCTGAAGATCCGAGGGTTCAGGAAGACTGGAGACGAAGACAGGTCATGAAAAAACTGGATTCACAAGAAGAAACCAGCCGGAGCGTGACTACCACCAAAGGAATGTTGCAACGCAATGAACAAGCAGCTGAAATCCCCCTTATATACCCCTAGACAGGAAGTAGGAAACAGGCAGTAGAAACACCACCATCTTGGATTGGGGAAAAGAGTATAATAGTCAATAAAGCACATGCGTCCAAACAGAGAGAAACAATGCATGCTGGGAAGAGAGGAAGTGGGTAGCATGCTGGGAAAGGGAAAAGGCAGGCATAAAAACACCACCATGTGCAGGTATTCGGCTTTTGCCTGTAGATACTGGTAAGTGGTGAAACAGAAGTTTTATGTAAAATAATCTGAGTGTAAAGTGCACTAGATGCGCTATGTGCGGCAGGTCTGAAACCCACTCGGGGTCTCAAGTCCTGCCGCATCTGTCCATGCGGCAGGAACGAAAGAAGGGGGCGTGGCGAATGCCGCGACCCCTGACCATGCTCACGGTTTCTCCCACGGCCTGTGTGCAAGCCGCGGCTTCTCCCGCGGCCTGTGTGCAAGCCGCGGCTTCTCCCGCGGCCTGTGTGCAAGCCGCTGCTTCTCCCGCGGCCCGCAAACAGGCTGCGGTATTAAACAAATGCCGCGGCGACCTGAGCCTGCGGCCGCGGCAGCCGTGCGAGCCGCGCCGTGACAGGTCTAACACGTGTCCCCCAGCTGAAAGTGGGGAGAACTACCCAACTTCAATCAATCAATCACTCAATCAGAGATTTGTAGAGTGCGGCTATTCACCTGTGAGGGTCTCATGGCAGTGGGGGAGAAAGGGGGCTGAGGATCATTCGAAGAGCCAGGTCTTGAGGTCCTTCTTGAACTGAGACAGGATGGGAGATTGCCTGAGGTGGATGGGGAGGGTGTTCCAGGTCTTGGCAGCGATGTGGGAGAAGGATCTTCCTCCGGCTGTGGTTTTCCAAATGCGGGGGACCTTGGCGGGGGCCTGGTCAGCAGAGCAGAGTTGTCTGGCTGGAGTGTAGAAGGAGAGTCTGTAGTTGACTTAGGCTGGTCCAGTGTTGTGTAGGGCCTTGTAGGTGTGGGTTAGGAGCTTGAAGGTGATTCTCTTGTTGATAGGCAGCTCTTCGGAGGGCAGAGGTGTGACTGTGTCATGGGACATTCTTGATGATACAGGTGGAGGTGTTCTGGATGCGTTGTAGTATTTTCCGGGTCTTGGAGGTGGTTCTGGCGTAGAGAGCATTGCAGTAGTCGAGGAGGCTGCTGACAATGGCCTGGGTGACTGTCCTTCTAGCTTTGGTGGGGTCTACTTGTAGATTTTTCGAAGCATGCCCAGGGTGTGGAAGCAACCTGATGAGACTGCGCTCACTTGTCTGTCCATTGAGAGCGATGAGTCTAAGATGACGCCAAGGTTGCGAGTGTGATCGGTGGGGGCGTTTCCGAGGGTGGAGGGCCACCAGGACTCGTTCCAGACAGAGGGTGTGGAGCTGAGGAGGAGGACTTCTGTTTTGTCCGAGTTCAGTTTGAGGCAACTATCGTTCATCCAGGCGGCGACTGCTTTCATTCCTTTGTGGAAATTGTTTTGGCAGTGGTCGGGTTTTTTGTGAAGGGGACCATCTGTTGGGTGTTTTCGGCATAGGAGACAATGTTGAGTGTGTGGCTTCTGACGATGGCGGCTAGTGGGGTCATGTAGAGGTTGAAGAGGGTGGGACTCAGTGAGGATCCTCGGGGGACACTGCAGCTGATTTTGGTGGCTTCCGGGAGAAAGGGGAGGAATCAGAACCTCTGTGTTCTGCTGTGAGGAATGAAGAGAGACATTTTAGTGCTGAGTATCGGATGCTGACGTCGAGGAGGCAGGTGAGTAGTGTGTTGTGTGAGACTGTGTCGAATGCAGCAGAAAAGTAATAGGGGGTGAGGGTGACTATCTCGCCTCAGTCGAGGAGGGTGCAGATGTCATCTGTGGCAGCAAGGAGGGTCGCCTTGGTGCTATGGTTGCTTCTGAATCCTGACTTAGAGGGGTCCAGGATGTTGTTGGCTTCCAGGATGTCAGTGAGTTGTTTGTTGATTGCCTTCTCAATGTCTTTGGCCAGAAAGGGGAGCAGGGAGATGGGCCGGTAGCTCTTGAGGTCAGTCGGGTCGGTAGTGGGTTTCTTCAGTAGAAGTGTGATCTCAGCATGTTTCCAACTCTCTGGGAAAGTAGCAGTTTTGAAGGAGCGGTTGATGGTATGCTGGAGTTTGGGTGCAATGATGTTGCTAGATTTGTTGAAGATGTGGTGAGGGCAGGGGTTGGTGGGAGCTCCTGAGTGGATGGTTGCCATAATGTCGTGGGACTCTGTGTCGGTGATGTTGTTCTAGTGGAGGAGGATGGGGGTCTGTGGTGATACTTCGGTCGAGGGGCTGGTAGTGAGAGTCATGGGGGACCCTGGGTGGTAAGGCTGTTGTAAATGTCTGCGATCTTGTGCTGGAAGTAGTTGGCGAGGTTTTCACAGAGTTCTCGTGATGGGGGAATGTCGGTTAGGTTGGAGTGAAAAGTTCCTTGCTGTTGTGGGCATTTTTATTGATGCGTTGTTTCAGGGCGAGTCATTTGGTGGTCCTAATGAGATGGTAGTGATGTCTGACAGCATGTTTGAAGGTTTCATGATTTGCAGGTGTCTTGTCGGTGCACCATTTCTGCTCTAGATGTCTGCAGACCTGTTTTGATTCTTTCAGTGCGGGGTGAACCAGTTTGCTTTCTTGGCTGTGCTTCTGTAGTGGGGTGTCTTGAGGGGGGCGAGGGAGTTGGCGCAGTTGATGATCCATTCCCACAGCACAGTAACTGGTGATTGGGCGTGCTCTGTGCGAAGCAGCCAGGCCATTAATTTGTCCACCTTGTCCCCCTCAGCATGCTTGCGAGCCAGGTAGTCAGAGTAGTGGAGCCCAGACAATTTGTCTAAGGTCTGCTGACAGTTGATCCTAATGTTTGCCAATGGTGCAGCTCCCTCCATGTCAGTGGGCAAAAGCTGTTCATAATGTTGCAGCTTGGCCACAAGCATGTCGAGCTCTCGGCGCAATAATACAGCTGTACCATAATTCGTTTTTTTATCGCGTGGCCCTCATTACCACCTTAAAGCCGTCCCAGTCTATCCACACATCAGATGCCGTGCCTGCATTAATTGCAAAATAAGATTCAATATGCCCTCTCATGGTCTCTCTGTATGCAGCACCCTGTAATGCCACCACAGGCATTCTCCAGGTTGGGATACCTGGAGGAGCACGGTTCCAGCATGCCCCCAATTGTAAGGGAGAGTGAACAGAAAATGTGCGTCCAAGGTACTCAGCGCTGGTGACTTTCAGTAATGCACCAGTATTGGCGTACACCAGATCAATTCTATTATGGAGTACATGTAAACCAGAGTAGTAAGAATACACATGTCCATTTGGGTGCAGGCCACGCCACACATCATGCAATAGGTTATTTGCAAACCAAGGGCGAAGTTGGTGTGCAAGCGCTCTCAACTGGGATCCCTGCAGTGGAGGGCGGGATCTATCTAATTCAATACAAGGAGTACCATTGAAATCACCCCCCCCCAATAGCATGGTGCCTCTGGGTTAAGAAGAAGAGATATAGACAGTGTCTGTAAGAATGCATTCTGATTAGCGTTAGGTGCATATAGTGAAATTAGGGATAGTGGTGCACCATCCAAGGTTCCTTCCAATATAACAAAGCACCCTTCTGGATCTCTCTTGGTATGTAGTATTGACAATGGCACCCCAGGGGCCATCCATATCAGAGTCCCTCTAGCATATCTTGAATATGTTGTATTGATCATGGACCCACGCAAGCGTCTGCACATTTGTCCCAGGTCCGGAGCCATGAGTTGTGTCTCCTGAAGCAGAGCCACTAGCACCTTACGGCGACGGAGAAACTGGTAGACTTTGTGCTGTTTACTAAATCCTGCTAGCCCCCTAACATTCCATGTCATAATGGAATATTGTGACATGTAACTAAATGTGTGAGCAATGATAAGCAGTTAGGCGGATGGGATATACGCATCGATAGCCCAAGGAGCAGTCCACCCCACCGCCATCTCCCGCACCGCACCCAAGCCCCCATCCCTCAACATGCCTACTGCCTGCATATTCCAGCACACCCACCCATGCACCCGTGAACAAGTCCACTGCAAGAAAAAACATAAATATAAAAACTAACAACTTTTCCCAGGCTGCATCAAGAATTGGTGGACAGCCAATAGCACTGAAATTCTTATACCTAACTGAAACATTATTCTTCTTGTGTGATTACACCTAGGTGTAAAGAGAAGGGGAGGAACGTAGACAATACGAGCGGGTAGGATTAACCTGGAGTACAAGAGCGAAGAGGGTAGGCAATCTAAACCCACCCAGGCCCGATGAAAGGTTAACGTTGACAAGCCTGACATATATGTAATGTTGTTCCCAGATCGGAGAGGTCCGCCTCACTAGGCACGTCCCCCCCTACAACAGATCCTCTGCAGTCTGCGGTGTCACCGTCGGGCCCTCGTCCAGTATTGCTCGAAACTGTTCCACTTCCAAGTCCAGGGAGACCACATCCTGTCACTCCTCACTTCTCGCTGAAGATGCAGGGGAGCTCACCCGCCGCTCCACCTCCGCACAGGCCCGATCTCTTTCCAAGGAAGCCTGTTCAGCGGTAGGGGCCGCCTTCGTGTGCCGGATACTGTCCCTGTGGCCGGTCCTTGGACAGCGCCTCACCAAGCGTGAAGGTGGTTGTGATGGGCCTGAAGCCATGCCATTGTCCTCCAGCCATGCGCAGGCCTCCTCCGGAGTGGTGCAGAAAATGGTGCGAGGGACTGTTATAATCGGAAGGGTTGCCGAAAGCTGGTGAACATATCGAACGTTGTGCTCCCTCAACATGCGCTTTCTTGCGAGAAAGGAGGTACGCCTGGGCTGCACCTCTAGTGTGTAATCGGGGTAAATATTCACCTGCGCGTTGGTGATCCTCCATGGGCCACCATTACGAGCCCTTTGTAGGATGTAATCTCAGTCTCTGTATTTAAAGAGACGCACCACCACCGGGTGAGATGGGCCCCTGGTGGAGGAGGCCTGTCCGGAACCCTGTGCGCGCTTTCCACCAAAAAAAGGAGGATTGTTTACCTTGGAGAACCGTCTGGGCCAGCCAATGCTCCATATACAGGTACGTATTGGGGCACCCCTCCTGTTTAGGCAGGCCCACCACCCTGATGTTATTGCGACAAGCTCTCCACTCTTGATCCTCAACGCGTTGATGGAGGCGCAAGACCTCCCTCTGCAAGTCCCTGATGTGCTGAGTGGCATTCGTAGGGGAATGTAGCTCTGCGACCTCACCCTCAGCGGACGCAACGCTATCCTTCAACTTTTTATGTTCCTCTCGCAGGAGGCCCATATCGATACACAGGGCATACATCTTAGGTTCCAGAGTAGATTCTGTGTGTGCACTGCTAGTATGGCCGACACAGGTAAATCTTGAGGGACCCCAGACACATTCTGCACAGGCTGAGCGTGTGGTGTTTTTCTGATTTGTTGCACCCCATCACTTTGCCACATAAAGACGCAGACTGCTTACACTTAGGCCCTCATTACAACCCTGGTGGTAAATCCTGATTACCGCCATGCTGACGGCCGTCAATATACCGTGGCTGCGGCGGAAATCTGCTACTGGTATTACAACCCACATCTCGTAATCCGCCACAATACAGACATCCACACAAGTCCTCCACACCAAAAGTCAGTGATAAACTGGCGATAGCAAAACCCACACCGTCACGCCAACAAGAATATGCCCACACTATCACGATCCACGAATCAATGCGGCAGTCATTCAACCCCGGTAAACCAATGGCAGTACACACCGCTGCGCTCAAAATACACACACATTAACAAAACACAACCACATTGGACAAATCAAAATACACACATCTGATACACATACACACACCACACCCACACACTCACACCACTATAAAACACCCACCCACATTACCCTAAACCCCTTACAACTACATTTTTGGAAGAAGCACAGAGAGAGAGAGAATAGCAAACACAACACCAGCATCCACAGGCACACAACACCATCACTCATACAACATCCACGCACCTCAAAGAACACACACCAACATAACCCATCACACAGCACAGCAAACATCACCTCACACATCACCCACACCACATTATGGCACCTCAAAGACACCCCAGGTTTTCTGAGGAGGAGCTAAGGGTCATGGTGGGGGAAATCATCTGGGTAGAGCCACAGCTATTCGGATCACAGGTCCAGCAGATGTCCATTGCAAGGAAGATGGAGCTATGGTGGAGTATTGTTGACAGGCTCAATGCAGTGGGACAGCATCCAAGAACACGGGATGACATCAGGAAGAGGTGGAATGACTTACGGGGAAGGTGCGTTCTGTAGTATCCAGACACCAGGTAGCTGTACAGAAGACTGGTGGTGGACCTCCCCCACAACTAACAACATGGGAGGAGCAAGTCTTGGCTATCATGCATCCTGAGGGCCTCGTAAGAGTAGCAGGAGGACTGAACTCTACTTTATCCCCCACACCCTACCTGCATGCCATCACAAACTCCTACCCCTACCCTCACACCCATCACCCCAACACCCCACAGATACCCCACTATAACAACCCACACATCCCAATACCAAGCCCTGCATGTAACACCAATGCATGGACACCCATCACCAAAGCATGTCCAGTATAGAGACTCACCCAGGCCACAAAATCACCAATCACACAAGAGCCAAGCCAATAATGCAAGCACAGGAGTAGAGGGTAACTCACTGATTGCACAAGATGGCACACACAGATCCAATATCTATGCATTTACACCCCAACAGGACCCCTACCCAACATCACCGGTCAGGAGGTGCCAGCCATATCCAGTCCCCCAACAGAAGAGGCCCACAGTGACGACAGTAGCTCTGCACGCCTGGATCAAGATGACCAGCCCGTCCCATCAGGGACCTCGGACAGTCGGTTCCCCTGCCACGGTCACTAACCACCACTGAACCTCCCCCCTCAGGAAACACCACCACAGCACCCTCCCAGCGGGCCCATCCTTCTGTCCCCAGGACACGTCAATCAGCAGTGTGTCCACCACTACAGGGAACCCAGGCAACTCCACGAACCCAAGACAATCAGGGACCTGGGGTCAGTGGCAGTGGGCACACGGTTCAGGACACATAGGCACAGGATAACAGGGAAGCTGGGAGGACTGCTGTGCGACAGGGGGAGGACAGGCCCAGGGAACCCACTCTTCACGAGGTACTCTCCAACATCATGGGAGCACACCGTCATTCCCAGGAGAACATGGGCATGGTACTAGCCAAGTTGCAGGAGACCCAGCGGCTGCAGGAGGAACAGTACATGGGGATCAGGGAGGAATTGAAGTCCATTAACACACCCTAATCACGATTGCAAGGGTGCTGGCAGACATGGCCAACACCATGAGGGAGACAGTGGCACACCAACGGGCCCCTGGCACTAACCTAAAGGATGAACAGCCCTCCACGTCCGCCGGCACTAGGGGACAGGATGTCCCGCCACAGGACCAACAGGCCACCAGCACCCTATCCCCTGCAGAAGGAGAACCACCCAGTAAACGGTCCCTGAGATGCAAGCACAAGACAGACAACATTGCCAAGACCCCCACCAGGAAATAAGACTTTCCTGATTGTCACCCTTCTGTCCCACTATGTCACCCTGACAACCTTGAACTGCCATTACTCCACCTCCTATGTCCCCTTGGACAGTGCACCTGTGATACTAATATACTAGACTCCACCATGGACATTCCTCCAACATCACCCCAGCCCATTGCACATACCCCTCCACTGAATAGCACTTAAATAGACACCCTTGAATCACAAAACGATCTGGAGTCAGTCTGTACTTTCACAAGTGTGTTATTACAACCTTTCTGACAAATAGCAATGTCAATGTTCATTTTCACATACCAATATTCAACAGTTGTTGGGCAGCAGTAAACACTGCAGAAGGCAGAAAGTCGTACCCAGATCTGTGAAATGGAAAGCCAAAGTGAACTGTCAGGGTCCATACACAGAGGTAAAAAGGCAGAATCATGCAATGTCCTACAGTAGTATGATATGAGAGGAGCAGTGCCAGTCTCTTACCTGTGTCTCACTGGAAGTATTGCATGATGATGTCGTTTCGGTTGTCTATATCTTCTTCTTCTGCCTCTTCTTCCTCACTGTCCACAGGCTCCACAGCTGCCACAAGACCAACATCAGGCCCATACTCCTGTAGAAAAGGCACCTGGCGTCGCAAAGACAGGTTGTGCAACATACAGCATGCCACGATTATCTGGCACACCTTCTTCGGTGAGTAGTGTAGGGAGCCACCTGTCAGATGGAGGCACTGGAACCTGGCCTTCAGGAGGCCGAAAGTCGCTCTATTATCCACCAAGTTCGCCCATGTGCCTCATTGTAGCATTCGTCTGCCCGTGTCCTGGGATTCCTCACTGGGGTCAGTAGCCAGGACAGGTTGGGGTAACCAGAGTCACCTGCAAATATCGATAGACAACTGTTAGACACACACTAACCCTTAGGGGCTCTCCCATACCCAGACACCTATTCAAACTGTGTTGGGACCTTGGGCTCACCTATTAGCCACACACGGTGCCTCTGGAGCTGCCCCATCACATAAGGGATGCTAGTATTCCTCAAAATGTAAGCATTCCTGCTTGGTGGGACAAATGCCACATGTGTACCATCAATGGCACCAATGATGTTGGGGATATGTCCCAGGGCATAGAAGTCATCTTTCACTGTGGGCAAATCCTCCACCTGAGGGAAAACGATGTAGCTGCGCATGTGTTTCAGCAGGGCAGACAGCACTCTGGACAACACGTTAGAGCACATTGGCTGTGACATCCCTGATGCCATGGCCACTGTTGTTTGACAGGACCCACTGGCCAGGAAATGGAGTACTGACAGGACCTGCACTAGAGGGGGGATTCCTGTGGGATGGCAGATAGCTGACATCAGGTCTGGCTCCAATTGGGCACACTGTTCATGGATTGTGGCACGATCAAGTCTGTAGGTGATAATGATGTGTCTGTTCTCCATTGTCGACAGGTCCACCAGGGGTCTGTATACCGGAGGATGACGCCATCTCATCATCTGCCCCAGCGGATGTGCCCTATGGTGGAGAAGGGTGAGCAGAGGGACATACACCACATAGCTTGCACAAGGGTGTTTTGAACAATTGTGATGTAATTGGTGTGTGACGCTGTCTGTCCGTATTCCTGCTCAAAAGTGCTGTGACGCAGTTAGTTGATCCTGCCATGTGACCCCCTGAAATGGTGGCTGCCTGACCTGTAAGGAGGGACAAGGGGAAATGAGGTAACTGTGCTGGCGTTGTGCAGCATCGCTGTAGGCAGACGAAGACCGCGGTGCAATTCAGCATTGGTTCTCATTGGGCCCTGTGAGCTCCAGAAGCCAATTACAATGTACGCCGGCAGTGACGGTACTCACTGCCGCAGACCTAACCACCATTTTCTATCTGTTCACTCACTTGATACCTGACCTTCAACAGGAGAGGACCTACCATGCAAGTGCTGCTGTGACCTGAGTCTGGAAGCGATAATGGCTACAGTGTCTGGGGAAAGGGCCCCTGCCTTCCCCGCGGAGGAGTTGGACAACCTGGTGGCTGGGGTCCTCCCCCAGTGCACGCTACTCTACGGTCCTCCAGACAAACAGGTGGGTACACTGTGAGCATGATGGATGGGACATGAATGTATGGAATGGGGTGGTTGGAAGATACAGGGGGTGGGCTGAGGCCAGCATGTGAGGATGGTCAGTGTATGTGTTTCTGAGCCAGGGTGGGAAATTGTGGCCAATGAGTAAGAAGAACTGGACGGGGGAGTAAAATCCATTCTTACTTCACTTTTCCTCCAGGTCAGCGCCCACCCTCGGAGTCTACCATAGACAGAGTACCCACTGCTGCAAAAGATGGGAGGACATGCGCCGCTGGACCAAGAAGACGGCGGAGGCCCAGCTAGGGATGGCCTCCCAATGTGGAAGGGGTGCCTATCGCACCATGACCCCCCTGACGTACCGTATCCTGGCGGTGGCATATCCTGAGTTGGATGGGCGCTTGAGGGCATCACAGCAGCCACAAGGAGTACAGTCACATTCAGCTGACTCTGTGCACTGTATGAGGTGTCTAGGTGGGGGAAGTGGGCTGTGGGTTCCCCTAGGCCAGGGCAAACTTGCTAGGGTAGGTCCATTGTTAGGCAGGCTCTGTGGCACTCCAAAGCCAAAAGTGGTAGTGGCCATCTACACCTAGTCAGGCTCCTGTGGGTTCCAGGTGTGCTTTAAATGGGCTTAGGCACAGTCCCCCATGGGCAGGTGATTTTCTTATGTACAGTTAGTGCATGGTCTAGTGCATAGGGCTGCTCCCTGTGTGTTGTGTCCGCCAATGGTGGTGTTGTTGCTGGCATTGACCATGTGTCTTCTCTGTCTTTCCCCCCCTTTTTGTTTTGTCGTCCTGTCCTTGTGTGCATTAGCATCATCTGGCGGAGGAGCATTGGCACCGGAGCAGGAAGGAGTTGCAACCCACATGGCCCTGGAGGGTGAATGTACGGAGTCTGAAGGCACCAGTGGGACGGAGGGTGAGGGGAGCTCCACGACGGGGACAGGAGGAGACACCAGCGACAGCGACTCCTCCTCTGATGGGAGTTCCCTTGTGGGGGCGGGCAACTCTGTGCCCACCACAACAACAGGCACAGCCACCACCCCCGCTACCAGCACCGCCCTCCCAGCGGCCCCTCAGCATGTTTCCTGTGCCCACTCATCCAGGAGGGTGGGCATCTCCTTCGCCCCAGGGCACCTCAGGCCCTGCCCCAGTCAGCCCTGCTGCCCTCAGTGAGGAGGCTATTGCCCTCCTGAGATCCCTCACTGGTGGGCAGTCAACCATTTTGAATGCCATCCAGCATGTCGAGAGGCATTTGCAGCAAACAAATGCATACCTGGAGGGCTTTCATTCTGGCGTGGCAGCCCAACAGAGAGCATTTCAGGCTCTGGCCTCAGCACTGATGGCAGCCATTGTCCCTGTGTCCAGCCTCCCCCCTCCAACTTCCACTACCCAGACCCAATCCCCTCTACCTCAGCCTATCCCAGGCACACCATCAGACCAGCATGCACACTCACCAACACACAAAAGTGGCTCAGGCAAACATAAGCACCACACATCCCA
The DNA here is from genome assembly GCF_031143425.1 of Pleurodeles waltl. Classification (NCBI taxonomy): domain Eukaryota; kingdom Metazoa; phylum Chordata; class Amphibia; order Caudata; family Salamandridae; genus Pleurodeles; species Pleurodeles waltl. The sequence continues at coordinate 359,589,463 of NC_090448.1, read as the reverse complement.
CAGGCACTCACACAAGCACCATACCCATGCAGACACACCAACATCCACTGCCTCCACTGTGTCCCCCCTCCACGTCTTCCACCTCCCTCCCAGTCTCGTCTCCACTCACACCTGCATGCACTACATCCTCAGCCACTACCTCCATCACCAGCACGCCCATTACCACACACCACTCACGTGCAATCACCACCCCCACTACCATGCACACGTCTCCTGTGTCCTCTCCCAGTGTGTCTGTGAGCCCTCCTCCCAAAGTACACAAACGCAGGCACAGACCTACTCAACAGCCTTCCACCTTACAACAGCCAACAGCCCATGCACCCTCACCCAAACTCAGCAGACGTACACCTCCTACAGCCACTACCTCTTCTTCCACTCCCAAACCCCCACCATCTTCCCGTCCCAGTGTGTCAAAGAATCTTTTCCTGGCTAACATAGACCTCTTCCCTACACCTCCCCCCCATCTTTCCCCTAGGGACAGGATGTCCAGATCCCAGCTCAGCACCTCAGCCACAAAATCCTTGATAAAGGGGGCCCTGCAAGTCCAGTAACATCGCGGGCGGCACCCATCAGGGCTGCCAGTGTGCCACCTAGTGAGGCCAAGGATCACCCTATTCTGCCACCTGCTAAGGTGAAGAAGGGGACCACATTCCGTAGGGAAAAGCTGCACCTACCACCCCGCAAGGCCTCCTCCAAGACAAAAGAGGACAGTGCCAAGGTCCCAGCAGCGACTTCCACAGTGGGGAAGGGACACAAGGCCAAAGGGAAGTCAGCTCAGGGCACGCAGCCTCCGGGTGAGGTAACTGGTGTCATCCGTTCTGCAAGACAGAACAGCAACCTGTACGGCGGTGGCCACCGCCACCTGCACCGCCACCTGCACTGCCACCTGCACCGCCACCTTCACGTCTGCTGCCTCTGCTACAGTCTCCAGCATCCTCCACAGTGGGCAGCCGTCTGAGGCTGCAGGAGACGTCCTGCTGTCTCCCTCCACAGGTGTCAGCACCACCAGCAGCATCTCCGCCGCAGACACTGCCGCAGCCACCGCCACCTGCCCCACGACATGCCCAGCCAGTGCCACCACAGCCGACATCAGCATCATCCTCAGTGGGCAGTCGTCCGAGGCTGAAGGAGATGTCCTGGACCCTACACACACTACATGAGGCACCACAACCAGCACAGGCAGTACCAGCAATTGGCAGGCTATGTCCCGACAGGGAGGGGTGTGTATCTGTCGCCATAGAGTATCATGCTACCTGTTCCCAGAAAATCTTGTGGCTCCAACACCCAGGTGAGGGAATGGGAACTGCCACACCCCAGGTGCACCACTCTGAGCACAAAGCCCCCTCCAGAACCATTGGAGAACAGCATCCACTACCCTAAACCTTGGCAGGATGAAGCACTCTGAGCACCAGGCCCCCTCCAGAACCAGTGGCGAACAGCATCCACTTGAGAGAAGGTGGCCTTGCACTCCCCAGGACCAATGCGTGGGCAAACCACCCACTTGAGAGACTTGAGAGACTGTGGCTTTGCAGTCACCAGGACCAATGCATGGGCAAATCACTCACTTGAGAGACTTGAGAGGCTGTGGCTTTGCACTCCCCGGGATAAAGCAGTGGGCAAACCACCCACTTGAGAGACTGTGGCTTTGCACTCGCCAGGACCAAACAGTGGGCAGTGCACCCACTTGAGAGACTGTGGCTTTGCATTCCCCAGGAGCAAGCAGTGGGCATGGAGCCCCCTCGTGGAGCAGTGTGGCATCGTCCCATCACCCGGCTGAGGTGCCACTCCTCCCCTTCCCCCTGAGGTGCCTGTTTTTTTTTACCTGATGCCCCAGCAGTGTTCTCTCCGTTTTGAGGCAGGTGTCATGTGTGGGCTTTGCCCATGCTTTTTGGGACTACTGGTCCACGGGCATGTAATGGAATAGTATCCGGACTTGTGTACTTGCTGTAAATATTTGTATATACTGATCTTTACAATTTATGTTGGCCTATCTGGATTTTCAATGATTACACTTGTTACAATCATTTCATTTGGTCCTTGCGTTCTTCCAGGGGGTTACAGGGAGTAAATGTAATGTTGCTGCATGTGTTTATGTGTATGTTGTTGTGGGTGTGGGTGTGGGGGTGTTGCGTGTTGCGTGTGTGTGTCACTCTGTTTTCCTCCCCCCTCCCCTGTGTGCTAGGTGCAGTACTCACCATGGTTGTTGCCGCAGTCTTTGATGTTTCTGGTAGAAGAGGAGGTAAACCAACATTGGTAACACCTGTAACTCGGGCTCCATGGCGTCCTGCTTCTTTGTTGGGTGTCGAGAGGTGAGTGGTTTCCGTTCCAAGTCCTGTTTCCGTTGTGCTTTTGATGGCTTTGGTACCGCCCCGGAAAAGCTGGTGGATTGGTATCTTGTAATAGTGTGGGCAGTACATTATCTTCCGCCTGTCTGTCGGCGGTTACCACCGCAGTGTTTGTTGCTATCGCCGCGGCGGTCGAAATGTTAAAGTGGCTGTCATTGTTGGTGGTTTCCGCCATGGTCGTGATTCCATTTTTTTTTTTACCGCCGGCCTGTTGGCGGTATTACTGCCGCTTTATCACCAACCGCCAGGGTTGTAATAAGGGCCTTAGTCCGTGGTGTGAAGAATAGTCTTCCCAAGCCCCTCAGCAAGACAGGGTCGGGCAAGGGAGCTTGATGCTCGTGCGTGACAGGGAAAGGCCTGACCCCGTACTGGCCACAGGATCCATGGAGTGGGGGGGTCCCTCTCAGTAAGCGGTGCACTGGCTGTACTGCTTCAGGTGTACAGAACAATTCAGGTGGGGGGGAGGGGGAAAGGGTGGGGGCTTAGCCAAATTGTAGGAAAGGGCCCCCCACCGTACCTCCGCCAGCTGTTCTCCACAGCACAGACACAGATGACAGTCCTGGGGTAGCGCTACCGTCCACACGTACCTCACTGCTGGGCGACAGTGCAATGTGGTCCAGTGCCCAAGCAGGCCGGTACGATCGCCCGGTGAGCCGCGTGATCCACGCCCCCCTCCACGTGTGACCGGAAATCCTCAAGTCCGGCGTGCCGCAGAGCCGCCGGGTCCCTCACAGCCCCACGCACAATAGCCAGCTACGCTTTACAGGGCACGCTGCTGTCCTGGAGTCCCTCCAGCAGCCCGCGACTCCCAGCCAGGCACCGCCTCACAGGCCTCAGGTCGATCACAGGCTCCATATACTCCGGTGGCGGCCCCACCACGCGGATGCTGCAGCGTGGCCACCAATGACCTCAGGAGCTGCACTCTATGCAGGTCAAATCCGTGCAGGTCATCTGGAGAACGGCAGGATTGTAATTGGGCCTGACGTGGAGATGGATTCAAATGTCTGCTTGTAGTGACGAGTTGCTTGAGTCCAAGGTTGGCGAAGTTTTTGATCAGGGTGGTGGAGTTTTTGTCTTTTGGGTTTTCCAGGTGGAAGTTGAGGTGCCCCAGTAGGATGTGGTCCTTGGATGTAAGAGCGTGGGTGGAGGCTAGGTCAGCGATGATGTCACAGAATCAGGGATGATTGGCCCGGCGGCCTGTAGATGAGGGTGCCCCACAGAGTGGTGTTAGGGTTGGTTCCAGTCTGGAAGTGTAAGAGTTCCATGTTGGTTGCGGAGTCTTCGGTGCTGGTGGATAAGCGTAAGGACTCATTGTGGACAATGGCGATTCCTCCGCCGGGCAGTTTGTGCTGTCTCTGTGGATGATCTTGTAGCGGTCTGGGATGGCGATGTCTGGAGCCGAGGAGGGGTTAAGCCATGTTTCCGTGAGGAAGGCAATGTCCGGGGGTGCGGTGTTGATGAGGTTACAGAGTTCGATGGCATCCCTGTGGATGGAGCAAGTGTTGATCAGGATAAACCTGAGGCTGTGTTCTGCTTTGTGGGTCCTCGGGGTGGGCTTGAGTGACAGAGGCTGGTGAATTTGCAGTGGCGACAGGTGAAGGGTCCTTTGGTGTTGCTTGGAGATGCCTGCTTGCAGTTGTTGTCGTGTCCTGGGTTGAGTGCAATGAGTGCTGCTGGTGTGTGGCGGTGGTGGGTGAGAGATCCAGGGGTCCTGGTGCTGGTTTCAGACGGAAGCAGGCAGGCTTGCTTTAGGTGCACCTTCGCAGCAGTCACCATTAAGTAGAGAGGGGCGAGGAGAGGAGAGCTGGGAGGCAGGAGCATGGAGAATGCACGAAAGGCAAGAGAGAGAGAATGAGAGGAGTGAGAGGAAAAACAAGGAAAAGAGCACAGAAAGAGAAAAAGGCACAGAAATAGCGCACTAAAAGAGAAAAGGGAAACAGGCAGAGAAGGCGGAAAACGCCTAAGCAAAAGGCACCAAAAACTGCTCACTGAGAGAAAAGGTTTAGAAAAGAGAAAGAGGCAAAGGTCAGCCGAGCAGAAGAGCAGAGATCTCCAACTAGGCACCAGGGACAAGGTGCAGGCAGAAGCCAGCGGGTGGAGGAGGGCATCAAACCTCTGACAGAGGTCAGAGTTCGAGTCAGAAAGGGCTTCCACCTGCAGGTGGAGCTATGCGGAGGCAGAGCAATTCACTGATGAGGTCAGTGAGGTTGCTCTTTCTACTGTGTAGTGGGCACCATTCAGTAGGGAGTGGGGGAGGAGAGGACAGCTGGGAGGCGGGAACAGCATGAAAAAGGGAGGAGGGCCTCGAACTTCTGACAGAGGTCAGAGTTCGAGTCAGGAAGGGCTTCCATTTGCAGGTGGAGCTATGCTGAGGCAGAGCAGTTCACTGAACAGGTCAATGAACTGCTCTGCCATGGGTCATGGGAGTTCTCATCACTTAGGTGGAAGAATCTGGGCTGACCATCAGAATTGGCGTGATCTGTACCAGGGCGGTGTTTAACTTTAAAGTCCATCCCCTGTAGGGAGATGGACCACCTCAACAGTTTGGGGTTCTCACCCCTCATCTGCATTAACCACCTAGCCTGTGGTCTGTCTGAACCCAGAAGTGATTCCCAAACAAGTAAGGTCTCCGCTTTTTCAGCGCCCAGACCACAGCAAAAGCTTTTCTCTCAATTGCTCATCACCTCAGTTCCCTGGGAGTAAACTCCTACTAATGAAGGCTACAGGCTGGTCCAGGACCTCTTCTTTTAGCTGTGCTAGAATTGTCCCCACACCATGCTCTGAAGCATCAGTTTGCACAACTAATTCCTTGGATAAGTCGGGTGCCTTCAGCATGTGTGCCGTGCACATGGCTGCCTTCAGGGCACCAAAGTGGTCTGACAAGCCTCAGTCCGGGTCACCTTCTTGGGCTGATTTATGGAGGTCAGCTCTGTCAAGGGGACAACAATGGTGCCATACCCCTTGACAACCCTCCTGCAGTAACCGGTGAGACCTAGGAAGGCTATCACCTCTGTTTGGGTCTTGGAGTGTTCCCACGCCAGAATAGTGTCAATTGGGGGCTGCATGGGTGCCACCTGGCCACTGCCCACCTGGTGTCCCAGGTAAACCACAGATCCAGACCCTATTTGGCACTTACTGGCCTTAATATTAGGCCCCTTCTGAAAGGCCTACAATACTTCACAGAGGTGTTGCAGGGGCTCCTTCCCGCTGGAGCTGAAAACTGCAATGTCATCCAGGTAGGCTGCACTGAAATCCTCCAGGCCAGACAAAACCTGATTGACCAACCTCTGAAAGGTGGCAGGGGCATTATCTATCCAAAAGGGCATAACCTGGAACTGGCAGTGGCTCTCTGGGGTGGAAAATGCTGACCTCTCCTTTTCCCTATTGGGCAAGGCAATCTGCCAGTACCCTTACGTTAAGTCAAGCGTGCTGAGGAACTTGGTAGCTCCTAGCCGATCTATGAACTCATCAGCTATGGGGTTGGGGTGCACGTCATTCTTAGTGATGGTGTTGAGTCCACGGTAGTCCACACAGAACCTAGGTTCTGGGGTGGCACCAGGGGCAGCAGCCTTTGGGACCACAACCACTGGGCTAGTCCAAGGACTGCTGGTGAACTCAATTAGCCCTAACACTAGCATCTAGGAAACGTCATCCTTGATGCTGGATCTGACCTTGTCAGTCACCCTGTAAATCTTGTGTTTCACAGTTGGACTGTCCCCAGTGTCCACATCATGGGTACACAGATGAGTGACCCCTGGGGTCAAAGAAAACAAGGAGGCAAACTGTCCCAGCAACTGGTGACAGTCTCTCTGTTGCTCTGGGGGCAATGTTGGGTAGAGGCTCACATCCTCCACTGACCCATCTTTTTCCTGGGCAGATAGGAGGTCAGGAAGAGGCTCACTCTCCTTAACTCCATCATCTGTTGCCAAGAACATAGTCAATTCAGACCTCTCAAAGTGACGTTTGAGGTGGTTCACATTTAGGACCCTCAAAGGGTTCCTGGGAGCCTGCAGGTTCACCAGGTAGGTGACATCACTCTTGCGCTCCACCACCTCAAAGGGCCCAGTCCACTTGTCCTGGAGAGTACAAGGCTCCATTGGGGCCATGACCCACACTATCTGGTCATTCTGAAACTCAACCAGAGTGGCATTCTGGTCGTACCACCATTTCATGTCCTCCTGGCTGGCTTCTAGGTTCACCTGAGCGAGTTTCCTGAAGTCTGCAGTCTGGTTTCTAAAGGCCAGCACGTAGCTAAACATGTCCTGGGGGGGCTTACTGGAAGCTTTCTCCAAGCCCTCCTTCACCAGACTCAGAGGTCCCCTCACAGGGTGCCCATGCAGCAGGTCAAAGGGGATAAAACCAAGGCCCATATTTATACTTTTTGATGCAAAACTACGCAAATGCAGTTTTGCGTCACAAAGTATAGCGCTGGCCTGCGTCATTCCAGAGCCCCAGCTGGGTGCCAAATTTATGGAATGCCGCAAGCTGGTGCAAAGGGTGGACTAGCATCATAAAAAATGACGTTATCTGGGTGAGGGTGGTGGTATGGGAGAAGAAGGTTTTGCACCAAAAATGACGTTAGGCTGGTTAGAGGCAAAAAAAAAATGCTTCTAACCAGCCTAGTGTCATTTTCTGATGCAAAACCAGCCATACCCCATGATTCCTGTCTTAGAAAAGACAGGAGACATTCCCCCCACCCCAATCGCCAGCACAGGGGACCACTGTCCCCTGGGCATGGCCAATGCACCCTGTGCCATGAAGGGGTCCCTAAGTTGGGCCCCCGAAGGTACTTTAATTAAAAATTAAAAAAAATATTACCTATACTCAGGGCCTCACAGAGCTTTTCCCTGGTGGGACCCCCTTCCTGCTGCCAATGAGTCAGCTCGGGCCCTTTCCCCACTTCAGCCATTTGTTCCCATGTAGGCTTTGGGGCATCCCCCTCGGGTTCAGCCTCCTCCCGGACCGTGGGAACTTATGGGGCGTGTTTCCCTCACCTCTTGCCTTTCCTCTTCCTGGCAGGCTCCAGGGCCCCTTTATCACCCACACGGGCTACCATAGACTGAGTGGTCACACATGCCCACCCAGGCAGATCCAACATCTCCAAGTATGACCCGTGTTCCACCTTACTCCAAGAGGAATCCTCCAGGTCATTGCCTAGCAGACAATCAACAGGCATGGTAGGAATCACAGATGTTCTGCCGGTGCCCAGTGGAGACATCTGGGGTCTCCCCTCATGTAACCCACCTGATCACATGTAAAACATTTGCAGGGACCCCTTTTTGCAGGTTTCCCTGTAGAGATCCCAGGCTTCTTCTCAACTGGGGGCTGGGAATCTTTACTCTGGGAACTAGGTTGGAGCCCTTTATAGAACTCCCCCAGTTTACCCTTACCCTCCCACTTCTTCTGATAGGAACCCTGCCCTGCACATGGCTGCCTTCAGGGCACCAAACTGGTCTGACAAGCCTCAGTCCGGGTCACCTTCTTGGGCTGATTTTTGGAGGTCAGCTCTGTCAAGGGGACAACAATGGTGCCATACCCCTTGACAACCCTCCTGTGGTAACCGGTGAGACCTAGGAAGGCTCTCACCTCTGTTTGGGTCTTGGTGGGTTCCCAAGCCAGAATAGTGTCATTTCGGGGCTGCATGGGTGCCACCTGGCCACTGCCCACCTGGTTTCCCAGGTAAACCACAGATCCAGACCCTATTTGGCACTTACTGGCCTTAATATTAGGCCCCTTCTGGAGGGCCTACAATACTTCACAGAGGTGTTGCAGGGGCTCCTTCCCGCTGGAGCTGAAAACTGCAATGTCATCCAGGTAGGCTGCACCGAAATCCTCCAGGCCAGACAAAACCTGATTGACCAACCTCTGAAAGGTGGAAGGGGCATTATACATCCAAAAGGGCATAACCCGGAACTGGTAGTGGCTCTCTGGGGTGGAAAATACTGACCTCTCCTTTTCCCTATTGGGCAAGGCAATCTGCCAGTACCCTTACGTTAAGTCAAGCGTGCTGAGGAACTTGGTAGCTCCTAGCCGATCTATGAACTCATCAGCTATGGGGTTGGGGTGCACGTCATTCTTAGTGATGGTGTTGAGTCCACGGTAGTCCACACAGAACCTAGGTTCTGGGGTGGCACCAGGGGCAGAAGCCTTTGGGACCACAACCACTGGGCTAGTCCAAGGATTGCTGGTGAACTCAATTAGCCCTAACACTAGCATCTAGGAAACGTCATCCTTGATGCTGGATCTGACCTTATCAGTCACTCTGTAAATCTTGTGTTTCACAGTTGGACTGTCCCCAGTGTCCACATCATGGGTACACAGATGAGTGACCCCTGGGGTCAAGGAAAACAAGGAGGCAAACTGTCCCAGCAACTGGTGACAGTCTCTCTGTTGCTCTGGGGGCAATGTTGGGGAAAGGCTCACATCCTCCACTGACCCATCTTTTTCCTGGGCAGATAGGAGGTCAGGAAGAGGCTCACTCTCCTCAACTCCATCATCTGTTGCCAAGAACATAGTCAATTCAGACCTCTCAAAGTGACGTTTGAGGTGGTTCACATGTAGGACCCTCAAAGGGTTCCTGGGAGCCTGCAGGTTCACCAGGTAGGTGACATCACTCTTGCGCTCCACAACCTCAAAGGGCCCAGTCCACTTGTCCTGGAGAGTACAAGGCTCCACTGGGGCCATGACCCACACTATCTGGTCATTCTGAAACTCAACCAGAGTGGCATTCTGGTCGTACCACCATTTCATGTCCTCCTGGCTGGCTTCTAGGTTCACCTGAGCGAGTTTCCTGAAGTCTGCAGTCTGGTTTCTAAAGGCCAGCACGTAGCTAAACATGTCCTGGGGGGGCTTACTGGAAGCTTTCTCCAAGCCCTCCTTCACCAGACTCAGAGGTCCCCTCACAGGGTGCCCATGCAGCAGCTCAAAGGGGATAAAACCAAGGCCCATATTTATACTTTTTGACGCAAAACTACGCAAATGCAGTTTTGCGTCAAAAAGTATAGCGCTGGCCTGCGTCATTCCAGAGCGCCAGCTGGGTGCCAAATTTATGGAATGCTGCAAGCTGGTGCAAAGGGTGGACTAGCATCATAAAAAATGACGTTATCTGGGTGAGGGTGGTGGTATGGGAGAAGAAGGTTTTGCACCAAAAAATGACGTTAGGCTGGTTAGGGGCAAAAAAAATGCTTCTAACCAGCCTAGTGTCATTTTCTGATGCAAAACCAGCCATACCCCATGATTCCTGTCTTAGAAAAGACAGGAGACATGCTCACCACCCCACTCGCCAGCACAGGGGACCACTGTCCCCTGGGCATGGCCAATGCACCCTGTGCCATGAAGGGGTCCCTAAGTTGGGCCCCGAAGGTACTTTAATTAAAAATAAAAATAAAATATTACCTATACTCAGGGCCTCACAGAGCTTTTCCCTGGTGGGACCCCCTTCCTGCTCCCAATGAGTCAGCTCGGGCCCTTTCCCCACTTCAGCCATTTGTTCCCATGTAGGCTTTGGGGCATCCCCCTCGGGATCAGCCTCCTCCCGGACCGTGGGAACTTCTGGGGAGTGTTTCCCTCACCTCTTGCCCTTCCTCTTCCTGGCAGGCTCCAGGGCCCCTTTATCACCCACACGGGCTACCATAGACTGAGTGGTCACACATGCCCACCCAGGCAGATCCAACATCTCCAAGTATGACCCGTGTTCCACCTTACTCCAAGAGGAATCCTCCAGGTCATTGCCTTGCAGACAATCAACAGGCATGGTAGGACTCACAGCTGTTCTGCCGGTGCCCAGTGGAGACATCTGGGGTCTCCCCTCATGTAACCCACCTGATCACATGTAAAACATTTGCAGGGATCCCTTTTTTGCAGGTTTCCCTGTAGAGATCCCAGGCTTCTTCTCAACTGGGGGCTGGGAATCTTTACCCTGGGAAGTAGGTTGGAGCCCTTTATAGAATTCCCCCAGTTTACCCTTACCCTCCCACTTCTTCTGATAGGAACCCTGCCCACTCTTTTCTGAGTGTCCCCCATACTTCCTTTGGACCCTGGTGCTCTCCCACTGGTCCGCTTCCTGGGCAAGCTTGCTGGGGTATGTCAGCTTGCTGTCAATTAGGTGCTGGTGCAGCTCTGGAAAACAAAGAATATACAAGTGCTCCCATGCAATCAAATTGTATAGCACCTCATAATCTGAACATTACTGCCCCTCACCCAACCACCTAGTGTCCTGCCAAAAAAATCAACACATTCTAACCAAGTTTGAGAATCCCCCTTCTTGCAAGACCTGAACTCCTCCTTGTACGTCTGTGGAGTGAGACCATATCTAGTGAGTAGGGCATCCTTCATGATAGAGTTTGTGAGTCCCTGAGGATCCCCTAGGGCTGTCAAGGTGTCCCTCCCTTCTACCTCAAAGTGCTTCCACATGCCCGCCCCCCCAGTGTATCTCAGGGACCAGGTTCATGTGAAGAGCTGACTCATACCCTTTAAACCACAGCTGTATGTCATCCTCCCTCTTGTAATATTTTACCAGGTCTTTGGGGATGTGCACTCTTTTTTCAGGCTGCGCTGAGGTACTGCTGCCACCATCTGTGCTGAACCTGCCCTTTAGATCCAGCTCCTTTAAACTCAATTCTTGAGGAAAGATCAGTTTCTTCCCTTACATGGCAAGTCTGTCTTTTTCCTCTTCCCTTTTGATTCTAGCCAGCTGCAGCTCCCTCTCATGCTGGAGTCTCAGCTTCTCCATCTCCAATTGGTGCCTCCTGATTTCCCTCCTGTCCTTCAGTTCCTCCTGATGGAGGCTTTTGGGTGAATCACTGCTGCCGGCCCTGGAGGCCCTGCCTCCAGCAGGTCAGTGATATTCAACACAACGTCATGTAAGATCTGCACCTCCTCATCCACAACAACATCCTCCTCTGCTGTGTGCTCCTTAGCCTCTTTTGCTGCCAAACATGCCCTCAGTGCAGTTTGCTGCTACTCCTTCCTTGCATAGCTTTTGATTGGACATCTTAATTCCCTACAAAACTGGTGCAGCTGAGTAACTGTGTACTCCTCCAGTTTCTCCAACTCAAAAACGACATTTGTAGCAGCTGCTGATGGATCCCCAGCCTGAGACATACTTGTGGGTAAGATTCAACAAAGGTGCAAAGTTCCAAAAGGCAAAGAAGATCGGAGAAAAAGGAAAAAAGGAAAAAACTAAAATCCAAGAAGTAAAAAACAGTATGTAAAGTTCTTAGAAAAGTTTAAACCACTCAGTCAAAACAATGTTGCGGACCTGTCAGAGTCCTTTAACAAATGGATTACCGGCAGCTTAGATGTTCTCCTACCGCTCTCTTCCAAAGGGAAGGGACGACATAGGCAGAACTCTCCCTGGTTTACTTCTCATCTCTTACATTTTAAAAGAGAATATAGAAAATGGGAAATGGGAAAGGAAATGGCGAAAGTCATATGATGATGCAATAAAACAAGAGTACCGGAAAGCAATTCGGTCCTATCATAGCGAGATAAAAATAGCCCAAACAAGATATTCCTCCTCAAGCATTGAGCGGGTGGCGAATTCTCCTAAAGAGATTTTTTGTGTTCTTAATGAGATTACCCAGTCTCAAGAGGAATTGATGCCTTTGGATGCATCGCAGGAACATGTTAATAACCTCACTTCATATTTCCAACAAAAAGTACTAGATGTCTACTCGACCTTCCCCCCTGCTACTGACTATGCTCAGGAGACACTAGAACAGAAGTTTATGGCCCCTGTGATTTTATCAGACTTCCCTTCGATAGCAGAAGAAGATGTCAGTAGATATCTTTCGAACATTAAATCAGGATCTCCTCTAGATCCAGCCCCTCCTCAAGTACTGACGCTGGGTGCGCCAATGATAGTTCCTATCATCACAGATCTTATTAATCTTTCACTGTCCTCTGGAGTAGTGCCAGAGCAGTGGAAGCATCCAATTATTAAACCACTCTTAAAATAACCTAATCTTGATCCAGTACTGCTTAACAACTATAGGCCCATCTCACTATTGCCTGTTCTGTCCAAGATTGTTGAAAAACACGTCAACATCCAACTGACTAGTTTCACGGAGGACAATAATATCCTACACACCACTCAAATGGGCTTCAGACCATTACATGGTACTGAGACTGCATTGATTGCGGTTACGGAAGAGGCCAGAAGGCGCCTACACCAGGGTTTGGAGACAGCTATTATCTTCCTAGATCTGAGCACCGCCTTTGATACAATGGATCCTGACATTTTAACTGATAGACTACAAAAAATTGGAATATCTGGGTTGTGTTTAGACTGGATCATTTCCTTTATCAAGAATAGAACATTCCAACTTCTAGAAAGATCTTATTTTTCAGAGTGCATTAACAATAGCTATGGAGTCCCACAGGGGTCCTCCCTTAGTCCCACTCTCTTTAATATTTACATGCGACCCCTGGCAGAAATAGTTGAACCTTTTGGACTAGCCTTATGTATGCAGATGACACACAGCTAGTTGTATCTCTGTCTAATGACTCCCAAGTAAAGGCACATCACTTGTCCCCTTCCTCCAAGCTGTGGCAGCATGGATGTATAGAAGTAAGCTAAAACTTAAGGATAATAAGACAGAGGTGATAATACTCGGACAACATACAAAGCCCATTCCCAATCCATCAATTATGGAGGGCCTGGGATCCTTACCTCCCTCCAAAGTACTTAATATAAGCCTGGGTGCATGGCTTGACCCCCAACTATCGATGGCTCATCAAACCAACAAAATAGCTGCCACTTCCTTTGGCATCCTCAGGCTTCTAAGGAGGGTCTTCACAATCCTATCTTTTATAGTGAAAATAATTATTATACAGGCATTGATTAGTTCATGATTGGACCATGGAAATGCCCTGTTCCTTGATGCACCAGGATATGTAATTAAAATATTGCAGATAGTTCAGAATTCCTCTGCATGTCTGCTGCTGAACATCCCTAAACACGAATCTACAAATCAGGAATCTCCTTGCTTCATTGGCTTCCCGTGGCCCAGAGGATACAATATAAGACACTGTGCCATATACATAGAGCACTACATAACAGAGGTCCAGTAATGCTGAGGACACTAGCCTCCATCTATTAACCTAACAGACCTCTTAGATCCTCATCCCCCTACCTGGCAGTGACCCCAAAAGTGAGGAAAGCTAGATGGGGTGGAAAATCCTTAACATACCAGGGGGCAAAACTGTGAAATTCCTTACCTCATGGCCTACGAGGAATCAGTCATGAATTGAATTTTCACAAGGCTTTAAAGACTTGGCTATTTAAAAAGTAACTCCCTCTTCTATCATTCTAGCTATTGTTTTAGCTATAAGCGCAGGGAGGCCTTCAGGTAGCCATGTGCTATATTAATTCATATAACATAACATGACATAACATAATTGGTAATGGTCTGCAATAAAACATTCACTGTATGTCAAGTACACATACAAGTTCTATCCTCACCACTGATCACCAAAGTTAGAAATAGGGTCTCTGGTTGGCAGTCAGTTTGCACTCTGTCCAAGCAAAGGCCCTCACTCTAGTCAGGGTGAGGCAGACACACAGCTCAGATAACCCTCTGCTCACCCATTGGCAGCTTGGCACAAGCAGTCAGGCTTAACTCAGAGGCAATGTGCAAAGTATTTGTACAATCACACACAGTAACACAGTGAAAACACCCCAAAAGTACTCAACATGAGTTAAAAAATAGCCAGTATTTATCTGAATAAAACAAGGCCAAAATGACAAAAATCCAACATACTCAAGCAAATTTATGAATGTTCAAAGATTAAACTTCAATATAGAGCTTAGAAACACAAAGGCTTCAATTTGGTGTTATCTCGGCGTTGTGATGGAGTCATTCCCAATAATCTGATGTCAATGGCGCCAGTCACAGAGTCGCATAACCCCTTAGGTACAGTACCTTTGGAAAGTGAGGGAAAAAGAAGGTGCACGGAGTCGGGGAAGTGAGGCGTAGCTGGATCTGGTGCAGCATTGGTTCCGGTGCTGCTGAGCACTGGAGCGGAAACGTTGGTGCAAAGCGTCAGTTCCTTGCTGCAGAGCAGTGGAGGTGAGGCGGCTTCGGTGTGAAGAGTCGTTTCCTTATGCTTCCAGCTGGGACAATGCCCGGCGGGTCAAGACACAGTGGGGTGACCTCATGGGGTCACAGTCAAGCCACAGGATTACAGGTGCTGCAGCGGAGTTGGGTGTCTGCACTCTGGACTCACAAAGTCATGGGATGTCAGCAGGGCTGCAGCAGCGTTAGGCATGCGATGTTGGTCAGGTCATCGCACTCCAGCAAGAACCACAGCTTTGGTTGCAGGTGGGGTCATGGGGTCAGGCAGCGGCATCAGTCAGGGCATCGTCCGATGTCGGTACGCTTGGTTTTTCTTGGTTTTCAACCAGCTTTCATTCTGAAGGGGCCCAGAAACTGGAATAGGCACCATCTGGCAAGTTAGGGTCCACAACAAGTTAACCTAGAGGCTGGTAGGTGAAGCTTTTGCTGTCCCTGAGACTTCTTAACAGGAGGCAAGCTCAGGCCAAGCCCTTGGAGAAACTTTACAGCAGCAGACACAGCAAAGTCAAGTCTTTGCCTTCTCTAAGGCAGAAGCAGCAAATGCAGGCCAACAGACCAAAGCACACACAGAAAAGGTGCAGAACTGCTGTTCCAGCTCTTCATCTCTTCTCCTTCGCAGAAGTTCCTCTTGATATAGAAGTGTTCTAAAAGTCTGGGGTTTTGGGTCTACTACTTATACTCATTTCTGACTCTGAAGTCGGCAAACATGAGAGAAAAGTCTCTGTTGTTGACAAGATCCTGACTTGCCCAGGCCTGGTCCCAGACACACAGTAGGGGGTTGGAGACTGCATTGTGTGAGGACAGGAACAGCCCTTTCAGGTGCAGGTGTCAGCTCCTCCCTCCCCACTCTAGCACAGGACACTCATCAGGATATGCAGGACACTCTCCACCTCCCTTTGTGTCACTGTCTAGGGGAAATTCCCAAACAGCAAAACTGTCAGTTTGACTCAGACTTGGATTTCACAGACAGGCAGAGGCCCAGAATGGTTAAGCAAGAACATGCCCACTTTCTAAAAGTGGCATTTTCAAACTGACTATCTAAAAACCAACTTTACCAAAAAATGTATTTTTAAATTTTGAGTTCAGAGACCTGAAACTCCATTTCTCTGTCTGCTCCCAATGGAAAAACTGCACTTAAAAGATATTTAAAAGCAGTCCCCTTGTTAGCCTGTGGGAGATTTAGGCCTTACAATAGTAAAAAACAAAGTTGGCAGTACTTCACTATCAGGACGTATAAAACACATCAGTGCACGTCCTGCTTTTTAAATACACTGCATCCTGCCCATTTGGCTACCTAGGGACTACCTTAGGGGTGCCTTACATGTACAAAAAGGGAAGGTTTGGGCCTGGCAATTGGGTACACTTGCCAGGTCGAATTAGCAGTTTACAACTGCACTCACAGACACTGCACTGGCAGGTCAGAGCCATGTTTACAGGGCTACTCTTGTGGGTGGCACAATCAGTGCTGCGGGGCCACAAGTAGCATTTAATTTACAGGCCCTGGGCACCTCTAGTGCACTTTACAAGAGACTTACTAGTAAACTAAATATGTCAGTCATGGAAAAGCCATTCACCAATACAATTTACACAGAGAGCACTTGCACCTTAGCACTGGTGAGCAGTGGTAAAGTGCCCAGAGCACCAAAATCTGCAAAAACGAAGTCCAGCACACAGTCAAAAATACAGGAAGCAGAGGCAAAATTATAGAAGAAACCACGCCAAGGATACCAGGTTTAACGCTTATGATACGCCTGTGTGTCCCCCATCATTTTGTTTTCTCCTTTGTAATTTGATGTTCAGTGTAGCTCCACGCTGACCGTAAATGGGCAGGTTTGTGTATCAATACCCTTCTATGGTGTTTTGTTGATGAACATGTTATTTGGTGATATGTATCTGGAGAGTGCAAAATTTGTGCAACTTGCTTGTGCGTAATTGCAAGAAATTTCTGGAAAAATATGTGAAATTTCACATAATTACTAATTACAAGACGTGGCATAATAGAGCACTTCTGGGAATTTTGAGTAAGGAGTAACACAACACTGAAATTATGCAAAAAAGGTTGTGCCTGCATGCCTGTTATGGAATTTAAGTTGCAGAGACAATGTCATTTTTTAAAAAATTTTGAATGGGCTTCTGACTGCCTGCTCAATTGTTGTAAGACAGATTCTGTGTTTTGGTTTCTAATTGCTGCAGATCACTGGCACAATTATTTATGAGTACTACCAAATGCATTTTTTCACTTGTTTGATCGCGGCCATTCAGAAGCAATAAAACAGTTGATGGTAGTTTACAGAAACCAGTCTATTCAGAGATTATAAAACTCCTGGCGGCCAAAAACAGAAAATGCCTCCCACAAGGAATCAGGAGGAATTCGGATTTTATAAAAGGGAAAACTGAAGCTTCAGACATGGTCAGTTTTCCGTTTTACATCACATCATCAGGCTTCTTTGCACTTCCAAAGTGTGTCACATTTTTCTTGTTGAGTTTATAAGGATCTCCATAGGTTGGGCCAATATGTATTGTTCGGCTAGACACGTTCTAGCGCTTGCAAAGAACTGTGTCACCAGCCATTCCCTGAGAGATGGCTTGTCATACTAACCTCACACCCATCCGTCTCAGGCATCACTGTTCAGGTAACCCTGCCAATAAAAGGGGTTGGGCGCACGTGCCCTAGGCCAGTTACTGTACCATATACCATATGTCAGTGTCGTCCTTATTGCCTCATGTGGGCCTAGGGCCCAAAATCCTACACATATATCGTGCAGTTTTCTATTCAAAAACAAGAAGGAACACCCCGCAAAATGTAGTGATTTGCTCCTGCTGTTCCTGTCACTATGTATATTTCTGTGTTTTTATTTATTGTGCTGCTTTTGTCCAACTGACTGAACAAAAAGAGAAAAAAAAAAAAAAACAAGGACAAGGAATCACAAAGTAAAAACAGTTTACAGTCAGAATCGATGTTGTTGAGCCAGCTAGGTCACTAATTTCCAGAACCGACTAGAGAAAATGGTGCTGTCACAGACATGCAAGTCATTTGGACTGAGCGTGGCTCCCTGGTTTGGTATGTCACAGAATGGGCACCCGGCAGGGCAATTTTGCAAACGATTGAATAGGGAGCAGTATGGCAGCGGGGGTAGGTGTGTTTGAGTGAAGTCCAATCCTGTCTCCAGACTCGGGCAATTTTCTCTGGTCTCTAAGCATTGTGTTTGGCTGTTCTTATCCCCTCGCCAGTCAGTTCTTGGAAATATTACGCAGCTCAGTCCCAGCGACCATGTCCTAAAAGCATTTCAGCTTAACGGCCATTAACGTGTATTTAAATGGAAGTCAAGCAAAAATTGGGCTAATGATAGTAATTTTCAGTGCCTGTGAATGCGGCGCGCAGTGAGCTGGTCGCCGCTCGGTAGGAGAGGGTCCTGCGAGCCTGATCACTCCTTATTAACAGCACATCTGTGCCCCTTACAACAGATCCCCTATCACCCCACCTGCCGCGTGAGCCCATTAGCGGCAACAGGGCTGCATCCCACGCGCACAGCTGCTGGACAGACGGCCCAATCAGTGGTCGGCTAGCGTCCCGCTTCGACCGGGGTGGCACACTTAAAGCCTGTGCTTTTAACTGCCATTAGCGCAGATGAACCCATCATGTTTTTCGAATTCCAGACCACAGGCATCAGTGTTCGTACGACTTGTCTGCGGGTCAGGCCAAGTTACCACTTTGCCCAATCACGCAGCTTAATTGAGAGCAGCTGTTGTTCTCTCCTTCTTCCCCCAACACTATGATCCAGGAAAACCGTACTGGGATTGACTACAGATGGATATTCCACAAGCCTGTTTGAGCTGTGAAGTGAAACAAGCAGGTATTGGTTAAGCATCTCAAACAAGGTCTAACCTAGTCTCTTGGTGTCCTTGGCTCATTGCCTGATCCCTTTCTCAGCAGTAGGCCATTGTGAGTAACACCTGAAATTGTGTGAGAGCAGCCATGTTTCCTGCAGCTCTTCAACACATCTGGAGAGTTACATGTCAATATCCCTGTGTGTACATCGATTAGTACAATGGGTCTCACTGTCTCTAAGTGTTGTCAGTTTCTAGGTAAAGGATCTGAAACACCAGGAGATCAAATGTCGGAGACTGGTCACAGAGGGTATTTGGTGTGGTGAACCAGGAGTAGAGCCTCACCTTTCACTCCCAGAATATCCAACCTTAGGTGCACCAACACCAGTTGTACTAAACCCAACTACACCCTCCTCAGAGTGCATTCAAACCTATATGTCCCAAGCGCATAGTGTTTTCAGCGCCACGGACACCCCGGGCCCACAAAACCCAAGCACACACTCACCAATTAATACATTGTGTTGTTTTATATAGATTTAAAAGCCAGACTTATGCCATTTCCACTTGCTGTGAATAATAGATGGGGGGGAGGGGGGAGGTTTCTCTCTTAAGGTGCGGGGGCGCTGACCTACTGCCTGCCTCTGAGTTGCCACATCACTTCAAACTTGGCCACTGCACTGGCAGCGACCTCTCCGTTGTGCTGGGTGGGTGTCTTGAAGGGTGTGGTCAATCTAGTAATAGACTACTTGGTCCGTATCAAATGTAGTACACATGTCAGGTTGGTGTATTGTTCTGTCCAGCCTGACATGCGCACTTGAAGCCTCCTGAACGCATGCTGTATTAGGGCTCCAGGGGGACATAGGAACAATCTTCCATTCACCGAGGGAGCGTTAGAATCACCTGCCCGCTCCAATCCTGGTGCTGCTATAATGGTTTACCTTCATAAACAGTATGAGAGCATCACCTGGATTGGTTCTGCGGGTTAGCATATGAGGAAGCCCATTCTGTTCATTCAGGTAACCTCACCCCTCCTCTCTCCCTCTTTATTCCGCTCTCTCTCTCTCACACTTTTCTCCTCTCACTCGCTTTGTCCTGTCATCACACCTGGCTGCCCTGGCCAGCCCTTGCCGCAGAACTGCACAGACCTTGCTCCGCGGTCACTCCCCAGTCTCTGGACCGTCGTACCCGGCCCAGGCCACAGGTGCTCAGAGAGGCACTGAGGGCTACACCGAGAGGAAATCCACCTCCTTTACCGTCCCTTCCTGCCTTCCATGGATGGGAAAACACGCAGAGAGATTGTTTGAACAACAGATTGCCCTAAAGGCACAAACTGCTGCCCCTGAGAGCTACCGGTAGGGCTGGGGCAGGGACAGCCTCACACTAGACTGGCCTGGGCTGAGGTGTGGAGGACTCCGCAGTGCTGCTGCAGCACATCTCCAGGGGCTCAAATACAGGCGAGCAAATGTACTTTGCTATGTGCGAACAAGATTGTATTACAAAATCTTAGATAACGTTCACTTTGTTAACGACGGGGCTAAGTCTGCTGCTGTCATCGAAAGGCAACGTTGCAGGTGCCTGGTGTGACAGAGGTGAAGCTTTTAAGTTTTCGCCTCAACAACAAAGCTACTTTCAGTTTATGTAAAGATTCTTTAAGATTCTGTGCACTATCTATATTTTACTGTTTGCCATAACTCATAAAATAATCACCAGTCTGTCCAATTAGTGGTTTCTGGGATACATATCTCACACCCCATGCTTTATGGTCGTCAGTGTCTAGGTTCTTTGAAGTGAATAAGTCTCACACATTTGGAGGTGGGGCTGAGCTGTGTGACCCGTAATTGCCATGGCACGCGCATTTAATTTTCAAGGTTATTACATGCTTCTTTTCAACAAAAGAACATTTGGAGCGCTATAACAAATTCAGTACCTTCAAACATACTGTTAAGGTAACACGTGAAAACATTCTCCTAGTAATATGGTTTGTAGTGAAGGGGTAGTAAGGTAAGCATACCTATACAAATGTGCCCAATACGGAGGATCTTTTGGTTGAACTGAAATGAAATCCTGGAGTGAAATCCCAACACAACGTGGAAAATAATGGATGTATTCACTACAAGGTGAATGTATGTTGGAACAACCCCTGCTAAAACAACGCATGCCTGAACAACGAAGTCTGAGTAACGAGCGCGTTACCACTAATGCCTTTACCACGAATGCCTTCACAACTATTTTTCGTTGTAAAGGCATTCCTGGTAAAGGCATTAGTGATCGGCATACATGGTTCCAGCATGCGTCCCGCCTGGCCCCCCACCCCTAAAAATTACAGTGACCCCCCCACCCTTCCCCTAAAACTACCCCAACCCCCAACTCGTCCCTAAAATTACCGCAACCCCCACCCTGTCCCTACAACCCCCCCAACCCCACCCCTAAAACAACCCCAACCCCCACCCCATCCCTAAAACCTAAACTACTCCAACCCCCACACCTAAAACCACCCCAACACCCCCACCCCTAAAAGTACCCCGAGCCCCCACCCGCCCCTAAAACCTAAAACCCCCAGCCCCCCACTCCGCCCCTAAAATTACCCGACCCCAACCCACCCATTAAACCTAAAACCATCCCAACCCCCACCCCTAAAACAACCCCAACCCCCACCCTATCCCTAAAACCTAAACTACCCCAACCTCCACCCCTAAAACCTAAAACCACCCCAACACCCCCGCCCCTAAAACTACCCTGAGCCACCACCCGCCCCTAAAACCTAAAAACCACCCCCAACCCGCCCCTAAAATTACCCACCCCTAAAACCTAAAACAACCCAACCCCCACCCCTAAAACAACCCCAACCCCCACCCCATCCCTAAAACCTAAACTACCCCAACCCCCACCCCTAAAACCTAAAACCACCCAACACCCCGCCCCTAAAACTACCCGAGCCCCCCACCTGCCCCTAAAACTCCCCTAACCCCCACACTGCCCCTAAAATTACCCGACCCCCCAGCCCACCCCTAAAACCACCCTAACCCCCACCCCTGAAATTACCGCAACCCCTCACCCCACCCCATAAACCTAAAACCACCCCAACCGCCAAGCCTAAAACCTAAACCACCCCAATCCCCCATCCCACCCCTAAAAACCTAAACCACCCTGACCCCCTCCCCCCAAATACTAAAAATACCAACCCCACAC
Organism: Pleurodeles waltl; assembly: GCF_031143425.1. Classification (NCBI taxonomy): domain Eukaryota; kingdom Metazoa; phylum Chordata; class Amphibia; order Caudata; family Salamandridae; genus Pleurodeles; species Pleurodeles waltl. Next base: position 359,568,024 of record NC_090448.1, on the reverse strand, counting down.
CCCGCCCCTAAAACTAAAAATGCCCCGACCCCCTCCCCGCCCCTAAACCTAAACCACCCTGACCCCCAACCCCTAAACTAAAAATACCCGACCCCCACCCCTAAAACAAAAAATACCCCGACCCCCCTTCCCCGCCCCTAAACCGCCCCTAAAACAAAAAATAACCTAAACCACCCTGACCCCCCCAAAACTAAAGATACCCCAACCACCCACCCCACCCCTAAAACTAAAAATACCCCGACCCCCCAGCCCCTAAAACAGCCCCACTTACCTGACTGATCGTGTCGTCCTTCTCAGCCGACTCCCTTCTTCTGTGCCTTAACCATGCATGTGCGTGGTTCAGCACATGCGTGGTTAAGGCACCAAACAACAAAGTCGTGGTTAACAAAGTTGTCCACGACTTCGTTGTTAGGGAGTCGTGGTTAAGGCCGCTTCCCCTACAAGGTGGATGAAACATATATCCCCTCATTAATCAAGTCTCACTGTTTCACCAACTAAGGCCAATAGCTCTGTGAGTGATTTCCCCTTTCAAATGAGAACAGGAAATGAATGACAGCGGTAGAGAGAAATTACTGATAGACAAATCGGAGTCCAGTATATGTTCCTAAAGCTCTGCGGTGGTGGATGTGGAGCCGAACGGGACAGTGAAAAATCTGCAGCTATTCCATATGATACATTTGGATGTAACTTGTCCTGACAGTGTCCCAGTTGTAACCTGAGCTGACACTGTCATGGTTTTGATCTGATTCTCTCTCATTTCATATTCCAACCCACACATATTGGGTACCTTTTTTAGACGGAAGAGTGTGGGGATTTCGTATGGTAAGGACTTTGCAATCTTGAGGTCATTTACAGCAAATATGCAAAAGGAAATGGTGTTTTTAGCCACATATTAGCATTTGCAGGGATTCAAGGTTACAAAAAGTTGTGTGAATCACACAAATCACACCTTCCTTGATTTTCCACGGTGTCTAGTTTTCAGCCAAAAGGCTGCACGAGTGCTGGGGGAAACCAGAACAATACCGCATGCCAAATTCGTGTGTGTAAAGACAGCCAAAATGGACTGCACGTGAATGTGGGTGTGGCCCATTCCTCTGCCTTTGATGTGACAAATCACAAATATAGGATGCCATTTTTATGAAATGAAGTGTGGAAACACGAGATGTAAATTTGCAACTGGAAGCGTATTTCCTAGTTTTGTGGCATGTACATATGAGGAAATAGTTTTTCTTTACCACAGTTTGAAGTATGTATTATCGGCATAAAAGTGTAGTGTGACCCATGAAAGTGACAAATGCATGAAATTTCCTCAGAATATGGGTTTCTGAGATATTTTGGGGTTCTGTGGTTTCCTAAGGCTAAGGCTCAAAACTGAAATCAGTGTCCATGCTACATTCTTCTGACAACTGCACAGGAAAAATAACTTGACATGGTTGTGCTTGTTTTTAGGCCCATCCCTCTCCTGTATGTTATGCCATCCACACATACAGATTGCTGTTTTATATCATATGTTTTGGAATGCACTCTCATATATTCCCTTTTTTAGAAGGTGTTCTACGGTGTAGAGTGTTAATAGCAGGCCATTTGTACTACTGAAATTAATAACTCCTTCTTTTAGTTTATTTTACTAGAAGGGAAGACCTATGCATGTCTTTCTTTCTTTTTTGAAAAACTAAATCTCACAATAAAACATGTCTGCTTATGGGAATTCCAATCTTAAATGTCACTCAGCTCTTTCCTTTGGTGCAAAATCTAAACAATAAAACAATTGTGCTTCTTCATCCATTTCCTCTTCTGACAATTCTTTTTCGGACAAAATTCTTGTTGAAATAAGAGAGGAGGTGGATGATAGATGGTTTGCTATTGAAATAGATAGGCAAAGAATGAGCAGAGAATAAGTGATTACAAATACTCTCTAGAATCTCTAGAATTAATGGACTGGGAGCTGGATGTGCATGGATGACAGCGTCATGCTGAATATTTAGAAAGCCATAAAAGATGCAATTAACTGAGAATTTACAGGTCCTGATACGTACGTTTTTGAAAAAAAAAAAGATTCCTGAACTGGTAATTTTATCTTCTTCAAACAACATTAACATTCTGTGAACTCAACGACCTAGTAAATTATATAAAATCTTCTTCAGCCAAACTATGTTGCATCAATCTGCTTTCTATGAAGTTTACTGATTTGCTTAAAGTAGTTAATGCAGCGAAATCTAAAAAGAAACTTATTTAGTCTGACCACTAAACATCTCCGACGACATATCTAATATGACTAATATCAGAAGAAAAATATTTCTGTTCATGAGACTTACCGTCCTTGAAATAAATATTCCATTTGCCATTGTCCATCCTTCTTTAACACCACACACAATGATATTTTTCAAAATATTTGAGAGTACAGAGAAGATAAGAGACCATGGGCCTGATGTATCAAACATTTTTGCATTCACAAACGGTGCAAATCGCAAAATTTGTCCGTTTGAGAATGCAAAAATGCCTTTCACGATGTATGAAAGGCAGTCGCAGTGCAAATATAAGGAACCACTAAAATAGCGATTCCTTGCAACTGCAACATGAATTTGTGTGTCGCAATCTGCGTATCGCAAATAGCGTCATAATTTAGGGAATCGCTACCTGCGTAAAACAAATTGCGAGCTAGATTTGCGAATCGCAGATAGTGATCCGCAAATTCATGTCACTATATTCGCAGAATGGCCTTTTGCACATGCAATTTACCACAAATTGAAATCAGGTGCAACCTATATAAAGAGGCCCAGAATGACTCAGCCTCTTCTCCACAATGGCTGCACTCTACGTGATGGTGAAGAGGATGAGGATCCTGGCAGGTCTGAGGAGAGGGACGAGGAGACAGGAGTGCATTTTTAGAGTGCGCATAACCCTTTATGACCAGACAGAGGAGGAGATATATGAGTTAAGCTCAGCCATGATACTTGACCTGAAAGCTGATCTACAACCCATATTGCAGCGCACCATCCACAGGACCAATAGTATACCCACCCATGTGCAGGTATTATGCTCCCTGCACCTATTAGCCTCAGGGAGCTATCAAAGGGGTTATAGCAGCAGCAGGAGGGGTCTCACAGAGTGCCCACTCATGATTTTTCAATGCATTTCTCAATGCCATGCTGAACAAAAATCAACAGCGCATAAGATTCCCTGACACTCCACAGGAATAACAACAGACAAAAATTGATTTCAACGAGATTGCTAGAGTCTCACATGTCATAGATGCCATCGATGGGACACACGTAGCTATCTGTCCACCGTCGGCCACAGAGTATGTATATCAGTACCGTAAAAAATCACATTCCATGAACATACAAGTAATTAGCAATGCCTCCAACATCATAACCGATCTTGTGGCCAGATATCCAGGTAGCACACGACTCCTACATCTTTTGCCACAGTGGAATTTACACAAGACTACTAGCTGGGGAGTTTGGCGAAGGATATCTACTGGGTAGTGTAATAGTTGACAATGTTGCATTGATGTAAATGTGACATAACATATAACAAGTACTCATTTTACTCTCATTTCATTCCAGGAGACAGTGCCTATGCAGTACAGTCCTTTATACTGATGCCCTACCTGAGCCCTGCGATGCCAGCCGAGAGGAGGTACAATGCTGCTCACAGGACAACCTGCAGTGTTGTGGTGGGGACTTCTGGACTGCTGAAGAGCAGCTTCAAATGCATCCACAAGAGTGGTGGTGCACTGAAATACAGCCCTGAATCAACCTGCAAAATCGTGGCTACATGTGCTATGTTGCACAACATTGCAACAACAAGGGGCATACCTGTGGAACCCCCCGAGCCAGAATCAGATGAGGATGGTGATCCCTTAACACCCCTTCACCCAGTAGACAGGAGCAGTGCAGCAGAGGGCAGGCAAAGACGTGCTGACATCGCGTGCAACCATTTCTGATGTAAGTAATGGCAATACTACGTCTATTATATGTATTGCTGTAGGTAGCATCTTTATTACCCTGACTTCAGGTAACGTATGAGTGAATAGGGCATAGCTATGCACTGTAGACAAACAGGTGCGAGTAACATTGTCACACTATTAGCATCATAGTATAACTGTATTGCTACATGTTAAGCTAGTCCCCTGTACCCCTCATCATCACTTCCTACATCCACGCACTCCACTTGAGTGCTCAGTGGCCTCGCTGGCACCTCTTGTAGTGGGTTAAAAGACAGTACAGTGTCTGGTAAGGCGGTGCCTAGGATCCATCACAGGGGCTGTGAGACTGCTGAGGCTAGAGAGCCCCTCACTATCCCCACCACCCAGTTCGCTGTTTGTAGCACTCCTTGCTGTCTGCGTGGCATCCAGAACATTGATGATTTGCACCAATCCCTGTGCAACGTCCCGACTGCAAGGTGCCATCTGCACCTGTATGCCTACAGCATTTCGTGATATAGGCAGTTGAGTAGCAAGCTGACTGACATCTGCAGAACCCACCCAACCTGCCCATAAATTGGTGATGGTGCCGACGGTGGCTGACACGCTCCTGCTGAATCCCAGTGCAGAGTTCCCTAATGACGTTTGTCATCTCCTTTGTATTTTCTGCTGCTGTTTGCTGTCCCTCATGCAGCTTGCACATGTTTTCATTCAGAGACTCCAGTTGCTTGTGCATTGATCCCATGTTTTCATTGAGTGCATCCAACTACTTGTGCAGTGTTACCATATTGTCATTGTGAGACACAAACTGCCTGTGCATTGACCTAATGTGTTTGCATTGCAGGTGCTGTACTTTCAGCATGGAAGCTTCAAGGCTGCCAAAGAGTGATGGGACCTCTCCTTCATCAGTGCACTGTCTGCCTGCATCATGACGCATCCTGAGGGGAGTGGACTGACGCTGGGGCAGGGGCTGCTGTCTTTCTGTGAATCTAGTCTCTGGGGTTGGTGTGGGTACTTCATCCGGCATTTCATCTGAGTCTAGGTTATACTCTGGGAGCAGTAACACTCTTGCCCTGCGTCTAGTTGGTGCAATAATGAAGGCCTCACTGGTGTTTGAGTCAGACTGTGTTTTGCTATCCCCCACATTTCCACCTTCTGCTGCGGCAGGGCACGGGACATCTACAACGACAATGTGCAGCATGTCATTTTTTAATATTTCACAAAATGTTGCATTATAGTAATAAATGTACACTAACTTGCTCTTTATGTGATATTTGCAATTTAGGAGTATAGACTACCACCCCCATAAGACATTGTTGCGTTGTATGTAAGATGTGACATGGACTATTTATCACACTGCATCGAGCTAATAGCTACTTTCTAGGGGGCATTTGTACATGCACATATTGGGAAACACATCATTACTGCCCTTAGCTTTGCTAGTGCTGGGTGTCCCTGAGGTGTCAATGTCAGTGACACCACTGACAGCTTCAGGAAGAAGTGTCGACTACACCATGTCTTCCATTGGTGTGGACGCTGTCTGGGTGGGTGGTCCTCCTCCGGTGCTCCTTGCCTCCTTTAGCCTGCTGGCTACCCTCTCTTTGGCACGGGAACGCAAGTCGTACCATCGCTTCCGTATCTCCTTAGCAGAGCGCTGCGCAACACCCACTCGGCATATTTTGGTCTGGATGTCTGACCACAGTTTCCTCTTCTCACTTTCAGGTACCTGGAGGGAGTTCTTCCCAAAAGTTTAATTGTGGTTCCTGACCACCTCCTCAGTGAGCACCTCCAATTCCTGCTCACTGAATTTGGGCTTGCACTTCCTGTCTCCTTTCTCCTTCACATGTTTGGTCCTGGCTGGCTCACAAGGCTGCCTCCCTGGTGCTGGGCTGTGTCTCTCTGCCTGCTCCTGTGGGTGTGGCTCCTGGAAACAGCATGGCTTGACTCACTTCCTGGTTGTGATGTCATCAGTCTGTTCCGGTTTGCCGTTTTCGCAATTTGCGATTTTCAAATACGATTCGCTATTCTTTTTCCGATTCAGTATTTGCAACGTGCAAATTCTATTTACAAATTTTATGAAATCGCTAAAACCAACTCGCAATTTTGATACATCACATTTTGCATTTCTTAAATAGCTATTTCTCAAAATTCTCTATATAAGAAATGCAAACCGGGAGCGTGATACATCTGGCCCCATATTATTAAAAACTGTTGTCATACAACAGAAAGGTCTGTACCTAAAAAATCAAATTAATCTTTAGTTTTGGACTTATCTCATGTTTTGAATTCCAGTCAATGGTGTTTCATGGTTGATATCACAAATGCTATGTATTTCCCCGCAGTGTTCTCTAGCTCTGTCATCAAGTTTGTATCATGCCTGTTGAATTTATTTCTTGACTTTTGCTTGAGATCTGGGTTATGTGCATTCATCTCTTCTTTCATATTTTCCTTTTTTTCTTTTTTTTTTACTTTTCTTCTTTTCCATCTTACTTTTTTATCTTTACTATTTATTTCTCATTATGTTGTTCAGCTAATAACTAACAATTTATGACAATACTATGATATTGGTATCTATGATATCCATGGGTTAATATTTTTCTTTTGCATGCAGAACTCTCTAATTTATGTTGTCCATCTAGTTTGGTCCTTTGAAAATTATTAATACAATTTTTTGGAATGTTCGTTGTCTTGGAAACCTGGTTAAATGGCAAAAGGTATTAACTTATTTATCCAAATTGCAGGCTACTATTGTATGTTTTGCAAGAAACTCACTTTAATGACATTGAATATTAAGAGCTCAGAAAACAATGGATGAGGAATGTGCATTGATTTTTCCTGCTGTGAAATGGAAGGAGCTGTTGTAATTCTGTTTCATAAACATCTTAATGTGGTAATTAGATTAAACAGAAAAGGTTTTATCGGGTATATGGATTCATATTAATGTTGTTATAGCTAAAACGCAGTGTATACTGCTCAATGTTCTTGGTCTGGTTATATCTGATCCTTCTTTCTGGTCATCCCTAGAATGAAAAAATCTGTAACATTATGAATGAAGATATGTTTTTTAGATGAGATTTTAATCATACTTTAGATCCATATGTTGAGAGAAGTGTGAAAAATAAACTTAAACATATTAAATCCCATTAAGACTTTAAAACATTAATTGCTTCAAGATCTTTCAGTTACTCTTGGAGAGTGTGAATCAATAATTATTTGAATTTTCACTTTATTCCCCTGCTCACTGGATCTTGTTCCATATTGATTATGTAATAGTGACAAAACATTTAGATCACTCAGTTACACATGCTAAATGGGTGCATATATATATATGTATAAATATATATACACACACACATACACACACACACTAGTAACTTTGGCGCTGTGTGTTGAATCTTCATGAAATGTTCCAAAAATATACAATGCTCACTTCAGCGTCTGTCTGGAAAGTTTTGCGGTGATCCATCGAGTGGGGCCTGAGAAAAATGTGGGGACCAAGCACTTTTTCCCGAAGCATTTTTCAACAGGGATTTTGAACCGGAATAGCACCCGAACCACTGGATGGAATTACACCAAATGTGGAAGAAAGGTAGCTCTTGGTCCTAAAAGCAACCTTTTTGTTATTTGGTGTAAATCCGTTCAGTAGTTTTGAGAAATTAAAGAAAATCCAAATTTGTATATAGAGCGATGCAAAGGCTCTGCAAACCCTCCCGATCTTGTGCTGGGATCTAATTGTCTGCCAATACTTCAAGAAGGAAGCATTGAAGCTGAGTCGAAGAAAAAAAGATTAAAAAAAAGAAAAGGGGACAGGTTAGGCACACCCTGATCCCTTAGCTCTGGTGCTGGGGTCCCAGAGGGTCCAGAGCAAAAAAGCATTAAAAAAAATAGTTTTGGCATCAGACCTGCACTTGTTTCAGTGAAGCCCCGGCTGGGCCAGGCCCTGGGTGCACATCAAAATTTGAATGAGGCGGCTGCCTGCCCCCTCCTTGCAGCCCGAGGGACTGCCACCTTCCTGAGACTCATGCCTAATGAAATGTGGGTGAGCTGTCCCACCCCCTCGCAGCCATGGTGCCCGCCACCTTCCCAGGGCTAAATACATTAAAAACGATGGGGGGCTGCACCGCCCCCCTCGCAGCCCTAGGGACAGCCACCTCTCCAGAGCAAAATACAATCTGTATGCGGGGGCTGATGTGCCCCCTCCCCCCACAGCCCCAGGGACCTGCACCTACCCAGGACCCTATACATTAACAATGCAGGGAGGGCTGTACACCCCCCCCCCCCCAAGAGCCCTGGGATGACCACCTCCCTGGGGCTGTTTAAGTTGGAACCACCACTTCCCAGGGCCGGCTCCTGCTTTGTCCTGGGGTGCGCACTCCAGGACATAGCTGTTTGGTTTAGCTTGGTGGGAGCTTTGACAGTTCACGCCAAGTCAAAGCAAACACTAGGGTTCCAGCAAGTGAGAGCTGTTAAACATCTCTCACTTGCTGGAAGCTGAGGTTTCCTCTGTTTCCCTGCCTGCAGAAATGCAGGCAGGGAAACAGAGGAAACAATTGCTCTCAAAGACAGGGAGCTGCATGTTTATCAGCTCCCTGTCTGTGACAACGATGCTGGCTCCTACAGGAAGCACAGGAGCCAGTAGGACTGAGGGGGCCTTTAGACTCTCCCTCCGGTCCCCGACCGTTTTGACTGGGTACCCTATGGGACCCCAGGGTGGAGATCGACCTGGGGAGGGGGGGTTGCATGCCCCCCTTCCCCAAAACAGTTCAAATTTTAGGCCAGGCCCCAGGGGATGGGGTCACTGGGGTGAGATTGGCCCAGGTGGGGGGGGGGGTCAAGTGGGCCCTCCCCCCAAAAATAGTTAGAAGGCCGGGCCCTGGGGGATGGCATCCACAGGGCTAAGATCAAATATATTGTAGAAGGCTGGGCCTTGGGGCTGGGATCAGTGATGTCATGATGTCATTAGTGATGTTATCAGTGACCACGTCATGAGTGATGTAATATGTGAGGTCACAAGCAGTGCATTACGGGGCTGTAAGTTATTGTTAGCTCAGGTAACTATAACTGCTGAATTTCACTGGTTTTGTATAACTGAAATGTGACCCTAACTATTATGTCCCTGTTACCTTTAATTTTCTCAGTAAATTTCTAAGTTTTTTTATTTGATTTCCTAACTATAACATCTCTGTAACCTTTGATTTTTTGCTGTGTATTTTTATGTTTTCTTAAATTCTATTTCATAACTATAGCGACCCTGCAATTATTATTTTTTTTTTTTGTATATTTAAAATGCCTTTTGGAGCTATAATCTCTATGGTTTTAAATTGGGTGTATGACTGTTCATGTAGGTTGGTAAGTAGATGAATGAGTATGAATATGGGTCTGTGAATGAGTGCATAAGTCTCTCAGTAGGCCTGTGAGAGAGTACATGAGTCTGTCAGTGGATCTGTAAGTGGGTGCATGAGTCTGAATTGCTGTGTGTGTGTGAGCGCATGAGTCTATGAGTGGGTCTGTGAGGGGGTGCATCATTGTCTTAGTGGCTGTCAGTGGGAGTGTCAGTGTTTAAGTGGGTCCCTGAGTGGGTGTGTGAAGGTCTGAGTAGGTGCATGAGTGTATGGTTGTGTCTCTGAGTGGATGGATAAATATCTGATTAGGTCGGTGGGTGGGTGCATGAGTCTCTGAGTGGGTCTGTCAGTGGGTGCTTCAGTGTCTGAGTAGGTTTGTGAGTGGATCCGTTAGGGTCCAAGTGGGTCTGTGAGTGGGTGTGTCAGTGACTAAGTAGGTCTGTGAGTGGCTGAATCAGTCTCTGAGTGAGTTTGTGAGTGGGTGTGTCAGTGTCTGAGTAGGTCTGTGAATGGGAGCATCATTGCCTGAGTGGGTCAGTGAGTGGGCGCGTCAGTGTCTATGTGGGTCTGTGAATCAGTGCGCCAGTGCCTGAGTAGGTCTGTGAGTGGCTGGATGAGTGTCTGAGCGGTTCTGTGAATTGGTGTGTCAGTGTTTGAGTAGGTCTGTGAGTGGATGCGTTAGGGTTTGAGTGGGTCTGTAAGTGGGTGCATGAGTGTCTGAATGGATCTATGAATGGGTATGTGTCTGAGTGGGTCTGTAAGTGGATGCATGAGGGTCTGAGTGTATCTGTGACTGGGTGCATCAGTGTTAGAAATGGGGTCTTTGGTTGACAGTCAGGTTACCCCCTGTTGAAGCAAGGACCCTCACTCTAGTCAGGGTAAAAGAGAATCACCCACAGCTAACCCCTGCTTATCCCCTTGGTAGCTTGGCAGAGCAGTAGGCTTAACTTCAGAGTGCTAGGTGTAAAGTATTTGTACCAACACACACAGTAACTTAATGGCAACTCTACAAAATGACACAACACCAGTTTAGACAAAATAGGAAATATTTATCTAAACAAAACAAGACCAAAACGACAAACATCCGACATACACAAGTCAAGTTATGAACTTTCAAAGTTTAAACTCAAAAATAGCGCTTAGAAACACAAAATGCTTCGATGAGGTGTTAACACGGCGTCATGACGGAGTCGTTCCCAACAATCTGACACCAGCGGTGACGGACACGGAGTTGCGTAGACCCCCCAGGTACAGTACCTTTGGTGAAGAGTGAAAACAAGCCGGTGCGCAAAGTCGGGGATCGCGGCGTCTGTGCGAAATGTTGAATCTGCGCGCTTCGAGCGGCGTCAGTCACGACGTGGTGCGGAGACTTCCACGGAGTCGCAAACTTTGGCGGGGCTGCAGTGATGTCAGGCCTGCGAAGGTCGTCGCGTTCCAGCGAAGATCACGGAGTCAGGTGCAGGCGGCGTCACCTGATTCAGCAGCGGCGTTGGTCCGAAGTTTTCCGAAGTCGATTTCCTTGGATTTTCACCAGCTTTCCTTTCAAGGGCCCAGGGACTGGATAGGGCACCACTTGTCAGAGCAGGAGTCTCTCCAGAGACTCCAGGTGCTGGCAGAGAGAAGTCTTTGCTGTCCCTGAGACTTCAAACAACAGGAGGCAAGCTCTACATCAAGCCCTTGGAGATTTCTTCACAAGATGGAAGGCACACAAAGTCCAGTCTTTGCCTCCTTACTCTGGCAGAAGCAGCAACTGTAGGATAGCTCCACAAAGCACAGTCACAGGCAGCGCAGCTCTTCTTCCTCAGCTCTTCATCTCTTCTCCAGGCAGAGGTTCCTCTTGTTTCCAGAAGTGTTCCTAAAGTCTGTGGTTTTGGGTGCCCTTCTTATACCCAATTTCTCCTTTGAAGTAGGCCTACTTCAAAGTAAAGCCTCTTTTGAGTGTGAAATCCTGCCTTTCCCAGGCCAGGCCCCAGACACTCACCAGAGGGTCGGAGACGGCACTGTGTGAGGACGGGCACAGCCCTTTCAAGTGAAAGTGACCACTCCTTCCCTCCCTCCTAGCACAGATGGCTCATCAGGAAATGCAGACTACACCCCAGCTCCCTTTGTGTCACTGTCTAGTGTGAGGTGCAACCAGCCCAACTGTCAAACTGACACAGACAGGGAATCCACAAACAGGCAGAGTCACAGAAATGGGATAAGCAAGAAAATGCTCACTTTCTAAAAGTGGCATTTTCAAACACACAATCTTAAAATCAACTTTACTAAAAGATGTATTTTTAAATTGTGAGCTCAGAGACCCCAAACTCCACATGTCCATTCGCTCCCAAAGGGAATCTACACTTTAATCAGATTTAAAGGTGGCCCCCAAGTTAACCTATGAGAGGGACAGGCCTTGCAACAGTGAAAAACGAATAGCAATTAGCAATATTTCACTGTCAGGACATATAAAACACATAATTATATGTCCTACCTTAACTATACACTGCACCCTGCCCCTGGGGCTACCTAGGGCCCTCCTTAGGGTTGTCTGACATGTAAGAAAAGGGAAGGTTTAGGCCTGGCAAGTGGGTACACTTGCCAAGTCGAATTTACAGTTAAAACTGCACACACAGACACTGCAGAGGCAGGTCTGAGACATGATTATAGAGCTACTTCTGTGGGTGGCACAACCAGTGCTGCATGCCCACTAGTAGCATTTGATTTACAGGCCCTGGCAACTCTAGTGCACTTTACTAGGGACTTACTAGTAAATCAAATATGCCAATTATGGATAGACCAATCAACCATACAATTTACACAGAAAGCATATGAACTTTAGCACTGGTTAGCAGTGGTAAAGTGCTCAGAGTTCAAAAGCTAACAGCAACAGGTCAGAAAAGATAGGAGGCAGGAGGCAAAAAGATTTGGGATGACCCTGCATAAGCAAAAAGTTCCAACAATCAGTGTCTGAGTAGGTCTGTAAGTGGGTGTATGAGGGTCTGAGTGGGTCTGTGACTGGGTGCATCAGTGTCTGACTGGGTCTGTGAGTGAGCACATGAGTGTCGGAGTGGGTCAGTGAGTGAATAAATTTTTGGCTGAATGAGTCTGTGAATGTGTTTTTTTTTTTTTTTACTTTCACCGATGTTCACAAATTCATTGCGACTTTACATGGTGGGCAGTGCTGAGCATTGGAACATATTTGTAAATATTACGCTTTGTGAAAAGAAATCTTCATGAGGTCATAATTTCACCCTAAAAGACCCCCATATCACATCCCTGGGGTCAGGGTACCTCCACCCTGATCCCTTATTCAACTTTTCCTTTTAATTTTCAGCCCCGGGGACCATGTCCTGTTACCTGAAATGGCAGTTACAACTTTCTGGTCAGGTTGCGGCCAGCCAATCACAGCATTCCTGTTGGCCCACTCGTTCCAGAATTCGCTACGATTACTGTAAAAACATTGCAACAGATCTGTGGCCCCAGATATACAAATGTATTTCTCCTTTAATTTCTCCAAAAAATGCTGAACTGATTTACACCAAATAATAACAAGCATTTGCAATGCAATATGTCTAACGTTTGCTCGAGTTAGAGCTATTAGCTTTATAAATTTCTAACTGTAACTTTGTTGTCACACAAACTGAAAATGAAAAGTAAAAAAGTTGACATAAGCTAGCCGATTCAAAGCTCCACCATGAGCGCGAAGGATAGAGACAAAAGGAAAAAGAAGTTTGCTTGCAGTAAAAGTTATCAGCAACAGTGCAATTATCCATGTAACAGGGTAGATGGCCAAGGCAGTATCAAAACCACCATAAGGGGGGAAAAACGTAAAGCAGTTACCAACGAAAACAAATGATTTTTGAAAGGCAAGCCCATGAACGAGTGATAGGCGTGGTTAAAAGCCCAAATACATAGCAACATGTCGGAAAAGCAGCGCTTGTGCACTGCTGTGCTCACCCTGAATAGTGTAATCTGCGCACCGAAGCCTAGCTTTCTGCCAGATTTGGTGTAATTCCGTCCAGCAGTTCGGGCTGTAGTCATGTTCAAAACTCCTATAGGAATTAATATGGGAATTCCTGTGAGCAACAAGAAACACTTTTTAAAAAAAAAATGTCATGAAGATTTTTCAAATGAGGCATAATACATAGGCAAGGCAAATCAAATCAAATTCATCTTTATTTTGGATTAAACCTAATCTTAAAAATACACAAAGACAAAACCTCATCTAAAAATAATAAATAACAGCACATTATACATTATAAAGCAATTTACATCATTAAACTCTGAAAGTAATAAATATATACATATTGGGGGTCATAACAACATTGGCGGTAAAAGCCGCTTACCGCCATGCAGAAGACCGCCAACACACCGCCGCGGAATTCCGCCACGATCATTATGACCCACAGCTCGGAATCCGCCAAAATCCAGACACCCACACAAGTCCGCCACACCAAAGGTCAGTGATAAACTGGCGATAACAAAACCTCCACCGTCACGCCAACAGGAATATGCCCACACTATCACGACCCACGAATCCACGCTGCGGTCTTTCAACCGCGGTATTCCATTGGTGGTACACACCGCCGCGCTCAAAATACACATACTCTTACAAAAAACTACCACATTGAACAAATCGAAATACACACACCTGATACACATACACACACCACTCCCACACACCCAATACAATATAAAACACACACCCACACCACCCACAAACCCTTACGTCAACAATTGCGACAGAAGGCCAGAGAGAGACACCACCAGAAAGAACAATAGCATCCACAGGCACCCTACACCATCACTCACACAACATCCAAGCACCTCACACAACACACCTCTAAATATCACCCCACACATCACAACACACACCACCCCACACATCACCCACAGCACCCCATGGCACCGCAAAGACACCCCAGGTTCTCTGAGGAGGAGCTCAGGGTCATGGTGGAGGAAATCATCCGGGTAGAGCCACAGCTATTCGGATCACATGTGCAGCACACCACCATAGCTAGGAAGATGGAGCTATGGCACAGAATAGTGGACAGGGTCAACGCAGTGGGACAGCACCCAAGAACTAGGGATGACATCAGGAAGAGGTGGAACAACCTACGGGGGAAGGTGCGTTCCGTGGTCTCAAGACACCACATCGCGGTTCAGAGGACTGGCGGCGGACCCCCACCTCCTCCCCCAGAACTAACAACATGGGAGGAGCAGGTCTTGGCTATACTGCATCCTGAGGGCCTCACAGGAGTAGCTGGAGGAATGGACTCTGGTAAGTCTAATCTTTCACTACTTCATCCCCAACCCACCTGCATGCTATCACATACCTCCACCCTCGGCCTCACCCCCATCACTCCAACTCCTCACGTATGTCCCAATATCACAAACCACACATCCCAAGCCCTGCATGTAATACCAAAGTATGGACACCCATCACCAAAGCATGTCCACTGTACATACCCATACACCCCCCTAAACCATTATCACACAGGGTCCTACACAGGAATGCAAGCACTGGGGTACAGGGTCACCCACCCATTGCACACCATGGCAAACACAGATGCAATAGTCATGCCTTTATACCCCTGCAGGACCCCTATCCAATGTCACCGGACAGGAGGGTCCAGACATGTCCACTCCACCCACAGAAGAGGCCCACAGTGATGACAGCAGCTCTGTCCAACTGGATCTAGATGACCAGCCCGGCCCATTTGGGACCTCGGGACAGTCGGTTCCCCTCACACTGGCACAGGCCACTACAGAGCATCCCCCCTCTGGAAACACCAGCCCAGCACCCACCCAGCGGGCCCATACCTCTGTACCCAGGACACGTCAATCAGCAGTGTGTCCACCACTACAGGGAACCCAGGCTAACCCACCAACCCAACAACATCAGGGACCTGGGGACAGTGGCAGTGGGCACACGGTTTAGGGGACAGAGGCCCAGGAACACAGGGGAACTGGGAGGGCTGCTGTGCGACAGGGTAGGACAGGCCCAGGGAACCCACTCTCCACGAGGCCCTCTCCAACATCATGGGAGCCTACCACCATTCCCAGGAGACGATGGCAACGGTACTGGTCCGGAGACCCAGCGGCTGCAGGACGAACAGTATTTGGGGTTCAGGGAGGAACTCAAATCCATCAATTCCACCCTGGGCAACATTGTAGGGGTGCTGAAGGAACTCGTCAACACCAGGAGGGACACTGTGGCACAACAAGCGGCCCCTGACACTAGCCTGGATGATGAACTGCTCACCACCTCCGCCGGTGCTAGTGGACAGGAGGCACCGCCACATGACCACGACACCAGCACCCCACCACCTGCAGATGGAGAACCACCCCGCAAGGGGTCCCTGAGATCCAGTACAAAGACAGAGAACAATGCCAAGACCCCGCCAAGAAATGAGACCACCCTGATTGTCATCCTTCTGTCCCACTTTGTCACCCTGTCCCTCCGTAAACTGCCCCAGCTCCACTTCCTATGCCCCTTTGGACAATGCACCTGTGAGACTAATAGACTGGACTCCGCCATGGACATTCCTCCACCATCACCCCTGACCATTTTACAACACCCTCCACTATTTAGCACTTAAATAAACACCCTTAAATCACAAAACAATCTGGAGTCAGTCTGTGTTTCGAAAATGTGTATTAGCAATAACAGTGGCAAAATGCTATATCCAATGTAATGTCACACAGCTCTAGTCCATGCGGAAACAAAGCAGATGTCACACAGTGGGACCCACATCTGTGAAATCGTAAGGGAAAGTGACAACTCAGTGACCATACACTGGGTGAAAATGACAGACAGATGAGAGGTAGTAGAATTAAATCAGATGTAACAGGCAGTGTTATCTTCTTACCTGTGTCTCACTGGAAGTATTGGTGGATCACCGTTCCTGTTGTCTATGTCCTCTTCTTCTGCTTCCTTGTCTTCACTGTCCACAGGCTCCACAGCTGCCACAACACCTCCATCTGGACCATCCTCCTGCAGAAAAGGCACCTGTGGTCGTAAAGCCAAGTTGTGAAGCATACAGCAGGCCACGATGATCTGGCACACCTTCTTTGGTGAGTAGAATAGGGAACCACCTGTCATATGGAGGCACCGGAACCTGGCCTTCAGGAGGCCGAAGGTTCGCTCTATAATCCTCCTAGTTCACCCATGGGCCTCATTGTAGCGTTCCTCTGCCCTTGTCCTGGAATTCCTCACAGGGGTCCGTAGCCATGACAGGTTGGGGTAACCAGAGTCACCTGCAAATGGCGAGGGACAATTGTTAGACACACACTAACTCATAGGGACCCACACACCTGGTCACACTGTATTGGGTCCATGTCCTCACCTAATAGCCACACACGGTGCCTCTGGAGTTGCCCCATCACATAAGGGATGCTGCTATTCCACAGAATATAAGCGTCATGCACTGAGCCAGGAAATTTGGCATCACATGGGAGATGCACTGGTCGGCCAAACACACCATCTGCACATTCATCGAATGGTAATTCTTCCGGTTTCTGTACTCCTGTTCACTCCTGCGGGGGGACCAAGGCCACATATGTCCCATTAATGGCACCTATGATGTTGGGGATATGTCCCAGGGCATAGAAGTCACCTTTCACTGTAGGCAAATCCTCCACCTGAGGGAAAACGATGTAGCTCCGCATGTGTTTCAGCAGGGCAGAAAACACTCTGGACAACACGATGGAAAACATAGGCTGGGACATCCCTGATACTATGGCCACTGTTGTTTGAAAAGACCCACTTGCTAGGAAATGGAGTACTGACAGCACCTGCACTTGAGGGGGGATTCCTGTGGGATGGCGGATAGCTGACATCAGGCCTGGCTCCAACTGGGCACACAGTTCCTTGATTGTGGTACGATCATGTCTGTAGGTGATGATCACATGTCGCTCCTCCATTGTCGACAGGTCCACCAGCAGTCTGTATACCGGAGAATGCCGCCATCTCCTCACCTGCCCCAGCGGACGTTGCCTATGGAGGAGAACAGCGAGCAGAAAGTCAACCAACTCTGAGGGACGTAAACACAACTTAATCGGAAAATGTTAGCAAATCGACATATGGCTATATTAGTGTTTAAGCAAGGCCTAGATATGTGTGACGCAGTCCAAAATAATGCCATGTGGGCCCCTGAAATGGCAGCTGCCTGACCTGTAAAGTGGGACAAGGGGATATGAGGGAACTGCGCTGGCGTTTTACACCGTTGCGGTAGGCGGTCGAAGACCGCGGCGCAATCCTGCATTGGTCAACATTGGACCCTATGGGTCCCAGGAGCCAAGGACGATGTACGCCGGCGGTGACGGTTCGCACCGCCGTGGACGTGACTGTCATTTTCTCTCTGTTTAATCACTTGATACCTGATCTTCGACAGGAGAGGACCTACACTGCAAGTGCTGCTGTGACCTCAGTCTGGAAGAGACAATGGCTCGTGTGTCTGGGGAGAGGGCCCCTGCCTTCAGCAAAGAGGAGTTGGAGAAACTAGTGGGTGGGGTCCTACCCCAGTACACGCTACTCTACGGTCCTCCAGACAAACAGGTGAGTACACCGTGAGCATGCTGCATGGGAAATGCCTGTTTGGAGTGGTGTGGATGAAAGATGGGGGGGGGAGAATGAGGCGTGCATGAAACGACAGTGAGTGCATGTGCATCGTTGCAAGGGTAGGGATGTGGGCTAATGACTGTGACGGTGCGGACGGTTATATCTTCTCCTTTTCCCCTGTACTATTCCTGTAGGTCAGCGCCCACCAGAAGAAGGACATTTGGCATGCCATTGCCAAGGAAGTCCGGACCCTGGGGGTCTACCACAGACGGAGCACCCACTCCCGGAAAAGATGGAAGGACATTCGCCGCTGGAGCAAGAAGACGGCGGACGCCCAGCTCGGGATGGCCTCCCAACGTGGGAGGGGTGCCCGTTGCACCATGACCCCCCTGATGTTCAGGATCCTGGCGGTGGCATACCCGGAGTTGGATGGGCACTTGAGGGCATCACAGCACCCACAAGGGGGTGGGTACACTTTCATTCAGCTGATTCAGCGTGCATTGTAGGTGTCTGGGTGAGGGAGGCGGTCTGTGGGTTCCCCTAGGCCAGGGCGAGTTTAGTAGGCAAGGTACCTTCTTAAGGCAGGCCCTGTGGCACCCCACCCCACCTGTGTACAGAGCCAACTACACCTAGCCTGGCTCCTGTGACATCCATGTGTGCAGCAATCGGGCATAGCTTTGTAACCCATGTCCCTATGATTGATTAGGGAACTCCAAGTGCACGGCGTAGTGCAGGGGGCTTCTGTGTCTGTAGTGTCCACCAACGATTGCTGTATTGCATGCACTCAACATGTCTTTCTTCTGTCTTCCCCCACTTTTTGTGGTCTCCCTGTTCTTGTGTGCATTAGCTTCATCAGGCGGAGGAGCAGTGGCACCGGAGCAGGAGGGAGCTGCATCCCACATGGCCCTGGAGGGTGACACAACGGAGTCTGAATTCACCAGTGGGACGGAGGGCGAGGGGAGCTCCACGACAGGGACAGGTGCTGAGACCAGCGATACGGACTCCTCCTCTGATGGGAGCTCCCTTGCGGTGGCGGGCCCATCTGTGGGTTATACGACGGAACACCGACTTCCGAAACAACTAGTGCCTTAACAACGAGGTCGGAACACGACCTCGTTCTTATTACTAATGCCTTTACCACGAATGCCTTAACAACGATATTTCATTGTAAAGGTATTCCTGATAAAAGGATTAGTAATAGGCACCATTGATCCTGCATCCCTCAGCCCACCCCCCAACCCCACCCCAAAACCTAAAACCCCCGACCCCCCACCCCCTCCCCAAAACCAAAACTGCCCCACTCCCCCAACCCTACCCCAAAACCTAAAACCCCCTGACCCCCCACCCCCTCCCCAAAACCAAAAACGCCCCACCCCCCAACCCCACCCCAAAACCTACAACCCCCTGACCCTCCACCCCCTCCCCAAAACCAAAAACTCCCCACCCCCCCCACCCCACCCCAAAACCTAAAACCCCCTGACCCCCCACCCCCTCCCCAAAACCAAAAACGCCCCACCCCCCAACCCCACCCCAAAACCTAAAACCCCCTGAACCCCCACCCCCTCCCCAAAACCCCCACTTACCTTAGTCGTCCCCTTGTCACCTGCATCGTCCTCCTTAGCCGACTCCCTTCTTTGTACCTTAACCACGCATGTTCGTTGTTCAGAACATGCGTAGTTAAGGCACAAAATAACGGAGTCGTGGTTAAAGAAAGCGTTGTTCCCGTTTTCATTAACCATGACTTCGTTATCAAAACTTCGGCATAAAGGACGTTTCCCCCATCTGTGCCCCGCATCTACAGGTACAGCCACCACCGCCCCTACCAGCACCGCCCTCCCAGCAGCCCCTCAGCATTTGCACCGTGGCCGCTCACCCAGGAGGGTGGGCATCTCCTTCGCCCCAGGCACCTCAGGCCCTGCCCCAGTCAGCCCTGCTGCCCTCAGTGAGGAGGCCATTGACCTCCTCACCTCCCCCACCCCTTCAGTCTCCTAGGGCCCGCCTCTCCAGGTCCCAACCCAGCACCTCAGCCACAACATCTGCGGGAACAGTGGTGCCAGTAGTAACCGACTTCTGGAGTGCTCCAGGCAGCAGGGCAGCCAGTGTGGCAAGGAGCCAGAACACGGACAGTCCCCCACCTCAAAAGCACAAAAAGTTGGCCAGTGCCCTGCAGGAGAGAGGAAAAAAATCTGCCCCCAAAGGCGCTCCCAGGGGTACAGTTGGGAGTGTGGAGACAGCTGCGCCACCATCCAAGGTGGGGAAGGGGCACAGTAAAACTGGCAAGTATGGGAAAACCTGCACGGCGGACAAGACCACCACCAGCACCGCTGCCCAGGACACTGCGGCTCCAGCACCGCTGCCCAGGACACCGCCGCCACCAGCACCGGTGCCCAGGACACCGCCACCACCAGCACCGCTGCCAAGGACACCGCCGCCACCAGCGCCGCTGCCAAGGACACCGCCGCCACCAGCACCGCTGAACAGGACACCACCGCCACCAGCACCGCAGGCCAGTGAGCGCCAAAGATTCCGACGCTACTGAGGCCACCAGGAGCAGGATGAAGCACTCTGGGCACCAAGCCCCCTTCAGAACCAGTTGAGAAATCCATCCACTACCTCTGTCCTTGGCTGGATTAAGCACTCTGGGCACCAAGCCCCCCCCAGAACCAATGGAGAAATTCATTCACTACCTCTGTCCTTGGCAGGATGAAGCACTCTGGGCACCAAGCCCCCTCCAGAACCAGTGGAGACTGTTATCCACTTGAGAGACTGTGGCTTTGCACTCTCCAGGATTGAACAGTGGGCAAACCACCCACTGGAGAGACTTGAGAGACTGTGGCTTTGCACTCCCCAGGATGCAGCAGTGGGCAAACCACCTACTGGAGAGACTTGAGAGACTGTGGCTTTGCACTCCCCAGGATCCAGCAGTGGGCAAACCACCCACTGTAGAGATTTGAGAGACTGTGGCTTTGCACTCCCCAGGATGCAGCAGTGGGCAAACCACCCACTGGAGAGACTTGAGAGACTGTGGCTTTGCACTCCCCAGGATGCAGCAGTGGGCAAACCACCCACTGTAGAGACTTGAGAGACTGTGGCTTTGCACTCCCCAGGATGCAGCAGTGGGCAAACCACCCACTGGAGAGACTTGAGAGACTGTGGCTTTGCACTCCCCAGGATGCAGCAGTGGGCAAACCACCCACTGGAGAGACTTGAGAGACTGTGGCTTTGCACTCCCCAGGATGCAGCAGTGGGCAAACCACCCACTGGAGAGACTTGAGAGACTGTGGCTTTGCACTCCCCAGGATAAAGCAGTGGGCATGGAGCCCCCTCGTGGATCTGGCGTCGTGCACTCATCCGGCTGAGGTGCCCCCCCTTCCCTTCCCCCTGAGGTACCTGTTTTATTTCTATCTGAGGACCCAGCAGTGTTCTCTCCGTCTTGTTCGGGTATTGAGTGTGGGCCTCGCCCATGCATTTTGGGCCCAGTGGTCTGCGGACTATGATGGTGGAATTCCTTGGACTTGTATTCTTGGTGTATATATTTGTTTATAGTGTGAATATCTTTATATATGTATATATTTTTGATTCATGTCTTTGAATATATTACAATCATTCGACTCATTTCCTTTTGTCCTTGCATTCTTCCAGTGGGGTTTGGGGGGGTGAAACTGTAATGTATCATGATGTATTAGTGTGTGTGTTGTCGTGGGTGAGGGTGTTGCGTGTGTGTGTCACTCTCCTTTCCCTCCCCCTTCCCCTGTGTCGTAGGTGCAGTACTCACCGTGGTCTTCGCCGCTGGCGTTCGTGCTCCTGGTAGAGGAGCAGGAAGATAAAGGCTGGAAGAATCTGGAGCTCGGGTTCCATGGCGTCCTGGTTCCTCGTGGGGTGTGTAGAGGTGAGCGTTTTCCCTTCCAAGTCCTTTTTCCGCCATGTTTTTGTTCGCTGTGAATCCGCCCCGGAAAATGTGGCAGATTGGACTGTTGTAATTCTGTGGGCGGTACATTGTCCTCCGCCTGTCTGTTGGCAGTTACCGCTGCGGTATTTGCTTGTACCGCCTTGGCGGTCGGAGTGTTAAAGTGGCTGTCTATGTTGGCGGTTTCCGCCACGGTCGTGATTCAATTTTTTTCTGCCGGCCTGTTGGCGGTTTTACCGCCGCTTTAACACCGACCGCCAGGGTTGTAATGAGGGCCGTTATATCCATTGTAAAAGTAGAAATATAAAACATCTAGTATTTGGGCCTCACACAATGTATTGGGTTTACATTAAGCCAAAACCTCTGTTAAAAGCCCAAAAATTCAAGTATTAAAATACCTCCTAACCCTTAAACTGACTTGCTATATACCACATGGTCAGGCACAATTTTATCCCCTAGCTTTGGCCTCGATTTTTCCTGAGTCAGACAGCCACTGCCAAAAAAAACGTGCCATACTAGAACACATTGATGCGGACTGCAACATTTGTATGTAAATGAGAGCAGGCTTTAGCTGATAAAAACCTTTCCATCTTAGCAATGGCAATATATATTGCTGTCTCAGGAAAATATAGTGGTCACAAAAAATATAAAATGCATAGTATCCTGCATGGAAGAATTATCACAGGAGCATAATCTCTGTTTAACCTCATCATTAACAAGTTTGGGATCTGCTAATAGCCAGGGCAGGAGATTTAGGTGCTCATTACGAACTCAGTGGGAAATCCCGCCAAGTTCTGTGCTTGCGGTCTAAAAAAGACATGGAGCTGGCAGCAAAGTAGCAGTGCAGCGGGTGTAGCAGCACCCGTTGCACATGTCACTGCCCGTAAATCTGGCAGTGACATGAACAACGGGGCTGTGCATGGGGGCCCCTGCACTGCCCATGCCAAGTGCCTGGGCAGTGCAGAAGCCCCCAGGAGGGCCCCAAGGTACCCATTCCACCAGCCTTTCTGTGGCCGGCTAAACCGTCAGGGAAAGGTGGGGGGGAAAACAGGTACATTATCCGGCGGCCAGCGCTGCTTGCAGCGCTGCCCTGTCGGATAAGTAACTTGCCATCGCCAGGCTGCCTGGTGGCGGTAGCCTGGCGTGGCGGAGTTCCACCTGTGGCGGTCTTGCCATGAACATAATATGGCAGTCCGGACCGCCAAGCCGGTGGCAGTAATTACCGCCGGCATGGAGGTCCGGACTGCCATGTTCATAATGACCGCCTTAGTCTGAATCGCGTTAAAAGAAAACGTGATGGAGCGAATTCACTACTCCCAGATAATACTCCATGTCTATACCGGTTTTCGGTATAACAGAGGAGCATACCCTCATCTTTAGGATCTACTCTCCCTCTCTTAATCCTTTGGTTCTTGCCATAAATTGCTTCTTAACCCACTTAACATCCTTCTTTTTTAATTTGTCTTGGGGCCTCAAAGAAGGCGGAACAGCCCAACTTTTAGAAGCTGTCCCTAATATACCGCAGCCACGCAATACTGTTGCTTCTCTCAAGTGCAAGGCAGTCTCTAATAATTGTCTGGTTCAGGACTAGCTCTGGGTTTGACCAAACTCAAAACCAACTGGTTATAGGGGCTAGGGCCAGCATATATGAGATGTAATCTAGCCACAGTTCCTCATGGGCCACAAAAGTGTCTCTTGACTGGGGGAGCCAGAGTAATCTTCTCGCAAAAGCATTCTCTACTCTCTGGATCTCATCGCAGTCCTTATAACTCCATATAATGCTGCCATCATTTGCTATGGCCACACACCTGGCTTTGTACACCTTAAGCAGTGCTTCCACCGGTTTGGACCCCAGTCTGCCTGTAAATTCAAAAAGTGAGGCCATCGCCCTAGCTAATGTGCTTCTTTTTATTCTTCTCTGTGGTACCCACAAGTATTTCTCATCAAAGATAACTCCAAGATGTGGGAATGTCATAACCATTGACCCCTCCTGCCCTTCCCCATAACATTTTTTTCTACCCTTCATTGTGTTCCCTATGGCCATACTGTGGGATTTGAGTAATTTACTTTCATACCAAGGGAAGACATAACATAAATGGAGGAGTTAACAAGTCTTTGGATCCTCACTGCAGTTCTTGACATCAGGACTGTGTTGTCTGCATACACCAGGGATGGTATCCCAATGACCCAACCAGGGGAATATCCTTGGTGGCAGAACTTAACAATGGGCACATGTTATTAATATATAATGTAAACAACAATGGGCCAGAATGCAGCCCTGTCTCACACTCTTTTGGATGTTTATCTGATCTGTGAGAGCCTTTAGGTGTATATCTGACTACGACAATTAGGTCTTGGGGAAAGTCATGTAGGAAGTTAACAAGACTAAAATCCATATCAACTAAAATGGCCCACAACTTGGTTCTGTTAACCCGATCAAATGCTGAGGCCAGATCCAAAAAAGCTAAATAGAGTCATTCACATTTAGCCACTTCATATTTCCCATTAGTAAATGTAAATGTAAGCACTGGTCAAGAGAATCCCTGCCCTTCCTAAAACCATATTGGAAACAAAAAATCACATTCCTGTGCTCTAGTCATTAAGATACTCTTGCCAAGATTACCCTGCCCAAAATCTTCACAGAGGAGTCAATCAAGGAAATAAGTCTATAACAACTTGGGTCCGACCGATCCCCTTTTTTAAACACAGGTATAATGACCAACTTTGTCAAGCAGGGGAGGGCTCTTTCTCCAAACTGCATTAAAAACAAGAGTAAGGACCTTTGTCCAAAGCTGTATGCTCAGAACAAATAAATCAATGGGTATCCCATCGGGTCCCGGGGCCTTATTCTTGGACATTGCTACTATAGCAGACTCCGCCTTCTCTTCCATGAACCAAACAACCCCTTCTTCATTAGGCCCTTTCTAAACTGCAGTGGTGATGCTTTCCATTTTTCCACCATACATACTTGTAAAATGTTTCACCCACCCTCCCCTGGGATAATACAATATGTGGTCCTATTCCTTTCCCCTGTAAAAAAAAGGGTGGTTAGTGAGTTCCCAAAATCTAGAGCTGTTACACAAACAAAGAGGATTCACTAAGTCATCCCATGCTTGTTCCCTGATCTCACGAATTTGAAAGGCTGACTTACATTCCTTCCGCAATTAAAAAGTAGCTTCCTATCCTTGGGCTCCTCCTTAAGCGCCCTTTTCAGTGTGGAGGGCTTTAGTACAGTGGGTGTCAAACCACCCTTTCCCCAGGGGTAGTCCCAACTTCCAAGTAACTCTCAACTTAGTGATAATCTGTTTACAATTTCTAACGGAGGCCTCCAGATGCAATCGATCACCCCCCACTGTTTTTAAACACTGTTTCAAGTCTAAGTCACAAGCCATTTACAACAAATCTACAAAGGGCACTTGACTGACCTTATTCCATCT
The DNA here is from genome assembly GCF_031143425.1 of Pleurodeles waltl. Lineage (NCBI taxonomy): Eukaryota > Metazoa > Chordata > Amphibia > Caudata > Salamandridae > Pleurodeles > Pleurodeles waltl. Next base: position 359,542,865 of record NC_090448.1, on the reverse strand, counting down.
TGACCTATGTCCCTGGTCATCCAGAGGAAACTAACTATTTGAGGGTCACTTCTCCCCTGGCGTCACAAATGCCCAATGCCCCAGTCCATAAAGAGGACTAAAGGATTCTAATCACTGAAAACCGACAATTGTAACTCAAAACTATTGACAAATTGCATTAAGAATGCAAAAAGAAGAATATAGTCAATGATCATATTGGCCTTCTGCCTCTAAAAGTTGGTATCATGGGTACTTTATTCACCTCCCTTGAGTGCATCAAATTAAAATCTGTCAATATTTCATCCAGAAGTCTACCCTCCGCTGAGTGCTCAAAATGGGGACCCTGATGCAAATCACCATCTGGAGTATACATTGTTTCAAAACATCTCAGGGGGCACAGGTGCAAATTAAAATCCCCTAAATGAATGATGAAATAAGGGTGCTTCTGTTCTCCTTCGTAAGCCAATATCAACAGGCCCCTCTCAAGGGAATTATAAAGGTTTAACAACAGACTGTTTGGGGAACCCTCAAATTCTAATTTAACAATCAGCACACCTACAGTCAAACATGACCTGAGCCAGGGTACACATTAGGCTAAAGGATATCAGAAAGAGGAAACCCCCTCTTGCTCTACCAATCCATGCCCGTTCAGCTGGAACTGAGAAGGATATATACCCATCTAAGCAAAAGTGAGAATCAACTTCCCATGTCTCCTGGAAGCCCACACTATCAAATTCTTTTAATTTCTCTAACCAGATTTGATCCCCTCTCTTACTTCCCAATACAGCTATATTCCAGCTACATATTTTCTGCACAGGGATTGGTTGTTCTGGGCTTTGTTCTGGGAATTTGCCTCACTTTGCAAAAGGCCGCTAAGTTCACACCTCAGTCAATCATTACGCTTAGGTCATTTAGAAACTGGAACCCATTCTTAAGTTCCAAAGGTGCTGGTAGCATTCCACTCGTGCAGGCTGACCTACCCTAGTACAATTAGGCATCCTTCTGGGTTGCCCCATAAATGGAGGGTAAAAGAAATCAAATGGGAGAAATTTGATGTCAGCCCTTCTTTGTCCCTCCCCTGCAAATCGGCTTATCAATCGTCCCACTACCTCCTGCTGCCACAATACAATCTTCTTCAAATAGTTTTTCCCTTCTCTCAATCCATCCCACATGACTGGCTATAATAATGTTTCCACAATCACGGGTTGTCATTCTCCCCTTCCTGCTACAGCAATGTTTAACTTTGTGAATGAGTTCACTGGTGGCCTCCTCCACCCCTGGGCTTAGGGGAGGGATGTCTGCCAAAAAAGCCACCAAGGGTGGGGCGGCTGGTGGAAGTTGTAGGCTGGAATCATTAGACCGACTTGAGGCATGGTTAACTTTTACGGGAATCCTATTCCCCATTCCCTCCCCAGCATGCTCAACTGATGAGAACATAGAATGAGCCACAGGTGCCTGCTTATCCCGTGGGTCTTTTGACCTGCTCCTCTCCAGTGCACCCTGGCGAGATGACTTGCACAAATATCAGCTTCAGGCTGGTCAGCCTGAAAGGGAAACGTACTATCTAATGGCCGCTGTGTCACAGGGTTAAAAGTACTCTGATTCCTCCCCTGCCCTGGTAGATCACGCTTCCCAGCCCCAGTCATGAAGGAATTGATTACCCCGGGTTGCATAACATCTCCTCTCGATGGCTGTAAACGACAGATATTTTCCAGATGTGATTCAATAATTGCCAATCGAGCTCTAATGGGCTCCATATGCATAGCAATTAACAATTCAAACCATTTAAAAATTTCCTCCATGTCAGAACTCTCAAAGGGGCAGGGACTTGCTCCTTGATTTACCCACTTAAATGCAGGTGCATACTTTTGCCTCTGTTACGGGGCCCTTGCTTCTTCTGTTTGGGGTGCTGGTTTAGTAGGGGACAGCCAGAGAATCTCCTTCCTTAAAGAATCCTCGCCCTCCTCAAAGGGGATGAAGTCACCCGATAGTCCTGGGCTATCACACAAAGCCCCTACCTCTCCTCTAACACTCTTCTTCAGGCCACTAGCTGCACTCCCTTCAGCTGAGCCAACACCTTCTTCCCCTTGCCCCTGTCCGTGCCTTTGGCCTTGAGACAATCTACTTTCAGTTAGATTAATTTCTGTTGACACTACCTCAATGACCCACTCTAGCATTCGGGGACCGGTTTCAGGGTATTACCCTTTATCAGCCAGGCTAGCTAGAATCCAGTGGTCCCATGCTCGCTATGCCACCAGATTCAGTTAGACTGGCTGAAGAGGGGTGATACCCCTAAACCGGCCCCAACATGCTTGTTTCTGGTCCAGGGAGGACCTGGCCTGGCAGTTCGGGCTAGACTGTTTCCCTGGGGAACAAGGTCAAGCCTGATTTGCATATGGCTGGGTCCAAACTGTAATGGATTGGTGAGCACAACAAAAAATGGACCAAACCCAGATCTGTGACTGGGGTTAAATATTTGATTTGTTCTACATTCCGTCCATCAACTGTTGTTTTTGCATTTGTCGCACTCAGTGGGAAGGGTATGCCTAGACGTGGGTCTTGCGCTCGCTATGCCACCAGATTCAACCTAGCCTGGCTGAAGAGGGGTAATACCCTGAAACTCGTCCCAAGATATGTTTTTCTGGTCTAGGGAAGACCTGGCCTGGCAGTTCGGGATGGACTATTTCCATGGGGAACAGGGTCAAGACAGATTTGCATATGGCTGGGCCCAAACTGGAATGGCATGGTGAGCAAACAAACTGATCGATTAAACCCAGATCTGTGACTGGGGGTGAATGTTCGATTTGTTCCTCCTTCCGTCCGTCAACTGTTCTTTTTGTTAAGAATTGTAAGCAGCCTTGAGTTATTAGACAGAATTGTCTCAGCCTGACAATTTCTACACAACACACTAACCTATGACGTGCTTCTTTTGCTTCGGAAGACGGCCATCTATGAGGTTTTCACCACAGTATGAACACTGCAGGTAGTATGATCTTTAGTACCTTCAGACTTTCTGTATTTTAACTGAATAATGTTTTTTGCAAAGTGTTGCATAGAGTGTACACAGTTCTTAGTAGATACTTGTTAACGCTCTGTGGTGTGTTTCACATGAGAGTTTCAGAGTCTATAAACAGTGTGGTACAAAGTAAGCTTTCTCCATAGAGTGTGAACTATTTACAGTACCCACTCTTTGGCTCATATCAACTTCATTTCTCAGTGTAGGTTCGGTGACTGTGAGGAGTTTGATACAGATAAAAGCTGTCTATTGAAGGGCATTAATTTTGAAACAGATGTTAAGTATCTGGGGAAGCTAGGCTTTCTCTCAACATTTGTCTACATATTGCACACTATGTGCAATAAGGGTTTTCCATTGATCTGTGGTTGTTTGTTAAGAAGGCCATCTGTGAAGTGTACGGGGTAGGGTCAATGTTGCACATAGTACATGCTTGCTGCACGTAAGGGAGTTGTGTCTGTGTTGGTATTAAGTATGCTTCATATTATTACCAGCTATTTTGTACTTACTTTCTGGCCTCTTATGCCATACCAATTTATAGAGCAATGTGTACAAAAGAAGCTTGGATGATGTCCCAGTGATGTAATAAATTATGTCACAGAATACGTCATGAATGATGTAGTACGTCGGGTAATTAGCAATGCATGGCGGGGGCGCAAGTTATAATTAGCTCTGCTAACTATAACTGGTGAATTTCTGTGCTTATTTGAGTTCAAAACATTAATGTTGTCCCTGACATATTCACCTAACTATAATGTCACTTTAACCTTTGATTTTTAAGTGAATAATTAAGGTTTTGTTTTAACAAAAACAGATAATTTTATCACTCTTAACTATAACGTTAATTTCATTACTTTTTCAGGGAATTTCTAAGATATTTTTAACAAAAACAGATCTTTTTTTATCAAACCTAACTATAACATTACTTTAAACTTTGTTTTTGTCTAGTGCATACTACACCTTGTGTACTTATAATTTTGGCAATCTAATTGTTCCACGCACGTCTTCATGCAGAAATCAGTGTGAAAATAAATATTGGTATAGAGAAGGCAATACACTACAACCAAACAAGGGTAATTTCTCTTAATTATTTGAAGTAAGTGTTTTTTGTTTGGTGCAGATGTCTTCATATTCCTCTGCATCATGAATATGCCATCAAAATCCACTGGAAATATGCTTGGATCACTTTGGTAAGTATAGCTGTCCATCAGTCTAGAAAAAGACAGGAACACTGTTGAACACTACTAATGTGGAAGGGGCATGTTCAAACATGTGGTAACTGTAGGTGGTTTTACTCATTTGCATACTCAGCAGTAGTTAAAGGGAGAGCCAGGGACTCTGCTCTCAGACAAGGAGACAAGAAAAAACACACTTGTCTTGGACAGTTGCTACAGAAGATTTAGCATTCCAATAAGTCAACAATGCATTCACCATCAAGGATTTCAAATGATTTTCCAACATGGAATTGTAGAGAAAACACACTTGTTTTGCCTTGGCACAATCCAAAATGTTAGGAAGATTTGTCCTTCTCAGACGTGGACCTTCAACCAGGGCACCTGATATGTTTATATTTGTAAGTGCTTGCCTTTGAGGTGCAATTTTAGGGAAATGAGCATCAGGGCCAGAATGGAACCTCACCTTTGTATTTATCCAAGAAGAGTCCACATTTTTGCATAAAACATCTACCAAACTGGAGTACTTTCTACTGGTTAATTAGTAGGTGGTACCTTGATGGTTGAATGTCTAGTGCATATTGTACACTACCCCTGCGTAAAGGACCATGAGGTAATGTTTTGAGTGACCTTGTGTACAAGTAATTTTGTCAATGTGATTGTTCTTCAAGTGTCTTAATACAGAAATTATTGACAAAATAAATCCTCATATAGAGAAGAAGACAAGACTACTGTCAAGAGTTGAATCTCCCCCAAACAGGGATACTTTTTCTTAATTATATGAAGTAAGTGCTTCTTTCTTTGGTGAAGATGTCCTTATATTCCTCTGCATCGAGAACATGCCATCAAAATCCGTAGGAAATGTGCTCCAGTCACTTTGGTAAGTTGAGCTGTCCAGAATCCTGGAAAATGGTGGGAACAGTGTTGCATACTACTAACTTCTCTTCTTGGATGTCTCTTCTGTAGGTATACACCCACTAATCTCAGCAGAGTATAATCAAACTTGTATGATGTGTTAAGGTGCCCTGCTACTGAATATTTTTCTTCACCTTCACAAATGGCCCAAATATGTTCCATAATGGGCTATCATAGTAGTCTAATTATCCTTCCTATTTATTGCATATCACAAGGATCATTGATCATATAGATAATACAAATACTTTGGAAATTGAACAAAGAACTTATAAAGAAAATCTCTGTCATTGCTCCTCATAACTTGTTTGCACCTATTTAGTGATGGCTAAACAATCACACAAGAGTCACATTTGTAAAAACCTATACGAGTCAGCCAGTTAGTATTAGTCCAAGTATTTTAAATGGATAATCTACTAGTTAGTTTGTTCTTTAGATTTTCAGCTGTTGGAAATGTCACATTAGATCATGAGGGAATCAAATCCCTTAATACATTATCCAAAGAGCTTTAATTCTATCTAAAAATAAAGTGGACTGGTACATGGATTTAGCCATATAAGTTTGGTGAATGTAGCCAGACAATCATGACAGATAGACTGCTCAAAAGCAGAGGTTAATTTATATTCTGCCTGTGAGCTAAAAGTGGATTAAGTCTAATGACAATTTTTAGCTGCTATATTTCCTATCCCCTCTTCCTATAGGGAAATATCTACATCTAATATAGATTTGCAATTTTAGATTTCTTGCTCCAACTCATAAAGAATAGCAAGGCTGCCAATAAATGTACTAGTTAAATCACTTGAGGCCCTTAAATCAGACAATGGAATGTCTAGTTTTGGTTTCAAGGTATAATATTTGTTAAAGTATCATTTAAAAGTAACTTTAAGCAAGTGAAGCCAAAATAATGGTAAGGTAATTTTGTACATGGGACAAAATAAAATGCACTTTGGTAGAACACTAATTTCTTGATTAGTCAGTGCTCTATTAGACAAGTTATGAAGCTCATGTCCTTAGTAATTTTGTCTCCAGCAACTATATCCTGGCACTGCACTTTGAATGAAGATTTTGTGATTCCCTGGTTCATTCTGAAAGTTTTACACCATGATTATTTGTCTTTCTTTTCCTTTTATTTGGAGCTGAGGTATTTCTTGTTAGTTATTCCTGCCAGCCTGACTTGCATTTCTCTTTAAAAAAAACTGGGACTTTCTAACAGGTTTTTTGCTCCTCCTTCTCTGAAGAGTCATTTTCTGAGGAGCTTGGTGCATTCTCATATGTAGTAATTAACTGGTCCACTAAACATGAATTTTTATATGGATAGCTATATTTCTTGTGAACATATGTATTCTGCCACATTTATAATCACTGACTTCACATTCTATTTTGTGTTGTTTTCTTACACTAAGTTCATCTTAATATTTTTCAAATGTTTATACATTTTGTTGTTAAGTTCATGATTTCCTGATTTTAGAACAGTTAATCTAGTAATTTTGTATTTGAGCAATTGCAGACATAAACATCAATATGGGCATGCATCATCAATGTTTAAAAAAAACATAATAATGATTCCTGTAAATCAATTTCCCAATTTTTGTATGGGGTGGAATAGTTTGGAAAAATCAAAAGGCATAGTAGGAGGCAATTTTAGTATTAATATAATTCTGCAGTGATGCCTTTTGCCACTCCTTATGAATCTTTTTTCAGTTTTATTTGTTCCAGTTGTATTAAGTTGGATGCCAAGTCATTTCCTTCCTCAATTTAGCCCACATCTACTGATGGAACATCCATATTGTGATGTTGTTTAATCCTAGAAAGTTAAGCTAAATTGCTCTGCTTGATTCAATTGAAAATACTTCAGGCATGATAATAGAATAACAGACACATTTAAAACATGTGTGTCACTGTTATCAATGGAAAGGAATGGAAGGAGCATCAATATATTTTAGTTCAAACAATCAGAGCTATTCGTATCCTCTCTTCTCAATTAAACACCAATGTTTCCAATTCGTAAAGATTTGATATTTGAGACACAAATTTTGTACTAAGTTAGTACGAAATATACACTGCTAGAAGTGACACTTTAATCAGCAGTATGGTCTTTGTGCAGCTGCATGGAAACAATTCACTTCAGAATGAAATGCCAGTGTAGAGTGGAAGAGTTGCCACCTGTCCTGTCAACTGCAGCTAATTTCTAGTACTAATTTAATTGCATAACACCAGTGGTAGATGCCTGCTCATTTTTGTGCTAGCTGTACTGTGGCCAGTAGATATCTCATCCACTTGAAACTGCCACATCAACATCTTAAGATCTGGCTTGACAGCACATCTATTTGCAAGACATATTGTTGCCAATTGACTAAAATACATGTAAAGTGGGTTTTGGCTCAATTGAGACGAGTTTTACTCTTACACCTAATGTTTTTGGTTGTTGGGTGTACCATTCTGTGTCCTGTGGAACGCTTGCTTTACAGTACATGACAAAAAATTCTCATCTGATAAATACACTCAATCATCACATAGTCCATTCTTTATCTTTAACATGCATTTTAATTTTAAATAGGAAGTTATCTTTTCTGTATGTTTTGCTGCAATACACTTTCTAAAATATTGTTGTCACAACTGAAGAATCAGAAATTATTACCAACACAATAAAACTCCCACAATTAAACCACACCATCAGAATTAGTATCACCACCACTACCAACACCAGTACATCCACTATTGCTACCAGTTCTAATATCACTACTATAACAATACACATGCATGCTAGTGTTTGCATGCTTTACTATTTGAAAGCCAGACCTTATGTCTTTTCCAGTTCAAGTCTTCACTGTCAATAGCTCCTCAAAAGCCAAGTTGTTTTTACCCCTTGGGTGCTGAGGACGAGGTGGTTACTCCCAGTGGCGCGGCGCTCAGGTGCCACGGACTTAACCACCCCATCCTGGACCTGGCCCATCCAGGGGAGCAATGGTGCTCCCCCCAAGGGCCTCCCACCCCCTCCCATGGGCAGGGATGGAAGGGGAATCGCTTCCCCTTCCATCCCTGACCTTTCCACACCCCCAGTGATGTCTGATGATGTAAGCACGTGATGCTAAGCTTTTCTCTTCCGCTCGGAAGGAGGGGGCAGACAGAGACATCAAAAGAAAGGAAAGGCTTTTCCTCTCTTTTGATGTCATTCTGAGCATTTCTGCAGCCGATCGCAACGCGATCGGGCGGCAGAAATGCCCACTAGGCACCAGGGATTTTTTTTTGTATTATTTGTGTATAAGTGGAGCAGCTCCATGGGCAAGGGACGCTCCCCAGGGGTGCAAATTATGTTTAGGCTTATTCTGCCCCCCCTGCGAGCAGATTGGCCTATATTGATTAGGCTGATCTGCCCCACAGGTGGGCAGAATCCACTAGACACCAGGGATTGTGCTTTTTAGTTTTTTTGTGTGTTTTATCGTAAGGGGAGCGACTCCTTAGACAAGGGTCGTTCCCCAGGGGGCAATAATTTTATTAGGCCTATTCTGCCACCCCTGGGGGCAGATCGGCCTATATTGATTAGGCAATCTGCCCCGGGGGGGGCAGAAGCCACTAGACACCACAGATTTTTTTTTTTTAATGTCTACATTGATAAGGGGTGTGACCCCTTAGGCAAGGGTCATTCCCCTAGGGGGCAAACCTATTTTAGCCCATTTCTGCCCACCTTGGGGGCAGAAACCACTAAAAACCAGGGATTTTTGTTTTCACGCCAATTTCACGCAAGGGGACCAACCCCTTAGTCAAGGGTCGCTCCCCTGGGGTCCAAATTTATTTTAGGCCATTTCTGCCCTCCTTGGGGGCAGATCGGCCTATTTATGTAAGGCTCATCTGCCCCGCAGGGGGCAGAAACCACACCAGTCACCAGGGAAGACTTTTTGAAAAAAAAAGAGGGTGGGGGTATGGACATACCATGACCCCAAATAAATGGGGACAAAATTGTTCTGCCCACCAGTGGACAGATGGGGTTATTACCCCTGATCCACTCCCCAGGGGTGCAGAAAGCCTACTAGATGCCAGGGAATTAAAAAAAATAGTGGGGTGATGGCTACCAGCCAGTATGGGCATGGTTATGTCCCCACCCCAACTGATTGTGGTAACAGTCTTTCAGCTCTTCCCCGCACACTAAAATATCTTATCCCACAGCAAGCAAGAGGACATTTGATTATTTGGGGTTTTGTTTTTACATTTCTGCCATGACAGCTTGGCTACCTCTCAAAAGCGTCCCGCTTGGAATGGTGAGGGCTGCACTTTTTGGACTTGGGACGCTGCCATGTAGAAAAATCCACAAGACCTAGACACATCTGAAAATTAAACATCTGAGTGAGTCCAGGGCGGTGTGCTTCACATGCACCTGCACCATTTTCATGCCCACAATGCCCTGCAATCCTCCAATTTTGTTGGAAATCACACACTTTTCCCATATTTTTCTGATGGAACCTTCTGGAATCTGCAGGAATCCACAAAATTCCTACCACCTAGCATTGTTGCATCTATACTGATAAAAATTCTGCCCCACTTGTCTAAATTTTTTTATTTTTCAAACTGCCCTTTCGGAACCGCTTTGATTTCCCCTCAATTTTGTCATGTTTTTGCCTCTTCCCTGTCACGGGCACTTGGCCCACCTACACAATTGAGGTATAATTTTTACCGGGAGACTGAGGGGAACGTTGGTTGGTAGGAAATTTGTCTCGGTGCGGTGATCCTACAGAGAAATGTGAGAAAAATGTGCATTTTTTGCAAAATTTTAGCTATGCTGAGGATTCTGGGTAAGAAAACACTGGGGGATCCGCAAGTCACACCTCCCTGGACTCCCTGGGGTGTCTACTTTTCAGAAATGTTTGGGTTTGGTAGTTTTCCCTATATGGCTGCTGAGCCCAGGACCAAAACGCAGGTGCCCCTGCAAAAACAGGTCGTTTTCTATTTGATAATTTTGATGTCTCCAGATAGTGTTTTGGGGCATTTCCTTCCGGGGGCACTAGGCCTACCCACACAAGTGAAGTACCATTTTCATAGGGAGACTTGGGGGATGGGTGGATGGAAATTTGTGGCTCCTTTCAGATTCCAGACCTTTCTGTCACCAAAATGTGAGGAAAAAGTGTTTTTTTGGCCAAATTTAGAAGTTTGCAAAGGATTCTGGGTAACAGAATCTTGTGAGAGGTCCACAAGTCACCCCATCTTAGATTTCTCTAGGCGTCTAGTTTAAAAAAATGCACAGGTTTGGTAGGTTTTCCTAGGGGCCCGCTGAGCTAGAGGGCACAATCCACAGCTAGGCACTTTGCAAAAAACACCTCTGTTCTCTTTTTGAACATGTGATGTGCCCACATTGTGTTTTGGGGCATTTCCTGTTGCGGGCACTAGTCCTACCAACACAAGTAAGGTACCATTTTGATCAGGAGACTTGAGGAAATGCTGGGTGGAAGGAAATTTGTGGCTCCTGTCTGATTCCAGAACTTTCTGTCACTGAAATGTGAGGAAAAAGCGTTTTCTTGGCCAACTTTTGAGGTTTGCAAAGGATTCTAGGTAACAGAACCTGGTGAGAGCCCCACAAGTCACCCCATTTTAAATTCCTCTAGGTGTCTAGTTTTCAAAAATGCACAGGTTTGGTAGGTTTCCCTAGGTGCTGGCTGAGCTAGAGGCCAAAATCCACAGCTAGGCACTTTGCAAAAAACAACTCTGTTTTCTTTGGGAAAATGTGATGTGCCCACGTTGTGTTTTGGGGCATTTACTGTCACGGGCACTAACTCTACCCACACAAGTGAGGTACAATTTTTATTGGGAGACTTGGGGGAATGCTGGGTCGAAGGACATTTGTGGATCCTCTCAGATTCCAGAACTTTCTGTCACCGAAATTTTGGGTCAAATTTTGGGATTTGCAAAGGATTCTGGGTAACAGAACCTTGTGAGAGCCCCACTAGTCACCCTTATCTTGGATTCCCCTAGGTGTCTAGTTTTCACAAATGCACAGGTTTGGTAGGTTTCCTAGGTGCTGGCTGAGCTTGAGGCCAAAATCCACAACTAGGCACTTTCCAAAAAACACATAATTTTTTTATGTAAAAATGTGATGTGTCCATGTTGCGTTTCCTGTCGCGGGCATTAGACCTACCCACGCAAGTGAGATACTATTTTTATCGGGAGACTTAGGGGAACACAGAATAGCAAAACAAGTGTTATTGCCCCATGTCTTTCGCTTCATTTTTTCCTTCCAAATGGAAGACTGTGTGTAAAAAAGACGTCTATTTGAGAATTTGCCCCCCCGTGGGAACGACCCTTGCCTAAGGGGTCGCTCCCCTTACGTGAAATTCACGAACAAAAAAAAAAAAACTCCCTGGTGTCTAGTGGTTTCTGTCCCCCTTGGGGGCAGATTGGCCTCATAAAAAATGGCCTAAATATAATTTGCCCCCTATGGGAGCGACCCTTGCCTAAGGGGTCGCTCCCCACCTCTAAAGCAAAAAAATAAACAAAAAAAGAAAAAAATGTATCCCTGGTGCCTAGAGGTTTCTGCCCCCAGGGGTGGCAGAAAAGGCCTTAAAAAAAAATGCCCCCCCCCTGGGAGTGACCCTTGCCCAAGGGGTCGCTCCCTTATGTCAGTTTCATTTAAAAAAAAAACCCTGGTGTCTAGTGGGTGTTTTGACAGCCGGATTGCTTTCAATCCGGCTGCCAAAACGCAGAGAGAGACTTCAAAGGGAAGGAAATAACTTTCCTTCCCTTTGAAGCCTCCCTCGGCCTCCCCCACGTGATTGGAAGAGAAATGCAAAGCATTTCTCTTCCGATCGCACTGGAAGCTGAGCTTCCAACGTGATGGGGGAGGCTCTGTGACAATCAGTTTGCACTCGCGTGCTGATGTCACGGGGGCTTGGGGGGGTCGGGGGTGGAAGGGGAAGGGATTCCCCTTTCAGCCCTGGCCTGGGGGGGTGGGGGGACAGCCCTCGGGGGGAGCGCTAGCACTTCCCCCGAGGGCCGGTCCCAGGACGTAATGGTCACGTCAATGGCGCCACACAGGAGCAGCCATGGACGTAACCATTACGTCCGTGGCGACGAAGGGGTTAATTTAAATTGCCTAGTTAAAGGTTTGAAGGCCCAAAGCTGTCTTAAACGCCCGTGTGCAGGCCTGAATTCACAAGCATAAATTTAGGTACCTAAGCATAGCCTTCAATGCCCTTATATCACCTTAAATGTCCTGATATAGGGCATTCTTTAGAGTTTGCGCAGAAGAGTATTCTGTCCACCAAGCCATTCTTCGGTCCGCCTCACTTACAGACAGGTGGACCTTAAGTTTTCCATAGACTGAACCAAGATTGGCCCCGTCGATACAAAACTTCCTTTGACAGCCCGAAAGAGTAGAGCCCATCAGATTAAGAATATTACACCCCCATCTTTTTTAGGTGCAGAGTTTAATGTCTATTTTTTCTTGCCCGTCGCTATCAGTAAAAACCTGGTAGTGAGTGACAGAAAATATAATGACCCCCCTCAAACAGGGCGTGGGGGTCTTTTGGTTATTTGTTTTTCTGAAACAAACTCTTGCTTTGGGAGTTTCATTTTGAAAAACAAAAAAGTGTTAAATGTTTGGTCAGTGGCTGTAAAACTAATGGCAGCCATCCATCAAACCTTTTGTGCACTGAAAGGAACCGCAATGATGGCAGTTCCTTTCAATATAAAGAGATGGCACCTGAACCGGCGGTTATCTCTAAATTTGATTAATGGTAGGTAATGCCTCTGCCACTCTGATGGACATCCAATGATAAATAAGACACTTAGCAGGAAATGCCAGTCCAACTTGTGAAAACAGGAATAGTTGAAAGCATCCAGGCACAATATAAAATGGTCATGCACAACCACTGTATATGAAGTCACGTCATTGATGTTCTGTTCTTCATGAACGACAGTTCATATAAATATACCTAATTAAGAAAGTAAGTAAAATATGATTATGGTTACCAGAGAAACCTTTCTTTTATGCAATACTGAGTTAATCTGTACCTTTAGGAATCAGGATTTATTCTTACACTCAAAACACTGACAGCGAATACTTCAGTTGAACTATCATGTCACTGTAGTGAGGAGCAATTTTCGTGGATTATAATCGCACATATATTTTGAATAGTTGAAGAAATCAACAATTTGTCATTAAAATGTATGTTTCAATATTTGCAAAAATGCATATACATATAAATTTAACACCACAACGAAATATTAGTAACGTAAACCTTTTGTTAATGTAACAAAGTTACCACGAAGCACAATACATCTCCATTAACGAGTATGATGAATCAAAGCAAAACATTTCCTATTGCCTACTTTTGATTGCATAACATTGATTACTAAATCAACAACTCAGTGTTTGATTGATGGAATGCAAGTATATTGTTATGAGACACCTACAATTCCAGATGGGGCCAGAATCCCTGTTTCCAAACCTACTAGAATCATGAGCTCCCTAAATTTACCACAGACATGTCGGGCCAGATGTACAAAATCGTGTGTTTGCGATTTCCAAATAGCGAATTTCAGCAATTTGCTATTAGGAAATGAAAAACTGCAATGTACAACAGTGTGTTTGACACTGTTAGCGATTCACAGTAGGTCACAAATGGATCTGCCTCATCAATATTTATGAGCCAGGTCATAATTTGTGACCCATTGTGAATGGGTAGAGGGATGGTGGCCTGCTGGGGTCAGCAGACCACCACATATGTGATTGCTTTTTCAATTAAGAAATTATATTTTGTAATGCAGCCTGTTCTCCTTAAAGGAAAATGTATTACATAAAGAAAAATGAAAAGTGAAATGTATGGAAACCACTGCCTGCTCCTAAAACATGTTTGCACCCCCATTCACAAAGGGGAATGGATTTGTTGGGAACCCCTTCCCATTTGCAAATGGCTTACTACCAACTTGAAGTTGGTGGTAACTGCAAACATTTTGTAACCTCATTCCTGGTCACAAAACATTCCTACAGACCAGTGTGACTCACTATAAGGAAGGGACGCCCTTAGCAAGCCCCTTCCTAATACCGAATCGCTACCCATTTTGCGATTCAGTAATAGCTTACATAATCGCAAAATAGGGGTTTGTACCTTAAAAAATGCTGTTTTCTGGTCGCAAAAGGCCAGATTCTGTTTGTGAACAGAAAAAACTTCGTAGATCTGGCCCGTCATGCTTCCCCCAGATACGTTCGCTGCTGAAAGCAGCTACAATCGTCAGGCAAAACTGCAGGGTATGATGAGGCACTACTGGGCAGAATTGGGCCCAGAACTACAGATTCCCCCACCAATTCCTCATTCCTCTGATGATTTTCTCTGAGAGAAAAAAGTTGGGGGGGGGGAAATCAAAAACCACATATCTGGGACCTCGTACTGAGTCCCTTAATGTATTTTATTATATAATTCTACAGAAAAGGTTTGATGGGTCTTTGAATTTCAGGCTTTGAAACTTTGAGCTGGCCAGGCCTGTGTGCCAAGGTAATTATGAAGTTTTAGGCCTTGGTTGCTGCTCCATATTGCCCTTTGTAATACATTTGGTTACTGGTTCGGGTGGGTGAGGATGGAAACCCTACCGAAGCACTAACCATAATCCTTATCAGGGTGAATTCACCAAAAACCCTAATTTAACCTGTGCTCAACCCTCAGGTAGCTTGGCACAGAGCAGCCAGACTTAGCTCAGAAGCAATTTGTAAAATATTCATGCAACTCTTCAAACAGCAACAAAGTGAAAACACACCACAAAAAGGATCCCACACAGTATTAGAAAAAGAGAGCACATTTTAAAAAATAAAACAAGATCAAAATGAAAAAACAATCATCAGAACAGATGATGTGCAATTTTAAAAGTTTAATAGAAAATAGAGACAAAAAGCAAAAAGCGCCAACTTTGGCTACCTGGTTGCGCCGGACCGAGACAAAGACATAAGTTCAGGCTGACTGCGATGGAGGGTGGGCCGCCAACAGGGACAGGATTCGGCATGGAGAAAAAGAGCACCTTAAATCTTGGTTGCAAAGCTTTGCAGGGTCCCGCACTCAGGATGAGTAACTCAGCTGAAGCGATGTGTCAGTGCCAGGGAGCTGTGAGGCTGTGTTGCGAGGTCCTGCATGGTCATTGAGAGGGGCCATTGACAAGGGAACCTTGCAATGCAGAGTTCTGTGCTGAGAATGCGCCATGCACTGTCTAGTTCTGAAGATACTGTAGGGCTTGCGATGCAAAGTCATGCATTGTCGTTGAGTCTGCGATTGATGAGAAGTTTGTGATGCAAGGGCCTGCGTCAGTGATGCGTCGCATAGCTGTGGTTCCAGTGTGGCTGTGGCCTGTAACTTCGATGCCTCATTCTTGCGCTGAAAGAATCTTTGCAGCAGACGCAATGCATTGGTACTGTTTGGGCTTGCACCGTGCAGCATAGGGGATATGTCGATTCTGCTGGATACACAGATGGGCTGGCAGAGCACCTTCAGGCAAACTTCCAAGGGTCCAGGACCGGGGTATCACTTCTTGGCAGGGCAGGACTCAGAGTTGTAGAGTCCAGGTGCTGGACATTTGGAGTCACTCTGGTGGTCCTGGGTTCAGGTTACATGTTCAGTCCTTTTCACGCAGGCAAAAGGGCAGCAGGCAGCAATTCAGCACTGCAGAACGCAGACCTTCAGGGCAGCAGTCACAGTCCTGTGGACAACACAGTAGTTTTTCTTCCTGGCAGAGTATTCCATAGGTCCAGAAGTGTAATAAAGAGTTGGTGTCCAATGTCCGATATTTATACCTAGTGTCCTTTGCTAGAGGTTTCCCTTTGAAGTGCACAAGTTTCCTGCCTCTCTTACCCTGGCTCCAGACTAACTACAGGGGTATGCAATCCTATGTGTGAAGACAGGAACCAGCCTATTTGGACACTACTTACTCAGACGTAAGTTTGGGCTGTGCCTAACTCTGACTTTCCATCCTGCCAGTGATGGCCCATCCAGGCATACCTAATCTCTCTATTGTGCGTGGGGGTCTAGGAGGAAAACACAAAGACTATCTGCCAACTACACCCAGTCATGTCACCCAGAGACAGGCTGCAGGCACTAAATGACTAAGGCCGGAAAATGTCAACTTTCTGAAAATGGCATTTTCGAAATTGTAATTCAAAATCTGACAGACATAAAAGAGGATTTTTCTTTACAATTCCAAAGACACCAAACATGACTGTTTACCTACTCACATTTGGAAGTTAAGGTTTATTAAATGTAAAAAGATAACTCCAATGATATCACATGGGAGAGGTAGGCCTTGCAATAGTGGAAAACAAATGTAAGAGGTTTTCACTATCAGGACATGTATAACTTAAAAGTACATGTCGTACTTTTTTAATACGTAATACTGTGGATGTTTAGGGCTAACCCTTGGGGTAACATATATGTATTAAAAAGGAAGATTTGGGCTTGGCGAAAGGTTCATTTTGCCAGGTTGAAATTGCAGTTTAAAACAGCCCAAACAGGCTGCATTGGCAGGCCTGAGACATGTTTAGAAGGGCTGTTTAAGTGGGTGGCATTATCGGTGCTGCTGGCCTACTAGTAGCATTTATGTCAGTGTCCGTGATCCTTAGGATCAGTACGATGCTCAAGAGGTCCACCTCCAGGCACCATCAATTCTGCTTTTCTTTAGGCACAGAAGTTTGATGTAGTCAGGTGGTGGAAAGGGAAGGAGAGGGAACAGCCGGGAAGGAGATCTGAAATGTAATAGAAAAACACATTAGTGTTTTATTGCGAACCTTGTCCTAGCATGGAACAAGACATGTATACCTGAAAGAAAGATGACTGTTTACACTTGCTCTCTCTTTCTAATGACCCTCTCTTGCCAAGGAGGGTTTAGGGTTTTATAACTGAAATAGGGTTGTGCCTGGTGAAATAAAATGATTATTTATAACATAGTCAACTTGCACCATTCACACCTACAACAAACACCAGGGTGTTAGGGAACAGAAATAACATACCACAACACAATCGGGGGGAGATTGAAGAAGATTCTTCTTGACACTTCTCGTGTTTTATCATATATCCTTCTACATGGTTCACTAGTTCAATGTCTCTAGAAACAGTAAGGCAGGCCTATTTGGAAGACGCAAAAAATATAAATCATGAGCAATAAACAGCAGTGCCTTGCAGCCAATTGAAGTCCCAGTTTGCAGTTTCACATCACTACAGTTATGCCCTTTAACCAGGGATAAAATGATGCAAAGAAGTTCTAAAGGAACGTTCGCTTTCCTGCAGCCAATGATATGGATGACAATCTCTCAATGTTACAACTCTAGACGAGCAAACACACTGTACACTCTCTGCGCCAAATCGTAGGCAATTCCTTGCATAATCGAATTGGAAAAAGACAGTGATTCCATTACCTTATAGGCCAGACCAACCTGTTCGGAGACTGTGGGCCTGATTCAGACCTTGGCGGACGGCGGAGGCCGTCCGCCAAGGTCCCGCCGACAAATGACCGCACCGCGGTCAAAAGACCGCGGCGCCCTTTCAAACATTTCCGCTGGGCCGGCGGGCTCTCTCCAAAAGAGCGCCCGCCGGCCCAGCGGAAATGCCCCTGCAACGAGGACGCCGGCTCAGAATTGAGCCGGCGTAGTTGCAGGGGTGCGACGGGTGCAGTTGCACCCGTCGCGTATTTCAGTGTCTGCAAAGCAGACACTGAAATACTTTGTGGGGCCCTGCGGCACCCCCTACCGCCATCCTGTTCATGGCGGGTTTCCCGCCATGAACAGGATGGCGGTAGGGGGTGTCTGAATCCCCATGGCGGCGGAGCGCGCTCCGCCGCCATGGAGGATTCAATGGGGCAGCGGTAAACCGGCGGGAGACCGCCGGTTTACCCTTTCTGACCGCGGCTGAACCGCCGCGGTCAGAATGCCCTTGGGAGCACCGCCAGCCTGTTGCCGGTGCTCCCGTGGTCGGTGACCCTGGCGGTCACCGGCCGCCAGGGTCAGAATGACCCCCTGTGTCTTGGTTATTTGTCCCGCGATTACTCACACTTCAAGAAATCCTCTGATGGGCAGCCACTCCTCCCGAAACATAAGGATAATGCACATCATCATAACGTACGACGTCATCTGGGCTGGGCCCTATTTATACTGATGCCCCGCCCAAGATGACAGATGCACGAAGTGAGCGCTAGGATTTCTGTGACGCATAGTCCAGTGTCAGAATTGTGCCATTCCCAAGCCAGTGAGGCGGAGTAAGGGACAATGAGACTCCTCTAGGAACGCTCCAAGGAAAGAACATGCACAGAAACATCTTAAGGCCTGGACAAACACGAAACCAGACTGTAGACTCCAAGGTATACAAAACAGAGCCAGGTAAGGTAAAAGGTGCCATGAGGGATAGAAGGCGCCAGGAAGTTAGAGGATCCTACTTCAGCCCCCTGAAAATTTAATTCCCATGTCCTGGGCACATACAGTTCCTCTTGACTAGGGACTTATAAATTAAATATGCCAGGATAAGTCAGTGTTACGGTAAGGGGCGGGGCATAGCGGATACGGACAGAGAGGAGACAAGTCAAGTTATCAGAGGTGTTAAGTGAATTTTATTTCTTTAAATGTCTTTTCTACTTTGTCTTATAGGCCAGAGTCCCAAGGGTTTTTATCTCTAATGTCCTCTCTCTCCTTCTTCTCAGGTGAGTCCTCTCCGGCCAGGTGGAAGTCCGGTGACATGGGGTTGATTGGTGGAGGAAATGGGGAAGAGAGAGAAAAGGAAAGGTAAGTCTCTTAATATCAACTTTGGGAATGGGTTAGTAAAGGAAGAGGGAGTGAGGTGAGGTGGGAGGGAACATGGGGTTACACGCCAGACTTATATGTGCTCCACCCACTTGTGCCGTACTCGGCGCAGTTTTAATTTCCCGGAGTGCACTTATCTTTCCACTAGGTGCGCTCAAATATCCGGGAAAATAAGCAAATGAAAGAAAAATTGTTAAAAATAGGTGCGCTTCAAGTCAAAGAGTGGGGCGAACTGTTATAAGCACAGTCCGTCCGATAACGAACTGCAGTGGATTAGAAGGGAAACTGGTGGACTGCGATGCCGATACTGGAGTTCACATGGAGGAAAAATAAACAATACTGAAGTTTGTAAGGAGGGAAAATAAACAATACTGCAGTCCCGTGAATCAAGGGTTTAAAGAAAGAAAGAAAGAAAGGGAAAAAAAACAAAAACAAATCCTATACATAAACCTAGGGTAGGGTTTCCACTACTGTCCACCCTAGCCGCTAATGGGATTATCCCTTGTCCCCTTCTTTTTATTAATCCTTCCCTCCTCCCGCTCCCTCTTCCCTCCCCCAGCAGTGTCCTGTAGCCATTTTGCAAACAGAACCATACCTGCCTTAGCCACGCCCCTCAGGGGACGTGGCGGTTAGCGAGTGTTCTAGGGCTTCTTTGCCCGTCGTCGCCAGGTGTTCCTTGTTCGCTCCGTCTCTCCTCTGCTCCGTTGTGCGGTCGTTCGCGTCGTCGTCCGTCCTTCCCTTCCGCGTCTTCTTCCTCCTCTGTCGACGCCGGTGTTCTGTCTTTAGCCGCTCCCCGTCCGAATCGGGTCGGCTTTGTTATGGGCGCATGCGCACAACTGTGCGCATGCGCACCGGCGATTTTGACAATTTCGCTGTCTGGAAGTGCTCCCCTCAAAGGGCACTTCTGTAGCGCATGCGCGCTTTCAATTTTATTGACGATGACGCGCATGCGCATGCGCGTTTTTCATTCCAACGGTCGGCATCGCCAGGGGCACAACAGATTGCGGTCGGAGCAGCAGTACCGCGTTAGAGACTCGTCGGAGCGGTGCTACCCCTTGTCTAAGGTCAGCACTCGTGCCGATTATATATTTTATATATATAATCTCGGCTTTCCTCTTTTACTGAGTTTCTTTTGTGTTCTACTAGTTACCTGTTCCCGAGCTGCGTCGCAGCACCGCATTGGGCCGTTAGAAGCAGTTCGGGACGCTGCACGCATTTTGGGAGTACTAATTAAATGGCAGTTAGCGCGATTGCCATTATGAAATTCGAGCCTCTGCTTAGGTGGAGCCAGGCGCGCAGGCATGAATGTTAATGTTATTAGGGTGACCACCTGTCGGTAATTTCCACGGACTGCTTGTAATTTGGCATTGCCGCCCGTTGTCTGCGATGAAAGGGTTAAGGGACTGTATTTGTCCGTAATTTTAACCTTGCACCAAAAGGACAACGGAGGCAGGGCCAAATTACAGGCAGTTTAGTTTCCCCAACTGGACTGAAAGGCAGGGGGTCTCCTGTGCTCTGAGGGAGGGAGGAGCAGATAGATTAGAAACTGCCTTCTTGCCAGGGGGTCTCCTTCTCTGAAGAAATGCAAACGTGGGCAACTGGTAAATCTGCAAACATAAAGGGGCTTGAAAACCTGCATTGACTTTAACCCAAGGAGTCCCTTGAAGTTTTCTAATAGCAAAGATATTTTCTTTCAGAGAGATACTGTAATGGTGTTCCAAGGTGAGCTGTGGAGAGTGTGGTTTTAATAGACTGTTATAAATAATGTTAGTACTAGGTATAAACTATATATGAATCAAATCTGTATATGAAAAACACTTTTATTTTTTTTTAACTGGAATGTATTTGCACATTTTGTAGCAGCCTGTATTATGATGTAATTGTATTTATATAATGTTTACTATCCCCAACGAGGCATCAGTTGCATGTTTAAAACAAGGACTTACACATTCACAGTTCTTTCAGGGACCTCCTACCTCATAGTACTAACAGGCATTGGCAAAGCCAATAGGTCTTGTCTACGCAAGAGTTATTGGCTTTGCCAATGTGTTTTGACCAGAGTGGCTGCTGTTTAGCATGGCTATAAGTTAGTGGCATAGTGTTGTGAAGTTCATTTAGAGTACAGTGCAGTGGGGTACTGTGCAGTTGTTTAGAGTGCATTTGCGTAGAGTGCAGTGGCATAGGACAAAGTAGAGTGGCATACAATAGAGTGGCAGAGTGCAGTAGTGTAGAGTGGTGCAGTGGCATAGAGTGCAGAGTAGACTTGCGTGGCAGAGAGTGCAGTGGCGTAGTGTTGAGTGGTGCAGAGTTGATTATAGTGCTGTAGAGTGCAGTTGCGTAGAGTGGACTGATGTAGAGTGGCATAGAGTGCAGTAGCGTAGAATGCAGTAGTACAGAGTAAACTGCTGTACAGTGGCGGAGAGTGCAATGTTGCAGAGTAGAAGGTAGTGGTGTACAATGTAGTTTAGAGTGCAGTGGCATGTGGTCGAGTAGCATAGAGTGGAGTAGAGTGGCATACAATAGAGTGGCAGAGAGTGCAGTAATGCAGAGTGGTGCAGTGTCATAGAGTGCAGAGTAGACTCATGTTGCAGAGTGCAGTGGCGTAGAGTGGTGCAGAGTATAGTGCCTAGAGTGCAGTGGCATAGGGTGCAGTGATACAGTGTAGAGTGCAGTAGTAAAGAATAGTGTGGTGTAGAGTGCAGTTTTGTAGTGTCAGTGGAGTGGCACTGTGAACAGTGGTATAGAGTACAGTGGTGCAGAGTAAAGGGCAGTGGCATACAGTGCAGTTGTTTAGAGTGCACTGGCGTAGAGTACAGTGGCATGGGGCAGAGCAGTGTCATAGAATACAGTGGAATAGAGTGTATTGGTGCAGAATGTATTAGTACAGAGTAGAGTGGTGTAGAGTATGGTGGCGACCAGTGCAGTGTTTCTCAAGGATTCCAAAATTAAATGGCCATTTTTCAGAGGATTTATACGATCTTGTATTGTCTGACATCTGCCCCATTACTGTTTCTTTCATGGAAAGAAGAGTGACCTTCATTTGTATTATGGACATTTGAGATAAGTAGGTGAGGTACTGGTTAGTTGAGGTACATCATCATACTTAGTATAACTCACATATAGTATAGCTCCCCTGTTAATATAGTTGATGGTACAGTTAGCAGCTGAACTTAATTGTGTATGGGCAGTCAATTTCTTCTTTCAGTTAATTGGTTAGTCCAGTCTACTGGTATTTTGTACGAGCATCTATCCTATCTGCTCAGTTTATATTTTTTTCTGCAGGACATCTTGTTACAGTGGTTCAAAAATGAGAATCAAATACAATATTTGTATGTATTTTGCGTTTTGCTTATTGTCAAATGTCCTTCTCTTAAGGTTCACCCCCAAATGTTGGCCTTCCTTCTCTTTCTCAGACTTTTTCTTGTTGTCGGGCCTCTGAGCACTTTACCACTACTAACCAGTGCTGAAGTGCATGCGCTCTTGCCTTAAAATATGGTGATGTATGCTTAACACAATTGGCATATTTCATTTACTTATGAGTCCCTAATAAATTGTACTTACCTATGCCCTGGATTTGTAAATTAAAGGCTACTAGTGCGCCCACAGTAATGATTGCGCATCCCAATTAAGTAGTACGTCAACATAACTTGCTTGTCATTCCAGAGTCTGTGTGTGCAGTTCTAAACTTCCATTTTGATCTGTCAAGTTAAATCTTTCCAGGTTCAAACCTTTATTTTTAAAACACATGTAACCCCTTTAGTGGGCCTGGGACAGATAAAAGGGCAGGGGCAAGTTGGACGTGTATTTTTAATTTTAACCTGTTGTGGTAATACAAAAACTATTACACTTGTCTTTCACCACCGCAAGGCCTAACCTTCACTTAAGCTAACATCAGGGTTACCTTGAAGCAGCCTGTCTAATTTCGAATTGAAAAAAAACAAAATTTGGACTTTGGTGTCTATGGACTTGCAATTCAAAATCACAACTTATGGTCAAGTCTAACATTAATTTGTGTGGCTGATAATGTCACATTAATAAATTTGACGTTTTATTTTCTTAAATATTTACTGCCTACTGGCATGTCTACATGTTTGGGTGAGTGATGCATCCTCTCTTGTGCATTCCCTCCAGACAGGCACACGCCAAGGGAGCTCAGGTGTGACTGGATCATAAATATCCTGATGGCCCACCCTTGGCAGGATGAAATGGTGCAGCTGGCACATCTAAATGGGCTGGCTATTCTTCCCACACATGGATGCATAATCCCCCTTAGCGAGTTTGCAACTAGTCACTGCACTTCCTGTCCTATTTGCACTTTCTTCAAAGGCCTCTTTTTTAA
Organism: Pleurodeles waltl; assembly: GCF_031143425.1. Lineage (NCBI taxonomy): Eukaryota > Metazoa > Chordata > Amphibia > Caudata > Salamandridae > Pleurodeles > Pleurodeles waltl. The sequence goes on along the minus strand of NC_090448.1, from coordinate 359,519,700 downwards.
GTCTCCCCCATTTCAGAGGCACCACTGGGCATAATAATTGGACCTTTTTTTCCCTTTCACTTGCTGCTTTTCTGTCCTTTTCTCTTTTTCTCCCTCTTGTGTTTACCCCGCACTGCTGGTGTCCCAGCACCCCCACCCGCCCCATGCAAAGCGCTTCTCCCACCTCCTTATCGCTGGACCACCGCCTCCATATCTCTCTTCCTTAACGACGGCCGCCACGCTAGTGCGCCACAGGGAAGCCTGTTTGTGCATGGACGCCACCCAGCACCAGGGACCCTGGTTCTCACCCCTTCTGCTGGTTTAACCCCTTCTGTGCCGGGGACGTAGTGGTTACGTCCCGCGGCACAGTGCTGCTGTGCCGAGGACGTAACCACTACGTCCTCGGCACACAGCCCAGAGGGAGCGCTCTCGCTCCCTCTGTGTGCTTCCCTCCCACCCCCCAAAGTGCCACTTAGGCACCAGGGATTGTGTGTGTAGTGGATGGGGGGTCGCTCCCCTTTGGAGGGCATGTCTTTTAGGGCCATTTCTGCCCCCCTTGAGGGCAGATCAGCCTATTATTTTTAGGCTGGTCTGCCCCCAAGGGGGGCAGAAACTACTAGAACGCCAGGGATTTTTTTTTATTTGTTTATTTTTGTGGGGGGGCGTCCCCTTGGTCACGGGGCGCCCCCCCAAGGGGGGCATTGACCTGCTGCCCATTTCTACACCCCCTGGGGGCAGATGGGCCTATTTTCTTAGGCCCACCTGCCCCCAAGGGGGGCAGAAGCCACTTAGACACCAGGGATAGTGTGTGTGTGTGTGTGTGTGTGTTAGTGGATGGGTGGGGCCTTGGGCAAGGGTCGCCCCCCACTTTGGGGGCACATGTACCCAGGCCATTTCTGCACCCCTTGGAGACAGATCAGCCTATTATTTTTAGGCTGGTCTGCCCCCAAGGGGGGCAGAAACTACTAGAACGCCAGGGATTTTTTAAAATTTGTTTATTTGTGTGGGGGGCGTCCCCTTGGTCACGGGGCGCCCCCCCAAGGGGGGCATTGACCTGTTGCCCATTTCTACACCCCCTGGGGGCAGATGGGCCTATTTTCTTAGGCCCACCTGCCCCCAAGGGGGGCAGAAGCCACTTAGACACCAGGGATAGTGTGTGTGTGTGTGTGTGTGTGTTAGTGGATGGGTGGGGCCTTGGGCAAGGGTCGCCCCCCACTTTGGGGGCACATGTACCCAGGCCATTTCTGCACCCCTTGGAGACAGATCAGCCTATTATTTTTAGGCTGGTCTGCCCCCAAGGGGGGCAGAAAGTACTAGAACGCCAGGGATTTTTTTTTATTTGTTTATTTTTGTGGGGGGGCGTCCCCTTGGTCACGGGGCGCCCCCCCAAGGGGGGCATTGACCTGTTGCCCATTTCTACACCCCCTGGGGGCAGATGGGCCTATTTTCTTAGGCCCACCTGCCCCCAAGGGGGGCAGAAGCCACTTAGGCACCAGGGATAGTGTTGTGTGTGTGTTTTTTGTTTTTTTTGCTTTTTTTTTTTAGGGCTGTCCCCTTTGGCAAGGGTCGCTCTCCATGGGGACACACTACTAAAGGTATTTTCTGGCTTCCTTGGGGTAGACAGGTCTATTTTATTAGTAGCCCCATCTGCCCCATGGCAGAATCCACTTAGGCACCAATTTCTAAATGTTTGATGGTGGGGTGTTTGTCAACTGAAGAAGTCTTTGCATTTGTGATAAAAAATGTTTTCCTCCTTTTTGTTCTAGTTCAAAGCTTTTGCTTTATTTGCTGTGGCTCCTTGCGGTTTTGGCGGTGGTTGACCTGCAGTTTGCACAGTTGCATGTTTTAGGTAAGTAAAAACAATTTACTCCAAAGGAGTATTGTTGCCATGCATGAATGACATGTTTGTAGGGGGTGTACTAAATGCAGGATTGTGTGTGAAATTGTCCTTAGGTTTGTGCACAATTATATTTGTTTTGTCTTATTTCTAATTTGCCTTTCTTTCTTTATTTTTAGTGGGATATCATTGGTGATTGCTGTGTAGTTGCTGGTGAATCAAGCTTTTTCAGGCAAGTGAGCGGTATAGTTTTTGAGTTTATAACTCTTACTAACAAAGCTACACTTTGTCACTTGTCTTACACAGTGCTGGTTGTTGGTGGTGAATTTGTCCAGTTAATTTTAGCAGGAGATATCATGGCTAGCCGCAGGATGACCGCTCAGCAGGTGGTTGGTATGCTTTTTGAGTCACAGTCTGATCATGACTATGAGACAGACTCTGCATCTGAGGCAGAGGAGGAAGTCAGAGATTCTGGCAGTGATGTTTCTCTTGGAGGGGAATCTTCTGATGATGAAGCCACACTCAGTGCAGATGAAGGGCTGTTGTAGAGGAGGACATTGATGTGCCAATAGTGCAGCAACCTGGGGCTGAAAGGTTTCCCGTTATAAGACCTGATGTCTGGGTTGCCCCTAACATGCAGCAGCCAGAGTTGCCTGCCTTTACTGGTCTCCCGGGGTGTAACGCCAATACAGAGAACTTTATGCCTATCAATTTCTTTGAGTTATTCATGGATGATGTGTTTTTGGAAGAGATTGTTGAGCAGACTAATTTGTATGCGGAGCAGCATTTGAGGGACAACGCTGCTAGACTTAGGCCACACTCTAGAGCTGCCCAGTGGATTCCCACTAATTTGGAGGAGTTAAAAAAGTTTTGGGGTTTGACTTTTTTGATGGGGTTGATAAGGAAGCCGTCACTGGCTTCTTATTGGTCTACTAGTCCCTTGATGGCAACAGCTATATTTCCAGCGACCATGAGTCGTAATCGGTATTTGCTTCTTCTTAGGATGCTGCATTTTGTTGACAATGCATTAGCCTTGCCACGAGATCACCCAGATTCTGACCGTCTTTTTAAGATTAGGCCTGTCCTTGATCATTTTGTAGATCGGTTTTCGGAGGTCTATGTTCCAGGCAAAGAGTTAAGTGTGGACGAGTCTTTGGTCCTCTTCAAGGGTCGTTTGGTTTTTAGGCAGTACATTCCTAGCAAAAGGGCACGATATGGAATTAAATTGTATATGCTGTCTGAAAGTAGGACAGGATATGTGTATAGTTTCCGTGTGTACACTGGTAGGGATTCCAATATTGACCCCCCTGGTTGTCCTCCCACTTTTGGAGTTACTGAGTAAATTGTGTGGGATCTTGGTAGACGACTGTTCAACAAAGGTCACCATTTGTATGTAGATAACTTCTACACTGGTGTGCAATTGTTCAAGGAATTGTTTAGAGTGGACACAGTTGCTTGTGGCACAATCCGTTCTAACCGGAAAGGCTATCCAAGGGAGCTTGTCTGTAAAAAACTTGAGAGAGGACAGTGCTGTGCCTTGCGGAACGAGGAGCGGCTAGCTTTGAAATTTTCAGATAAGAGGGATGTCTACATGCTAAGTACCATCCATGATGAGAGTACTTCCCCTGTGACTGTTTGGGGCCAGGTTGCTGAAGTGCGCAAACCTGTGTGCATTTTAGATTATAATAAGCACATGGGAGGTGTAGATAGAGTTGACCAGAGGTTGGAACCTTATACTGCTATTCGTAAGTCTTACGTTTGGTATAAGAAGTTAGCACTTCACCTCTTCCACTTAGCAACCTTCAATGCTTTTATTGTGTTTAGGGATAGGTCTCCAGAGTCAAAGATGACATTTGTGAAATTTCAGGAGTCAGTGATAGAGAGCCTTATTGTGGTGGAACAGGCCAGAGTTCCTAGAGAAGCAGTGGTGGAGGATGTGGCTAGATTGAAAGATCGCCACTTTGCTGAGCCCATTCCTCCCACACCCAAAAAAGACTTTCCAGCTAAGAAATGTAGAGTGTGTTTTCGAAGAGGTATCCGGAGGGAGTCTCGAATGTACTGCCCGGATTGTCCTTCAAAGCCTGGGCTGTGTGTCGGTGCTTGTTTTAAGAATTACCACACCCAGAAGAATTTCTGGGAACAACCATGAGTGTAAACTCATGTCTGTTTTGTATTTTCATGTGTTTAGTTTCATGGTTAGCATTTCTGTCATGTTCTTAGTTAGAGCTTTTGTGTTTGTAGTTTTGTAATTCTTTCTACTTAGTTAGGGGTTCCTCTGTTAAAAAAAAAAAAAAAAAAATGATGCCATTGTGGGTGGAGTGGGGCTTGGCTGAGAGTGTACATATTGACTTGCTGTTGGCTACTGCAACACACTGCCAGCCAAACACCAGTCCACACACTCCCATCAGTTGGTGTGATTGTTGTATCAGGCACGTAGGCGTATGTAAGTGATGGGCCCTTGAGTGGCGCTGTCTGTCGATGTGAGTGTTGTAATGTGCCGGGCCCGTGGCTGGCGGTGTGAATGGCCTTGTGTGTGTCATGTATGAAAGTTGTGTGAATGGACTGTAAAGCGGTTGGTGCCTTGTCGCGGCTTTACAGCTCACGAGCTGTGAGTCATTGGTTCAGTTTTTTGCCTTTCAGTTACTAACAGTGCATTTCATTTTTGTGAAAGCTCTTGTTAGTAAAATTTGATCCACTGAACCATCACTCACCCTCGTGCCAAATCCAACCAGTATGTGTGGTAAAAATGACAAAACCTGCTCCGCTGTAATCAAGCGTCGCAGCACACCTGTGACACGCTAGGTGCCTCAGGTGGGACCCCGATGATGAAGCATGCCACCAACTTGGTTGGTGGGTGAGGGGTCTTTTTCACATAACCTAACTGTGTTTCTTTTCAAAATTTTAGTGTTTGGCACATCACGGACGTATGTGGGCACATCAAAACGATATATTACAAAACTACCTGTGTTTGGGGGGGAGAGGGCACCTATGTTTTTGGTCCTGTGTGCGGCCTTCATCTAGGGAAACCTACCAAACCCAGACATTTTATAAAACTAGACACCCCAAGGAGTCCAGGGAGGTGTGGCTTGCGTGGATCCCCCAACATTTTCTTACCCAGACTCCTCTGTAAACCTCAATGTGCTTAAAAAAAGCATATTTTCCTGACTTTTCTTCGTAGGATCACCACTCCAGCACAAAATTCCTACTCCCCAGTGTTCCCCTCAGCCTCCCAAGTAAAATGACACCTCACTTATGTGGGTCCCCAAAGCAGAGTCAGTCTAAAGATGTATAAAAGAATATGTCCTTATAAACTTGCTGTGCTATCCCCTCTATCTCTACAAGTTTTGGGCCTTATTCTGTTGCAGGCACCTGGCCCACCCACACAAGTGAGGTATCATTTTTATCGGGAGACGTGGGCGAACGCTGGGTGGAAGGAAATTCGTGGCTCCTCTCAGATTCCAGAACTTTCTGCCACAGAAATGTGAGGAACATGTGTTTTTTTAGCCACATTTTGAAGTTTGCAAAGGATTCTGGGTAACAGAACCTGGTCCGAGCCACACAAGTCACCCCATCTTGGATTCCCCTTGGTCTCTAGTTTTCAGAAATGCACAGGTTTGGTAGGTGTTCCTAGGTGGCGGCTGAGCTACAGGCCAAAATCTACAGGTAGGCACTTTGCAAAAAACACCTCTGTTTTCCTTCACCAATTTGGCTGTGTCCATGTTGCGCTTTGGGGCGTTTCCTGTCGCGGGCGCTAGGCCTACCCACACAAGTGAGGTATCATTTTTATCGGGAGACATGGGGGAACGTTGGGTGGAAGGAAATTCGTGGCTCCTCTCAGATTCCAGAACTTTCTGCCACAGAAATGTGAGGAACATGTGTTTTTTTAGCCACATTTTGAGGTTTGCAAAGGATTCTGGGTAACAGAACCTGGTCCGAGCCACACAAGTCACCCCATCTTGGATTCCCCTAGGTCTCTAGTTTTCAGAAATGCACAGGTTTGGTAGGTTTCCCTAGGTGGCGGCTGAGCTACAGGCCAAAATCTACAGGTAGGCACTTTGCAAAAAACACCTCTGTTTTCCTTCACCAATTTGGCTGTGTCCACGTTGCGCTTTGGGGCGTTTCCTGTCGCGGGCGCTAGGCCTACCCACACAAGTGAGGTATCATGTTTATCGGGAGACATGGGGGAACGCTGGGTGGAAGGAAATTCGTGGCTCCTCTCAGATTCCAGAACTTTCTGCCACAGAAATGTGAGGAACATGTGTTTTTTTAGCCACATTTTGAGGTTTGCAAAGGATTCTGGGTAACAGAACCTGGTCCGAGCCACACAAGTCACCCCATCTTGGATTCCCCTAGGTCTCTAGTTTTCAGAAATGCACAGGTTTGGTAGGTTTCCCTAGGTGGCGGCTGAGCTACAGGCCAAAATCTACAGGTAGGCACTTTGCAAAAAACACCTCTGTTTTCCTTCACCAATTTGGCTGTGTCCACGTTGCGCTTTGGGGCGTTTCCTGTCGCGGGTGCTAGGCCTACCCACACAAGAGAGGTATCATTTTTATCGGGAGACGTGGGGAAACGCTGGGTGGAAGGAAATTCGTGGCTCCTCTCAGATTCCAGAACTTTCTGCCACAGAAATGTGAGGAACATGTGTTTTTTTAGCCACATTTTGAGGTTTGCAAAGGATTCTGGGTAACAGAACCTGGTCCGAGCCACACAAGTCACCCCATCTTGGATTCCCCTAGGTCTCTAGTTTTCAGAAATGCACAGGTTTGGTAGGTTTCCCTAGGTGGCGGCTGAGCTACAGGCCAAAATCTACAGGTAGGCACTTTGCAAAAAACACCTCTGTTTTCCTTCACCAATTTTGCTGTGTCCACGTTGCGCTTTGGGGCGTTTCCTGTCGCGGGCGCTAGGCCTACCCACACAAGTGAGGTATCATTTTTATCGGGAGACGTGGGGGAACGCTGGGTGGAAGGAAATTCGTGGCTCCTCTCAGATTCCAGAACTTTCTGCCACAGAAATGTGAGGAACATGAGTTTTTTTTAGCCAAATTTTGAGGTTTGCAAAGGATTCTGGGTAACAGAACCTGGTCCGAGCCACACAAGTCACCCCATCTTGGATTCCCCTAGGTCTCTAGTTTTCAGAAATGCACAGGTTTGGTAGGTTTCCCTAGGTGGCGGCTGAGCTACAGGCCAAAATCTACAGGTAGGCACTTTGCAAAAAACACCTCTGTTTTCCTTCACCAATTTGGCTGTGTCCACGTTGCGCTTTGGGGCGTTTCCTGTCGCGGGCGCTAGGCCTACCCACACAAGTGAGGTATAATTTTTATCGGGAGACTTGGGGGAACATAGAATAGCAAAACAAGTGTTATTGCCCCTTGTCTTTCTCTACATTTTTTCCTTCCAAATGTAAGACAGTGTGTAAAAAAGACGTCTATTTGAGAAATGCCCTGTAATTCACATGCTAGTATGGGCACCCCGGAATTCAGAGATGTGCAAATAACCACTGCTTCTCAACACCTTATCTTGTGCCCATTTTGGAAATACAAAGGTTTTCTTGATAGCTATTTTTTACTCTTTATATTTCAGCAAATGAATTGCTGTATACCCGGCATAGATTGAAAACCCACTGCAGGGTGCAGGTCATTTATTGGCTCTGGGTAGCTAGAGTTCTTGATGAACCTATAAGCCCTATATATCCCTGCAACCAGAAGAGTCCAGCAGACGTAACGGTATATTGCTTTCGAAAATCTGACATTGCTGGAAAAAGTTACAGAGTAAAACGTAGAGAAAAATTGATGTTTTTTTCACCTCAATTTCAATATTTTTCTTTTTCAGTTGTTATTTTCTGTAGGAAACCCTTGTAGGATCTACACAAATGACCCCTTGCTGAATTCAAATTTGTGTCTACTTTTCAAAAATGTTGCGGTTTCTGGGATCCAGCGTTGGTTTCATGCCCATTTCTGTCACTGACTGGAAGGAGGCTGAAAGCACAAAAAATCGTAAAAATGGGGTATGTCCCAGTAAAATGCCAAAATTGTGTTGAAAAATTGGGTTTTCTGATTCAAGGCTGCCTGTTCCTGAAAGCTGGGAAGCTGGTGATTTTATCACCGCAAACCCTTTGTTGATGCCCTTTTCAGGGAAAAAAACCACAAGCCTTCTTCTGCAGCCCATTTTCCCAATTTTTTTGAAAAAAACGAAATTTTCACTGTTTTTTGGCTAATTTCTTGGCCTCCTTCTGGGGAACCCACAAAGTCTGGGTACCTCTAGAATCCCTAGGATGTTGGAAAAAAAGGACGCAAAATTGGCGTGGGTAGCTTATGTGAACAAAAAGTTATGAGGGCCTAAGCGCGAACTGCTCCAAATAGCCAAAAAAAGGCTCGGCACAGGAGGGGGAAAAGGCCTGGCAGCGAAGGGGTTAACGCAAGCACTCTACGTGCCCTCAACCCCATAAGATCATCAGCATGCCACCAAGCTGACCACATGTACAAACATGGATCATTTTCTTGCTGCGCCTGCTCCAGCATACTCCCAAGTACCACCCCATGATTCCTCATTGCTCCTTAACACATGCTCCCTCGTCAAGCATGCACTACAAGTCTGAGACCTCGACTCAGCAGCTCTGGACGTCCCCATCTCGCTATGAGTTGGATCACCCCTGCAGCTACCACGGACATTGCCACGGCCATTACGCACAACTACAAAATCATACACAAGTACAGAGCCAACCTTCCTGGAGGTGTCATTGCCATAATCTACTAGAACAACCTCCGCCTTTCATCATCTAGTCGCAATCTGTCAACGCATGAGCATCTACATTTCCACATCCTGATCAACTGAAACACCTTCCTACGTGGCACCCTCATCTACAGGCCACCTGCACCTCAACCCCAGTCTTTACAAGACATTGTCAACCTCATTGCCCCTCCAAGCACTCACTTCCTCCTGTTACATCCCACTCTGTGATCTCGATTTACAGCTTGATACCTTCAATAACCCCCAATACATCAAACATCCTGTACAACCCCACAATTCTCAGCGTCAAACAACTAGTCATCGTCCCTACCCACAAACCCCTTCACATCCTCTACACCATTCTCTCAGCAGGGGACAACCTCACCTTCATCCACACCTCCAAACACTGTTGGCTTGACCAAGTGCATCTACTTAACCTACTCAAACACTGCACGCCACCACATTCCTTAACCCCCTGGCAAACATTGGGGTATAGTCACGGAAGCACAGATCACCAAACGCTGTCAACCACTCCAATGAATCCGCAGGCAAACTAAAGCGCTGACCCTGAATGTGCAGCCAATGTAGCCCCCCTAAGGAAATTGGCATGGAATCTACATAGCAAAACTCCCAAGTGGTTTACGCAAGACCTACATCAATCCAAGTGCGCCTGCAGACAATTGTAATGCAAATGGAGCCTCCGCAAATCCACCAAACCGCACCGCCTGCAAAAATACTGACACAACGTTCCACCAGAACATACGAGCCACCCAAAAAGCTGCATTTCAAGCATGCCTCAACACCAGCACTCGCAATATCAAAGAGCTCTTCATCCTTGTCAAAGAGTTCACGAACCGCAGGGCAGAAACCTCATCCATCCCTCCCTCCCAAGACCTCCGCAACGATCTTCCCCACCTTCTTTCACTGTAAGATCTGGGACATCTACAAAGGCTTCAGCATACAGAGCCCGCCTTCACCGCTCAGCACCATGGACCTTGCTCCCCCACCAGATACGAACTGCTGAACCACCATTACTGTAGAGGACACCCAAAGAATAATGAACTCCATCCACTTGGGAGCACCCTCAGATCCATGCCCTCATCACATCCTCAAGCTTGTCATTCCCATCATTTCACCAGAGCTTTGATGAACCATCAACCTATCGTTTAAGACTGACACATTCCCCTCAGACTGTAAACACGCAGAAATCCGTCCGCTACTCAAGAAACCCAAAGGCGACACTAGGGAGCTGAAGAATTACTGACCCATGTCTCTGCTCACTTTCCCAGCCAAGGTAACGTAAAAAGCCATCAACTAGGAACTCAAAGAGTTCCTCGAGAGACACCGTATCCTAGAACTTTCCCATTTCCGATCTGGAAGCAATCACAGCACCGAAACTGCACTTTTAGCCACCACCAACAACATACGCATCATACTGCACAGTGTAGGCACTGCCGCACTCAACCTTCTAGACCTCTCTACTGCATTTTAGACAGTCTCCCACTTCAGCCTCTGTGACAGGCTGCTCGACGCTGGTATCTGAGACAAAGACCTGAGCTGGATCTGGTCCTTCCTCACCAGAAGAACACAGAGGGTCAGACTACCACCATTCACATCAGAACTTAGACACTTGCTGCAGAGTGGCCCAAGGATCCACACACTGCCAGAAGCTTTTTAACCTCTACATGGCTCGCTCGCTAAGATCATCAAACACAAGGTAAAGATAGTCTCCTACGACAATGACACCCAACTGATCCTCTCCATGTCGGACGACTCTGCTCAAGCCAAGATTCATTTTCCCAATGGGAGGAGAGCAGTCTGCCCTTGGATGGACATCAGCTGCCTCAAGCTCAACTCAGACAAGAAATGCTTGTGATTGCCTACACCCCATTCTGCCTGGAACGACTCCTGGTGGTCCCCCCACTCATGTTAATGCCCCCGCCCACATTAACCAATTGCGTAACCTGGCCTTTACCCTTGGCTTCTCTATCAATAACACAACAAATTAACTCTGTCTCCTCAACAAGCTTACACACCCTCTGTAGGAAAATGCCTCCTTTTTGCAGTCCACAACCCCCACCTACCCCAAACACTTTTTTCCTGCTATTGATGCTGACTCTACTGAGTACTGAAGTGTGTTGAGATCCTGCTAACCAGGCCCCACCACCAGTGTTCTTTCAGTTAAAATGTACCATTATTTCCACAATTGGGACACCCCTCGCACACAGATAAGTCCCTGGTACCGACCTCCAGGACCAAGAGCCCCCTTCAGTGACACCATTTCCGACCTTGCAAGCACCTACGCCCTCGCCTCAACGGACTACATCCTCCTGGGAGATCTCAACTTCCACCTGGAGAACAACAACGACGCCAGCACCGCATCACTGACCAACAACCTCTCCAACCTCGGATTTAGACAACTGGTCAACACACCAACCCACATTGCCGGTCACACCCTAGACCCACTCTTCACTGCAAGCAACCACATCTCATTCAGCCACACCTCCGAACTCCACTGGACCGACCACCACTGCGTCCACTTCACATTCAAGAAAAACACCGAACACCACCGCACCCCACTACCGGCACACCGCCGCTGGGGAAAAGTCACAGAGGACCAACTAACCAGCACCCTCGCCAAGAACCCACCGTCTGACCCCACCGACCCGGACTCCGCCGCCATCAACCTCCAACAGTGGATCCTCAACTGCGCCAACACCCTCGCACCACTCAGGAGGCCCACCTTCAACCAAGAAAAGAAAAAAGCAGCCTGGTTCACAGACGAACTGATCACCTGCCAGAAACTCAAGAAAAAATGGCTTCTCGAGCGCACACCCGACAGCCTCGCAACCCACAAGGAAGCCACCCGCAAGCACCACCAACTTATCCGACTCGCCAAACGCTCCCACTTCACAGAACGCCTAAACAACAACACACACGACAGCAACGAACTCTTCTGCATCGTGAAGGAACTCTCCAACGTCAACGACGTCCCACCATCCCAGAAAATCTGCGACGCACTCTCCACCTTTTTCTACCAGAAAATCGCCGCCATCCACGACAGCCTCAACACCACACCTCCGCCAGACCCCACCCCCGACAACTCCTTCCACGCCGACCGCCTCACCACCTGGACCCACGTAGATGACGCCGAAACCCGAAAGACCATGAACTCCATCCACTCATGATCCCCCTCAGACCCCTGCCCACACCACGTCTACAACAAAGCCGACTCCACCATCGCCCCCCAACTTCGTAAGATCATCAACCTATCCTTCAACACCGCAACCTTTCCGGACAGCTGGAAGCACGCCGATATCCAAGCCCTCCTCAAGAAACCCAAGTCCGACCTTAACAACCTCAAAAACTTCCGCCCGATCTCCCTTCTCCCCTTCCCAGCGGTCATCGAGAAGATCGTCAATGCACAGCTCACCCACTACCTCGAAGACAACTCCACCCTAGACCCCTCCCAATCCGGATTCAGACGCAATCACAGCACCGAGACTGCACTCCTCGTCGCCACAGACGACATCAGACAGCAAATGGACAACGGCGAAACTTCAGCCCTCATGCTCCTAGACCTATCCGCCGCCTTCGATACGGTCTGCCACCGCACCCTACTAACTCGTCTCCACGAAGCCGGAATTCAAAACAAAGCCCTCAACTGGATCTCCTCTTTTCTCTCCGTCAGAACCCAGAGAGTTCGACTCTCACCCTTCCACTCCGAAGCCCCCAACCTCATCTGCGTCGTCCCCCAAGGCTCCTCGCTAAGCCCAACGCTGTTCAACGTATACATGGCACCCCTCGCACAGCTGGCCCGTCAGCATAACCTCAGCATCCTCTCCTACGCCGACGACACCCAGCTCATCCTCTCCCTTACTAAAGATCCACACACCGCCAAAGCCAACCTCCACGAGGGACTGAAATCCATCGGCGAATGGATGAGAAACAGCCGCCTGAAATTAAACTCCGATAAGACGGAAGTCCTCATCCTCGGCCTGGGACGACTCCTGGAGGCCCACCGCACCGGGTCCCCCATCTACTCCTGCCAACCACGCACGCAACCTCGGCTTCATCCTCGACTCCGCTCTCACCATGTCCAAACAGGTCAACGCAGTCTCCTCCTCCTGCTTCAACACTCTCCGCATGCTCCGCAGAATATACAAGTGGATCCCGACGGAAACCAGAAAAACAGTGATCCAGGCCCTCGTCAGTAGCAGACTTGACTACGGCAACACACTCTACACAGGCATCCCAGCAAAAGACATCAAACGACTCCAACGCATCCAGAACGCATCCGCCCGCTTGATCCTCGACATACCCCGCCGATGCCACATCTCCCACCACCTGAAGGACCTCCACTGGCTCCCCGTGGACAAGAGGATCACCTTTAAACTCCTCACCCACGCACACAAAGCACTACACGACGCCGGACCCACCTACCTGAACAACAGACTCAACTTCTATGTCCCCTCCCGCCAACTCCGCTCTGCCAACCTCGCCATCGTTCCCCAAATTCAACGCAAGACCTCCGGCGGAAGATCCTTCTCCTACCTTGCCGCCAAGACCTGGAACTCACTCCCGACCTCCCTGCGCCAGACCCAGTACCTCCTCACCTTCAGGAGACTCCTCAAGACATGGATTTTCGACCGATAGCAGCTGCCCCCTCCCCCCCAGCGCCTTGAAACCCTAACAGGTACATAGCGCGCTTTATAAATGTAATGATTGATTAATGATTGATTGATTGGCAAAATGTACCAGTGGTACCAAGGGCCCTGTGACCAGGGAAGGTCCCTAAGGGCTGCAGCATGTGTTGTGCCAACCTAAGGGATCCCTCACCTAACACAGGCACACTGCCACTGCAGTTGGTGTGTGTTGGTGGGGATAAAAAGGCAAAGTCGACATGGCATCCCCTTCAGGATGGCATGCCCACCAAATACTGCCTTGGCATACGTAAGTCACCCCTCTAGCAGGCCTTAATGCACCCTGCCTTAGGGCTTTATTCCACAGGTGAGGGCATAGCTGCATGAGCAATATGCCCCTACAGTGTCAAAGTCCATTCTTAGACATTGTAAATATAGTGTGTCCATATTAAGAACATGGTCTGTGGGTTTGTCAAAACGAACTCCACAGCTCCATAATAGCTACACTGAGCACTGTGAAGTTTGATATCAAACTTCTCCAAATAAGAAACCCACACTGATGCCAGTGCTGGATTTATTACAAAATGCACTCAGAGGGCATCTTAGAAATGCCCCCTGTATTTTACCCAATCCTTCAATGCAAGACTGACTGGTCTGTGCCAGCCTGCCACAGAGGGACTAGTTTCTGACCTCCTGGCGTGAGAGCCTTTGTGCTCTCTGAGGCCAGAAACCAAGCCTGCACTGGGTGGAGGTGCTTCACACCTCCCCTCAGGAACTGTAACACCTAGCAGTGAGCCACAAAGGCTCAGGCTTCGTGTTACACTGCCACAGGGCACTCTGGCTAGTGGAGATGCCCGCCCCCTGGACACAGCCCCAACTTTGGGCGGAAAGTCCGGCGGAGATAATGAGAAAAACAAGGAGGTGTCACCCCCTCAGCCAGTTCCACCCCTAAGTTGACCAGAGCTGTAGTGACCCCCTCCCCCTCCTTGGAAAATCCTCCATCTTGTTTTCGAGGATTTACCCAATAAGGATAGGGATGTGCCCCCCTCCCCAAAGAGAGGCACAAGGAGGGTGTAGCCATCCTCAAGGTCAGTAGCCATTGGCTACTGCCCTCCAGTTCTAACGCCCTCCTACACTCAGTATTTATGGGCGACCTTGAACCCAGGATTTCAGATTTCCTGAAAACCTAAAGGACTGCTTACCTCAAAACACCCGTGGAGAAGATGGAGACAACAACTGACTTGGCCCCAGCCCTACCTGCCTGTCTCCAGACTCAAAGAACCTGCAACAGCGACGCATCCTGCAGGACCAACGACCTCTGCCGACTCGGGGGACTGCCCTTCAACCCAAAGGACCAAAAAACTCTAGTGGATATGGGCTCTGTCAAACAACAAGGAAGAAACCATCTTTAAAGGGACACCCACCTCACTCCTGAAGCGTGAGTCCCCACCACTCTGCACCATCGCCCCCAGCTTGTGTCCAGAGAAACCAACACTTCAGCGTGGACCCCCAGGTGACTCCCAACGACGTGGCCACCCTGAGACAATCTCCCTGCATCCCCACGGTGAAGCCTGCAGAGAGAATCCAGAGGCTCCCCCTCACCGCAACTTCCTGGTAACAGAGACCCCAACGCCTGGAAGAAGCACTGCCCCTGCAGCCCCCAGGCCAGAGAGGAGCCAACTACTGGTCCAGAAGTGACCAGCAGGCGTCCCTCATCCTAGCCCAGTCGGTGGCTGGCCCAAGAAGAACCCCATGCCCTGCCTGCATCACCAGAGTGACCCCTGAGTCCCTCCATTGATTTCTATTCAAAACCTGACACCTACTTTGCACACTGCACCTGGCTGGCCCTGTGCGCCTGTTTGGGACACCCCCCAACCCAGTGCTCTACAAAACTCCCCGGGTCTGCTCCCAGAGGACGCAGGTAGTTACCTGCTAGCAGAGTGGAACCGGAGCACCCCTTTTCTCCATAAGCGCCTATGCTACTTTGACCTCTGCACTTGACCGACCCTGTGTTGCTGGTGCTGGGTGTTTGTGGTTGACTTGAACCCCCAACAGTTGGCTGTCTATGCCCTGGAGACTGAACTTGTAAGTGCTTTACTTACCTGCTAAATTAACTTGTACTTACTTCCTACAGGAACTGTGGAATTTTGCAGTGTCCTCTTTTAAAATAGGTTATTTACATATTTGCCAGAACTGTGTACCTTACTGTTTTCATTCCAAGTTCTATATTTGCTTATGCCAAGTACCTTACAATTTATGTACTTACTTGAATTCAGAATCTTGTGGTTCTAAAGTAAATTAAGAGAAGAATATTTTTCTATATAAAAAACCTATTCGTCTGGGGTTAAGTCATTGAGTGTGTGTTCATATTTACTGCCCGTGTGTGTACAACAAATGTTCCATTTAATACTTGTCTTTTAATTGAACATCACACGCAAGATAGAACATAGTGTGGCAAAATAATAGTCTTTCTTAGAACTGTAGTCTACAACTCTTTGTGTGGGCTCTTTGTCTCTTACCCACTATTATTCCTCAGTCTAGTGTGGTGACATACAGCCTGCTAGTCAATATGAGTCTTTAAAGTCACAACATAATCTGACTGAGGTCTATGCGTTTTTGTGCCCTCTGTTATAAAGTTTCAGTTTTAGACACCCACAGGCTCTGCACCAGAAAGTTCAAGCTTGTACACACCATGGAAGATCCACAGGCAGCTATAAAAATGTTCTGCGCTTGTGTGACTAACGCCGCAACATTTGGTGCTGGCAAGGAAGAGCAGGCTATTTGGGATCGGCTCTGGATGTGGATCTTTGCAGACTTGACGGTAAAGTGCCTTTGGCTTGGTATTTTTTATTTTTTCAGTGCCAAGGTTTTTGCTGACTAACAGAAATGGGAGGGAGTCATTGGGAGGAATGGGGATGGCAAAAGCAACAGCAGTGGTCATCTACGTTTAGAAACCTGCGAAGCTCATGACCTGTTGCTATGTTCATTCAGTGTCTGATGGAGAGCTAATCTTCCTTGCTCCAGCGGGTGTTTCCATCTCTCTTCTGCACACGCGCAGAGTAGGTTGTCCTACCTCCAGAGATAGGTTGTGGTTCTTTTTCATTTCTTTGTGCACAAAAAAAAACTAAAAGGTCCTTTTTTTTTGTGGTCAGTCAACAGCTACCTCCACAAAGACAATTTCTAATTGCACACCCTGGCTGAGGTGTTGTCAGTGCTCAAACAGGATACTTTATAGTAGTGCTGGACCTTCACAATGCTTATTCACACACCCGCATCCTGAATTTTTCACACATGTTAACTGTGTTTCAAAGTGAGCAAGTAGCTTTTTAAGTTTACTGTGATCCACTTTCGTGTCTTCACAAAACTGATGATGGTGGTGTCAGCTCATTGGCGTGGGACTATCGTCATCTTTGAGCACAAACAAAGGTTATCTTTCAGTGTTTCCAGCCTGTTTGCGGGTGCCTGACCGATCTTCCATGTTAGTCACCAGCTGTCGATATTATTTCAAGCAGCTTGTTTCACTAGCAGCCTAAACATGTTTTTTTAGAGCACACTGAAATCTTACATTTGTTTTTGGAGATTTTCTCGTGAACTCCATTTGAGCCTAATCACTATGGCCCTCATTACAACATTGGCGGTAACACCAAAGGTCAGTGATAAACTTGCGATAACACACCGCCGCGCTTAAAATACACTCTCTTACAAAACACAACCACATTGGACAATTCCAAATACACGCACCTTATACACATACACACACCACTCCCACATCACCCACAAACCCATACTACCTAAAATATTGACGAAGGCCAGAGAGACAGCACAGCAAAGATGACAACACCATACAGAGGCACAAAACACCATCACACACACATCCACGCACAAAACACCACACCCCTAAACATCACCTCAGACATCACCCACACCACCCCATGTTCACTGCAAAGACACCCCAGGTTTTCTGAGGAGGAGCTCAGGGTCATAGTGGAGGAAATCATCCGGGTAGAGCCACAGCTATTCGGATCACAAGTGCAGCACACCACCATAGCTAGGAAGATGGAGCTATGGCGCAGAATCGTGGACAGGGTCAGCGCAGTGGGACAGCACCCAAGAACACGGGATAACATCAGTAAGAGGTGGAACGGCCCACGGGGGAAGGTGTGTTCTGTGGTCTCAAGACACCACATCGCGGTTCAGAGGACTGGCGGCAGACCCCCACCTCCTCCCCCACAACTAACATGGGAGGAGCAGGTCTTGGCTATACTGCATCCTGAGGGCCTCACAGGAGTAGCTTGAGGAATTGGTAAGTCAAAGCTTTCACTACTTCATCCCCCACCCTACTTGCATGCAGTCACATACCCTCACCCCCCATCACTCCAACTCCTCACGGATGTCCCACTATCACAAACCACACATCCCAACACCAGTCCCTGCATGCAACAACAAAGCATGGGTACCCATCATAAATGCATGTCCACTGCACATACCCACACAGACCTTTAAACATCAAGCACACAAGCTCCTACACAGGAATGCAACCACTGGGGTACAGGGTCACCCACCCATTGCACACCATGGAACACACAGATAAACTATGCCTTTAAACCCCCTGCAGGACCCCTAACCAACGTCACCGGACAGGATGTTCCAGACATGTCCACTCCACCCACAGAAGAGGCCCACATTGATGACAGCAGCTCTGTCCAACTGGATCTAGATGACCAGCCCAGCCCATCTGGGACCTCAGGACAGTCGGTTCCCCTCACACTGGCAGAAGCCACAACAGAGCCTCCCCCTCTGGAAACACCAGCACCCACCGGGCCCATACCTCTGTCCCCATGACACGTCAAGCTGCAGTGTGTCCACCACTACAGGGAACTCAGGCTAACCCACCACCCCAAGAACAGCAGGGACCTGGGGTCATTGGCAGTGGGCACACGGTTCAGGGGACAGAGGCCCAGGAACACAGGGGAACTGGGAGGGCTGCTGGGCGACAGGGGGAGGACAGGCCTAGGGCACCCACTCTCCATGAGGCACTCCAACATCATGGGAGTCTACCACTATTCTCAGGAGACAATGGCAACAGTACTGTCCAAGTTTCAGGAGATCCAGCGGCTGCAGGAGGAACAGTATTTGGAGATCAGGGAGGAACTCGGATCCATCAGTACCACCCTGGGCACCATTGTAGGGGTGCTGAAGGAACTCGTGAACACCAGGAGGGACACTGTGGCACAACAAGGGGCCCCTGACACTAGCCTGGACGATGAACTGCCAACCGCTGGTGCTAGTAGACAGGGGCACCGCCACAGGACCTCGACACCAGCACCCCTCCCCCTGAAGATGGAGAACCACCCCGCAAGCGGTCCCTGAGATCTAGGACAAAGACAGAGCATGATGCCAAGACCCCCGTCAAGAAATGAGACCACCCTGATTGTCATCCTTCTGTCCCACTTTGTCACCCTGTCCATCCACCAACTGCCCCAGCTCCACTTCCTATGCCCCTTTGGACAATGCACCTGTGAAACAAATAGACTGGACTCTGCCATGGACATTCCTCCTCCATCACCCCTGACCATTTTACAACCCCCTCCACTATTTAGCACTTAAATAAACACACTTAAATCACAAAACAATCTGGATTCAGTCTGTGCTTTCACAAATGTGTATTTGCAATAACTGAGGAAAATAGCAATATCCATTGTATTGTCAGCATACCTATGTCACACAGCTCTAGTCCATGAGGAAACATAGCAGAGGTCACACAGTGGGACCCACATCTGTGAAATCGAAAGGGAAAGTGACAAATCAGGGTCCATACACTGGGTGAAAGTGACAGACAGATGAGAGGTAGAAAAAGTGTATCAGATGTAGCAGGCAGTGATGTCGTCTTACCTGTCTCTCACTGGAAGTATTGATGAATCACCTTGTTTCTGTTGTCGATTTCCTGTTCTGCTTCCTCGTCTTCACTATCCACAGGCTCCACAGCTGCCACAAGACCTCCTTCAGGACCATCCTCCTGGCTGTCGTCACAAAGCCAAGTTGTGCAGCATACAGCAGGCCACGATGATCTGGCACACCTTCTTTTGTGCGTAGAATAGGGAAACACCCGTCATGTAGGCACCTAAACCTGGCCTTCAGGAGGCCGAAGGTCCTCTCTATAACCCTCCTAGTTCGCCCATGTGCCTCATTGTAGCGTTCCTCTGCCCTTGTCCTAGGATTCCTCACTGGGGTCAGTAGCCATGACAGGTTGGGGTAGCCAGAGTCATCTGCAAATGTTGTTACAACTGTTAGACACACACTTACCCTTAGGGGCAACCCCATTCCCAGACACCTAGTCACACTGTATAGGGTCCATGTCCTCACCTAATAGCCAGACACAGTGCCTCTGGAGTTGCCCCATCACATAAGGGATGCTGCTATTCCTCAGAATGTAAGCGTCATGCACTGATCCAGGAAACTTGGCATTCACATGGGAGATGTACTGGTCGGCCAAACACACCATCTGCACATTCATTGAATGGTAGCTCTTCCAGTTTCTGTATACCTGTTCACTCCTGCGGGGGTGGGGGGGCCAAGGCCACATGTGTCCCATCAGTGGCACCTATGATGTTGGGGATATGTCCCAGGGCATAGAAGTCACCTTTCACTGTAGGCAAATCCTCCATCTGAGGGAGCACGATGTAGCTGTGCATGTGTTTCAGCAGGGCAGACAACACTCTGGACAACACGTTGGAGAACATAGGCTGGGACATCCCAGAGGCTATGGCCACTGTCGTCTGAAAAGACCCACTTGCCAGGAAATGGAGTACTGACAGCACCTGCACTATAGGGGGGATACCTGTGGGATGGCGGATAGCTGACATCAGGTCTGGCTCCAACTGGGCACACAGTTCATGGATTGTGGCACGGTCCAGTCTGTAGGTGACAATTACATGTCGCTCTTCCATTGTCAACAGGTCCACCAGCGGTCTGTACACCGGAGGATGCTGCCATCTCTCACCTGCCCCAGCGGACATACTCTGTGGAGGAGAACAGCGAGCAGAGGGTCAGCCAACACTGATGTACGAAAACACAACTTTATTGCACATATTTTTCTATCCGATATGTGCCTGTCTGTGTGTATGCAAGGCCTAGGTATGTGTGACGCATTTAAACATAATGCCATGTGGCCCCCTGAAATTGCGGCTGCCTGACCTGTAAGGTGGGACAATGGGATATAAGGGAACTGCGCTGGCGTTGTACACCGTCGCAGTAGGCGGGCGAAGACCGCGGCGCAATCCTGCATTGGTTAACATTGGGCCCTATGGGTCCCAGGAGCCAATGACGATGTACGCTGGCGGTGACGGTACGCACCGCAGCGGACATGACTGCCTTTTTCTATCTGTTCACTCACTTGATACCTGATGTTCAACAGGAGATGACCTACACTGCAAGTGCTGCTGTGACCTCAGTCTGGAAGAGACAATAGCTCATGTGCCTGGGGAAAGGGCCCCTGCCTTCACCACGGAGGAGTTTGAGAAACTAGTGGATGGGGTCCTCCCCCCGTACACGCTGCTCTACGTTCCTCCAGACAAACAGGTAAGTACACTGTGAGCATGCTGTATGGGCAATGCCTGTGTGGATGGAAGATGGAAGGGGAGAATTAGGCGTGCATGAAACGACGGTGAGTGTATGTGTGTCATGGCAAGAGTAGGAATGCGGGCCAATGACTGTGACGGTGCGGACGGTTATATCTTCTCCTTTTCCCCTGTCCTATTCCTGTAGGTCAGCGCCCACCAGAAGAAGGATATTTGCCGTGCCATCGCCAAGGAAGTCAGGACCCTGGGTGTCCACCACAGACGTAGCACCCACTGCCGGAAAAGATGGGAGGACATTCGCTGCTTGAGCAAGAAGATAGCGGAGGCCCAGCTGGTGATGGCCTCTCAACTTGGGGGGGGTGGGGGGGGGTGTGGGGGGGGTGCCCGTCGCACCATGACTCCCCTGATGTTCCAGATCCTGGCGGTGGATGGGCGCTTGAGAGCATCACAGCAGCCACAAAGGGGATGAGTGTACACTCATTCAGCTGATTCAGCGCACATTGGAGGTGTCTGGTTGGGGGAGGTGGGCTGTGGGTACCCCTTGGCCAGCACGAGTTTTGTAGACATGTTCCCTCCGTAAGGCATGCTATGTGGCACCCCACCAGTGTTAAGAGCCATCTACACCTAGTCAGGCTCCTGTGACTCATGTGTGCAGCAGTCGGGCATAGGCCTTGTACCCCATGTCCCTGTGATTAAAAGGAACTCTAAGTGCCTGGCGTAGTGCAGAGGGCTGCTGTGTCTGTAGTGTCCGCCAACTGTAGCGGTATTGCATGCACTGAACATGTCTTTCTTCTGTCTTCCACACCTTTTTGTGGTCTACCTGTTCTTGTGTGCATTAGCATCATCAGGCAGAGGAGCAGTGGCACCGGAGCAGGAGGGAGCTGCATCCCACATGGCCCTGGAGGGCGAAACAGCGGAGTCGGAAGGCACCAGTGGGACGGCGGGCGAGGGGAGTTCCACGGCGGGGACAGGAGCTGAGACCAGCGACACGGACTCCTCCTCTGATGGGAGCTCCCTTGCAGTGGCGGGCCCCTCTGTGCCCCCTGCATCTACAGGTACAGCCGCCACCACCACCACACCACCCCCCCACCAGCACCTCCCTCACAGCAGCACCTCAGCCCCTGCCCCTGTCAGCCCTGCTGCCCTCAGTGAGGAGGCCATTGACCTCCTCAGATCCCTCACTGTTGTGCAGTCTACCATTCTGAATGCTATCCAGGGTGTAGAGAGGCAGTTGCAACAGACAAATGCATACCTGGAGGGCATTCATTCTGGTCAGGCAGCCCAACAGCGAGCTTTTCATACGCTGGCCTCAGCACTGATGGCAGCCATTGTCCCTGTGTCCAGCCTCCCCCCTCCAACTTCCTCCACCCAGACCTAATCCCCTGTACCTCAGCCTATCCCAAGCACACCATCAGACCAGCATGCACACACCTCAACACACAAGGGTAGCTCTGGCGAACATAAGCACCACACATCCCACAGGCACTCACACAAGCATCATACCCATGCAGACATACCAACATCCACTACCTCCACTGTGTCCCCTTCCTCCTCGTCTCCCTCATCCCTCCCTGTCACGTCTCCACTCACACCTGCATGCACTACATCTTCAGCCACTACGTCCATCACCACACACCGCTCATGTGCACTCACCACCCACTACCAGTCACACATCCCCAGTTTCCTCTCCCAGTGTGTCTGTGAGCCCTCCTCCCAAAGTACACAAACGCAGGCACCCACCCACCCAACACCCATCCACCTCACACCAGCCTCCAGCCCATGCACCTTCACCCAAATTCAGCAGATGTACACCTCCTACAACCACTACCTCTTCCTCCACTCCCAAACCCCCTCCATCTAGCCTTCCCAGTGTGTCTAAAACTTTTCCTGTCAAACCTTGACCTCTTCCCCCTCACCTCCCCCACCCCTTCCGTCCCCTATGGCACGGCTTTCCAGGTCACAACCCAGCACCTCAGCCACCACATCAACGGGAACAGTGGTGCCAGCAGTAACCGGCTTCTGGAGTGCACCAAGCAGCAGGGCAGCCAGTGTGCCAAGGAGCCAGACCACAGACAGTCCCCCACCTCAGAAACATAAGAAGTTGGCCAAAGCCCGGAGGGAGAAGGGCAAAACACCTGCCACCAAGGGCTCTCCCAGGACTACAGTTGGGAGTGTGAAGACAGCTGCGCCACCATCCAAGGTGGGGAAGGGGCACAGAAAGAAAGGGAAGTCGCCGCCAACCTGCACGGTGGACAAGACTGCTTCCCAGGACACCGCAGCCACCATCACTGCTTCCCAGAACACCGCCACCACCAGCACCGCTTCCCAGGACACCGCCGCTACCATCACCGCATCCCAGGACACCGCCGCCACCAGCACGCTCACTGAGCCACCCACCAGTACTGCAGGCCAATGAGCGCCGCAAGCACCGCCGCTACTGAGGCTGCCACAATCACCGCCAGTGGACACGCCACATATGCCAGTGGCACCACCGCAGATATGGCTGCCATCCTCCGTGGTCAGTCGTACGAAGCTGGTGGTCAGTTTCAGGGGCCTGGACAGCTTCCATGGCCCACCGTGAGTGGAGATTTACATCCACTACCTCTGTCCTTGGCAGGATGAAGCACGCTGGGCACCAAGCCCCCTCCAGAACCAGTGGAGATTCACATCCACTACCTCAGTCCTTGGCAGGATGAAGCACGCTGGGCACAAAGCCCCCTCCAGAACCAGTGGATAAAAGCACTTACTACCTCAGTCCTTGGCAGGATGAAGCACTCTGGGCACAAACCCCCCTCCAGAACCAGTGGAGACTGTTATTCACTTGTGAGACTGTGGCTTTGCACTCCCCAGGATGCAGTAGTGGGCAAACCACTCACTGAAAAGACTTGTGAGACTGTGGCGTTGCACTCCCCAGGATACATCAATGGGCATGGAGCCCCCTCATGGATCTGGCGTTGTGCACTCATCCGGCTGAGGTGCCCCCCCTTCCCTTCCCCCTGAGGTGCCTGTTGTATTTCGATCTGATGCCCCTGCAGTGTTCGCTCCGTTTTGATTGGATATCTTGTGTGGGCCTCGCCCATGCATTTTGGGCCCAGTGGTCCACGGACTATGTATGTGCAGCACATGGACTTTAATTCTTGGTGTATATATTTGTTAATAGTGTGTATATATATGTATGAGTACTGGATTTTTATTGATCAGAATCGTTACAATCATTTCCATTGTCCTTGCATTCTTCCGGGGGCCTTGGGGGGTGTAACTGTAATGTATCAACATGTATTTGTGTGTTTGTGTGTGTTGTAGTGGGTGAGGGGGGGTGTGTGTGTGTGTGTGTCGCGTGTGTGTGCGTGTGTGCGTGTGTGTGTGTGTGTCACTCTTTTCCCTCCCCCCCTCCCCTGTGTCGTAGGTGCAGTACTCACTGTGGTCTTCGCCGCTGGCGTTCGTGCTCCTGGTAGAGGAGCAGGAAGACAATGGCTGGTAGAATATGGAGTTCCGGCTCCATGGCATCCTGGTTCCTCGTATGGTGTGTAGAGGTGAGCATTTTTCCTTCCAAGTTCTTTTTCCGCCGTGTTTTTGTTCGCGTTGAATCCGCCCCTGAAAAGGTGGCGGATTGGCCTCTCATGATACTGTGGGCGGTATATTGTCTTCCGCCTCTCTGTTGGTGGTGACCACCATGCTGTTTGTTTGTACCACTGTGGCGGTCGGAGTGTTAAAGTGGCTGTCTATGTTGGCGGTTTCCGCCACGGTTGTGATTACATTTTTTTTTAACTGTTGGCTGTTTTACCGCCTCTTTAACACCGACCGCCAGGGTTGTAATGAGGACCTATAGGTTTGTTGACGATACAATATTCTTTTTTTTTCCGTAATTACTTCTTACATAAGGATTAACAAGCATCTAACCCTCTCTGTAGCCACACGTTTAACTACCATCTATTGAGGCAAGCTGGTTCTCTTTTTCCAAAAGTGTTCACTCTTTCACGTTGGTCTAAATATTGTCCTGACAACTTTTTCTCTACCTCCTCATTCTTACATATATTTGACCCACAGCGGACATTAATTGTACTAAACAACGCTAAATGGATGATCAGCTTTTCATTTGCTTAATTGCTGTGAAAATTAGGCAAGCTGATGAGAGAAGAGGACCATCTCCAACTATCTTTTTCTTCCTATTAAAAGGTGCAATGCCTTGGCGAAGAAGCAGACTTCTGATGGCTTAGGTGCTCCTCCTACCAGTGCTGAGGCAGCTACTGTGGAGAGATATTCTTATGGTATCCATTCTCAAAAAACGAATGTGTGGGTGCAAATTGTCAATTAGAGGAACACATTATTTACCTTTGTTAACGTATATTCATCCATGTGATTTTATTTTTTTACTATTACGATGTTTAGATTTTCTTCAGTTTATATTTATTTTGTTATTGTAAAGAACAATGGATGCTACAAAGTACAACCGGATTCTGAATTTTATATACACAGTAATGTGTACCCTGATGATTTCAGTAAAATAATGAAGCATGGATTACGGAGACTTTCCCAAAAAATCACCATTGATGGTAAGTTATTTTTCAAATTACTTTGGAATTAGAAAATTGTTATACATTCATACAATTTACTGTACTTGTTTGAATGAAGCTTCATGAATTGGTGATCCTTTCAATTATATTGATCTACCTACTTATGTGTTAACAAATATTGTTTAGTCTGATTCATTTCATTATATTTTATTTTTTTAAATGATTGTTAGCGTGTGTGTATATATATATATATATATTACGTGCTTTTAATTTGTCTCTCGTGCAACATCTGCAGTAAATAGAAATCATCCTTTAAACGTTCTCATGTTTGTTTGGCAAATTAGGTGAAAAGGTGTTCTTTGTAGGAAAGAGGAAGAAGGCACAAGTTATCGTTGGTGAAGAATTGGCAAAACACATTTTTAATAAGTTACATTCTTCACTAATTGGAGGTTACTCTGGAACTAACAAAACTAAAAAGAGTATTGGCAGCCATTTCTAGTGGCCAAACATGACTGATATTGAACAGTGGGTGAGTTATGTGTTGCTAATCTTTCAAAATAACTTCTAGGTAAAACATTTATTTTCTTTTATGTTTTTATTGAGACATACTTGTAAAGCTATTGTTAGGCAAGTTTTTCATTCCTAATAAAGGTATTTTTGCACACATCAGTCATTTGAGCAATCAGACGCTTTTAAAGGGCGGCTTATAGCATGATCTGCATTCCAAGACAGATCTAGTCTCTGAGAGGGAGATGCCCACCCCCAGACCCCATCTGGCACCTGGATATTCAGGAACATTAGCTATGTAGGAGGCATTTTGCATTTCGAGGCTGGACACACCCCTTGGGTGACCAGCCCGAAATGGACACAGCCTAGGAAATTCTACTTGTGTCTGGTGGAATTTAGGACCTCTGGACATGGTGTTGCCCACTCCCCACAGAAAGTGGTCATCTACAGGGTGTTGTGACTCCAGGGTATGTAGCTGTAGCAAAGTACCCTTATTGTGGCATGGTTACCTCCACTTTTTGCTTGTCAGTATGCTAACCAGGACCCCAGTTACTGTGCACTCCCCCTGTACATTTGTTTGCTATGACTTCACACCTCCCACATTTGCATACTGGTGCCCCCATGTAAGTCCCTAGTATATGGTGCCCAGAGTGGGGAGACACCAGGGGTTCCCCACGGGCTGCAGCATGTTATGCCACCCATGGGGACCTATGTAAAATGTGTTTGCAGGGCTGGCATTGCAGCCTGCATGTAAAGGTGCATGCACCCTTTCACTGAAGATCACTGCACCAGGTCCCTGTAAGTCACTCCTAAGGCAGGGCCTCCTAGCCCAGAGGGCCTGCTGCAAGTACCGATGTCGGAGGGCACCCCTGCATGAGCAGAGATTCCCCCACAGACTCATCTCCATTTTCCTGGACTTCATTAGTGCGGGAATGACATTTCACGTGTGTACTGGACCTTTGCCAGCTACATAAGGGTAACTTTGAACATGGGCATGTTTGTTATCAAACATTTCCGACTTGTAGTCCAGGAAGGCAGAACAAAAGAATTACCTTTAGGTGACGGAGGCAACACCCTTTGCCTGTGGGTAGAAAAAAGGTGTTAAATGACTTGGGAGGGGTAGCCTCGCCAAGCCACTGGTATGCTTTGATGGCCACCATTGGTGCCATCCTTTCATAAAACCAATCTGCATCAGTTGAGGGACCCCTAATCCCTGCTCTGTCCTGGAACTGAACAATGGAAATGGGAATGACCACTCCCCTGTCTATCACCACCCCAGGGTTGGTGCCCAGAGCTCCTCCAGATGGCCCTTTGATTCTGCTATCTTGACCTTAGGGAGGGCAGATGCCTCTGGGGGCATCTTAGTGGTCATGTGGTTAGGTGACCAGTTCCCTTTCCAGGGCTATTTAGGGTCTTCCTCATGGGTGGGTTCCCATATTCGACATGCAAGACTCCAGCAGGAATCATCTGCATCGTTTACTGAAACATCTGGCCTCTCGAACCGCAGCTGGACTCCACAGGGACCTACAGTCCGCATCTACAGCTACGCCTCTGCTCTCCAACATTGTTTCTCTGACTTCTTCTAGCAACTGCAACATTTCCCCGGCTGTGCATCATATGAGGGTGGCGAGTCTTCAGTCTGCCCTAAGAAGCAAACTTCCCGTGGAATGAAAGAGTCGCTCCTGTGCATCTGCAGGCATTCTGCTGCAATGATGACCGGCTGCATGGATCTCCTCTTCTATGGAACTGTGTGGATCCTGCATCACAGTTGGTGGTCCTTTGCGTCCTTCCTACCAGCTGTCCAACTTGGGTGAAGGTAGGACCTTCCCTTCTCCATGCATAGTGTCTCTTGCAACTGGCAAGGCTTGATGGCACCGCCTCCAGGGGAACTTCAGTCTTTGTGTTGCTGCTGTCCACATTACTCTTCCCTGTGACGCTCAGCCCTTCGCATGGTTATTCAGCGACGTGGGACTCCTTTTTAAGTGTCCTGCATGGGCCTCACCGTGACTCCTGTGCTCCTTGCCTGCGAGTCATCTGTGTGGGCTGCATCTTCTTCTTTGGACTCTCCGCACTGCTGAGGGTCGCTAGGGACATCCCCTGTGGGTTTAGTTCCCTCTCCCCCTCCCTTGGCCTTCCTGGTCCCCAACAGCTCCACTGCTAGCAACTGTGATATTTTCCTTTTTCAGGTCTTGTATGTGTTTTTTTTTCACTCCACAGTCTGACTGCAATCCTTCATCCAGCGTGGGACGTCGACCGCATCAGCCAGGAACTCTTCACCTGCCCCAGTGTTGACCGTCTTCTTTCCACCGTCGACAAACTCCTGCATCCACCTAACACCAACACCACCCCACCCCACCCCCACTCCCCCTGGTCTAGAGTTCTGTCTGCTGTTTTTCAGTGTTCTCAATTGCTTTTTAAGCCTATTCCTGATTGTTACTGTACATGTATAGTATGTTTACTTACCTACAATTAGAGTATTGCCTAACTAGTGTTTGTGTTTGTATTACTCTAATAAAGAGCCTCTATTTTCGTAGCACTGAGTGCCTTCTTTCATTTGTGTAAGTGCTGTATGACTACAGTGGTATTGCATGAGAGCTTTGCGTGTCTCCTAAATAAGCCTTGGCTACTTATCCACAGCTACCTTTAGAGAGCCTGGCTTTCTTGACACTGACTCCACCTCACTCATAATGGATACATGGACCTTGTAAAGGGTGATCATACCATAGGTAGTTAGCACACACCAAGCCAGATTCCCACAGTACTCCAGTGATTACTACACTTCACACTCAATACCGGTTCCCCTAAATTTATTATTTAGGGGAACCACTGATACAAGATTGTAGGAAGATGGCTCTGGATATGCTATATCAAATTCAGATATAGGGCCTCATTATGACCCTGGCGGGCGGCGGAGGCCGCCCGCCAGGATCCCGCCCTCCAAATTACCGCGCCGCGGTCAAAAGACCGCGGCGGGTATTACGAGTTTTCCCCTGGGCTGGCGGGCGGTTCCAGTAAAACCGCCCGCCAGCCCAGGGGAAAACGACCTTCCCACGAGGATGCCGGCTCGTAATCGAGCCGGCGGAGTGGGAAGGTTCGACGGGTGCAGTGGCACCCGTCGCGTATTTCAGTGTCTGCAAGGCAGACACTGAAATACTTTTCGGGGCCCTCTTACGGGGGCCCCTGCCGTGCCCATGCCATTGGCATAGGCACGGCAGGGGCCCCCAGGGGCCCCGCGACCCCCCCTACCGCCATCCTGTTCATGGCGGCTTTCCCGCCATGAACTGGATGGCGGTAGGGGGGGTCAGAATCCTCATGGCTGCGGAGCGCGCTCCGCAGCCATGGAGGATTCCAAAGAGCAGCGGAAAGTCAGCGGGAGACCGCTGACTTTCCGCTTCTGACCGCGGCTGAACCGCCGCGGTCAGAATGCTCATTGGAGCACCGCCAGCCTGTTGGCGGTGCTCCCGTGGTCGGTGGCCCTGGCGGCCACCGGCCGCCAGGGTCAGAATGACCCTCATAGTCTGTACAGGGATTCACCGGAATTTAGAGGCAACAAATATGATACTAATGCTGTTTTGTTGTACTGTGGTCGATCAGTTAAGCTTATCAGATGGTAGTGCAAAGCATTTTTTGTACACACAGGTAATAAATGAAGCATGCTCTCAAAGCCCTAATTTCAGGGCAATTCTTTTTAGATACAAAAACTTGTTTTTGTCCATTTATTTCTAGAACCACAAGATTCAATTTTCAAGGAAAGCACATTTACAAGTAAGTATCCAAAATATGTATCAATACCTATTTGTTTTAATTTGGCAATATAAATGGCTTATGTGAATATAGCAAATATGTTTTAAAAGTTGACACACTGCAATTTTCAGGAACAGTTCCGTAGGGAATAAAAGAAAGTACAGTTATGGCGGTAAGTACCAGACCTACAGTTCCATTCTCTGGGGGTTATAATACCATGGGTCTGAGTTTGAGTTAGTGCCAAGCACCCTCCACCAGCCACACGGGACTGGCTTTATGCAGAGGTCAACGTTGCTGCCGGTTTTTACAGTGGGAACCTATGGAGACTGGGGGCACTCAGAATCAGGCCTGCTTCTAGGTAAGAAGCCTGATCATTTGAGGCTCACCACCAGGTGTTAGAATTCCTGCAGGGTGGAGGTGTGAAGCACTGATACAGTGTCGGCTTTGTTTCTGGCCTACGAGAGCACAAAAGCCCTCACCCCATGGAATCAGAAACTTGTCTGTTCGTGGTAGGCTGTCGCAGACCCGTCAGTCCTGCATTAAAGGAATGGGTAAATACAGGGAACATCTCTAAGATGCCCTCTGGGTGCATGTTTCAATAAAACCAGCACTGGCATCAGTTTGGGTTTATTGTGCTGACACGTTTGATACCAAACATTCTAGACTTTAGTTTATGGATCTGTGGAATTCATAATGACAAACTCCCAGCCCATATACTTAAAATGGCCCCACTAGACTTACAATGTCTAAGAATGGACTTAGACACTTAGGGGCATATTGTTCATGCAGGTATGCCCTCACCTATGGTATAGTGCACCCTCCCTTAGGGCTGTAAAGCCTGCTTGAGTGTTGAATTACGTATACCATCGGCAGTGGTTTGTGGTGTGGCACACTGAGAGGTGCAATGTCGAATTTGCCTTTTTCTCACCACCAGCGCGCACAAGCTGCAATGGCAATGTGCATGTGCTAGGTGAGTGGTCCCCAGGGTGGCATAAGTCATGCTGCAGCACTTGGGGACTTTCATTTAACAGGGCCCTTGGTACCATGGGTACTTTTTACAAGGGACTTAACTGTGTACCAAGGGTGTGCTGTTGTGTGGACACAATGCTGCAGTTTTGGGAAAGCACACTAGTGCTGGGGCCTGGTTAGCAGGATCCCATCACGCTCTGTCAAGTTATCACCAATATCAGACAAAAAGTGGGGGGCAACCATGCCAACAAGGGCACTTTCCTACACAGATTCTCTGACTTTCTTCCATGACACAAAAGGAGTGTGTAACAAGACTGCAAAACCATAGACCTAAGAAGCACGACTGACATGGTGCCAAGCCTGCTGCGCCTGGCCCTTGAGGAGCATCTGACCTGTCCTGCCACTGCAGGTTCAAAAAATCAGGGAGCGCTGTCCGTGCTTCACAAATCACCAAGAAGAACTCTTTTGGATTACAGGAGCTGCTGCCCTGCATCTGCAGGCACTCAAGGAAGAACCATGAGGACCTTGACTGCCAAAAACCCAACACTGGGCAACATCACTGCAGCTGAGATGCCTAGCCTGAGTTGAAGTGGTCCAGTGGTGTCACCATGGTCCCCAGGCTGTTCAGACACAGCCTACCCAGAGCTTACCCTATGTGGACTTCCTGACAGCGTTTGCAGCCTGATTATGCAGACCGCTAGCAAAAGTGAGTGACAAAGACCCCATGTCTCAGGACACCTCTGCACCCGTCTGCCCTGGGCCTAGGAGAAGAGGACCAAGGCTGTCCCCACATCTCTCTGCCTAGTGAGACCTGAGGCCACTTGTTGGCTTGTTCAGACTAAACCCCAAGTCCATGTCTATAGACTGTTTCTGCGGGGCTCCTTACAACCACAAGGAACTCCAGCACCAGACCTGATGCGAGAAAACACCACTGCACCTGCACCCAACAGCCTGAGGTGAAGTGGATCGGTGGTGTCCCTACGTGCCTAAGGGTCTCAAGGTTCGAAACCCACGTGGGTTCCTCTGATGTGGACTCCCAATCCATCCCTCAAACAACTTTGTGACCAAACCGGTCCCCATAGACTTACATGGGGCACTTGACGCTGACCTGTACCCATGCACCCTGCTGCCTGAGGTGAATGGTCTGTGTGGCCGAAGTCCAGGAGATTGATCACGTAAGTCGCTTTACTATACCTGTATGCAGTGCTAGTTCTTCCTTCATAGGATAACTTTACCACATCTGAAAACTGCACTGTATCAAGTTTTGCAAGCTGTAAAAATTCATAAATCAAAATATCAGACTTTATATAAAAGTACATGTTATTTGTATAAATTGGTGTGATTTCTTTCAGTGTGTGTCTCACTTACCGTAGGAGTCGCTTGACCACACTACCGAAAAAAGGAGCATTTGGGATGTAATTTGTTCCTCTGATTGCTTTGACTTTTTGCGCAGTGTACCTCGTTTTGGTTCACTATATATGCTGCTTCCTACAATACTCACATACTCATGCACCCAGTAATACACCCACAGAGGCACTCGTGAACTCACACAGACCTGCTCAGAGAATCCCCAAGCACTCACACTCACTGAGGTACTCATGCGCACACTCACAGAGCCACTCAGACTCAGCGACTCGTGCACCAACTGAGTCTCTCAGACCCAAACAGAGACCGGTAACTCCGCTCTGCACAAGTTGCCCTTGCTGCCACCCCTAGAATTGGTAACAATGCAGCCAGAGGGAGATCCTTTTCCTACATCGCAGCACAGACCTGGAACATGCTACCTCGCCAACTCAGTCAGTCCCCCTTTGTAGGAAGCTCACTCTTTATATACTATGTCAAAATGACATGCACAGACTCCAGGTGTTCCACAGAGGCTAAAGTAGATACTACAAATGCATTTGTTCTACACACAGACACAATAGAAGAAGCACACACTTAATGACTGAACTACAGACCAATAGGTTTTTATATAGAAAAATAAATTTTGTTTATTTCTAGAATCACAAGATTCTCTTTGCATGTAATTACATCAATAGATATTATTTCACATATATATCAATAATAATACTTTGAATGGAATTCATATAGCATACAGTTTTTGAATAAATGCCAATAAAGCTATTTTAAATGTTGACACTGCAATTTTCAGGACACATCCTTGGGGAAGAAACTAAAGCACAGTTTTAGAGGTAAGTACTTGACTTACAGTTTCAGTCTCTGGGGCTTAGGAAGTCCACAGCTGGGGGTTTAAGTGAACCCCAAGCTCCCAGCAACACTGGGCCGGTCGGGTGCAGAGGTCAAATTTGAGCCATTTTAAAGCTGGCTCCTATGGAGACAGGGTGCACTCTGAATCAGATATGCCAGAAGATAAGTACCTGTTCTTTGGTGGGCAGACCTGGGGGTAGGAGGGGGAGGGTTAGAGGGGCACTGTTGGGGCCACAAGGAGGCATCAAACGCACACCCTCAGTGGCACTATGGCAGCTGGGTGCAGGAAGCGAACAAGGCATTGGGTTTCCAATAGATCTCTGTGAGGAGACCCCGGGGTCACTCCGATGCTGCATGTGAGGACCAGGGGGTCCCCTGGAGCAAACCCTAAGCTAGACAGGGAGGAATGTACCTGTGCTGGAGGTCGGGTTCTCTGGGGGCTGCGGGTGCAGTGGTCTTTTAGGCATCTGTAGGAGGCTGGCCTTCTATGCAGTGTGCAAAACTAGGCACACTATGCAGTGGGTCCAGGCGACCACACTTTGGTTTCCATGAGCAAAAATGAGACCACTTGATTCTACAATTTTTAAGGTAGCTGGTCGAGCAGTTAGGCTAATGCAGGAGATTTACTAAACATTTGTTGTGCTCACAAAACCAATCATGCAGCACATGCACTCAATGAATAACTCGAGACCAGAGTTTATAAAAATACTTCAGTTTTATTTAATTTTTAAGACCAAGATCTTTCAAATACTTTTTTTTAGATATTAGTTTTAAAAGTTGTAATAAAGTTAGTTTTTCTGCGCATAATTACGCATCATTGGAATCAATGTACAGTTACCATTCAAAATCGTACAATTAAGTTACCAGTCTCTTTTGTGTTTTTTTTTTTTTTTTCTTTTTTTGCAGGGTGGTCGCAGCAGTCAGTAGGCACCTTGCACCAGCCGGAGAGCCTCTTGCGGCTCCCGTTTCTGGCGGGAGCAGTGTAGGAAATGCTTTTGGCACAGGGCCACTTGGAAAAGATGGTTTCTGGGGGTCCCCTTGGGCAGTCGAGGTCGCAAGGGTTTGGGGATCAGTGGGAGCACAGCTGGTTCCTTGCTGCGGGCGCAGAGCGGCCAGATGCGGGGTGAGATCCAGAGCTGTGCGCAACTGAGTCCTTTTGGAGGTGAGTCTCTCTGGCTGCTTACAGGACACTGTGAGCATTCTGGTGGTAGGTCCCAGGGTGTTATTAAAGTCCCTCTACAGGAGCTTCCTCCTGATCCTTTCAGCTCCTGAGGAGCTGGTTTGAAGTTGTCCCAGGGAATTGGCGTAACTCGGCCACTGGAGGGCACAGTGCCACCAATCTTGGCACACTTGTAGGTCACGTCCGGGGCGGTAGTTAGTGTGTCGTGGGGTCCGGCTGCAAATTCCGGTTGTGGACATATCGGCTAGCCAGTGAAGCGACCTTCACTGGCTTATTGGATCTTGCTTGGTTTTTGAGTGGTGCCTCCACTCAAAAGGGATATCTGGGGTGATTCTTTAAGCCTGGATATTACCTGGGTTTCTTGGGCTCGGTCCAGTGTCCAGCTCCTCCACAGCAGCAATTTGCAGGTCCTGGGTGCAGCAGGCAGGGTTTGGCGCCTTTTCTTGTGCAACAGGTCTGTAGTTCTCTTGCTTTGGATCTTCTTTGGTGCAGGTCTTCTTTGTATTTTGAAATCTGATTTCTTGTTCTAGGGATGTCCAATAAATACAGAATTTAGTGGGCGTTCTAGGGGAAACCTGGTAATGTCCAATGGGACACTTACCTATGGGTGGCTCCACCCACTTTAGTGTCCACTTCCTTTGAGAAGGGTGACTTCCCTAAACTTGATTGGCCAGTTTCCTTCATTTCAAGAAGTAGGAAACTGAATTTGAGGGTCCACTTCGCAGACAACACCTTAGAGGTGGTGCATGCTAGGCCGCCACTCCTAATCTTTGTGTGGTTTCCCACCTTTGCTCACTCAAAAAGTGGGTGTTTTGCAAAGTGGCAACCCCTCAGATGCTAGCAGCAGGCCTGGAGGCTCGAGTTTCAGGGGCTGTAGCCCTTTGAAGCTCACTACCGGGGTTTTGCACATTCCTGGGGGAGTGGGTGGTTAGCTCCTCCACCAAGGGAGGGCATTGGTTTACGAACCAGGGAGACTGGGCTCTCCACCAAGGTTTGTATATGGACTGTGTGGGTGTGGCAGGCTGGATGAAACCAGTCAGAAAATATGCCAGGATAGTTGCTTTTGCAGGGGACACCTCTAAGGTGATCCCTGGGTACATTTTATTATAAATCCAGTACTGGTACCAGTTTGAATTTATCATTCGGAGTGGTTTGATACCAAACAACCCAGGGTTCAGAGTAGCCAGTATATTGCTGGGAATCTCGTGTTGGCCAGTGTCCAGCACATACATTAAAATGGCAGCTCTATTCACTCACTATATCCCAGGTTTGCCAGGGACACCGTGGGAACATACTGCTCATTCAGATGTGCCCTCACATATAGTATGGAGTATCCTGCCTTAGCTCTGTAAGGCCTGCTATAGGGGTGTCTTACCCATAGTTAATGCAGTGTACGGTGGACCGGGCACACAGGTAGTGTGCCAAGTAGAGTTTGTATTTTATGTTTGCAGCAGGAGACTCTGTCTGCTATGGCAGTGCTGTGCACATCTTGATGCATGTCCCTTGAGGTTGTCACAATCAGTGCCACTGCCACCAGGGGCTTATCCAAAGTACTGCATGCCCTGGGTACCTAAGTACCTTTTTACTAGGGACTTGTAGTGATAGCTAAAGATGTATCCAATCACTTTTAAAATGTTTTAGGGAAAGAACACTGGTACCGGGAACCTGGTTAGCAGGATCCCAGTGCACTCCAGTCCAAGTTGCATTCGGAAACCAGGCAAAAATGTGGGGGAGTACTGCAATAAGGTGCCAGTCTCTCACAGTACGGATATACTCATCCAGTGCGTTCGCGTTCAGCGATCGTGGTCCTCGGTCTTCCCTCTGCAGGCATCTTTGTGGGGGGGTTGAAAGGTCAACCCAGGGTGGGCACTTGCTCACAATCACCTGATGATTCTTTAGCTGGTTGGGCCACGTGGTCACCGGCCGTAGGGTGTCTGGTGCAGGGTGGTCAGGACTCGCGTGTCTGGAGGTGTGCCAGAGTCCCTGGATGTTTCCTTCTTGGACAGGGCCACTGTCCACTGCAGTTCTTGGTCCTTTTGGGTGTATGACAGACTTCTATAACTTGGTCGAGGTGGCTGGCCCCGCTGGATGCCTCACTGTTTATGTGCAGGTTTTTTGAGGCAGTCAGTTGTCTTTGTCTTCTCTGCTGGCGGTTCAGCTCAGCAGTCCTTCTTCTTTCTTGTCAGGTCAGCCTGAATCTCATGAGCTGGGTTCAGGTAAGCCCTTAAATCCTGGATTTAGGGGGGTTACAGGGGTCCGAGGGCAGTAGCCAATGGCTACTGTCCCAGAGGGTGGCTACACCCCGTTCTTGTGTCCACTCCCTTTGGGGAGGGGGACGCAAACCTAACCCTATTGGTTTCTGTTCTCCAAACTAAGATGGATGATTCTGCAGGAAGGGGGGGTGGGGGGCATCCTCCGCTCTGGACACCCTAGGGATGGCCCTAGCTTTGGATGGCAGGGGGAGGGGTGAGTTTTGGGGGGTCACTCCTCCCTGCTTTCCATAATTTTCCTGATGGACTTGCTGCCAAAAGTGGGGCTTTGTCCGTGTGCGGACAACTCCACTAGCTGGAGTGCCCCATGGCACTGTAACAAGAGGCTTCAGCCTTTGAGGCTCACCATCAGCTCCTGCAGGTGTGATATTGGAAATGGCCCTTTTTGCAGGGTTATCCCCAAACGTTTTGCTGCCTTCCTACAATATTTTTCTGGTCCGTTTTTGATGGTTTATTGTCTGTGCACTTCACCACTTCTAATCAGTGCGCAAGTGCTCCCTATAGAGCTTGTACCGTTGATTGGTTTATCCAGGAGTGTCATATTTGATTTACTGACAAGTCCCTAGTAAAGTGCACTAGAGTTGCCCAGGGACTGTAAATCAAATGCTACTAGTGGGCCTGCAGCACATTAGTAGCCCTGTAACCATGGCTCGGACCTGCCACTACAGTGTCAGTGTGTGCAGTTTTAAACTGCCAATTTGACTTGGCAAGCTTACCCACTTGCCAGGCCTAAACCTTCCCTTTTACTACTTGTCAGGCACCCCGAAGGTAGGCCCTTGGTAGCCCCATGGGCAGGTTGCAGTGTATGTTTAAGGGAGTACATATATGTAGGACGTTGACTCTGTATATACTATTTCAAATTGAGAAGTAGTGTGCACAGAGTGCAAGGGTTCCCCTTAAAGGTAAGATAGTGGCAAAAAGAGATCATTCTAATGCTCTATTTTGTAGTAATGTGGTCGAGCAGTAGGCTTATCAGAGGGTAGTGTTAAGCATTTGTTGTACACACACAGGCAATAAATGAGGAACACACACTCAAAGACTTACTCCAGGCCAATAGGTTTTTATATTGAAAAATAGCTTTTCTTAGTTTATTTTAGGAACCGCAGGTTCAAGATTTACATCAAACACTTTAAATGCAAGGTACTTCACGTAGATACTTTAGGAACTTTGAATAAACACAATATCATGTACAGTCTTTGTAGAAATGGCAATAAGTTATTTTAAGTGGACGCAGTGCAAAAATCAACAGTTCCTGGGGGAGGTAAGTAAAGGTTAGTTTTGGAGGTAAGACAGACACTTACAAGTCTCAAGTTTGGGGCATAGGCAGCCCACCATTGGGGGTTCAAGGCAACCCCAAAGTTACCACACCAGCAGCTCAGAGCTGGTCACGTGCACAGGAAAGAGGTATCCAAAACACACAGGCGTCTATGGGGAACAGGGGTGCTCCGGTTCCAGTTTGCCAGCAGGTAAGTACCCGCGTCCTCTGGGGGGCAGACCACTGGGGTTTTGTAGAGCACCGGGGGGAGGGGGGCACGAGAAGGCACAAAAGGTACACCCTCAGCGGCACAGGGGCGGCCGGGTGCAGTGATTAAAGCAGGCATCGGGTTTTAGGTTGAAAACAATGGAGGAACCTGGGGGGGGGGGTGTCACTCTAGTGTTGCAGGCAGGCACAGCGGGGGCTTCTCGGGACAGCCACCACCTGGGTGGGCTCGGCAGAGGGTCACCTGGGAGTTGCTCCTGCACTGAGGTTCGATTCCTTCAGGTCCTGGGGGCTGCGCGTGCAGTGTTGGTTCCAGGCGTCTGGTCCCTTGTTACAGGCAGTCGCGGTCAGAGGGAGCCTCTGTATTCTCTCTGCAGGCGTCGCTGTGGGGGCCCGGGGGGGTCGTCTCTGGCTACTCACAGGCTTGCAGTCGCCGGGGAGTCCTCTCTGTGGTGTTGGTTCTCTGCATCTCGAGCCGGGGACGTCTGGTGCAGAGTGTAGTGTCTCATGCTTCCGGCAGGAAATGTGCAATCTTTGGAAGTTGTTTCTTTGTTGCAAATAAGTAGCTGGTTTTGAACAGGGCCCCTGTTCACAGGAGGTTCTTGGTCCTTAGTTTCAGGGCAGTCCTCTGAGGCTTCAGAGGTCGCTGGTCCCTGTCGGATGCGTCTCTGTTGCAGTTTTCTTTGAGTCAGGCGACAGGCCGGTAGGGCTGGGTCCAAAGCAGTTGTTGTCTCCGTCTTGTCTGCAGGGCTTCAGGTCAGCAGTCCTTCTTGGTTTAGGTTGCAGGAATCTAGTTTCCTAGGTTCTGGGGAGCCCCTAAATACTGAATTTAGGGGTGTGTTTAGGTCTGGGAGGGCAGTAGCCAATGGCTACTGTCCTGGAGGGTGGCTGCACCCTCTTTGTGCCTCCTCGCAGTGGGGAGGAGGGCACATCCCTAATCCTATTGGGGAATCCTCCAAACTCAAGATGGAGGATTTCTAAAGGCAGGGGTCACCTCAGCTCAGGACACCTTAGGGGCTGTCCTGACTGGTGGGTGTCTCCTCCTTGTTTTCCTCATTATCTCCTCCAGCCTTGCTGCCAAACGTAGGGGCAGTGGCCGGAGGGGCGGGCATCTCCACTAGTTGGGATGCCCTGTGGTGCTGTAACAAAAGGGGTGAGCCTTTGAGGCTCACCTCCAGGTGTTAACAGTTCCTGCAGGGGGAGGTGAGAAGCAGTTCCACCCAGTACAGGCTTTTTTCTGGCCAGCAACATGTCTGGTCTGTGGCAGGCTGGCAAAAACTAGTCCGCCTACACTAGAAGTCTGGTTGGCATTCAGGGGGCATCTCTAAGATGCCCTCTGGGTGTATGTTACAATAAATTGCACACTGGCATCAGTGTGAATATATTGTGCTGATAAGTTTGATACCAAACTTCCCAGATTTCAGTGTAACCATTATCGAACTGTGGAGTTCATGTTTGACCAACTCCCAGACCATATACTCTTATGGCTACCCTGCACTTACAATGTCTAAGGTTTTGTTTGGCCACTGTATGGGCATAGTACTTATGCCCTCACCTGTGGTAGAGTGCACCCTGCCTTAGGGCTGTAAGGCCTGCTAGAGGGGTGACTCACCTTTGCCACAGGCAGTGGGAGGTAGGCATGGCACTCTGAGGGGAGTGCCATGTCGACTTAGTCATTTTCTCCCCACCAGCACACAAGCTGTGAAGCAATGGGCATGTGCTGAGTGAGGGGTCCCCAGGGTGGTATAAGACAATGCTGCAGCCCTTCGAGACCTTCCCTGGCATCAGGGCCCTTGGTACCAGGGGTACCCGTTACAAGGGACTTACCTGAGTGCCACGGTTGTGCCAATTGTGGAGACAAAGGTACAGTTTAGGGAAAGAACACTGGTGCTGGGGCCTGGTTAGCAGAGTCCCAGCATACTTTCAAGTCATAACTTGGCATCAGCAAAGGCAAAAAGTCAGGGGGTAACCATGCCAAGGAGGCATTTCCTTACAATATCCGAGAGATTCCCCTGATGCTGCACCTACTGGAACTTCAGGTCTCACTGCAGACACCACATATGCCTTCTTGCATGATTTATCAGCAAGATGCAAGAGGCCATGAGGCCCAGCAGCCTCAAAGTCAGTCCCACCAAACCCAAGATAGAGGCCAAAACATCGGTATAATAACCTGAATATCCTGGACACGCTGCTCAGGAGGATTAGGGCGAAACTGCACAGTATCCACAACACCTCTGATGGATGAGTGTTTCAGAGGGAGTCAGGTGTGACTTTGGTATGTTTATAGTGAACTCCAGCGAATGCATGGAGGTCTGCTGTAGTCTGTAAGTGGGAGAGGACAGTCTGGGGCGAGGGATGCCTTCAACAGCCAGTCATCCAGGGAGGGGCAGACTGAATACCCTGACCTGCGCAGTTGAGCTGCGACTGCTGCCATCACCTTGGTGAACATCTGAAGAACTTCTGTAAACCACAGTTAACGTCTGTGGGCAGGCAGGATGTGAATGTAAAAAGAATTTGCAACCCGTAAGTCCAGTGCTACCAACCGTTCTTCTTGGTCTAGGGCACACAAGACCTGAGCATCTTTAATTTCTCCTTCTTGATGAAGAGATTGACGATTAGGAGGTCTAGAATAGGGCGAAGTCCCTTGTTGTTTTTGGGTATCGTAAAGTAGCGTGAATACCAACCACTGCCTACTTCTGATATGGGGCCCTTTCTATAGCTCCCTTGGATAAGAGCTGTAACTTCATGTCACAGCATAGACAAATGATCCTTCACCAGCCGGTCATATGCCGGTGGTATTGGTGAGGGAAGGATTGAAAAGGCAGGGCAGAGCCCTTCCGAATTATCTGCAGAACCCAAGCGTCTGATGTAACAGACTGCCAGTGGAGGGGATAATGCTGAATTCTACCTCGAACTGGGCATGCATGGTAAGGCAGAATCAAACTAGGCAGACTTTGAGGTTGCAGCTGCCAGGGGCATGGTGGCAGACAGCTTCTGTCTTCCAGACCCCCTCGTTCTGAAGAAACAGCACCCACGTCCTCCCTTAGCTTGTAGAGCCAGCGCAGGATGGTGGATGGCATAGGGCTGGTGTGTTGGTACGCCCCTCCCATGAGGGATGAAAGGCAGACTGTGTATGAGGGGTTACTGAGAGGCCCAAGGACTTGGACGTAGCCCAACAGTCCTTGAAGCGCTCCAGCGTCGAGTCAGCCTTCTCTCCAAACAAGCCAGTCCAGTCGAAGGGTATGTTCAAGGTTTGCCTGAACATCCCTCAGAAAGCCAGATGTTGTCAGTCTGGCGTTGCACCATAAGTCCAGCATTGACGAAACTGCTCCTCCCAGCGAGTCAGTCCTATCCAGTACACACCTATCTTCCGTACCTCTCCAGTCTTTCACTGCTTGGGGGAGGTTGGCCCTGGCCGCCTCTGTGACCTGTGGCAGTCCTTGTGCAACCATATTCTCCCGTAAGGTATCATAAAAACGGGCCAAATAGTATGAGGTGTGCACAGACTTCAATGCCAG
This sequence comes from Pleurodeles waltl, assembly GCF_031143425.1. NCBI lineage: Eukaryota > Metazoa > Chordata > Amphibia > Caudata > Salamandridae > Pleurodeles > Pleurodeles waltl. The sequence goes on along the minus strand of NC_090448.1, from coordinate 359,478,549 downwards.
GCTGATGGAAGTAAACCTCTTGCTCCCAAGCTGGTCTATCATCTTGGATTCCCTGTCCAGGGATGCAGAAGTGAATGCACCTGGTAAAGTAGAGGCTGGGACTACCATGCTGTAGGGAGCTGTGTTCTGTTTGCTGTACCCCCTCTCCCCCCTCCAACTTTTTGCCTGGTTTTTAGATGCAACTTAGACTGACCTGCACTATGTTCCTGCTAAGAAGATCCTCGGTGCCAGTGTTCTTTGACATAAAACTGCACAGTTGTTTTTGCAATTGGCAGAACCTTTCACTATCACTCTAAGCCCCTAGTAAACGGTACATCTGGAACCTTGGGCATGGGTTCCTAAAGAAAAGCCCGGGAGGGCTGCAGCACAGATTGTGCCACCCTCGAGGACCCTGTCACCAAGTGCAGGTTGGTTGCTTGGTGAGGAATTAAAATGAGAAGATTACATGGCAGGCGCATATGTGCCGTGTCCCCTAACACTGCATGCACTATATGCAAGTCACCCCTCCGTCATGCTTTAGAGCCCTAAGGCAGGGTGCATTATAATAAATGTGACAGCGTGAGCAGATATGCCCCATTATGTCATTGTTGATTCTCCGGCATAGCATGTGACCAGGGAAGCATTTAGGTACATGTGCTGGACACCGGTAATTATGTGTTCCCCAGCTACATGATGGCTTCACTGAAGATGGGGATGTTTGTTATCAAACATCTTGTATTGATAAACCCTCACTGAATCCTGTGATGAATGTAATAATAAATGCACCCACAGGGCACCTTAGAGGTGCCCCCTACAAACCTACTGTAGGAAGCTGGCTCTGTCTGTACAATATCAAAATGAGATACACTGTGCACGGAGTCCAGGGGTTCCCCAAGAGGCTTGACAGAGGCATTAATAGATAATAATAATGCTCGGTTTGTGGTGTGGTCGAGCAGTTAGGCTTATTAGAGGGTAGTTGTAAGGGAATGCCTCCTTGGAATCGTTACCCCCTGACTTTTTGCCTTTGCTGATGCTAAGTAATGATTTGAAAGTGTGCTTGGACCCTGCTAACCAGGCCCCAGCACCAGTGGTCTTTCCCTAAACTGTACCTTTGTCTCTTACCCTGGCACTCAGAAAAGTCCTTTGTAACTGGTACCCCTGGTACCAAGGGCCCTGATGCCAGGTAAGGTCTCTAAGGGCTGCGGCATGTCTTATGCCACCCTGGGGACCCCTCACGCAGCACATGCACACTGCTTCACAGCTTGTGTGTTCTGGTGGGGAGAAAATGACTAAGTCGACATGGCACTCCCCTCAGAGTGCCATGCCAACCTCACACTGCTTGTAGCATAGGTAAGTCACCCCTCTAGCAGGCGTTACAGCCCTAAGGCAGGGTGCACGCTACCACAGGTCAGGGAATAGCTGCATGAGCCCTATGCCCCTACAGTGTCTAAGCAAAACCTTAGTCATTGTAAGTGCAGAGTAGCCATAAGACTATATGGTCTGGGAGTTTGTCAAACACGAACTCCACAGTTCTATAATGGCTACACTGAAATCTGTGAAGTTTTATATCAAAGTTCTCAGCACAATAAATGCACACTGATGCCAGTGTGCAAATTATTATAACATATACCCAGAGGGCATCTTAGAGATGCACCCTGAACGCCAACCCGACTTCTAGAGGTAGGCTGACCAGTCCCTGCCACAAACCAGACAACTTGCTAGCCAAATGGGGACCCTGTACTGAGTGGAGGTGCTTCACACCTCCCCCTGCAGGAACTATAACACCTGGTGGTTTTTGTTACAGCACCACAGGGCATACCAGCTAGTGGAGATGCCTGCCCCTCTGGCCACTGCCCCCACTTTTGGCGGCAAGGCTGGAGGAGATAATGAGGAAAACCAGGAGGAGCCATCCACCAGTCAGGACAGCCCCTAAGGAGTCCTGAGGTGACCCCTGCCTTGAGAAATCCTCTATCTTGAGTTTGTAGGATTCCCCCAATAGGATTGGGGATGTGCCCTCCTCCCCACAGGGAGGAGGCACAAAGAGGGTGTAGCCACCCTCCAGGACAGTAGCCATCGGCTAATGCCCTCCCAGCCCTAAACACACCCCTAAATTCAGTATTTAGGGGCACCCCAGATCCCAGGAATCAGATTCCTGCAACCTGAAGAAACGAGGACTGCTGACCTACAAGCCTGCAGAGAAGACTGGCGACTACAACTGCTTTATCCCCAGCCGTACCGGCCGGTCTCCAACTTCGAAAACCTACAACCAGCGGCGCATCCATCAGAGACCAGCGATCTCTGAAGCCTCAAAGGACTGCCCTGGACTAAAGGACCAAGAAACTCCCTTGAACAACGGCCCTGTTCAAAACATGCTACATCTTTGCAACAAAGAAGCAACTTTCAAAGACTTCACGTTTCCCGCCGGAAGTGTGAGACTTCACACTCTGCACCTGACGCCCCCGGCTCAAGATCCAGAGAACAAACACTACAGGGAGGACTACTTGGTGTCTGCAAGAGACGACCCCTCCCTGAGCCCCCACAGCGATGCCTGCAGAGAATCCAGAAGCGCCCCTTGACCGCGACCTCCAACAAGGGTCCGGCGCCTGGAACCAACACTGCACCCTCAGCCCCCAGGACCTGTAGGAACCGAACTTCAGCGCAGGAGTGACCCCCAGGTGACCCTCTGCCTTGTCCAGGTGGTGGCTGTCCCAAGAAGCCCCCCCTGTACCTGCCTGCACCACTAGAGTGACCCCCAGGTCCCTCCATTGAAACCAGATGCCTGCTTTGCACACTGCACCCGGCTGCCCCTGTGCTGCCGAGGGTGTATTTTGTATGCCTACTTGTGCGCCCAATCCTCCCTCCCCACCCCCCCTCCATCCCCCCCAGTCTGCCCCTAAGGACGCAGGTACTAAATTGCTGGCAGACTGGAACCAGAGCACCCCTGTTCTCCATAGGCACCTATGTGTTTTGGGCACCACTTTGACCTCTGCACCTGACCGGCCCTGAGCTGCTGGTGTGGTAACTTTGGGGTTGCCTTGAACCCCCAACGGTGGGCTGCCTATGCCCCAGAACTCAGACTTGTAAGTGTTTTACTTACCTCCTAATCTAACCTTTACTTACCTCCCCCAGGAACTGTTGAATTTTGCACTGTCCATTTTGAAAATAGCTTATTGCCATTTTTACAAACACTGTATATGATAGTGCTTTTATTCAAAGTTCCTAAAGTATCTAAGTGAAGTACCTTACATTTAAAGTGTTAACTGTAAATCTTGAACCTGTGGTTCTTAAAATAAACTAAGAAAATATTTTTCAACATAAAAACCTATTGGACTGGAGTAAGTCTTTGTTCCTCATTTATTGCCTGTGTGTGTACAACAAATGCTTAACACTACTCTCTGATAAGCCTACTGCTCGACCACGCTACCACAAATAGTGCATTAGTATTATCTGATTTTGCCACCATCTTACCTCTAAGGGGAAACCTTGGAATTTGTGCAGACTATTTCATACTTTGAAATAGTATACACAGAGCCAACTTCCTACACATGGCCCCAGAGGTTCACACTCATACTAAAGTCTTCTGGCCACCTCAAGGACCGATAGGTTTTCTGAATCCTAAGGACTTGCGGTTCTTTCTCCCTATCAGTTGGTGGATACTGCTCAGAACTCCGAGGCTACAGCTCACTGTTAGGTGCCTTTGGATTCCAGCTCATCTTCTGATCACCTGATTTCATTGGGCGGACTGGATAAGAACCAGTTTTTTCATCCATACAATGTGAGTCATAAAACTTCTTGGTACTAGAAATTGTTTATCCTCCAAATCCAGAGGGTAAAGTACATTGCGTATTTTGTTCCTCATCAGACAACCACATGAAGTCTTGTGTTTTTCCTTCACTTTCTTTTGCCTGTCATTGAAAGTCTTACTGTTACAGAAGCGGCAGCCTCCACTTCATATGTTCTGGAGAACGTAGCAAGGGTGAAAAGGACACTTTGTGATTTCATACCTGAAACGCCCAAAAAAGGCTCTACCATGTTGTCATTCTAAAGTCTGACCTAAGCAGGGGAAAAGGCTGTAGAGTGTTGTTTGCTGCCCCCAGTTCCCATCTCAACCAGACCTGTATTTTCCTACTTGTATCTTGTTGTATCATACAAAAGTTAAGTACTTCGAAATTGACTGAGGTTTACCTTCCATTAGGGAAACCTTTCAAAAGTCTGTGTATGGGTACCTACCTTCCATAAGCCACTACTTTGCCATGCAATCATCCACAACATTTTAGTTCCACTACTTGAGGAAATCGGCGTAGTGACGTTCGTTCTTTTCTGTGCCACACACTGATCTGAAGAAGAGATACCCTGTTCATTTTTTAAGTGTATTGGACCCTTTTGTCTGTTTTTTTGTGTTGACCCTTGGCGCATCATGATGTCCCGGAAGAACGGGTTCAAGCCTTGCGAGGCCTGTCACCATATGATGTCGGGGACAGATCGGCATCCGGTCCGTTTGTGTTTGTAGTGCAACCCGAAGTTGTGCTTTGAGTGCCAGGCCATGCACCCGAAGGCTTTGAGGGAGCGGTCCCTAAAGCTCATGAAGGCCCGACTCTCGACTCTGCATAGTTCATGGTGTCACTCATGAGGAGTGTCTTGAGACTGTTCGCGGAGTCACCACCACTCATCATCATAATATTCGTGTCATTCAGGTCAGAGAAAGAAGTCGTCAAAGAAGGCCAGGCGTTTTCCAACTTCACCGCATCGCTCAGCCGATGCGACGTGGGAGGAGTGTCCTTGCTGTGCTCCGCACCTCCCCAATTTTCCGTGAGCCAGGGCAGCCGTTGCCAAACTCAAGGAGTTTTGAGGCCATGCGCCTCATATTTGGGCATTCTGACCCTTCTGTGGCACCTTCGAGGCCTAGGGGTTCATATGAGGGCCCTTTTGGTTCCACGCCAGCGTCTTTGGCCTCTGCCCCCAGTGGTCCCTCCGGATCCTTGCTGACCCTGGTCATGCCATCGCGACCTTCCCCGACACCAGCTAGGTCATCAGTGCCCCCGACATTGGTGGTGCACACGATCGTCGTTGACCCAATTCTTACCCACGATGACCCGGAGAAAGAACGGCGCCTGCCGACGCTGCTTCTGACTTCGATGTGGTTCTCACCCCAGATTGGGTTTGGACCCTTATTACTATGGGTACAAATACAAGGAAGGATAGAAGGGGACGCTGGACCCTTTAGAATACCAGCTAGATAACCCTGATTTGGACTGGGCACAGGAATAGGGTGAAGCTAATGGGCTAGATACTTCTCCAGACGCTGGCATGCATTCTCCTCCTACCATGGCTACGGCGGAGGGAACCTCTTATTCTGTTGTGGTCAGTAGGGTGGCTGAGGTCATTGACATGGAGCTGTCCACTGTAGCGGTTAGGACGAATCTCCTGACGGAGGTGCTTCAAGCTGGGGCTTCTACCGCCGAGCCTCCCCTTCAATGAAGCCCTCATTGATGTCCTTCCGGGTACTTGGTCCAGACCCAGAACATGGGCTCCTGTAAACAGTAGAATCGCTCGCCCCCATCAGCCTGCTTCAAACGACCCTAAATTCCTGGCCCAACACCCCTCACCTGAGAGCCTTTTCATCCAGGCATCATTGTCATCTGGTGCATTACTTTCCACTCCCCTGGATAGAGAATCAAAGACCAACTTGGTAAGAAGATGAGGTTTTCTTCCTCCAGTCTGGCGTTGCGGTCGGTGAGCACTGCATGCCTTTTGTGCTGCTTTAACCACTGCTTGTGGGATACGGTCGTGCAAGTTCTGCCGCAGATCCTGGAGAAGACCCGGGCTAACATCTCCCAAGCCTTTGCTGATGGGAGAGATGCAGCTAAGTTCACCATTCCCTGTGAAATGGACACAACCAATTCTACAGGTAAATCGGATGCGTTGACGGTGGCCTTGAGGAGCCATGCCTGGATGAGGGCATCTGTTTTTCCAGGAAATGTCCAACAGACCCTCATGGACATGCCCTTTGATGGCACCTGTCTCTTTGGGGACAAGGCGGACTCGGCGCATGAGAGGTTTGAGTGCCGGGCTATGGCTCGATCCCTTGGCCTCTCTGTTTCACCTCACCACCAACAGTCCATATTTTGCCCCTTTCGTGGCAACGGAACGGGCTTCCTGTTGTGTCCCTTTTACAGCCACCCGGGATGCAGAATCATGCAGGCCCATGGGACAGGAAAACACAGGTTTGCCCACTCCACCCTGGTGCAGCCTCCAAACCTTCCTAGTCCGTACCCACCCTAATATACCAGTTGGTGGCATGATTCGCATTCACCTGCCCCACTAGTAGACCATCACGACAGACAGGTGGGTTTTGCATATCATACAAAGGGGGTAATCCCCACCGGCCATGCCTCCATCTTACGGCCCCTTACCAGATGATCATCTGGCAATTCTCTGCTAGAAAGTCACGGCTCTCTTCGCCAAAGGGGCCATAGAGAGGGTCCTGTGCCAGAAGTAGGTTGTAGTTGTTATTCCTGCTACTTTCTGGTGCCCAAAAAAGGCAAAGACTTATGTCCTATCCTAGACCTTCGGGCCCTCATTCTGTTCTGCAAGAAGAAGTTCAAAATGTTCACTCTGGCTCATGTCTTGTCTGCCTTAGACCCAGGAGACTGGATGGTAGCGTTATACTTGCAGGGTGCTTGTTTCCATATTCCCATCCTGCCTGCCCACGGGTACTGTCTACGATTCCTAGTAGATCACGAGCACTTTCAATTTACTGTGATCCCTTTGGGCCTTACCAGCACCCTCGGGTGTTCACGAAAGTGATGGCGGTGGTTGCAGCTCATCTGCGCAGGTTAGGGGTTTCGGTCTTCCCCTATCTCGACGACTGGCTGTTGAAGGCAGACACGCCCCAGAAAGTTGTCTCCCACCTTCAGACTAAGGCGAACCTCCTGCATACATTGAGGTTCACTATAAACATGCCAAAGTCTCACCTGACTTCCTATCAGATGCTCCGTTTAATCGGGGCTGTTCTGGACACAGTGCAGTTTCGGACCTATCCTCCCAAAAAGCGAATCAAGAATATTCATGCTATGATTCTGATGTTTCAGCCTCTATCCTGGCTTTCGGTGAAAACAACTCAGAGGCTGCAGGGCCTCATGGCGTCCTGCATCCTGCTAGTGACACATGCCAGATGGCATATGCGGGCTCTTCAATGGGACTTAAGTTCCAGTGGGCACAGCATCAGTGTAATCTCTCCGACATGGTCTAGATCTCGGAGGGGACTGTGAAAGATCTGCTGTGGTGGCTTTGGAATCTGGATCTCTTGCTTCCCCAACCAGATATCTCAGTAGTGACAGATGCCTCACTCCTGGAATGGGGTGGCCACATAGGAGAGGCGTAGATCATAGGCCTCTGGTCTCATGCGGATTCTGGGCCCAACATCAACCTTCTGGAGCTCCAGGGAATCACGCTTGCATTGAAATCCTTCCCTCTCTCAAAGGGAAAGTAGTGCAAGTGTTCACAGACAGCACTACTGGCATGTGGTACTGCAACAAACAGGGTTGAGTAGGGTCCTGGACCCTTTATAAAGAGGCTCTGTGATTCTGGACATGGCTGGCACATCAGGGCATATCACTGGTGGTTCAACATCTGGTGTGCTCCCCAAGCGTCAGAGCAGACAAATGCAGTCATTGAGTCAGTCGATCTAGAATGGCGTCTACATCTAGAAAAGGTGCAAGGTCTTTTTCACAAATGGGGAGAGCCTTGGTTATATCTGTTCGGCTCTGTAGAGAGCACTCAATGTCAGCTGTTTTGCATGTTGAAGTTTTCATGACTGCACTCGCTCTGCAACGCTTTTAGTCTTGAGTGGATCTCGGGCTTCCTTTACGCCTTCCCGCCAATACCACTTCTGGACCAAGTAATCTTTGTGGCTTCAGACTGGGCACAGAGAGTACGGTATCCAGAGCTATTGAGCATGGCCACCGATCTTCTAGTCAGACTGCAAATTAGGGAGGCACTTCTGGCGCAGCAGCAGGGGATGGTTCTCCATCTGAAGCTGTCCAATCTTCGCCTTCCATGTGGCGATAGAGCGGCGGCAGTTGACGGCTTTTGACCTTCCACGCGAAGTCTGTGAGTTTATCTTGGCAACCAGGAGTCCCTCCACCAAAACGGTATACGCTTGTCGGCATCAATTTGTGTCATGGTGTAGAAACAAGTCTCTTGATTCCCTCCTCCCACCCGCTTCTTTCTCTGCAGTTCTTTTGTTCATCATATCTTTCACCCAGTAGGGCTCTGCATTGGCACTGTTTAAAGGTTACTTGGCGGCTCTCAGCCTCCCTAATGTTGGCGGACCAACATTCTCTTTTTAAGTCTCCTCTTGTGGGTAGATTACTTAATGGTCTTACCCATTTGTTCTCAAACCTCCCCCCCCCCACACTTTAGTAAGGACCTTAATGTTGTTCTTACTTAGCTGATATGTGCTTCCTTTGAGCCATTACACAGCTGTCATGTGCAGCTCCTTATTCTTAAAACTGCATTTCTGATGGATACAACTACCTGTGGATTCCTCACCTAATGAATTCTCCCCATGCGCAGCATTCAAGGGAAACTTCTCTCTAGCTCTGCACGTCGGCGAGGACATCACAATTGCCCGGCTCCGCGTGACGTCATCGTGGCAATAAGAGGTCCTCGCCGCCGTGCTGACGTCAGTTCACTTTTTTCCATGCCTTCGATAACGGTTACTTTTCTGTTACCTGTATCATTAGCTCTTCGGAAGGTATACTTTGTGTATTTCCAGGATGTCGGCTCCGAAAAAGTCGGGGTTCAAGCGTTGCAGGGAATGTGGAGGTTGCATGTCTGTGACTGATCCTCACAACGATTGTCTTTGGTGCCTCAGTTCCGATCACGACTTCCAAGAATGCGGATCCTGCCAAAAGATGAATATGAAGGCATTGAAGGAACGCGAGGCAAAGCTTTTCTTGGCAAGGTCCAAGAAGGAGAGGAAGCGGCACCATCGGTCCTCTTCTGGAAAGTCATCCCATAAGAAGTGACGTCATCGTGACTCCCGACATCAGTCCAGAAGTCGGTCGAGGTCTCCATCGTCCCGGCACCAAAAGTCTTGGGAAGTGAGTCTGACAGTGTCCCCCTCAACCTGCGACGCCGCAAACGTCCCCGGCCCGTCAGTCTTTGAAGTTGTGGAGCCTCAGTCATCTGGCTTCGCCGGTGCATCCTGAACCTGAAGAGTCCAGCCCAGCACCGGCTCCACAGGCTTATCCTTCGTTCCCGGCTCCGGGTACGGATCCAGCGGCATTCCTTAATGCCATGTTCCAGGTTTTTCAAAATATGGCTCCGGGAGGTGGTGCGCCGGCTGGCCCCACTGGTCCCCTGGCTTTCAATCTTGTTCCAGCTCCATATAAACCAACGCAGTTTATGCCATTTTGTTTGGCTGGAGATTCAAGTCAGGCCCCTCTGCCGACAGTGCAGCCCTCGACGTCGAGGGAGAGACCTTTGATGCTGGTGTTAGAGGTGATGGGGCCGAGAGGTCGGATGTCGGCATCGGATGCGGGTGCCTTCTCCATGGCGCCGATGGATCCATCTGCGGCGTCGACAGGTTCTCCGGATCCACCATAACGCCTTCCCGGCGCCATACACCGACGTCGCTCTGCTCCATGACTTAGACTTTTAGAGGAGAGGGAATATCAGCAGCAATTCCTCGAAGAAGGGGAGATCACTGACCCCCAGGGTGATTTCCCTGGGTTGGACACAGCAAGTGGTCTTGATACCTCTCGAGTATGATCTGGCCTCCCCTGGTGAATATACAGAGGAGGCAGCCTCTTACCAATCTTATTAGGAAGGCCGCAGCATTTCTGGATCTTCCTTTACCGACGGCGCAGGTGAAGACCAACCTTTCGACTGAGGATTTGCATCCTGCTACAGCCATGGTGGAGCCTCTTTTACCATTTAATGAAGCCCTGATGGATCCGATCGGAGAGGTTTGGAAGAAGCCTATTTCTTCTTTGGCTGATAGTAGGTCGGTGGCCAGGCATTATAGACCTGCGCCTGGGGACCCGGAGTTTTTATCCAAACACCCTTCACCAGAGAGCTTGGTGGTGCAAGCATCCTGCTCTTCGAGGTCTGCCCCTGGTTCGTTTCCTGGAGTACCCTCGGACCGGGAATCCAAATGGATGGACCAATCGGCCAGGAAGGTGTTTTCTTTTTGCAGCATGGCTCTAAAATTGCCAATGCAACATGTATTCTGGGCAGGTATATCCATGCCATAATGGATGCGACGAAGACTGTACTTCCGGACATGTGCCAGGACTTGTGTAGTCTTCTTTCGGACGCTCGGGCGGCGGCTACACAGGTTATTCAGACAGGGCTGGATACTACGGACTCTATTGCAAGAGCCATGGGGACTTCCGTTGCCTCCAGACGGCATGCGTGGTTCCGGATTTTCGACAGACGTCCAGTCTATGTTGCTGGATCTGCCCTTTGATGGGGCAAAACTGTTTGTTTCAAAAGCGGACTCTGCGCTAGAGCGCTTTAAAGAATGTAGGGCCACAGCTAGATCTTTGGGTCTGCAGGCTGCTGCTACCCCATTTCGATCTCTTAGACGGCTGCATGTTTTTGGAAGAGGTTCTTCCTTTCGTGGGAGATCGCAGCAGTCCTCCAGCCTCCCTTATCGCTCATACAGGGGGCGGGGTAGAGTCGGCACAAGAGGTGCCACCCAGCAGCAGCACCCTTCCTCTTCCACTGGAGGGTTACCTCAAGGAAAGAAGCCCTAGTCCTCTCACCATTGTTTCTTATACCTCTCCGGTAGGGGGGAGGCTTTCACTCTTTCTTCCCATATGGGAGTCAATAACAACAGACTTCATCAGTTTGGTGAGAAGAGGTTACGCCCTTCCCTTTCAGGAGATTCCGCCTCATTTCCCTCCCCGTCTTTCCTTTTTGTTCAGAAGATCATCTCTTGCTGTTACAACAGGAGGTTCTCTCCCTATTATTGAAAGGTGCAGTGGAGTTGGTTCCAGAGCAAGAAAAAGGTCAGGGGTGTTATTCCAGGTACTTCCTGATCACCAAGAAGGATGGTCATCTGAGGCCTATTTTGGACCTGAGGATTTTGAATTGGTTCCTCAAACAGGAGAAATTAAAAATGCTGACTATCACAGATGCTTTTGGTGTTGGACAAGGAGGATTGGATGGTTTCACATTCCCATTCTCAAGTCGCACAGGAAGTATCTCCGGTTTGTGGTAGGATCGCAGCACTACCAGTTTGCGGTCCTTCCTTTTGGTCTTACTTCCGCACCACGGGTCTTCACGAAGGTGATTGCAGTTGTTGCAGCACACCTCAGGAGGAAGGGAGTGGCAGTATTCCCTTACCTGGACGATTGGTTGATCAAAGCCGAGTCTCCGGGGCTTGTGCTGCGTCATCTGCAGCTGACAACCCAGTTGTTGTTCAGTCTGGGTTTTTCAATAAATGTGCCCAAGTCTCACCTAGAGCCCTCTCAACGTCTCCTGTTCATAGGGGCAGTACTGGACACAACATTGAATCGAGCCTTTCCTCCGCCACAGCGGATACGGGACATTCAGGCGCTGGTTCCAATGTTTCAAGAAGGAGCAGTAGTTCCGGTCCTCAAGGTCCTTTGTTTGCTCGGTCTGTTCGCTTCTTGCATTCTGTTGGTCACGCATGCACGCTGGCAAATGAGGGCTCTTCAGTGGTGCCTCCGCAAGCGGTGGTTTCAGCACAGAGGAGATCTCAGGGAATCGATAAGGGTCTCCAGAGACACTGCAGCGGATCTCCGATGGTGGGCTGTGGAAGGCAACCTTTCTCAAGGGAAGCCGTTCTCGCAGCCAACTCCGGTGGCCACGGTGATAATGGATGCCTCCACCGTAGGGTGGGGAGCTCATCTGGAGGATCTGGAGATCAAGGGTCGTTGGTCTCAAGTAGAGCAGAGGTTTCATATCAATCTGCTGGAACTACGGGCGATTCGTTTGGCCCTCAAGGCCTTCCTCCCTTCCCTTTGCGGTCAGTCAGTTCATATTCTGATGGACAACACAACTGCGATTTGGTATATCAACAAACAGGGGGGTGTAGGGTCGTACCTTCTTTGCAGAGAGGCTCTGCGACTCTGGTCCCGGGTGCGGGACCATCGGCTTTGTGTAGTGGCAAACCATTTGGCCGGGATCCTAAACGTACGAGAGGACAAGCTCAGTCGCTTCTTCTCGGACAACCACGAGTGGTGTCTGTATCCGGATCTAGTTCTTTACATCTTTCGGATGGTTTTTTTTCCCTGAATAGACCTCTTTGCCACTCGAGAATGCGCATTGTCAGTCGTTATGCAGCCTTCAGTATCCGATGCAAGGAGCGTTGGGGGGCGCATTTCAGATGTCCTGGTACGACCAGTTGCTTTACGTGTTTCCTCCCATACCCTTGATTCCTCTGGTTTTGAGAAAGATTCGGCAAGACCGGGCCCAAGTCATTCTGAAAGCTCTGGATTGGCCATGAAGGGTGTGGTATGCAGACCTTCTCCGACTCACTGTACCCACCGCTCCGTCTCCCTCTCAGGGCAGACCTCCTTTCGCAGGGGCAGGTTCGACACACCCACCTCCAAAGCCTGCAGCTTCATGCCTGGCGATTGAACGGGGCAACCTGAGTTCCTTTTCTCTCCCACCGGAGGTGGTGGATGTTCTTTTATCAGCCAGACGACACTCCACCAAGTTGGTCTATGCAAGTAGGTGGGCTAATTTTGTTCGTTGGTGTGGGGAGAAGAAAATGTATCCCTTAAGTGCCCATCTTTCTGATGTTTTGTTGTTCGCGTTGTCATTGGCTCAGCGTGGTTGTGCTTTTCCCACGGTTAAGGGCTATCTTTCGGCCCTTTCGACTTTTTTTATGTCTTCCAGATCAGCCCTCCCTATTCAGATCTCCTTTGGTTGTTCGATTTTTGAGGGGGCTTACTAATAAATTTCTTCCCAGGCCTTTTATTATGCCGCAGTGGGACTTGAATTTGGTGTTGACTTCATTGCTGCCCATTAGGATATTTGTTTTTCAAAACGGTGGCCATCACGTCGGCTAGACGTGTTAGCGAACTGCAGGCTCTTTCAGGCTCTTTCTGCTCACCCGCCTTTCACCACTTTTTATAAGGATTAGGTGGTTTTGAGGACCAGGGTGGCTTTCCTCCCCAAGGTGGTGTCTCCATTTCACTTGGGACAATCAATAACTCTCTTGACGTTCTACCCTCCTCCGCATCCATCTAAGGAGGAGGAAAGACTCCATCGTCTGGACCCTAAGAGGGTTTTTATGTCGACAGGACGAGAGAGTTCCGGTTGGATGAACAACTCTTTATTGGATACGTGAGGAAGGGGAAGGCCGTCCACAAGAGAGCAATCTCCAGGTGGGCCGTTCTTTGTATTAAAATATGTTACTCATTGGCAAGAAGGATCCTCCTGAGGAGATCAGGGCTCATTCCACCAGGGCCAAGTCAACCTCATCAGGTTTGGCCAGAGGTGTTCCGATGGTGGACATCTGCAAGGCTGTGACTTGGTCTTCCCTCTACACCTTTGTGAAGCATTATTGTTTGGATGCAGAGGTGCGGAGGGATGGCAATTTTGCGCGTCGGTGCTGCAGGATTTCCTAGTTTGACCAGACGGACACCCTCCGAGGTGGTACTGCTTTGGCACTCTATTCATTAGGTGAGGAATCCACAGGTAGTTGTATCCATCAGAAGAGCAAGTTACTTACCTTCGGTAACGCTTTTTCTGGTGGATACATTAGCTACCTGTGGATTCCTCATGGTCCCTCCCGCCTCCCCGTTGTCTGTCTGGTCATACCAGGATCGCCTTGGGTGTGCACTTCAGTTTCAATGTTTCTACATATGTATATATGTTTATAGCTCACATTCAAGTTATTTTCAAGTTTGCAAACCATTAATGTTGGTATGTGCCCTTATTTAAAGAACTGTGCAAAAGTTTTTAGATGAAGATTCTCTATAAAGTTTATTCTTGTTAATCTTAAAGGGTGTAGATTGTCGATGTTCTTTATATGTTTCAAAGGCACCTAAAAAATTGCATGAACTGACTTCAGCACGACGGCAAGGACCTCTTATTGCCACGATAACGTCAAGCGGAGCAGCGTGGAGTCGGGCAATTATGATGTCCTCGCCTGACGTGCAGAGCTTAGAGAGAGAAGTTTCTGTCTAATGCTGCGCATGGGGAGAATTCATTAGGTGGGGAATCCACAGATAGCTAATGTATCCACCAGAAAAAGCGTTACCAAAGGTAAGTAACTTGCTCTTCTGGTTGCCGTGATCTGTGCTCGCTGGGTGAGTGAGCTTCAGGCTCTTTCTTCTAAACCCCCATTGTTGTCTGTTTTCCCTGACAAGGTGGGGCTCCATACGAGGGCCTCATTCCTTCACAAAGTGGTCACGCCCTTTCATGAAGCCCAATCCATCACTTTCCCTTTTTATTCACTCCCACATTCCTCTCACGAAGAGGAGAGACTCCACCGTCTGGATGCAAAAAGAGCCTAGGCATACTACCTCAATCTTACCAAAGATTTCGGGTTGGATGATGAACTCCTTTTTTTTTGGGGGGGGGGGGGGAGGGTGGGGGGGTATGTGGGCACGAAGAAAGGGAAGGCGGTGCAGAAGTGTAACATCTCACGATGGGTGCTTCTTTGCATCAAAATGTGCTACGCTTTGGCTAAGAAGCAAGCCCCTGAGGGGTTGCGTGCTCACTCTACATGAGCTAATGCTGCTACCACAGCGTTAGCACCTGGAGTTCCTGTCATTGATATCTGTCAAATAGCAACGTGGGCATCTCTGCAAACATTTAAAATGCATTACTGTCTGGACAGTCAGGTCCGCAGAGACGGCTGCTTTGGTCATTCGGTCCTGCAGGACTTTCTAGTATGAGCTTAGATTATCAGCCTACCTCAGAAGATGGTCTTGCTTGGGTATCTATTCTGAGAAGAGAATCTGCAACTAGAAGTCTCTATCAGATGAACTAGTTACTTATCTTCAATAAAAATGTATCTGGTAGAGACATTATAGTTGCAGTTTCTTTACCAACCCACCCATCCTTCTTGCTCGCGAACTGATTTCATTGGACAGGGATAACCATTACAGGGCCTTAGTTTTGGGACACCGTTCTTGGTGTTCTTCATGGCTCTGTGCTTTGGCGTAAAAGTTGTGAAAAGAAACTTGACGTCACTACGCTGAGGTGGCGCCTATATATGACCTCCTACGCCATCACGGCGACCACGACGCCAACGACAGACGCGGAGACGACTGCCACCGCTTGACTGTGCACAAGGGTACTGCGATAATAAAAAAATCTCCGGATCTAGTCTGACACCTGGGAGAAATCCAAAGGTAAGGAATTTGCAATTAGAAAATGTCTCTACCAGATAAATTATTGCCGAAGGTTATTCTGAAAATGTATTATGTCAACGGAAAATGTTTGAAAATGACACTGCACAGCCATATCACTTTTTAGCAATATATTTTTTTAAACTGAGATCTTTATCAAGAATTAACAAATTTCTGCCCCCACCCTGATGACAATGATATTAGTGAACTAAGAGGCAAGTCAGGGTTCATGTGTAGCCTAATGTGGGCTAGATTTGTAATATGCATGAAGCAAACGTTTAGCCTATTAAATCAAAAAGGGTTTTTTGTACAGCAGAAATGCTGAACTTTCATATTTGAAGGTGCTCTCATATACAATAATGAAAAAATGACAGCTAAATAAAATATTGCCTAGGATCACACAACTTAACAACAGTATGAGGGTCAAGTATATTACAGATAGGTCAAGTAGATTCAGTCTAATCGTTCTGCAGGCCGGGTAAGATATTTATGAATTTTTGATGCATGTGAAGGTTTGCAAGCTCATGTCAACAGATCTCAAGATGCGACCCCTGCGTTGGCATGAAGAGTTCTGTTACTGGACCTCTGCCAGTCAGCAGCGTCTGCTTCCTGCACACTTTTATCAGACACTACTGCCAGGTAGGCCCAGATCCATAAAAATGAGAATTTTGCCCCTTTGCCCCATCAGGACTTACTCCTTTGAAATTGGTCTGCAAACACACCACCGGAGATGGTATTGCTTGGGTATCGATTCTAAGGTTAGGTGCCTGTGGCTAGCATGATCCTCACCTCTTTTCCTGACACCGACTAGAACATTTCCCAGCTTTAATAACAAAGTTTACATTTTACTAACCGCTTCTCTGCCAGGCCTTTCCCCCTCAGGTGCCAGGCGTTTTCTTGGCTATTCGGGGTAGTTGGTGCTTAGGCTTTCATTACTTTTTGGCCACATAAGCTACCCATGCCAAATGTGCGTTTAAAAAAAAAAAAAAAAAAGTATTTCTTTTTATTTATATTTTTTGCCAACTTCATAGAGATTCGAGAGGTACCCATAGTTTGTGGGTTCCCCTGGAGGAGAACAAGAATTTATCCCAGACGATTCGGAGAGGCATCGGTCGACGGCACCATCGGCTTCAGTGGGGCCTATTCACCCAAGGTCTGATTCGGACCCTTTTTCCTATGGGGAGGAATTGGATGGATCCCTGGACCATTATGAATACCAGGATGACCATGCTGTGGACTGGCAACAGGATTTGGGTGAAGCCAGTGGTCTGGATACTTCTCCTGACGCTGGCATGCTGTCTCCTCCTACCATGGCTACGGCGGAGGGAGCAACTTACAGTATGGTGGTCAGTAGGGCAGCTGAGGTCCTCGGCCTTGAGCTACCTACTGTGGAAGTCAGGTCTAATCTCCTGACTGAGGTGCTTCAGCTTGGGGCTTCTACTTCAGAACCCCTTCTCTCATTCAGTGAGGCCCTCACCGATGTCCTTTTGGGTACATGGTCCAAACCCAACACAGGGGCTCCTGTGAACAGGACTATTGCTAGCCGCCATTGGCCTGCACCGACCAACCCAAAATTCCTGTCCCAACACCCCACTCCTGAGAGTCGTGTCATCCAGGCTTCCACTTCTTCAGGCGCATTCCCTTCCGTACCCCAGGATAGAGAATCCAAAAGGCTGGAACAATTTGCCAAGAAGTTGTTTTCTTCCTGCAGCCTCGCACTGCGGTCTGTGAACACTGCATGTCTTTTGTGACGTTATACCCACTCCCTGTGGGTTACAGTTGCACAAGTCCTGCCGCAGATACCGGAGGAGGCCCATGCTATCGTCTCGCAAGCAGTGAAAGATGGGAGAGATGCAGAAAAGTTCACTATCCGTTGTGGGCGGGATACGACAGACTTTCTGGGCAGATCGGTTGCAACAACAGTGGTCTTACGGCGCCATGCCTGGTTACGCACATGTGGCTTCTCTGGGGATGTCAAATAGTCACTCATGGACATGCCCTTTGATGGCACCCGTCTTTTCGGAGACAAAGCGGACTCTGCCTTGGAGAGATTCAATGATTCCCAGTCTACGGCTCGGTCCCTTGGTCTTTCCTCCGCCACTCGCCCACCGCATTCAGCTTTTCATCCATTTCGTGGAACACGGAAGGGGCACCCTGTCATGTCCTCAACCCAGCCACCGTGCCACACACGCTGGGCAGCCTATGCATGGCCGAGGTCGCAGAATTCCACGTGGCTGTGAGACAGGGAACCATAGGTCTATCCATTCCACCTCTGCCCCCCCCGCTGCAGTCTCCAAACCCTCCTAGTCTGTCCCGTCACTCCCACCCAGTTGGGGGCAGGATACGCCATCACCTGCCCCACTGGGAACTTATCACCACTGATGGGTGGGTTTTGCAGATCATTCAGAAGGGCTACTCCTCCCCACCCTCCTTTCGAATCTGCAGCACCACACATGCCACCATCCTTCCATCATCTTCCGGAGGATCATTTTGTGCTTCTCCACCAGGAAGTCATGGCTCTCTTGGCCAAGGGAGCTATAGAAAGAGTCCCTGTGCCAGAAGTGGGTTGTGGTTGTTATTCCTGCTACTTTCTTATACCAACGAAGGACAAGGGCTTACATCCAATCCTAGACTTTCGGGTCCTGAACTACTTCCTCAAGAAGGAGAAATTAAAAATGGTCACCCTGGCTCAGGTTCTGTCTGCCTTAGACCCATGAGACTGGATGATAGCGTTGGACTTGCAGGACGCTTATTTTCACATCCCCATCCTGCCTGCCCACAGACGTTACCTATGATTCATGGTAGGTCACGAGCACTTTCAGTTTACCATGCTCCTTTTCGGCCTTACCAGCGCCCCTCTGGTGTTCACAAAAATGATGGCGGTGGTTGCAGCTCATCTGTGCAGGTTAGGGGTCTCAGTTTTCCTCTACCTCAATGACTGGCTGTTGAAGGCGCCTTCTCCCCAGACAGTCGTCTCTCACCTTCATACTATGGCGAACCTCCTGCACAAGCTGGGGTTCACTATAAACGTGCCGAAGTGACACCTGACTCCCTCTCAGACGCTCACTTTCATTGGAGCTGTTCTGGATACAGTGCAATTTCGCGCTTATTCTCCAGACAAGCGAGTCCAAGACCTTCAGGCTATGATTCAGATCTTTCTTTCAGCCTCGGTCTTGGGTTTCGGTGAGTGTGAGCCTGCTGGGCCTCATGGCCTCCTGTCTCCTGTTAGTACACATGCCAGATGGCATATGCGCACTCTGCAGTGGGACCTAAAGTTCCAGTGGGCGCAGCATCAGGGAAATCGCTCAGACATGGTCCAGATCTCGGAGGGGACTGCGAAAGACCTGCAGTGGTGGCTTTAGAATCCAAATTGTGTCAACAGCAGATCCCTCTCCCTTCCCCAACCAGATCTCTCTATAGTGACAGATGCGTCACTTGTGGGTTGGTGTGGCCACATGGGAGAAGCAGAGATCAGAGGCCTCTGGTTTCCGGCGGAGTCGGTGCTCCACATAAAAATGCTGGAGCTCCGGGCTGCGGGCAATCAGGCTTAGGTCAAAAGCATTCCTTCCCTCTCTCAAAGGGAAAGTGGTGCAGGTGTTCACGGACAACACTACCGCCATGTGGTACTCCAACAAACAACGCGGGGTAGGGTCCTGGACCCTTTGTCAGGAAGCACTACGCCTCTGGACATGGCTGGAATGTCAGGGCATAATGCTGATGGTTGAACATCTGGCAGGCTCTGAACGCCAGAGCAGACAAACTCAGCCGCCGACGCACAGTCAATTACAAATGGCGTCTCTATCTGGAGGTGACGCAAGGTCTCAAGTGGGGAGAGCCTTGGTTAGATCTGTTTGCCTCCGCAGAGAACACTCAATGTCAGCTGTTTTGCATGTTGGAATTTTCGAAGACGGCACTCGCTCGGAGACGCTTTTCATCTCGAGTGGAGCTCCGGCCTCCTGTATGCCTTCCCGTCTAGCCCTCTTCTACCCAGAGTTCTCAAGAAAATCAAGTACGACCGGGCCCAAGTTATCTTGGTGGCACCGGACTGGGCTTGAAGAGTGTGGTATCCAGAGCTATTGAGCATGTCCATCTATCCTCCACTCAGACTGCCTCTTCGGGCGGATCTTCTGTCACAGCAGCAGGGGACGGTTCTCCACCAGCACCTGTCCAACCTCCACCTTCATACGTGGAGATTGAGCTGCAATAGTTGAATGCATTTGCCCTTTCCACCCAAAGTCTGCAATGTTTCTTGGCAGCCAGGCATCCATTGACTAAAACTGTATATGCCTGTTGTTGGAATAAATCTTGTGGCATGGTGTACCAACAAATCTGTTGATCACATTTCTGCCCCTCTGTCAGAGGTTCTTCTGTTCATTATTTAGCCCAGCAGGGCTCTGTTTTGGGCACCCTTAAAGGTTACCTGATCAGCCCTCACTCTTTAAATCTCCTATTGTCAGTAGGTTCTTAAAAGGGCTCACCCACTTATTTCCTCCCACTCCATTTATTATGCCTCAGTGGGATCTTAATTTTGTACTTACTTATTTAATGTGTACCCCCTTTGAGCCAATGCATAATTGTCCCTTGCGGATCCTCGCATTCAAACTGTCTTTCTGGTCGCTATCACCTCTGCTTGCAGGGTGAGTGAGCTCCAGGTGCTTTCTTCAATGCCTCCATACTTGTCTGTACACCCTGACAAAGTGGTGTTACGCATTAGAGCTTCCTTCCTTCCTAAGGTATTTACACCATTTTATGTAGGCCAGTCCATCACTTTGCCTACCTTCTACACACTCCCACACCCTTCCCGTGAGAAGGGGAGTTACTCCACTGTCTGGACCCAAAAAGAGTGTTGGTGTTCTACCTCCATTGTACTAAAGATTTCCAAGTGGACGATAAACTCTTTGGCTATGTGGGTGCTAAGAAAGGGAAGGTGGTGCAAAAGCATATCATCTCTCGATGGGTGCTTCTTTGCATCAAAATGTGCTACACTTTGGCTAAAAAGCAACCTTCTGAAGGCTTGCGTGCTCATTCCACCAGAGAAACTGCGGCTTCCACTGCGTTAGCACGCGGAGTTCCTCTCCTGGATATCTGTCGGGCAGCTACATGGGCATCCCTGCACACGTTTGATAAGCATTACTGCCTGGATAGTCAGGTCCGTCGAGGCGGCTACTTTGGTCGTTCAGTCCTGAAAGACTTTCTAGTATGATCTTTGTTCGCAGCCCACCACATTGGATGGCATTGCTTGGGTATCAATTCTAAGGTAAGGAATCTGCAACTAGAAGTCTCTATCAGATGTACAGGTTAGTTACCTTCGGTATTTGAAATATCTGGCAGAGACACATTCTAGTTGCAGCTTCCTTACCGCCCACCCATCCTCCCTGCTTTGCGAAATTATTTCTAGGGACAGGTGTTCCCCCTTTCAGGTCCTTAGCTCTGGCGCACCAATCTGTGTTCTTAGCGGCTCTGCGCTCTGGCGTGGAAAGTCGTTAAAAGAACCTGACATCACTGCACGAGGGCGGCGTCTATGTACTACTCCCGACGTCATCAAGGCGTCAGTCGATGCCTGCGGAGTCGACCAACGCCACCTACAGACGCCCAAGGGTTTTGCTCGAAGAAAAATCTCCGGATACAGTCTAACGCCTGGGGGGAAATTCTAAGGTAAGGAATCTGCAACTAGAATATGTCTCTACCAGATATTTCGTTACCGAAGGTAAGTAATTTGTACTTTAGGCCATTTGGGAGCTTGCATAAGGGGTCGCACCCCTTATCAATATAAAAAACCTGGTTTCTAGTGGCTTCTGCACCCCACCCCCTGCCAAAAGGGGCAGATCGGCCTAATTAATAAAGGCCAATCTGCCCCCTGGGAGGGGGACAGAAATGGTCTTTTAAAAAAATTGCTTGAGGGGGGAACAACCCTTGCCTAAGGGGTCGCTCCTGTTCTCAATATAAATAAAAACATCCCTGGTGCCTAATGGCTTCTGCCCTCCCTGGGGGCAGATCGGCCTATTTCTGATGGATACAACTACCTGTGGATTCCTTACCTAATGAATACTCCCATTGCTCTAGCATTCAACGGAAATCTTCTTCCTAGCTTCTGCACGTCGACGAGGACGTCACAGTTGCCCACGCGACGCCGTCTTACGTCATACGCCGACATCAGTTCACTTTTTTCCGTGCCATTCGAAACTGTTATCTTCGAGGGAGCTACTGTTGCTGTTCGACAGTTACAGTGTGTTTTTTGGATCTATTTTTTCTTTGAGATTACAATGTCGCAAAGAAAGTCAGGATTCAAGCCCTGTCGTGAGTGTGGGGGCAAAATGTCGGTAACGGACCCACATTCTGACTGTTTGTGGTGTCTTAGTTCCGATCATGATGTTGACAAGTGCGATTCTTGTCAACATATGAATCCTAAGGCCCTGAAAGAGCGCGAGGCTAAGCTTTTTCTGTCGAAGTCGAAAAGGAAGGAAAAGAGACATCATCGAAAATCCTCGTCAACGAAGTCTCATCGGCGTCATCGGGCATCCCGGCGTCATCGAGAATCACGGCGCCGGTCGAGTAAAGAGAGGTCTCGGTCGAGGTCACCATCAACTCGACGTCGGAAGACTTGGGAGGTCAGTCCCACTGTCACTCCCCATCCGTCGACGCCGTTGCCTTCTCCAGCCTCACCGACTTCGCCTGGGTCATCGGGCCAACCACCTTCAGTGTTTGAGGTTCCGCAGCCTCAAATGTTTTCTCCGTCGTTGCAGACGTCGAGACCGGCGTCGGTCTCGCCTTCGAACCAGGCACCCCAGTACCCGGCTTTGCCTGCCCCTTGGAGCTGATAGTACCGCATTTTTAAATGCGATGTTTTCCATCTTCCAGCAGATGGCTCCAGGTGGTGGACCGGCTGGTCCTTCGGGCCCTTTGACCTTCAACATGGGTGCTCCGGCTCCGCTTCGACTGGCACCCTTTATGCCCTTTCTCCCCCTTGGGAACGTGGGCTCGGTGCCGGTATCGGCTCCGGTGGCTCCTGAGACTTCGGCTCCGACAGCTTCGGCTCCGGCGGCTTCGATGTTTCAACAAGTGGCGCCGTCTAGACCTCCTGCGACTCCGAAGCAGTCTTCTCTCCATCCGACTCCTCGTTCGGCGCCGAAGAGACCTATGGCGCCTGTAGATCCGGCGTCGGACGGATCCGAGGATCGGCGTCGTTCTTCGACATCCGCTGACGCCATGTCGACGCTGAGGATAGAGGAGAGGCTGTACTCGAAGAGGCTTGCTCTCCACCTCCTTGAAGAGCAGGAGTACCAGAGACAAAACTTGGAGGAAGGAGAGATTGAGGACTCTCGTGAGGGTCTCCATGGGCTGGACACTGCTAGTGGCCTAGATACTTCCCCCGAGTGGGACTTGTCATCTCCTGGGGAGTATACAGAAGAGGCGGCCACTTTCCATTCTTTTATCAGGAAGGCAGCTAGCTTCTTGGATCTTCCTTTGCCGGTAACTGAAGCCAAGCAGAATTTGTTGACAGAGGTGTTGCATCCGGCCTCTACATCGGCAGAACCACTTTTGCCGTTCAATGAGGCGCTGATGGACCCTGTTTTGGAAGTCTGGAAGAAGCCGGGGTCGTCTTCAGCTGTCAATAGATCTGTAGCTAGGAGGTATCGGGCTGCACCGGCTGACCCTGGTTTTCTTACCAGACATCCAACACCTGAAAGCTTGGTGGTCCAGGCTTCCTGCTCGGCAAGGTCTGCTCCTGGCTCTTTTCCATCTGTGCCCTCGGATAGAGACTCCAAGAAGATGGACATGGCATCCAAAAAGGTGTTCTCTTCATGTAGCATGGCATTGAAGTCCACCAATGCTACATGTATTTTAGGAAGGTACATTTATGCCCTGATGGACGAGATTGCATCAACGCATACGGAGGTCCCTCAGGGGCTGTTAAATCTAGTATCGGACGCTCAGGTAGCTGCAACTCAGGTTATCCAATCTGGGTTGGATACAACTGACTCGGTTGCTAGGGCAATGGGCACTGCTGTAGTTACGAGGAGGCAGGCTTGGCTTCGTAACTCAGGATTTTCCTCAGATGTGCAGTCGACCCTACTGGACCTTCCTTTTGATGGGGACAAGCTCTTTGGTGCCAAGGCGGATTCGGCCTTAGAGAGGTTCAAGGAGAGCAGGGCCACGGCCAAGTCGCTGGGCTTGCAAGCCACTTCTTCCGCCTCCTCCAGATTTTTTAGGAGGTTTCGAGGATTTGGTCGTGGCTCCTCCTCCTCCTCCTCCTTTCGAGGGGAAATTCCAGCAGCCTACCTCTGCTCTCTCCTATAGATCTTTTAGAGGGAGGGGTAGGGTCCGTACCAGGGGAGCCTCTCAGCAGCACTCTGCCTCTTCCTCTTCCTCTGGAGGGGTGCAGCAGGGGAAGCAGCCTTAGGCTTCCACCAATTCCCACTCACTCCACTCCTGTAGGGGGGAGGTTACTGAATTTTCTCCACAAGTGGGAGGTCATAACTTCAGACTCCTGGGTTACCAGCATTGTGAGAAAAGGCTACACCCTTCCCTTTCAGGAGTTTCCACCCCCCCATCCCGCCCGCACATCTTATTGTTCAGAAGAACACCTTCTGTTGTTGGAACAGGAGGTTCAAGTCCTCCTTTCAAAGGGAGCGGTGGAGTTGGTTCCAGAGTAGGAAAGGGGTCAAGGTTGTTATTCGAGGTACTTCCTGATTCCCAAGAAGGATGGTCGGTTGAGACCAATCCTGGACCTAAGGATCTTGAATTGGTTCCTTAAACAGGAAAAGTTCAAGATGCTGATCCTAGCTCAGGTGCTTTTGGCGCTGAACAATGGAGATTGGATGGTGTCTGGTGTCTGTCGACTTGCAGGATGCTTACTTTCATATCCCGATACTCAAGTCGCACAGGAAGTATCTCCGTTTTGTGGTGGGGTCGCAGCACTATCAGTTTGCGGTCCTCCCGTTTGGTCTTACTTCAGCACCTCGAGTCTTCACGAAGGTGATGTCGGTTGCGGCAGAGCTCAGAAGGAAGGGGATAGCAGTATTTCCTTATCTAGACGACTGGTTGATCAAAGCCAGGTCTCCGGAGCTCGTGTTGCATCACCTGCAGTCGACAACCCAGTTGTTGTTCGACCTGGGCTTTTCGGTGAACGTGCCCAAATCTCACCTAGAGCCCTCTCAGCGCCTCCTGTTCATAGGGGCAGTACTGGATACAACATTTAACCGAGCCTTTCCTCCGCCTCAGCGGATTCAGGACATTCAGGCGCTGGTTCCAATGTTTCAAAGTGGAGCGGTCATTCCAGTCCTCAAGGTCCTACGTCTGCTCGGTCGGTTTGCTTCTTGCATACTGCTGGTCACGCATGCTCGCTGGCACATGAGGGCTCTTCAGTGGTGCCTCCGAAGGCAGTGGTCTCAACACAAAGGGGATCTCGAAGGCTCGGTGAGAATCTCCAGAGATGCTGCCATGGATTTGAAATGGTGGATTGCGGACGGCAATCTTTCCAGAGGAAGGCCGTTTTCGCAAGCTCCGCCTGTGGCCACAGTAATAACGGATGCTTACACTGTAGGGTGGGGAGCTCATCTGGGGGACCTGGAGATCAAGGGACTTTGGTCTCCAGTAGAACAGGTGTTTCATATCAATCTGTTGGAGTTACGGGCTGTACGTCTGGCTCTCAAGGCCTTCCTCCAATCCCTTTGTGGTCAGTCGGTTCAGGTCCTGACGGACAACACTACCGCGATGTGGTATATAAAAAAAACAGGGAGGGGTAGGGTTGTACCTTCTCTGCAGAGAAGCTCTACGGCTATGGTCCTGGGCAAAGGACCATCAGATTTGCTTGGTAGCAAATCATCTGGCCGGAGTCTTGAACGTACGTGCAGACAATCTCAGTCGCCATTTCTCGGCCGATCACGAGTGGCGTCTCCATCCAGATCAAGTCCGGTTAATCTTCCAGATGTGGGGGTTTCCTCGGATAGATCTGTTTGCCACCCGGGAGAACTCGCACTGCCCGTTATTCTGCAGTATCCGGTACAAGGAGCTTTGGGGGATGCGTTTCAGATGACCTGGTGCGACCAGTTGCTTTACGCGTTTCCCCCCCATACCCTTGATTCCTCGTGTGTTGAGGAAAATTTGCCAAGACAGGGCTCACATCCTCTTAATTGCTCCGGATTGGCCAAGGAGGGTGTGGTACTCTGACCTTCAACTCTCACTGTGCCCACCGCTCCGTCTCCCTCTCAGGGCAGACCTCCTCTCGCAGTCGCAGGGGCAGGTATAACACCCCCACCTCCAGAGCCTGCACCTTCATGCCTGGAGATTGAACGGGGCAACCTGAGTTCTTTCTCTCTCCCGCCTGATGTAGTGGATGTTATCTTATCGGCCAGGCGACACTCCACTAAATCTATCTACGCTAATAGGTGGTCCAAATTTGTGGTTTGGTGTGGAGAGAGGCAGATTGATCCCTTACGTGCTCATTTGTCAGATGTTTTATCTTTTGCTTTGTCTTTAGCACAGAGGGGTTGTACAGTGGCTACTGTTAAGGGTTACTTGTCTGCCTTGTCAGCCTTTCTTTGTCTTCCAGACCAGCCTTCTTTATTTAAATCCCCAATAGTACTTAGATTCTTGAAGGGCCTTATGAATAAATTCCCTCCAACTCCTTTCGTTATGCCTCAATAGGATTTGACCTTGGTTCTAACTTTCCTTATGGGGTCCCCTTTTGAGCCTATGCATTCTTGCCCCATAAGATTATTGGTTCTTAAAACGGTTTTCCTGGTTGCAATTACCTCTGCAAGGAGAGTGAGTTGCAGGCTCTATCGGTAAAACCCCCTTATACATCTTTTTATGGGGATAAGGTGGTGTTGAGGACCAAGGCTGCTTTCCTTCCGAAGGTTGTTTCACCCTTTCATTTGGCCCAGACAATTACTCTATCCACGTTTTATCCTCCGCCTCATCCGTCAAAGGAAGAAGAGAGACTACACCGCTTGGACCCAAAGAGGGCGCTAAACGTTTCAGGCTGGAGGATCAGCTTTTCATCGGATACGTGGGAAAGAGGAGAGGAAAGGCAGTCCACAAGAGAACACTCTCCAGGTGGGTTGTTCTTTGCATTAAAATGTGTTACTCTTTAGCAAAGAAGGATCCTCCTGATGGTATAAGAGCTCATTCCACCAGAGCTAAGTCGGCCTCTTCGGCCTTGGCTAGGGGTGTTCCTGTGGTCGACATCTGCAAGGCCGAAACTTAGTCATTTCTTCATACTTTTGCGAAGCATTACTGCTTGGACTCTGAGGTCAGAAGGGATGGCCATTTTGCACAGTCAGTGCTGCAGGATTTCTTGGTTTGACCATTCAGGCACCCACCACAGAGTGCGGTACTGCTTTGGGACTCTATTCATTAGTTGAGGAATCCACAGGTAGTTGTATCCATCAGAAGAACGAGTTACTTACCTTCGGTAGCGACTTTTCTGGTGGATACATTAGCTACCTGTGGATTCCTCACTGTCCCACCCGCCTCCCCGTTGCCTGTTTGGTCTAACCAAGTAATTCTTGAGTGTGCTCCTCGTGGTTTTGAGGATTTGTATATATTATGTATATATGTGTATATATATATATATATATAGTTCATATATTTATTTACTTGTTTAAAAAAAAAATGGTAGGTTGAATTCTCAGAATGATGTGTTTGTTTGGAATATCATTAAATATTACTATTGTTCTTTCATCTCAATGGCCTATTATTCTCAGGCACGTAAAAAATGTTGGTACTGACGTAGGCACGTCGGCGAGGACCTCTTATTGCCTGTATGACGTCAGACGGCGTCGCGTGGGCAACTGTGACGTCCTCGTCGACGTGCAGAAGCTAGGAAGAAGATTTCTGTCGAATGCTGGCGCAATGGGAGTATTCATTAGGTGAGGAATCCACAGGTAGCTATTGTATCCACCAGAAAAGTCGCTACCGAAGGTAAGTAACTCATTCTTTAATAGCATTATGTACATGGCAGTGAAGGGGTTAAGGACATGAAGACAACACCCGCTTTAGCAAGAGGTTTCTGTTGACCCGGTGACAAAGTTGATGCAGGATACATTTGGGACTTTCCTATGGTAGTAGTATGACTATTTTGCCATTATCATGCTTTTGAATACTGTATTTGAGATTTAAGGTGACATTGCTATTTGCGTGCCCTCCACTTGAACGTCATATTGGTTCTGCATGGAATAGTTACAAGGTGTATTTTCTCTTCTAGGGAATGACTGCTCCAAACGGGAGTGAACAAGAAGGAACTGACCGTTTTAATCTTTTTATCTAAAGAGGGGACATAAACATGGACTATGTTATGAATTTAGAGTTTGATAGGTTATCTGGAATACCCCTTCCCTAAGATTTCTGTGAAATAATTTTTTTTTTCTAATTGTAAAGGCTGCTGATTAATAAAATGGACAAAGGAAATGCATAATCCATGGCTCCGGTCTTGAGATTGAATCATAGTTCATAATTTCAATAATTATCAAAAGTAAATGTGCTTTGCTAATGTGTCCCTCATTAGTGCTGACCTACCATTAGTATTTTTTTTGTGAAAGCTAACTACCCAACTGCATCTCCAATAACTTTTTTTTAACCAGTTTTAAATTGCATTTTCAATATCACAACCTTGAATAAATTACATCTATGAAAGTTACATTATCATTAGTAAAATCCGCAATCCAGCTACATCGTCATTAATAAAATAGTTTCACATCAGTATCAGCAGGAGTCCTTGGTTCAGTCCTTAAACAGCAACATTGGAAAAAACAAGTCATGTGTCTATGTTAACTCACATTCTGCCATTACCATAAGTGCTATTCAATCTTCCTAACTCAAGCAAGTACTGCAAACATTGAAAATCAACAGTGACATCCATGAAGCTATAATGGCCACTAGGAAGCTATTCGGGGACATCAAAGGGTGTAACAGAAGGGTGTTGTCACTCACCCATGGACAGGCTGGAAGGGGTTATGATGGAGGTGTGGGAATGTGGATAAAAGGGGATGGGGGAGGAGGGGGGTTATGTCCCCGCCAGGGTAGGTTTAAGTGACGGGCCACCAACTCTTGTATGTGTGCAAGTCAAGTAATAGTGCTTCCCATTCCACATTTCTGGGGTATTTGCGTAGTCCTCATATTTTTTGCCTCCTGAGCTCCTCTCCCTGTCCCCAGTTCAGTATTGCCGCACACCAGTGGGCTATATCTAACAATACCTGGGCTTTCCAGTGCATGGCAATTAGTCTGCATACTATCAGCAATGCTTGGTTTATAAACCGGTTAGCAGCTTTATCTGTTTTTGAGCACCTGAACAATCCCAACAGTGCAACTTCCATTGTGAACACATCCAGTCACCTCTCAGCAAGTTGGACACGGACACCCATAAGGTTACAGACTGAGCAACTCCAGAATACGTGCATCGTGTCAGCACCTGCATGTTGGCATCTCTGGCAAACAGAGGAGGACCCAAACATTTAGGACAGAGTTGCAGGAGTGAGGTAAGCTATATGAAATATATTATGCAGGATCTACTGAACTTGGTATTCTGCATCATCCTGGGGTATGTAAGTACTGTTTCCAGTATGTCCTTGTCGACTTGCCACCTAAGCCCCACTCCCTAAGGACTACATTTAACAGGTTGTGTGCGGTGTATGCTAGTGCACAAACAAACCAGGTGACAAGTCTACAGCCTCAACACATTATATACAGTGTGTGTATGAGAGGGTGCTTATGGGGTTGCCATGGAGCCAAAGATGGCAGCCGTGGAGTAACTTTGCTCCAGGACCTGAATGCCGCAAATCACATTAATCCTGCCATTTTACACACACACACACACACACACACACCCTCCCCCCCCCCAAAAAAAACACACACCTGCATCAGACTGTCGACTGGCCAGAACCAACCTTGCATACCATACCGGGGCATGCCCGGCAGAGGGGGAGGGTGTAGGGAGCTGGCTACTACAAAGACCACAGCTGACACTAGCAGACTTTTACCCCGCGGAACATGATTGGAGTCATCCTGCATACAGTGATCCAGCAACGTATTGGCGCGGTAGACTGGGAACACACCATGGGTAAACCGAAATCACCAAAACCTCACCCCCGTCCACCCTATCCCACACTCCATCATGGGGAGGAGCCTTGACACGGGGCAAAGACCTCCAGCTCTCCACAGGACTTGGGTGAAAAACAGGCCACCATCCTACTTACCAATAAATCCTCTTGCTCATCAGTAGAAGCGCACATAAAGGAGATATGTGTGGAATTTGGTCTCCTTCAGAAGGACCTGCGAAAACTGGCTTCCCGGTTCACCAACACAGAACGTAATATCACAGAGATAGTACCACAGCTGAAGACCCAAAAACACCACCCAAGACCTTCTGGAGAAAGTGCACTTGTTAGGTACATGCTGAGTCTTGCCAGGCTAACGCCAAGTGAAGCATGCCAATGGAACTCATGACCAGGTTGTGACCCTGCCATTAGCAGATTACCTGTAAAAACCAAAGACCACAGGCCAGCCCATCCACTTCTTTCTTCAACACTGTAGGCGGCTTTTTAATCAGTCTGCTCCACACTATTAACGAGGGCTTCCTGAGGCACCGTACTGCAGTATCTCTCAGATTGCCAGCCTAACTCTAGCAAATACACAGCTTGAATCCACTCATAAGGGGACAAACCTGGATAACTGCTGGTGTGGTGGTCCCCTACAAGAACAGAAATCACCCTGCCTACAGGCTGGATATTACAATTGCAATCTGCCATTCTTCAGTATGTATCACTCTGACCGACACAGCTAACTGGCCACCCCTATAATATCTGTCGCCTATTCAGTGTAATAGACCAGGCATCCCCACTATATACTAGATCAGCCTAATAGTCTGTATTGAATGACTCTTATGGAGCACCTGTTTGCGACCCTATCATCCTTCGTTCTAGGTCCATGCCTCCTAGCTTACAACAAACTACTAAACATAAACCCCTCTTCAAGGGTCCAAGTGGGCTGCCTAATATTGCCCCCCTTTCCTGTTGGTTGTGATTAAACAGGGTTGTCCCATCTCCCCAATCCTGTTCTCCATATCCATGTAGCCAATGGCGCACTGCCTCAGTTGAAAGAGCCCCGTTTGTTGGGGGGGGTGGGGGGGATACAGCTGCACGGAGGAACTTAGTGTTCCTTTACGCAAATTATGTTCTACTTTACATCCGAGACATGAAAATCGACACCTCATGTTCGACATCTGCCTTTCAGGACTTCGAAGCGGTGACTGGGCTCCAAGTTAACTGGGGAAAATTCTATACTTTCTTGTTCCGAGGTGAAATCCCACACCGCCAGCATTGCCCCTACACCCTTAGCTTGGAAGTCCACAGCCTTCCGTTACCTGGGGTTCCACTTCACCACTTGCAGGAACACAAATTTGAGGGCAACTCTGAGAATGCAATCTTGCTGGTGAGGGCTCTGGGGAGCTGCTGACAAAGATGATAATCCTTCCCCAATTGCAGTATTTTGTCAACGTACCAGCCTTTCCACCATACCACTTCTGTGATCTAGATCATTTGATGGGGGATACAATCTGGAATGATGTGTTGACAGTGGTTCAGAGAGGTTTGAGGGGACCCATGTTTCGAGTCTTACTACCTGGTGGCACAGCTTGATTGGTTGGCTCGATGGCTGGTGGGCAAAAACACATTCAAGATCAACACTGATGATGCCCTGCTCCTTTCCTGGATGGTTGCCGTGGAAATGTCTAACCAGAAACTTTCGCCTAACAAACAAACCAGATTGCTCCATATGCCCCTAACATTGCAATACAGGGCCTCACCAGCGTGTAGGGCTCATTGACAAAAGAGCAGCTACCAGATTGGCAGGCACACTCATTTGACACAGTGGAAGACCTCTTCCGGGACAGCCAGCTTTTGACCAGGACTATGCCATCTCCCAGGACAATTCATCACATACTGATGCCTGCTGCCTCAATGGACTCCCTATGGTAAATCCTTACAGAAAAAACTAGACACAAAGTTGTTTGTACAATATATCAAATGGTACACGGTGACATCTTATCATTTGTCTTTGTAAAGCCATTGGAACACATTGACACACCCCTGATGCAACTTAGGCAGTTCTGTACGGAGAACTAAAGGAGGCATTTTCATGATCATGAATGTGCCAGGGCCCTGGAATCACATAAGATGGTAACACATAAAGCATGCTAAAAGAATAACCAATAAGTGCTTCTACATAGGGGCTACCTCAACCCCTCCCCCCCCACTTAACAGAATATTCCTAGTGGCACACCTCACCTGCCTGAGATGCTCTTTCCCAGTGGTGCACCTTCAACACATGCACTAGTCCTGCTCCACATTGGCACACTTTTGGGACAAGCTGCATAGCACTTTGGCCACAGTCCCATAACTTAATGCACTGAAAACATGGGAGGCCACCGCACTAGGCTTATTCCCATTTATGGAACCTACACAAAGTACAAGCCAAATTTGCTAAGATGGCCCTCTTATTGGCCAAATGCCTCCTCTCTTTGTATTGAAAGGCCCCGCAACCGCGTCGCAGGTCCATGGCAATTGGCAGTGTCCTGCTAGGATGAGGCAGATAGGCTTGCACTACACTGGTAGGAGGCCGGCTGTATCAGACGGTGCCCCATCGTAGCAGCATGGGATGTGATGTTGCTACAATATAAGGCCCTTACAGCAGGTGCTTCCCCTTGAGAAACCCATAACTCACTAAACCACAGCCTTACCCAATGACAAAGTGGAACCTTACCCATGCCAACAGGAGGCCCCATATTGATGAAGGCATCACGATTTCATCAGTTTACCCACACAACACCTCTCAATTCCCCAGTCAGATGAGAACTTCTCTTGCAATGCCCCTATGTAGGTGGACACATCACAAAGGAGAACCGCCACCTTTCTCCTCAATCCACCCATCCCCTCCTGTTAAAGCAACCTCTCATGTAACTACCCTTTATGTGCTCACTGTCACCAGGCGCTTCATACAATTAAGAGGCCTGAAGGACAACCGACACACGGCCAAAGTTTGCCTTTCTGCTCCCAATTAGAGAGTTCAGCTCTTTTCCAAATAATTATTTCTGTTTATTTCCCAACACAGCACTTATTACATACAGTGTAACTCTGAGTGCTCCTGAATTCCTTGGCCAGCAGCCTTCCACCATAGTTAGCCGCCCTCAAATTGCAAATCGTACCAGGCAATTTCCACTGCCCCAACCAGACAGCCCTCACAATGCAGTGCACATGATCCCCAAGCTGGAGTACGGCCACCCTCGAGTGACGTTCCCATGCACACGAGATTGTAAGGTACCTACATAGCTGATAGCTATGTATTGCATGATGTAATTCACTGCCAAATTTCCTTTTCCACTGTATAAACTATGTGTAATGTGTTGTTTGTCGCTCTACTGGCATATTGTCTGTGATGGCCCAGAGTATTTCTACGGTGGCCCAGCAAGCGCCCGTATGCCAAGAAATGACCTGCTGGAAGGGCATGTTCCTCCTGTAAGCATTTATAAGAAAATAATGTACCCTCCTGATACAAAGCAACTAGTGTACTTATGCCTGCCTCTACCCAGGCCCTCGTGGCCACGCTACCAAACATTTTGCTGAATGAAGTTATGTAGCTCAGTGGTATCTCAAGCGAAGAATCTGCGTGATGTATCGCAAGCTCTGATTAAAACTCTCATGTGATCAGCAATAATCCATTAGCATCATGTGAAAGCCTGTCCTGGGGGAGGAAGATCCACTAGACCACAAAGTGTGCTCGGGCTGCTGTGGGAGATTCAAGTTCTTCTGTGTGATGGCCTGACAACCAACTTGCCGACCAATGCACCTGGGCTGCCAACTAGTAATGTTCAAAATCTGGAGCCCCAAATACCCCTTAGTCTAGGGACAACTGTAGTTTACGGAGTGCAATGTGGCAACTCCCCTTGTTTTGAATGAAACTCCTTATGGCCAAGTGTAATGGATGGGATGTGCCTCTGGGTGACACAGACTAGGAGGTTACAGGAAAAGTAAAGTAGCAGAGGGAGCATTACCATCTTAGATAGGGACACTCTACCTTGCAAAGTGCTCCAAAAAGCCATGTGGGGATGCGGGTTGCTATGCTTCTTATAAGGTTGCCATCTATTAGATACTTTGTCTCGTGATAGATGTTTATGCCAAGGTATCAAAACGTGCGGTGCTCCTAACACAAAGGATTCGAATCCACAATAAAATGCTGCTGGGGACAGTTCGGGTGCAGCATAAACAGGCATGATTTGGCACAGGTCACCCCCAGGCCAGAAGCAACATGAAACTCCAGGGGTATGTCTTGGATATCAGCTATGCCCTCCTGTATGTTTCGGATGTAGAATAATGCATTATCTGCATATAACAAGACTACATGGATCTCCCCAGACAATGGGATACTCCAGGAACGCCCCTGCCTCAGGGATAAGGGCTCCATAGCGAGGCCAAAGAGCAGAGGGGACAGCGGACAGACTTGCCACATTCCTCTGCTCACTCAGAAACAGGGGAAGATACACTGGCCAATATTCACCCGCACTGTGCGTTCAATGTATATGAGTAAAATTAACGCATCTAGTCATCCCTTGATGCCAAAAGTAGTCATGGTCAAAAACGGGCAATTTCAATCCACTATATCAAATGCTTTATGCAAGTCCAGCACCAAGCATGCAGCAAATGGCCACTGGACCAGAGGAAGCTTCATTACCCTGTGCAGAAGGTGTATATTTAAAGTCGTGGTGGACCTACCTGTGTGCACCAGACATGGCATGTGTTCACACAGCCTGCCCGCTATAACCTTGCTCAGGATTTTATAATCAGACCTCAACATAGAATGCGGGTATTAAGAGGCAAGCTCCATGGGGTCTTTCACAGGCTTGGAAAAGGATACTAAGATTTGCGGAGTGTGGGCAGAAGTCAACCGTCCGTTTGGAACTCTTGTTAAGGTTTGAGGAGTTTCAGGGCTTAAAGGATGCTTGTAGGCTTTGTAGAATTAGATTTGGAATCCATACCCAGTGTTTTATGAGTTGCTGTGCCCCGCATGACACCGTCTCTTTCTCTCATGAAAGGGGTGCGTTAAGATCTTCCCTATCTAGTGGACGACGTACTACTAAGTTGACAGACGCAAGAAAGTGACATATTGCAAACTGCCTGAAAGTTTGAAATGTGTGGGTTTAAAGAGGTGTAGAGTGTTGAATGGTCCGGTATGTATTGGAGATCAGTCCTTTAGACCCGTCATATGCGCTCATTAATTTTTCAAGTCAGTATAGGATATGGTAGCCCCAGAATAATTGGAGGGGTGCAATGCCCAATGATGCAGCTGGCAGTACTGTTGCCTTGTTGTTTCAGGGAGAGAGTAATAAGTCGTACACTGTTCAAATGACTTAATGGAGGCTCCCGCAAAGAGGTCTGTTAATTTCCTACACTCCTCTGCCTCCAAGCTAGTAAATAATGGAGGCAGTAGCACAAGAGTGAAATCCGAGTTGCGTGCAATTGGAGTGTTGGAGGAGGGGAAGGTAGTAAGCCCTCACCTGATTCCCAACCTGTCTCATATGTCAAGTACCGTCCTAATGGGAGGTAGCTATGTAGGTGTTGAACAATGAAACGTGCTTGGGTAGCCAGGCTAAAACCCAGAGGGGCCAGCAGTCCACAGACAGATCCATGTGGAACCAGTGTTGCAGCCAACTGACCTGCGTCCAAGGTGGCAGTGTGGGAGTTAGGTTAATACCCCAATATCTTATTGTGTTAAGAGCCCATTGGATCTACTAGGGCTTGCATATCAGGGAGGTCCTTCTTGGGTATAGTTAAATTGAGCAGTATTCCATGTTGGGGCATGTGCATGGATCCAGCCCCCCTCCATATACGCAAGACTCCATGTTCTCATAATTTACTCAATGATGGGTTGGCCACTAATTAAACCGGGCCCTTAGTTGAGTGAAACAAGTCCATTGCAGAGTTTCTTAGCAACATAAAAAACTCCAGTTGTCTGCACATAGGATTCATTCTGCAATCTCATTTTGCACTTATCAGATACCATCTGTGACAGATGATTAGCCCTATAATAAAAACACATTCTAGGAGACGCAGGCCTTCAGCCTCTGTGTGAGCCTACAGTTTAGTCCTCCGTGTCCTAGGTTTAGTCGACCCCCAATACGAATTGTTTTATCATTCTTTCAACACTCGTCAATAAAGATTTATCAATTGTAAGCCACAGCATACCATGGACATAACTAAACCTTGATGAAAAGGTAATTTTTATAATCCTTCCATGACTTATTCTTTACGGGGGGAGGGGGGTGGTCTTGATTTCTCTTTGCCATGTTCTAGCAACAGGGCATCAAAAACTCTGCCTAGACCTTTTCTGCCAGAGCGTCCATGTAATGTTAGGTAATAGGACGTTTGAGTATTGCAGATTTAGAATTTCAGAGGGTTTACACAATAAGGTTCTGTAATGTACCCTGGCAGTCAGACTCACGAAGAACAAAATAGCCATCTGACATGACATCA
The DNA here is from genome assembly GCF_031143425.1 of Pleurodeles waltl. Lineage (NCBI taxonomy): Eukaryota > Metazoa > Chordata > Amphibia > Caudata > Salamandridae > Pleurodeles > Pleurodeles waltl. The sequence continues at coordinate 359,442,704 of NC_090448.1, read as the reverse complement.
TCATGTCAGAAATATTTTACAGATTGCCCAAAAAAGTGAGGCCTATTAATATAGGATGGACATAATATGTATATCTCCACGGACTTTCAAATTGGTTAGCTTCGACTGTAACCTGGCAATATCTGTACCCCAATCAGGCGGTTGACCATAGACATGATATATTTCATCTATACTTTTATTAGTGTTATCTACATGTTGATGAATAAAAATCAGTTCTAATATGAAATATTTTACATTGGGTGCCATGTCTAGTAGAGTAGTGTTAAAGGTTGAGATCTTCATATATAATTAACTTCCTTAAGAATCGTGGCAAGTGTGTCTGTTTCTGCCCTTGAAAACAGTGGACCACCTTCAGCCATATCGCCAACACCTGTATTGACGTATGAAAGTTTACGGTTAGCCTCTAATCTGACATGTATATTTTGCTCCACAACAAGTTAAAATCTGATTTAACTTAAGAAGAGAACAAATAAAAACATTTAAAATGATATGACGCAAACACATGTTCACCAATAAATGAAAATTAACACACAGTCTCAGCATCAGTTTCTGCGAATACAGTTATCAATGATATTGGAGGATTACCCACAGTCCAACCGTCATGATCTCTGGAGGTGGGGGCGTGAGGGGTGGTTAAAAACCCATTGCACTCAAAGATGTATCTAAAAATATGAAAGGAAAATATGTTTGGAGACCGCCCGCCTCAGACCAGAATTCCAGCCCCTTGGACTCTAATGGTCCTTCTCACTCACTCGTGGGAAAGACTGGAAGATCTGCCCTCATTATACCTCTAGGGAACACAAAGATTACGGGACGCCAAAGGTGTTGCAAAACAAGCATTGGCAAAATCAATAGATCTCACATATGCAGGGGTGGGTCCTCCGTTAGGTCGGAGGAGCATCGCCCCCGCCAGCAGCAGCAGCTGCCAAACCTCTACAATACAGCAATAATGAACTATGTTTATTATTGTTGTATTGTAGAAGGGGTGGGGCCACGGGCCCTGACGAGCACAGAGGGGGAATACTCAGTACTCCCCCTCAGTATGCATGTATGTTTAGCCGGCCGTCTCAGGCTGGGCAAACATACATGCGCACTAAGCTCTGCCCAATCCAGCAATGCAGTGCTGGGTTGGAGAGAACAGGCAGACTCTCGCAGTCTGCCTAGGAGCACCCTGGCTTGGCACTCCCCCAAATCTGAACACTTGTGTCATGATGGTAACATTTAGATTGTCCGCAGGGCAGGCTGGGAGCCTGTGCCTGTTGTCAAGGAAAGAGGTGATGCTTGGTGGTGGTGATGGCGGCAGCGCATTCAGGTACATTTTTTTCTTCAATTATTAATTTTTCTTCACCCCCGCACCAGCCGCCCCCGCCACGCACTGCTCCTGCACATATGTAAACTATATTGATTTAGAAGGAGTGGAGTGGCATTGTGTTGCATGGCACTGTGTGGAGTGGAGAGTAGAGGAGTGAAATTTTATTAAGTGGAGTTATGTTATGTTGCAAGAAGTAGAATCCACTGACTGAAGTGGAGTGCCTTGGCTTGGGGGAAGTGTCATTTTGTGGCCTGGAGTGTAGTGTATTGTCATTTAGTGGACTGGCTTGGTTTGAAGTAGCATTGTGCAACATATAAAAGAGTAGCATTGTGTGGGTTAGAGTAGTGTGGTACATTGTGGGATGGAGTGGCACTGTGTGGCTTGGAGTGTACTGGAGTGGCATTAAGTGGTGTGGAGTTGCACTTAGAGGAGTGGAGTACGGTGCCATTGTGTAGAACAGGGGGCCTTTAAACTGGGAGGTGGGTTCCCCTGGGGGGCCTCAAATGATCCCAGGGAGGTGAGGCACCAGGCTATGGCCAAGAGAAGCATTATGCTGAGAACCGTGCTGTGTCTTAAGCTGAAGAAAATGAGCAGTACATGCCTGACCAGAATAGTATGGTTGGCATCATGTATTTGATTGCATTTTTTATAACAGTAACACAAGTTATCTGCAATATTTAAAAAAGTTTAAACATTGCACATTTAATGGAATAATTGTGAAAAAATTGGTGTGGGTGTGTGTGTCTGTGAGGGTGTATGTGTCTGTGTGGGCCTGGGGTTAAAAGGTTTGAAGATCGATGGTGTAGGGTGGAGTGGCTTAGTGCTGGTGGAGTGGAGTTGGTATTGTGTGGTGTGGTATTAAGAGCGGTGTAATTGTGTGGTGTAGGGTGGCATTGTGTGGCTTGGAGTATAATGGCATGTAGTGTAGTCATATTATGTGGTGTGAGGTGTGAAGTGGTGAGGCACTGAGTATAGTGAAGTGGCACTGTGTGGCTTGCAGTTGCATTGAGTGGAGTGGAGCCATACTGGAACCCACAGATATACATGGACTTATGAGAAAAAGAGGAATAGCAATATTCCGGCCATAGACACAGAGGAGTACACCAAGTACAAAAGAGGACTACATGTTGGAATTTGAATAAGACACTATTAAGTGAATGTAGTAGCAGCAGGACAACAATAAAAGGGCAAAATAAAATGCAAAGAGTGTGAAAGAAACACACAGACCCACCAGCCAAGACATAACCGACAACAAGCATCGAGTGACAGTGCCTAGGGGCCGAGATGAGCAATGAAAAGGGCAACTGCAGACCAAAAACGGTGGTAGGAGATGGTGGGGCAGAGAAGGAGCCCTGCTAAACAACAAATAACAAGGCATCAACTGGACTAGCAAGAACAGCTAAGGTCACACAACCAAGGGCAAAAAGAGGCCTACCTCTCTATGTGAAGAAAGTTACATAAACACAAACCAGGCTTGGCTACTATTGAGTCTCCAACAAGGTAAGTGCAAGAAATGCATCCATGCAAGAGTGAGCTACACACTAATGAAATATACTATCATGAGGTGTGAATAAACTGTCATACAGCATGAGCATTGATACATTAAGACAACAGCTCAGCTATATAAGTAAAAATAGATGCAAATGAAGCACCTTGCAGCTGATGCACGTCTCAAAGGAGTAAGTCTGTGTTGATTGCGGTAGATAGGATTGAGGTATATCAGGGTAGACTGCAGTAGAGTTGACTGAGATACACTGGAATGGGGTAAATTGGGGAATAGTGGATTGGGGTATACTGGAGTAGATTGGAGTGGAGTAGTTTGAAGTGGGTTAGATTATAGTGGAATAGTGTAGGTTGGAGTGGAGAAGAATGGGGTATAGTGGAGTAGATTGAGGTGAAGTAGATTGTAGTGGAGTATACTGCACTAGACTGTAATGCCGTAGATTGGGGTGGAGTGGGTTATATTGCAGTGGTGTGTGGTAAATTTTTAGTGGTATTGATTGGAGTGAAGTGGGGTAGATTGGGGTTAAATACAGAGTGGTAAAGGGGATTAGAGTGGAGTGGGCTAAATTGTAGTGGAGTACAGTGGGGTGGATTGGACTGAAGTAAAGTGGGGGTAGGTTAACATGGAGTGTGATACACTGGAGCAGAGTAGATTGGGTAATTTAGAGTATGGTAGATTGAAATGGAAGGTTTGAGTGGAGTGGCATAGATTGTAGTGCAGTTGAATGGGGTAGATTGGGTTGTATTGAATTGGAGTGGAGTGGGGCAGAATGGAGTGTAGCGGTGTGGAGTGGAGTGGCGAGCCGTGTCATAGAAAGTCTTACAGTGGAGTGTCTTGGAGTGGAGTAGCACGGTATGAAGTGAGGCTTGCATGGAGTAGAAGGGCATAGAGTGGAGCAGAGTGAAGTGATGTAGAGTGTTGTAGGGAGGAGTAGTGTAAAGTGGAGTGGTGTGGTGTTGCCCTACGTAGGAAGCTTATGCCCAGATGTTTATCCTGTGGTCACTGTGCCACTGAATTCAAGCTAGCCTGGCCCATAGGTGGTGATACCCTAAAAACGGTCCCAGAATGCTTGTTTATGGTCCAGGGAGGATCTGGCCTGGCATTTCAGACTGGACTGTTCCTTGAGCATTAGGGTAAAAACTGCTTTGCATATGGCAGGTTCCAAACTGGGGTGATATGGTGGCATGGTGGGCAAAAGAAATATTGTAATGGGATGCTGCCCGAGCAAGTTCCATGGGCCGGGATTAATTCAAGCATTCCATCCATCACCTTGTCGTTTTTGCGTCCGGTCCAACAGCAAGCAATGAATAGGCTACAAACCCCAAAAGGTAAGCTGTATATATTGCAGAGGCAGTAAATGCACTGTGGGCAGTGCAGAACTAAAAATGGAGAGGAGGTGACCCCTAAGACATCAGACGTACGTACACTCCTTAATCCCATACATTCTTTCAGGCACCTGTGGAATTCAGCTTCCCAGAGTCCCAATAAAAACATAAAAAGTAAATGTAACAGGATATGTATAGTCTAACACACTAGCTTTGGTCCAGGGGTCCCCCTGGGACCCCACCAGGGCTTAAAGGTATTTTGTTTTTAAATCTCTGCAAAATCTGCGGCTGGATCTGTAGATTTTGCAGAGGTTTAAAAAAATGGTCTCCCAAGTTTCACAGTTATTTTGCCCCAGGGTTGGCCAGGTCCTCAGGGCATTATGGCTTAAAAATAGGATGGGGGCACACAGGATCCCCCTTACTAGTTCTTTTAGAAGCCCCAGAGACCACCACCTCCCCAGGGCTAAGCTTAGTAACTATGCAAGGGCTGCGCCTAGCCCCCACACCCTGGAGACCACCACTTCCGCAGGGCTACAAGTAAAATAATATGATAGAGGTTAAATATAACTTGTGCACTCGCCGTGCGCTGATAATTAACCCATATATTACAGCACTCATTACATCTGTTATAACAAAATTGATGTGTGGCCATAACATTTGTAGCAAAATGTTCGATGACATAACTGCATGGCGGGCGGAGGTTCTAGTTACTGTAGCACGACTGGGTGCGTCGCGTTGACTGTAGACTGTACGGCCTAATGGGGAAACAAAACCTCGCTGCAGCAAGCTGCACAGTTAACTAGTGCGCCAATACCGCGCAGGACGGGCACCTCTTTATTTAATAACCTCCGCCCCGGACAACGTATGGTGTCACAGAGCAGGCAACAATGTAGGGGAGAGCCCGGGTGATTGTCTACTTCCCCCCCATGTTTTAGTGAACTACTACAAAAACATTCACCCTCGAACAAGGCATATGAATAACAATAACAACCAGGGATACAAAAGAAAAGAGAGAGAAAGGAAAAGAAGATAACAGCAGGAGTTATTGGCTGTACACGCACACCAGTCACTTTTCTTTTAAACACATGAAGTCTCTTAAGACTTTGGCTGGGTTCAGGGTTGGGCAGCAGGTGGTACCTTTCACTTCTCCCGCTCTGCTTCAGCCCTCGTGCGGGTCCCCGATATGGGGAACAGGACCCTTCGAGATCTCTGCTGGGACCTCCGTCACTTCCTGGTCAGCATTCATCTGGAGAACTTTGCTGTGAAACGTAGCCTCCTTCAAGCTCTTCGCCACTCTCCTCCAGCGGGTAAGCTCCTGAATCGCCATCCCGAGGCTCCACCCTCCAGAACCACAAAACATTCCGGGTCACCTGACGCCCCACTTTTGTGGCAGCAGCGATGGTCCCAGCGATCTTCTCGACTATCTAGATGTCAGGTTCAAAAGGGGTACGGAACTTCCAACTTGGGTGGCGATCCGTCAGAATGACGGATTACCCCACTTTTAGGTCAGAATGTTTCGCCCTTCTCCTCTTGCTGGCCTAGACATTGGTCTGTTTTCGCTTCTCCTGCGTCTTGAGTATATCCTATTCAGTAGGTTGCCACTGCTCATCAGCGTATCTGCAGTGCTGTGGTGGCGAAAGAAACATCAACGCTGCCGGGGCACACCCCGTCGTGCTATGGGGTGTCTGCCGGTATGCCCTCAGGAACGCATGCAGGCATATCTTGGCGTTCTCTTGTTGACTTACTCCAGTTCGTAAAGCGGGGTTCAAGGTCCACATGAAGTGCTCAACATCCCCGTTTGCCTGGGGATATTGAGGGGTAATTCACCAGTGTGATATGACGAGCGAAACCTGAAACTCCTGGCCGTGAAATGGAGGACCATTGTCCATTGTTATGTCCTCCAGCAGACCCAGGAGAGCGAAAACCTTCTCCAAGACAGGATGGACATGCTCAAATGCCGTGGACGTCACCAGTTCCACCATCGGGAACCGGGCGCACAAGTCAGTCATGACAGCCGTCAGCGAGCCATCAGGAAAACTACCAAAATCCAGGCTTACCCGGGGCCATGGTCGAGTGCTGGGCGGTTTGGTCATCACTGGAGCAAGGACAGGATCTCGAGCGGTGATTGCACAGGGATCACCTGTTGGTATCAGGTCATCTACCATGGCGTTCATCCTGGGGAACCACAACTTCTCACGCAAACAGGCCTTAGTCTTCGCTGTCCCCTGAGGACCCTGGTAAGCTAATTCTACAACTCTAAGGTGTAGACTGCGGGGTATTACTAAGCGCTGGCCCTGGAGAGGAAGATCTTCTGGACTCACAGAGAGCTTCAGCCCTCACATTCCAAATCTACTGCGTTGTCTTGCGCTCCTCAGAGTCAAAATCGTGCTTCTTGTCAAGGAAACATTTCCATGACCGATTGGCTCAGCCGATGACTGCATCTCGGATTGAGGTGTCAGTGATCTCCGTCACCATCAGCGCTGTGGGACATGCTAGGTTCACAATCATTTTTAAGAAACTCTCTGATCGTCCATCCTCCTCCTCTTCTTCTACCTGCGAGTGTGGGCGCAACGGATGGCGTGATTAGTAATCTGCAGGATTGTTGACTACAGGCCAGTAGACAATGTAAAACCGGTAGGGCTGGAGGAGCACCGCCCACCTTTCAATTCTTGGCGGGGCAATTCGGGCCGTGCCTGCAAAGAGGGATACCAGTGGTTTGTGGTTGGTAACCATCATAAATTTGTGCCCTCAAAAATACAAGTTGAAATGCTGACAGGCCCGTCGTATGGCCAGCGCTTCCAGCTCAATTTGCGCATACCGGGTATCCGTTGCCGAGAGGGCCATGTTGGCATAGGCCACTGGCGTCCACTGCTGGTGGCTCTGTCCTGCAGCAATACGGCTCCGAGCCCAATGGGGCTGTAGTCCACCATGACTTCCGTTTTCTTGTGCGGGTGGAAGTATGCCATGACCACAGAGTCCAACAGTGAACTTTTGACTGCTTGGAACGCCTTGTCCACTTCTATGCCCCACTCCCACGGGGTGTTGGCCTTCGTGAGCTGTCGAAGAGGTTCGGCAAGTGTGGCCAGATTGGGGATGAACCTCCCATAGTACGTTGCCATAACAAGGAAGCTCCTGACTTCAGTGGCGTTGCGAGGTAAGGCTGCTCTTTGGATGGCCTCTACTTTCTTGGGGTCAACCTTCAGAACTTCCCTTGAAAAGATGTAGACAAAAAAGTCAATGGAGTTGTGGTACAAGGCGCATTTCTTCTGGTGCAACGTTAGTCCTGCTTCTGCTAACCTCTGGAGAGTGGCTCTCAGCTGTTTTTGATGTTCTTCTAACGTGTTGGACAAAATTAAGATGCCGATTAATGACGCCGGTCAAACCGGACAGTGTCTCCCGTATGGCATTGTGGAAGATCTGCACGGCCGAAGAGCCCCCAAAGCTAAGGCACTTGTAACGTCGCAGCACCACCTGGGTTGAGAATGTGGTGACGTTACGGCTTTCTGGGGTTAGCTCCCGCTGATGGTATCCCGAGTATAGGTCCAACTTAGAGAACCACTGGGCCCTGTTAAGATCCACAACAATATCTTCCATGGTGGGTGTGATGTGGCGTCGGGCCGGTCACCTTCTCTATGACCCCCACTCCTCAATTGTCTGTAGTTCACTCTCCACCTGGGGTCGTAAGTGGAAAGTCACCCGCCGGTGCCTTAGGGCAATGGGTCGTACTGCAGGATCAACATGTAACTGGAACTACTTTCCTTTCAGTTTTCCTAGCCCCTGAAACAACTCCGGGAAATGGGCCAGCACCGACTCAGCCAGGGAGTCGTGGACTTGCCGGGCGAAAAAAACTAGCTCCAGGTCTTCCACCGTGTCGCATCGGAGAAGGGTTCCTTTCTTGCCTTCCAACACATGGCATTTGGCATGTGTCGAACGGCGCTCACTAGCAACAGTAACCTCTATCTCCCCTCGCCGGGGTAACGGGTCCACGTCCCTATAGGCCAGAGGTCTCCAAACTTTTTTATGCCACGCCCCCCCAGATGAAAAATAAAAATCATTGGGCCCCCCTCAGAATTTTTCACAATTATTTTACAAACATGGCAATGTTTAAATATGTCTAAACCTATTTAAACATTGCAGTTAAGTACAGTTACCTTTTAAAAACTGCAATAATATGCTTCTGCTTAAAACAAAGGCCTGTTATATGTATAATATTTATTTTGGCCAGAGTCTGGGGCCCCCCCTGGGATCACTTCAGGCCCCCCTAGGGGGGCCCACCCCCCAGTTTGAAGACCTCTGCCATAGGCATATATCTTGGTCCAGCATGGTGTGAGCGCTGGTGGGGGAGATATCTTGCTGTATTGTTCCACATCCATAACGTTTACCGACGCCCCAGTGTCTATGAGCACTGTCGTGCCATTTACCGTTATGGTACACATGGGTGGTGGCCTCCACCTCTGGTTCAACCTGTCAGCAAACGAAACAACAAATATCTCCTTATCTTCATAATCCTCGTAGGGTTTGTTGCATGGGTATGCGTCCACCGCCACCATCCCATTGCCATCGTCTGGCGTAACTTGCTTTATTGCCGCCTTCCGGGCCAACGTGGTCAAGGATCTGGGCCACCTCCCTCGGAAAACTTTGGCAAAATCGTTGGGCTTATCACATTTGGAGAAATTCTTTCCCTTGGCAGGGCATATTCCTGGTATCCTGTGCTCTAGACCACAGCTACCGTACCTCTTTGCCTCCAGTCTCGGTGGTCGAGCCACATGCGGCTGATTGTAACATCCTTGGACGGCGTCAACCCGTTCTTCCTTTACTGGGCCCAATTTGGCCTGGCCTGGTGCCGGAGCAGATCGCGCTAGGGCAGCATCCATGTCCTCTGCGACTATTGGACAGATAGTGTGACCTTGCAAGGATAAGTATTTCATCCAGCGATATGCCTGTATAACATCACGTTTGGGGAGGCACCGACAGACGTACAAGCTCAAACATACAGGCAGCAGCGGTATTCCTGAGCACCCTCTGACATCAGGGGGAGCGAAGACAGACGGGGATGCGCAGACAGACGGGAATGCGCAGACAGCTAGAACACCGGAAGAGAAATGCTTTTGAATTTCTCTTCCGACCGGGAGGTGGGGCGGGAGGGACAAGAAAGGAAAGGAAAGACCTTACCTTTCTTGTCTCTCACAGCATTTCTGCTGTTCGATCGCAATGCGATTGGGCAGCCGAAATGACCACTAGACACTTTTTTTTTAGGTACTGTCAATAAGGTGAGCAGCCCCTTGGGCAAGGATCGCTCCCTAGGGGTCCATATTATTTTGAGGCCATTTCTGCCGCCCCTGGTGGCAGATCGATCTAATATAATTAGGCCGATCTGCCCCCGGGGGGCAGAAAGCCCCTAGACACCAGGGATCATTTTTTTTTTTTTTTTTTTTTTTATGTGTTGGGAGCAACCCCTTAGGCAAGGGTCACTCCCCGGGGAGCCAAATTATTTTTAGGTCAATTCTGCCCCACCTGGGGGCAGAAACCACTAGACACCAGGGAATTTTATTTTGTTATCATGCTGACACATAAGGGGAGCGGCCCCTTGGGCAAGGGTCGCTCCCGAGGGGACCATAATATTTTTAGGCCATTTCTGCCCGGTCCCACCAACCCCATGGGGGCAGATCGGCCTAATATAAGCCCCTAGACACCAGGGATATATATATATTTTTTTTTTTATATGTGGGGAGTGACTCGTTAGGCAAGGGTCACCCCCTGGGGGGCCAAATTATTTTTAGGCCATTACTGCCCACAGGGAGGCAGAAACCACTAGACACCAGGGAATTTTTATTGTTTTTATAGTTACTCAGAAGGGGAGTGGCCCCTTGGGCAAGAGCCGCTCCCAAGGAGGGGCAAAACATTTGTACGCCATTTCTGCCCCCCCGGTGGCAGATCGGCCTAATATAATTAGGACGATCTGCCCCCAGGGTGGGCAGAAAACCCCTAGACACCAGGGATAACTTATTTTTTGGTTTATGTTTTATTTTTTATATGTGGGGAGCCACCCCTTAGGCAAGGGTCACTCCCGGTGGGGCCTAATTACTTTTAGGCCATTCCTCCCCCCCCCCAATTATTTTGGGTCTTGGTTTTACGTTTGGGCCATTAGAGCTTGGTAACTCTCAAAAGTGTGCCACTTGGAATGTTGAGGGCTGCGCTTTGTGGACTTTGGGACGCTGCCATTTAGAAACATCCACAACACCTAGACACATCTGAAAACTAAACATCTAGTTGATTCCAGGATAGTGCTTCACATACACCCCACACCATTTTCTTTCCCACAATGCCTTGCAAACCTCCAACTTTGCTGGGAATCACACATTTCTACTACATTTTTGTGATGGAACCTTCCGGAATCTGCAGGAATACACAAACCTCCTACCTCTCAACATTGTCTCATCTATACCGATAAAAATTATGCTGCATTTGTCAGACAATTTTTTTATTTATTTCAAACTGTCTTTTTGGACCCGCTTTGGTTCCCCCTCGATTTCCACATGTTTTTGGCTCTTCCCTATCACAGGCACTTGGCCCACCTACACAAGTGAGGTATCATTTGTACCGAGAGACTGAGGGGAACATTAGGTGGTAGGAAATTTGGCCCGGTGGGGTGATCCCAAACAGAAATGGTGGAAAATTTAGATTTTTTAGCTAAATGTGAGGTTTGCTGAGGATTCTGGATAAGAAAACATTGGAGGGTCCACGCAAGTCAAACCTCCCTGCACTCCCTCTAGTGTCTATTTTTCAGAAATGTCTGGGTTTGGTAGGTTTTCCTAGATGGCTGCTGAATCCAGGAACAAAAACGCAGGTGCCCCCCTCCCCACCAAAACAGGTAGTTTTGTATTTGATAATTTTGATGTGTCCAGATAGTGTTTTGGGGCATTTTCTGTCGTGAGACCTAGGAGTACCCACACAAGTGAGGTACCATTTTTATCGGGAGACTTGGGGGAAATGCACAGGTTTGGTAGGTTTCCCTAGGTGCCGGCTGAGCTTGAAGCCAAAATCCACAGCTAGGCACTTTGCTAAAAACACATCAAATTTCAATGTAAAAATGTGATGTGTCCATGTTACGTTTCCTGTCGCAGGCACTTGGCCTACCCACGCAAGCGAGGTACCATTTTTATCAGGAGACTTGTGGGAAAACAGAATAGAAGAACAAGTGTTATTGGCCTTTGTCTTATTCAACATTTTTTCTTTCCAAATGTAAGACAGTGTGTAAAAAAAGACATCTATTTGAGAAATGACCTGTAATTCACATGCTAGTATGGGACCCCGGAATTCAGAGATGTGCAAATAACCACTGCTTCTCTACACCTTGTCATGGCCCATTTTGGAAATACAAAGGTTTTCTTGAATCCTATCTTTCAATCTTTATATTTCAGCAAATGAACTGATGGACGCCCGGTATAGAATGAAAACCCATTGCAAGGTGCAGCTCATTTATTGGCTCTGGGTACCTAGGGTTATTGATGAACCGACAAGCCCTATATATCCCCGCAACCAGAAGAGTCCAGGAAACGTAACAGTGTATTGCTTTCAAAAATCTAACTTCGCAGAAAAAAGTTACAGAGTAAAACGTGGAGAAAAACAGTTGGTTTTTTTGGACGTCAATTTTATTATTTTTTATTTATGTTGTTATTTCTGTAGGAAAACACTGTAGGATCTACACAAATGACCCCTTGGTGAATTATAAATTTTGTCTACATTAAAATGGGGTATGTCCCAGTAAAATGCCAAAATTGGGTTGAAAAACTGCGTTTTTTGATTCAAGTCTGCCCGTTGCTGAAAGCTGGGAAGATGGTGATTTTAGCACCGCAAACCCTTTGTTGATGCCATTTTCAAGGAAAAAACACGAGCCCTCTTCTTCAGCCCTTTTTTCCCTTATTTGAAAAAACTAAATTTTTGCTGCATTTTGGCAAATTTCTTTGTCTCCTTCAGGGGAACCCACAAAGTCTGGGTACCTGTAGAATCCCTGGGATGTGTGGAAAAAAGGACTCCAATTTGGCTTGCGTAGCTAATGTGGACAAAAAGTTATGAGGGCCTAAAAGCGAAGAGCCCCAAATAGACCAAAAAATCCCTGGCACCTGAGAAGGAAAAGGCCTGGCAGCGAAGGGGTTAAACATTGGCAGCGAAGGGGTTAAACATTGGCAGCGAAGGGGTTAAATACCTGGTTTGAATCTGTGTTGCTGTGAGCGCTCGCGCATGCGCAAAATCGCGTTGGGGGAGCGGAGACGGGCAGACGAGCTGAAACATCCAGGAAGGAGCTGAATGAAAAAGCACCCTCTGACGTAGGGGGTGCAGATTCGGACGGGGGAGCGTCAAGAGGCAGTACACCGGCCGCGTCAGTTGTCCCTCTTTTGTCTCTATTGGAACCCAGATTTCCGGGATCCCGAACTCAACTGCTCGGCTGACGTGGGCGGTGCCGCCGGGGTACCCAGTTCCCCAATGGCCGTTGCCAGGAGTAGCTGGGCCGTGAGGCGCCAGGCTACAGTTACCATGTTTTAAAGAGAGAGCACATGCACTTGAGTACTGGTTAGCAGTGGTAAAGCACACAAGGCCAGTGAAAACGAGATTAGCAAAAATAGAGGGGGAAGGCAAAAAGTTGTGCGTAGACCACCCTAAGGCTGACAGGTCTAACATCCTTCAAATGGCAAATGGTATCCTGTGAGCACGACCTATTTGGCAAGTGATTTTCCAATTTAGAATGCATAATGATGTAGCTTTGGGAATGGGATTTCAAGCTGTGTGATAATTATATCACACCCACTATTTTACCTGAGAGATTTCAGCAAGAAAAATATCCCAGTGGAAAAACGCCCGAAAAAGGTTAAAATGTGGAATTATTTACTTTAATTACAGATTCTGCATGTTATGTATCATTTTTTACATGACAATTTGGAATAGAGGATATTTTCCATATGAGGCAAATACCTCATCCCAAGATAATGGTTTTACCATGTGAAGCTCAATACCACACCACGATTGACCCATTTGTAATCAGGTCCTTGAAGTTAAAGTAGTGTTCCAAGTCCTGTGTGACCCAGGGCAGCATCATCTAACTTTTAAGACTTTTAAGACAAACGACACCAATGAACAATGCTTTCTTCTCCCCATTCTTCCAAATATCTTCTATGTAAACTAGTAGAATGACCATTGACTACCCAAACCTATAATTTTTCCATTTTCCACTAAACATATCGTTAATGATCTATTTGCAAAATGAGGTAAAACAACTAAAATGGCATTTTCCCCTGCCCACTACTGTGCAATTGGCAGTACAGCACTATAACGGACAACAAAATGACAGCCTACTTACTTTGGTTCTTGCAGTTTAATTTCTACCCTGCAAGGGTGGAGCAATGGTAAGTGATGTATTAGCGATTAATTAACTCAGAGGTTCACATTTCTTCTTGCGGTTATTTCTTAAAAACCTGTTGAATTCATAAATCCAACACCTTTCACAATAACAATCTTTGCTTTCAGAAGTTCCTCAGGCCCTTTTTAAAGTCTTCAGAAAACAGTGGTATTTTTGCAAGTTCCAAATATCATTCCTTCCGAAAATCATCCTGTGTAGACACAAAAATGCCAATGCTGCGTAAATCATCACGGGCAAGTCAGTTGGCGATCAAATACTTCAAAAGCATATACCCTCCCTCAGGTCTGCAGTCTTCCCTCGGACACCATCAATGGGCATTTATCTTGGAGAAATATGCATTGTCTGTAGACTCAAATTGTAGCTTACTATACCCATTTACAAATCGGGGATGGGCAATTTGCCTCTGTACTGGTTTGCGAACAGGAGTTCATTATGCGCTGAAAAATCAGAATGAACAGCACCACGTGGCACGCCAGAATGCGCTGCTGCTCAAGTTGACTTTACTGCAGCTCAAGTAAATCCCCTGCTCAAGCAGCAGGTTTCTCACTGTGAATGGTTGCTACTGTCTATGGTGGGAAATTCTTGCTGGGTGCTCTACTAGCACCCAAAAATCACTCTAGGAGACGCTAATTCTAGCTTGTGCTTGCGAACTTACTGTTGGTGAGCTGCGCACAAGAAAAAAACACATGGCGGTTGGCAGAATTTGGCCAGAACTCCCTATTACAAGTGCAATGCGGAGTGGCCAAAATTCCACCAACTCTGCTGGCAGAAAAACTCCACAGGCCGGCAGAAACTCCAGTAGCCTGGTTATATTTATTGCCCACTCCTCATGTTATGGTTAGCAAGCAGTGGTCTTCTGGCTCACTTTCCTTTTTCAAATAGTTAGCACCTTAACTTTAGAGGTGCTAAGATTTCAAAGATTTGACACAACAGAGGCCAAAAAACACTGATGCATTCCTTTGTGACCACTCTTCTATTATGAAGAGGTGATTCCCAGGGTTTGTGATAGCAGAAACAAATGTTTTTCCCCCTGAACAAATGAACCATGGTACTTATTTTTAAAGTTTTTAGCTTACTTAGGCCCTCATTCTGACCTTGGCGGGCGGCGGAGGCCGCCCGCCAAAGTCCCGCCGTCAGGTTACCGTTCCGCGGTCGAAAGACCGCGGCGGTAATTCTGACTTTCCCGCTGGGCTGGCGGGCGGTCTCCTTCAGACCGCCAGCCAGCCCAGCGGGAAAGAGGCTTCCACGATGAAGCCGGCTCGGAATCGAGCCGGCGGAGTGGAAGCTGTGCGACGGGTGCAGTTGCACCCGTCGCGTATTTCACTGTCTGCGCAGCAGACAGTGAAATACATGTAGGGGCCCTCTTACGGGGGCCCCTGCAATGCCCATGCCAGTGGCATGGGCACTGCAGGGGCCCCGAGGGGCCCCGCGACCCCCCCTACCGCCATCCGGATCTCGGCGGTCCGACCGCCGGGATCTGGATGGCGGTAGAGGGGGTCGGAATCCCCGCGGCGGTGCAGCAAGCTGCGCCGCCGCGGAGGATTCAATGGGGCCGCGGTACACTGGCGGGACCCCGCCAGTGGTGCCGGTCCGACCGCGGCTTTACCGCCGCGGTCGGAATCCCCATTGGAGCACCGCCGGCTTGTCGGCGGTGCTCCCGCGGTCCTCCGCCCTGGCGGTCAAAGACCGCCAGGGTCAGAATGAGGGCCTTAGCCTTTCAAAATCTCTGTGATCAGGAGCATTCTTGAATGCGTTTCTTAAAGTAGTGTTAGGCAGGACGTACTTGTATTGCTCTTACGCTATATGATAACGCGTCCACATAGCTTAGATTTTTAATTATTAAGATTATCAAATAAATAGAATCAATTGTTCTTTCAGAAAACATCAACCTGTATGAATGTTTAGGTCATCAGTATTGCTAATATCCATACCTAACACAAGGCAACATTTTTTTCTTCAAAAATGAGTCCTACCTCTGCTAAAAGATATATATTTTATTTAATCACTTTCTATTCACCATACCTTCTCCTGTTTGTCGCAAGTCTGCCGCTTTCCTTTCAACTTCACATATTTCTATATCATCTGGACTGCTAAATTCAATTGTAAAGTAATAGGAAAGAGATGTGATACCCAGGAGTCTGCCACTCAATATAAAAAATAAACTTCTAAATTATTTTCTAAACATCATATGGTCACAACTTTTCCAAAGCCTTTTAAGCGTGCACTGAAATTAGAAACTGGCATTTCTCATGGCTTGCAAAAACAAGCCCATATCCCAATTTGCTCTTCTGTCACTAATTAAGTATATTTACTGTTTCTATTGTTGAAGAATTTTTCAGCTGTTTTTTTCTTAAGCCGAATGTCTAATTCACTGTTCACTGTCAGACATACTTTTATTAGTAACCGTTTTAGATACACAACATTTGCTTGCTCTCAGTTCTTCCCAATTTCATTTGGCCAGGCCTGCTCCCAGAGGACTCTAGCCAGATGAAAGTCTGGAGGGGACAACCTAGACTTTTCTGTATAGCTGGATATTGGGCGAGTGGAGCAAGTGAGGCTTGTCAAGGAGTTAGTTATGATGGCAGGCAGTTGCATGTTGCATTAATAAATGCAGATCTATCTATCTATCTATCTATCTATCTATCTATCTATCTATCTATCTATCTATCTATCTATCTATCTATCTATCTATCTATCTATCTATCTATCCATTATAAATATGTCTATATATTTATGTATATTACCAACTTGCCAGTTAGTAGTTATAATTAGGGCCTAGTTTCCTTAGGAAAACATTTGTTTGTTTTGCTAATAACTTTGGAACCATTTGACAAATCTTCCCCAGTTTTTCAAAATTAGTTTGCCACTGACTTCAGCTGACGTCTGGAAAGCTGATAGAAGTTGTCAGGATAGAGGTACAGTAACCCCATGGGACTTATGGAGGAGTCTGTGAGGGACACTGATGGCCAAGAACTTGCCAAAAAATGTTTTTTGTGGGCTGCGCATTGTCACTGTGGCCCGTGTGAATCTACGATGGATCTGCTGATTCAGACCCCAATAGAAAATACTAACACCCATTCACATACTCTCACAGCCACTCACAGACCCACAAAACCTCTAATATACCCAGTCACAGCCCCACATAGCTAATCACACACCCACTTATACACCCACTTACACTTAACCACTCACACACCCTCTCATACTGCCACCTATACACTCACTTACAGACCTACAAAACACTTGCACACCCAGTCACAGACTCACACAGGCACTCATACACCCACTCACACACCCACACACACACACTCACACAACCACGCACAGACCCACAAATCCATTAACACATGCAGTCACACATCCACACAGCCACTCACACACCCACTCATACACCCACTCATACACCCACTTACACACACACACACTCCCACTCACACACCCATACAGCCACTCAGACACCCACTCTCAGACCCACAAAACCACTCATACATTCACACACCCACTCACACATTCACACATCCACTGATACACCCTCACAACCGACCAGACACCCACTCACAGACCTACAAAGCCACTCGCACATCCACACACAGACCCACACACCCGCTCATGCTCGCTCAACCAAGCATTCTGAGTCACACACCCAAAGCCACTCCCACACCCACTCACACACCCGCAGCATGGAGTTGGCTGCCTGCAGAGGTTTGGCTGCAGGACCTGACCATAGGCCAGGCTCTGTGGCCAACCCCCCCCACCTTGCATGGCCAAAGACCATCTGCAGCATGAGATTGGATGAATGTAGGAGTTTGAGAATAAGGTATGATAATTAAATATTACTTCATGCTAAAAGAAAACCTAGGAATTCACTGTTAAAAACAAAGGTTACAGGGACGTTATTAATTGGAAACAAAATTAAAGAAACCTTAGAAATTCACTAAAAACCCAAAGGTTACAAGGATGTTATAGTTAAGTTCAGATTTTACACGCACAGGACCATAGAAATTCAAGAAATTCAGCAGCTGTAGTTATACTTATCTCAAGAAACTATAATTTGTGTCCGAAGGTGACTATGCCTCACGCCCGCCTCATGCACTGCTAGTTACCCCACATGTTACATTAGTCATGACATTTTCTATAACATCATTTAAAATATCACTGCAACATTTGTAATAAAATTATTGATGAGAAAATTGTGCATGGTAGGGATTGTGAGTTATATTTACCTTAGGGCTTGAGTTACAGTTTTCTGAGACTGCACTACTATTGACCTCACATATTACATCACTCTTGACATGCTAAGTGATGTCATAAATTATGTCATGAAACATGTCAGAAGTGATGTAATATGTGAGGTCATAAGCAGTGCATGTCGGGGTGCAAGATATAGTTATTTGGTTTTGCCAACTATAACTGGTGAATTACTGTATTTTAAGAGTTCAAAACATTAATGCTGTGTTAAAGGGTAAAATGAGGGCGATAGTATTATAGGAAATTAATGTAGAATACGGGATTATGATCAGGGGTTCAGTTTTGTTTTTAATGTCTGTTTTGTATTTATAGAGAGATAGGATAGGCCATCTGTTGGTTAACGGCTTGTCTTAGGTCTCTTTTTCTTTCCTTCCTAGGTGTTCGGGCGCGTTTGTACTGGCTGGCGGAGGACCCTGGAACAAGAAAAGAGATAACAACAGACTTGTGGTCAGGTAAGTTATTTTATGATATTCCTTGACTTTATAATCAAAGGGAGGGATGGATAGGTCTGTGTCTGTGAGAGGGGAAGAGGTAGTGAAACACAACACTGATCCCCCAATTCCCCATGTATCTTCTGGTCCTGGAAAACTTTACAGTGCTCCCCTTTTACTCAGCCTCACCGTCCCTAACTCTTCTCTCTCCCCGTGCTCTTTTGTATCCAGTGCCAGCTCTGAGCACAGACCTGGATAAGCCACGTCCCTCCTGGGAAATAGCTGGAGGTGTTGCGGTGGGTTCGGGCTTCAGGGTCCTCCCCTGGAAGATTCGGCACTTCAGGGAAATCCTTTGGCTCCTTCCTTTCTTCATCTTTCTGCTTGTGCGTTCTTGTCTCCGCCCTCCTGGACTTCTGGAGCCTCCTTCCCGGCAATTCGGCTTCTTCTCTCTTTCTCCCCTCTGCGTATTCCTCCTGCAGCTTGACTTCTTCCCTCTTTCTCCCCTCCATGTCTTCCTCCTGCTGTCCACCTTCCTCCGGCAGCATCCTCCCTCTTTCGCCTGTCAGGGTTTTAAAAGAGCTTCTGGGTGAAACCCGTACCTGCTCAGTGCCCCCACGGTACTCCTCTGTTGGCTCAGGAACTCCGATAGGAGGAGTGCTCTCTGCTCTTTCCACCTCTTCCACTTCCCATTCCCCTTTACATGCTGTAAGTCACATATTCAGCTAACTATAACATTACTTTAAGCTCTGATTTTTCAGTTTGTTTCTTAACATTTCAAACTAAAAAAAGCAATGAAATTCATCATTTATAGTTTACTGAGCTTATCCCCCTAATATGTCCTTCATATACCCTCACAGGCTGCATCACTCATGAGATGATCAGTGACATAATTGATGACATCACTGATAATATGTCAAATAATATAGTTGAAGATAACACTGGGCATGGTGGGGGCTCGAGTTCTAGTTAGCTATGTAACCAATAACTGGTGAATTTCAGTTTTTTTTTAAAGTTTAAAATTGTATGTTTTCACTGAGATTTTTTAAATATAAAGGGAATATATATATATACACACACATATAGTAATATATATGTGTTATGTGTATATATACATATACATACATATATGTATTGCATGAAATGTTGAGGCACTTCAGTTGAAAACCATCCAAGCATTTATTCACCAAGTAAAAAGGCGTGCCCACAAAGTCCTCCTGACACATTTGGGCTGGAATACCCTAATCAAAGGCGAGTAGTTACAGGTGTTTACAAAGCCAGTGCTTTTATCTCTCGACCCATGTGACTTGATAATCACCAACTACATTTCCCATAGTGCACCATGATGTTAAATCCTTATCACTGCAGTACTCAATCTTTATCATGCTGGCATAGCGTAAACAATACCATAATTACAGTACATATTCTTGATAGTGCACTAATTTGTAGAGCTGTTGTTCTTATTATAATCATTCAACAACTGCCAGGATGTTTTAGAACTGCTGGATGAGAGGTAAAATACATCTCCACCCAATCCCTTGCTCACCTCTGTATTTCAATGTCTTGATTAAATGCCATGTAGAAGGAATCACGCAGGTCATGCCCCCACCAATAATTCACACACAAGAGCAAACCTCGCAAGGGAGCCACCGACCCTACAGGGCAGCCTCAGCTACAAGGACGACGTATCCAGTTCAACATTTAATATCACAAAATGATGGGACATTTCAGTTCAAAACCATCTAAGCATTTATTCACAATGTAAAAAGCAGCTCCCACAAAGTCCTCCTGACACGTTTCGGCTGGAATCCCTTAATCATAGGAGAGTAGTTACAGGTGTCCACAAAACCAGTGCTTTTATCTCGTGACCCATGTGACTTGATAATCACCAACTACATTTCCGATAGTGCACCATGATGTTACATCCTTTTCACTGCAGTACTCAATCTTAATCATGCTGGCATAGCATAAAAATACCACAGTTACAGTCCATATTCTTGATAGTGCACTAATTTGTAGAGCTGTTGTTATTATAAGCATTCAACAACTTTGTGTTTGTATAGACATATATTTTAGATATATATATATATATATGCATATATATATATATATATATATATA
Organism: Pleurodeles waltl; assembly: GCF_031143425.1. Taxonomy (NCBI): domain Eukaryota; kingdom Metazoa; phylum Chordata; class Amphibia; order Caudata; family Salamandridae; genus Pleurodeles; species Pleurodeles waltl. The sequence continues at coordinate 359,422,351 of NC_090448.1, read as the reverse complement.
TATATATACACCCTTTCATTCTTAGAGTGCCCCATACGTTATGCAAAAATGGAAGCAGAGAAGCATTGCATTAACACAGTGCCATCCATGTTGAGCTAGAAAGGGACAACATGTTTTGCTATTTTTACAGCAAAATCTTTAAGCAAAGTATTAGCTAGAGAAAGGTTTTTACCACTCCAGGCACAATATTACAGCTTTGGATTGGTAAAATACCATCCAAGCTAACCTGGAATGAATAAAAGCAACCCCTGACAAATGTTTTGCTGTCATTACAGCTCTACGAGAAGTTTAGCTTTGTCCAGACGGAAGCGAGCACCCAGAATAAGTCAAAACAATGCCCTTTCATGTTTGGAGTGCCTCATAACATGCAAAAAAAGAAAGCAGAGAACTCTGGATATTTCCCAAGTTTAGATGGAGAGCAGCTCCTATATAGTGCATCCTACAATGACAGCAACACATTGAATCTGCTCACCTGAAATGTCTAGTTTTCTAGCAAAGTTTTCAAGCAGAGTATAAACACAGTGTATTCCACACTGAGCTAGAAAGGGACATGGAGGGGATCTGACCGCCACCAAAGTGTTGGTCCGACCACTTTGGCGGCGGTCTGACTGCCACATTATGACCGTGGCAGTTGGGCTACGGTCGGACCACCAGCACTGCCAGTTCTCTCCACTAGAGGGACTGGAGGGACTGGTGGTGCTGACTGTCCTAATCCACCAGGCTAGCTCTGCATGCAACGCCACCCTGGGGATTATGACCCACCCGCCAGCTATTACATGGCGGTTGCACCACCATGTAAAAGGGGAGACAGGGTGCCAGGGGCCTCATGGGAGCCTCTGCACTGCCCATGCACTGGGCATGGGAAGTGCAGAGGCCCCCATGTACAGCCCCATCACGCTTTTCACAGTGAAAAGTGTGAATGGTGCTGTTGCACCCTACTCACCGCAACACTGCCACCGGCTCAATTATGATCCAGCATCAATGTTGTGGGCTGTTCCCCGCTGGGCCAGCGGGCAGAAACACCATTTCCACCCGCTGAGCCAGCAGGGAACTTGTAATGTGGCCCACGGGAAGGCGGCTTCACTGGCGGCAACCGGACTGCAGGAGTTTGACGAGTGGCATTTTTCTCCCATCAAACTTGTAATGACCCCCAAAGTCTTTTGCCATTTCTACAGCAACGTCTTTAAGCATAGTATTAGGTAGTGCCATTCTTGCTGAGCTCTAAAGCAACAATACCCTTTACCACTCCATGCACAATATTACAGCTTTGGATTGGTAAAATACCATCCAAGCTAAAATGGAATAAACTAAAGCAACCCCTGATGGGTGTTTCGCTGTAATTATAGCTCTTCAGAAAAGATTAGCTTTCTTTAGGCACAAGGGAGCATGCAGTATAAGACAACACAATACCCTTCCAGGATAAGAGTGATGCATAAATTATCCCAAAAAGGTATCAGAGAACTCTGGATAGTTCCCAAGTTTAGGCGGAAAGCAGCTCCACGAGATCCCTACAACAGCAGTGACACTTTGGGGCATATTTATACTCTGTTTGCGCCGGAATTGCGTCGTTTTTTTTACGCAAATCCGACGCAAAGCTAACTCCATATTTATACTTTGGCGTTAGACCCGTCTAGCGCCAAAAATCTTGGAGTTTGCATCATTTTTTAGCGTGGACACCTACCTTGCGTTAATGATATGCAAGGTAGGCGTTCCTGTCTAAAAAATGACTCCAAGGCATGTGCGCCTTATTTAAACTCTTGTGCAAAAATGACGCACTGGAGTGGGCGGGTCAAAAAAAATGACGTCCAGCCGCTTTTGCGTCATTTTTTAACGCCTGGTCAGGGCAGGCGATAAGGGACCTGTGGGCTCGGAAGGAGCCCAGAGGTGCTCTCCCATGCCCCAGGGACACCCCCTGCCACCCTTGCCCACCCCCAGGAGGACGCCCAAGGATGGAGGGACCCATCCCAGGGAATTTAAGGTAAGTTCAGGTAAGTATTTTTTTTATTTTTTTTGTGGCATAGGGGGGCCTGATTTGTGCCCCCCTACAAGCCACTATGCCATATGACCATGCCCAGGGGACAGAAGTCCCCTGGGCATGGCCATTGGGCAAGGGGGCATGACTCCTGTCTGTGCTAAGACAGGAGTCATTTCAATGGGGGTTGGGAGTAAAAAAAAATGGCGCAAATCGGGTTGAGGCCAATATTTTGCCTGAGACCTGACTTGCCCCATTTTTTGACGCCCAAGCTCCATTTTCCCCTACGCCGGCGCTGCCTGGTGTGGGTCATTTTTTTTTACGCACACCAGTCAGCTGCGCCGGCTAACGTCATTCCATAAATAAGGCGCCCGCATGGTGCTTTGGAATGGCGTTAGCCGGCGTTAAAATTTTTTACGCACAACTGCATTGGCGCAGTTGTGCGTCAAAAAGTATAAATATGGCCCTTTGAGTCTACTCGCCTAAAATGTTTTTCTAGCAAAGTTTTTCAGCATAGGATTACCACCGTGGCATCCACACTGAGGTGGACAGGGACAAAGTATTGTGCCATTTCTACAGCAAAGACTTTAAGCATTGGATTAGTTAGTGCTATTTATACCTAGCTGTAAAATGACAAAAGCCTTTTAGCGCTCCAGGCACAGTATTACAGCTTTAGATTGGCAAAATAACATCCAAGCTCACCTGGTATTAATAAAGGCAACCCTGAGGCATGTTTCACTGTCAATACAGCTCTCCAGAGTGGTTTAGCTCTGTCCAGACTCACGGATCACCCTTTATTGGTCAAAACAATACCCTTTCAAGCTTAGAGTGCTGCATACATTGTGCAAAAAAGAAAGCAGAGAACTCTGGGAAGTTCCTAAGTTGAGGTGGAGAGCAGCTCCCAAATAGAGCACCCTACAACACCAGCAACACTCTGAATCTGCTCACTTCAAATGACTGTTTTCCAGTAATGTTTTTAAGCATAGAATTATATCTACTGTCTGCTTCTTTGCAAATCCCACCATTCACATAACTTAAAGTCCCAGTTTTGGACCCACCACACATCATGTCCAGGCAACAGGATGGCAGGACTTTGAGGCTTCAAAACAGATTGGCACCAAAACCCTAGTGTGGTTGCCTCTTTTAAGGGGCTATGTTATATTATGTGTATTTTTAAAGCGCTCTATCCCCCGCAATGGTATCCTGCCGGTAGATACAAGCTATAGAGTTGGAGACATGTATTGTTGTGGCAAAGACCTTGTTTGTGGTGGTGGTGTTGATTCGTATCCTTTCACATCACAGGTGAGTTTGAAGAATGGTAGCAGGGTTGAGGGAAGGAGTTTATAGTGACCTTCATATGACACTTCTGCTAGGATAATGGAACTGACATAGCTGCCCATTCAGAATGTCCTAATTAAGATTCTTAGGGACAGTCTCACAGAGTCAGTTCCAAGGGTTTTTAGGCAATTTTTGGGATAAACACTGGGTAGACAGCACTTAGGGAATCACAAGTCAAACTTAATATCCAATTTTATTTACTACACCTTGTTCTGCACATACTGCAGACAGTACTACACCATGGCCAAATGGAGTAGAATGTAGGAGAGCTGATAGTCCCGTATAACATAGGAGGACCATTTTTACTCAGGGAACTGATAAATGTCATGTATAATATGGGAGGAACATTTTTACCCTAGCCAGTGCTTCTCACACCATTGGAAGGCCTGGCTAGCTATGAAGAGAATTCAGAGTTGGTTCTTACAATTCAAAAGAAGGAAGGTGAAAACAAATTGGGGTATCAATGGGCTTTGCCCCACCACAAAACAGGCAATGGCCTATGGTACAGCAACTGATATCTGTTGAGGCACATGGTAAAGAAGTCAACATGTTAGCTCAAATGAGTTCCCCTCTGAGGCACATTAGTATATTGCCTACTCAATGTATTTTGGCTTGGGAGATAAAAAGGAAGGAAAGACTGGATCTTGAGCCAGAGAGGGATCTGGAAAGGTCTTTGTAGAGAACAACTCACTCCCTTTCATCTATTTCCCTGTAGATTAGAAGACTAGTCTAATTAAATGTACTATAGGTGTCGGCCAAGCTAATACTCCTAGGAGAGATAGTATTTATAGCAAACGTATTACTTTCCCCTTAGCCTGTATGAATAATAAAAGATATGAAGGCATCTGAAACATTCCATTCTTGAACGTTTATGTGATCCAATGGAGTGAGTCATCTTCTTTGGACAGGTCCACTTTGAGGGGCTTTCATATGATGATATTACGAGCGTAATAGATGTTTAGAACACAACAATAGCCAGGCTAAACTAGAAATAGAAAAAAAAAGGATTCTGGCAGGATCCATTCTCAAGCTGCACGGTCACCAGTCACAACACAAAAATGCCAACTCAGTTTCTTTGAAATGGAATGCACAAACCTCAACAAGAATTGAGCAGCTGATTTTCCTCCAATTGCCACTGTGGTCGTCCTTACAAATATCCTGGTGAAGGATTCTAGTGCCCATTTTAACCCACTGTTTCTTAAACTGATGAAGTGGAAGACCTAATCAGGAGTATACTCATGTGTCCAAAGGAGTGTATTGAAAAAGAAGCATATCCTTAACATACGCAAGCCAATTCTTTCCTTAGACAACAACCAGGATAATAGCAAGATCTTCAAATCTACAAGATGTATGCCACCGGTGGCAGACCAAGTCTCTCGTTTATCACGATCCATGATGAAAGAAATAGTACGATCACAAACAACCCTAAGTTAGGACACCATAAAACAATGGGCGATATTACTGAACATGAACACAGTAATGACCTGGGAAAAGGACAAGGGCCCAGGTAAGTGTGGTGTAGCGATTTCAAGATTCTAAGATGAATTCACATTGTAGAATAGGGATTTATATGATAGCTTCCTCATTGTAGATGTCATTGAAAATCTCCCTGAGACCTTATAAAGAAAAACGTAAACTTCTCAGTCTTTCATTTCCCTTGTGGCTACCATTTTACCCACATAATCAATCCAGAAAAAAATACTGGTCGAGTTTACAAACAGACACTCTTCACTTATAACCTTGTAGTGAGTAGGAGACTAATACGTGCCTGTTTTCGCTACCATTTTATGTTCTTAAATGGATTCTTTTTTCCTTGAGTGTTGTGTTTAGTTTGTGCACGTTCACACATCATAATTAATAATATGTGAAATTATATTTTTGTAATATAGTTTTGTACTGAATTTAGACCAACTCTAGAGACTTGGGTTCCACTAAAAATGCACCAAATTATTTCTCAAGTGACACTGATATATAAACGCTACCAGTAATCATTGATGCCCAGGGCAATTATACACAATGCTGCAACAATTTTGAAGCATCATCTCTGGGAATCATGTGCGACACCAAAACTCAGCACTAATAGATGACACTAAACAACACATTTCCTTCATTCATGCACCAGAGAGTTGGCTAGATGCTTATTGTCCACTTGGAGAGCACCATGGGGCATCTAGAAGAAGTGGAAAAGCCTGATATAAATACCACAATGCAATACAATATAAAAGGTTTGTGGTACTTAATAAAGCTTTAACTTAAAATAAAACGTGTATTAATATGTAGGAATATGATTTTCCCTGTTAGATATACATCAATATATATTGATTAGCTTGGAAACAATCAAATTGTTGCATCTTTGTGTTCTTCCTTTTGTTTCGTTTACAGCAACCTACTGTTGAAAAGATGATGGACAAGGCTGGCTTACATGAGATATCAACTTTTCTTGTTAGAATAAAACCTTTGTAATCTCTTTTTAAGAAGGAATCACGTATATGCATAGGTACAGAATTTCAAATTTCAAATGATCTAAGTAAGTGTTGTACTCATAAGATTTCTTTACAGTTATTGGACCCAGTTCTCAAAAATATTTGCATGTGTAAGTCAGACTTGCATGCACATATAGAACACATATAACTAAGAAACATACTTTTCTAATGCAGAAAGTTGTTTTTTTTCACTTATAAATGGACTTACTCAAACAAAGATTTTTATCCAGGAGTAATGTGGAAAGTGAGTGGAAAGTTGATGTTACAGATCTGCCAACGTCTATAATGCTTTCGATGTGTGAGGATTGGGTGTGGCCTTGGATGCAGCATGGTGTTTTACCAAACACTGTCTGTGAAGCACTTCTACACACCCTATCCTCCCCCTTCGAAAAGGAAGAAATAAAAAAACAAAGATTTCTTACACTACCTCTGATGTCCTGGGGAGGTTTAAAAGCCTGTAATGGGCATCAGCTATGCAGATCTTCCTAACAAAACCCACACAACGCTGGAATTTCGAGCTCACCTTGTGCTCCTATCAACTCCTCACAGGGTGACCGGGTAACGAATCCAATATCATGTGACACATGGTGGGACGGTATGTGTTGGTAGGTGTGGTGTTACATGGTGGGAATGTCCTGCAAGTTGGTGGGTGTTCAGAAATTCATCTCTGACCCCAATATGGAAAAGATTGGAGATTTAAAGCCTGATTTAGATCTTGGTGGTAATAGTCCTGCCATTAGTTTACCAACTGAAAACCCATCCGCCTCCTTGGCAGTCCGCCCACCAGATTTAGAAGTTGGAGGTCCCATAGGCAATAGCCCACCCTAGTCCTACCTTATTCCACCAAAGATTTGCATCCACATCGACAGGGCTATCGGAAAAGGTGGCTGGTGGCAGGACTTCAGCCACCTTTACCACTGTGCAGATTTGGATGTGCCTTACTGTCAAGCCAACTGTGGTGGTCCGACCTCCACATCTCAGTTGGCTGATTGGGGAGAAAGGGGGAGAAAACTTACAGTATGAGAGAACAACACTTTGCGTCACTGCTGCCGCTGGACCGTGGAGAATTCAAGACCTTCGAACCCTGTCGCCAGAACCCAAGCTATGGGACCAGCATTGCCTGTGTATGTTGTGTAAGCAGCACATATGAGCTCGGGCCAATACAGTCACAGTATTTATTTACAATTACTGTGACATGCATATGTCGGGGACACGATTGGGTCAGATATCACTGGGGACACACTGGTACATCACACATATCGTACACATACACGGCTGTCATTTTGGTGTCAGTATTTATTGCCAAATGAATTCTAGCACCACAATGATGGTACAGGCACTTGCCAACTATGTATATGTGTGCACACTGCAAGTGTACCTATACCTGTCATGTTGTGCTTCCAGTTGTATGTATGAGACAGTACATGTGTGTGTGTGCGCGAAGCAATTGGCTGGTTGAGGTGGAGGGGGCTGTAGTGGATGATGTGGTTGTGTGAGTATGTGTGCCTCTTGCATATGGCTTTGATGTTGTGTATGTTGTGTTGTGTGTTGTGTTGCTGCATGCAAAATTCAGGTGAGTGTTGCTGTGCGGCGGTCAATGTCATGATGTGTGTAACTGTGCGTGTCTGTGCGTGTTTGTGTAGATGAGTGTGTAGTTGTATTGGTTTTTGTGTCTTTTGTGCATGCAGTGTCAATAGTGTGGGTGCATGTTGTGTCATGGATGTATTTCAATGTGTGTGTTATGCATGTACGTGTTGTGGTGGAATGGCAATGGATATGAGTGTGTAAGTGGTGTCTTGTGTAGTGTGTTGTGCAGGGGGACACATTGGTCTAAGGTACAGTGTGTGTGTGTGACTTACCTCTATTCCATGGTCACTGCCATTGTCCGATATCCATTGTGATCAACCACGACCTCCTTCTGTCAGAAATCTGCCAACAGCACACCACCTGTAGGAATGTAACATCTAAATATGATCAGCGGGAACCAGCCGGCCTAGAAAGAGCACTCTGTTTTGGCTGTTGGAGGCTCAGCCACAATACATCTAAATACGGCAGGTAGAACACAGTTGACTTGACTGTGTTCTTGGATCAGCCGCCACAGTGGATTGGCAGTAAGACCACCAAGATCTAAATCAGGCCCTTACTTCTGTCAGGGAACATAGCAAATCTCTTTTCAGGGTGGGAAGGGAATGTCTGCGAAATCTGTGAGGGATTAGGGATTTCACATCAGGAAAAATATTTTCCTTTATTTGCACTAGCATAACCAATTTGTTTTGCGAAAACATATTTGTATATATGTGTAATTTCGTATGAGAAAGTGGAATTCACAGATGCATTTCAGAAGTGTGCATGGAGTCTTGTGGCACACTAATTTCTGAGTGTAACCTGGAAAAAATTTCAGAAATCCAAAAAGTCAGAAATCTGCAACTGAGCAAGGTTGGAAACCTACTGGTGCACATCACAGTGAGTCCACTCACTGTGTATAACCACCGCACAGGCAGCCAAGGATGTGAGTTTTCTTGACAGCTGTGAATTAGCGATCTGATTCAGTGGCTGTCTTAATCTTTTTCTTTTATCTAAGTATTGAGTGCAGCTTCGGTACGTGTGGTTCTAGGTACTAAAGCTTAATACTCTATTGATCTGGCGGTTTGAATTAATGTGCATTAAAAGTAAATGTACGGATTTTATAAAAAGTTGTAATGTAGTTTCAGAGCTGATGTGAAACTCCATAAAAGAATATAAACTTCTGTAAACCTGAAAGAGGAGGTAAGAATCATTAAAGAATTGCTACTGCCAATATAAATGTTATCCACCCAGGTCAGACAGCCATGGGAACGCAATATATTGTTCTGCTCCTCTAGGGAAATCATCTGAACTCTATCAAAAGACAGACAAATACATAGAAATAAAGCGGGCAATTGACGATAATTCCTTGAACTTGATTTTTCGCTCATATTTCAAGTTCTCTACTTTATTCAATCTCACTGGACAATGTTTATGAGTCTGCATTTCGAAAATTACCATCTTGTTTTATTCAACACTGGAGAGAGGATGGAAACAACATAAAACACATTACAAAGCAGACCATATGGTGTACCTATGTTATTTTATTTCACCAGCTGATATGATAATGGCATGCAGTATATCTTGTCTGAAATTAAAGGTGTTACTTAGAAAAAATCTATTAAATACACCTTCAGAGGTCAATCGAAGTGATTTAGAAAATGAGAGAACACCAGAGAACAGAACGTGCATAAGCATACTAATTTTATTACAGGCTGCGAGTGGAGAAAATAAGTTGGTACAACTAAATAGTTAGAGGCATATTTGCAAGAAATTACGCATTGCTGCATTGCGGCATTGATGCGTCAAAATTAGTTATGATGTGCAGCAATCTGTTATGACATCATGGATGCTCCGTATTTACAAAATGAGGCACCATGGCACAAGGACCCAAGGTGTGTCAGAAATTCTGATACATCTGTGGGAACCTTGCTGTAATGAATGAGCCCCAAAATTGGCACATTGCCGAAGTTGGCCTCACAAGTGACACAACGTCAGCAATGTGTCAAAATTTAGAGGTGCTGCCTCAGTTTTAATTGACACAAGTAGCCTAATGTTTTTAGGATCAATGTAAAATACGGTAAAATTGTGGAATATCACCTTCTACACTTTTACATTGGTCCTAGATGTAAGAAGTTATGTATGGAGTATGTCTTTCTGTCTCATTACAGTGGGCATTCCCTACTTATGTGTTTGTAAGGACCTGAGTATTTGTATCATAGTGAGTGACAGGGTAATGTAAGTGAATACAAGTATATGTTGGAATGTGAAGTGGCAATACTTGTTTTACCTACCTTATGTGTGTACTTAGCTATTGTTCTTTGCAGTACGCAGGCCTGGACTTGGAGACCCCTTCCTCCATGGAGAAATGACAATCCTGCCCTGTCCCTTAAACAAAGTATACAACGCCACATTGCCTTGCTGCAGTGGAAAATGAAATCACAGGTGCCATGATCACAGCTTGGTTAAGGGGTCCTACAACATGATTCACACACGTGTAGAGGGGAAGTGAAATATAGACATATTCCAATGTGTAAAATGACTTCAGCTGGTTAGATTCCTATTGAAAAGCCACTGCTTCATTTTTACACCTGGGTTAAGGAGGCGTAGGAATTTTGACTCCTTTTGGACTCCTCGTGTCATTTGTCAATGATGGTTCACTTTCCTAAAAACTTGTAAATATGGATGCTTGAGCTCTGCGTGGGATTTTAAGAGGGAACACCTTTCTTGCATATGATTAATGTTACCTGACACAGCCAGTTGTAGCGCAGGTAAAAAAATGACAAATGTGCAACATTGTAAATATGGAGCACTGAATGCGCCACTGCTGCATCAAAAAAATTGATGCAGCAGCAGCACAAGCTCCTTGTAAATATGCCCCTTAGTATTTCATAGCATCATGTGTAGGAGAGATAACAGTCTTCACAGAAATATGGCGGACCGGTTTCCTTATACTCATCTTCACTCTCTAAAAAAGCAAGATGCTTCATCTAAACCTGAATATGAGGCATCACGCCTCCAACCTCAGAAGACCCACCTCACCGTACATGAAATACTTTTTCTCTATTGAGTTCATTGGGGCCACCCTCAAAAACAACTTAATCGAATCCTCCTTGTATACTCAAAAGGCTGAGAGGGATGTATTAGTCTTGATGATTATTGCATGACTGTAGAACACCTTCTTCAATTCCTTGGTTTCCTTTTACAACTCATTGTTATCAAGTGTGGTACCTCAATTGGTCCAAATGACTGAAGCTAAACACCAAGAAAGTACCATTGCAATGTTTTTCTGTCAGAAATTTACCATACGTCCTCTGAATACTGCACTTTTTACCCGTAGTTCAAAGGGTTTTCTTCGTCTTCTAATTAAAATCATTATTTTCACACCGCTTTGAATGCAAGGTGAAAAACGTCCCCACAATCCTTCCAGTTTCAAAGTTGTGAAAAAAAAGATGTTTAAAATGGCACCTCACAATAAAAAGGCGCTAGCTAGCACTCATGAGGAAATATTGGCATGTGAAAGGAAATATTGCCAGTTTGGGTTTGAAGATATAAAACACTATGAACTCTGGGTAGACCAAAAATCGGGAATTAGCCGAAACTATACTTGCCAACATGGTGAATTGCAGAAGGCCTATTTGTTACAGCATCACCGACCTGTGGGTCCATGAGCGACCTCTTTACTGTAGTCTCTTAGAGCACATGTACGTTTTTTAAGGTAAATGAAAGCAAAACGAGGGTGAGCTCTAGGTTGTGCGGAGTCAGTGGTTAATTATAACTTCTAATGGACGCATTAACTATTCACATTGTGCATTTGCTGATTCTGGTCTCAGTCACTACACAGAATGTGCTAGGATACAGCAGTCACACAAAGTGTGAGAAACATACTATCCTGTACAGTGTGAGTGGAGTGTGCACAAAAAAAAGGCCATATTGCTCGAGATGTGCTGCGTGCACACGTTACCATGTAATTTTAGACCTATATAGGGCATAGCATGGTGTGGTTGCACCTGTTCGTAACAGATTGGTATTGGTCGAGCACGTATTTTCTTGTGTCCTTGTATGACATGTTGAGAGTGTACATTCTACTTTGGGTAAAGGGTGGATTTCCAAAATTATATTAGGGTGGTGCTTATCTTGCATGTACTTTGTTTTAGGTGCAGTAAGCTAGTTATGGTTTACAACACATGGCAGGCATCACCATTAGTATGATATAGCTAATGAGCAAGAATAAAAACAACACATACTTTTACATTTTAATAACAAATTAAGTTAAGTATTTAAGTATTTAAGGAAATGGCTATTTTTGCATGCTCACCCCCACATTTTTAGACTGATGCTGCTGGCTTTTCGACTCTGAGAGTGCCCTGAGGACTGCTATTCAGACCTCAATGCCAGTGTTTTAACCTCATACAAATCACATGTCAAATTGGATACACCCTGTTCAAAAGGCCTGGCTTAGTTATAAGTCACTAAAATATGGTACCCAGGGTACTCTGGACATGTGAGACACAGTGTCCATTTAGGGCTGCAGCACTGTTTGTGCCACCCTTTGTGTGACAACATACAAAATGGTTCCCAGCCTGCCACTGCAGAATTAGGCCGATATTTTTACTTTTTTAGCTCCGTATTTGCATCATTTGTTGATGCAAAAGCAGCATAAACTTACAAAATACAACTGTATTTTTGTAAGTTTGCGCCGCTTTTGGTCAAAAAGCAACACAAATGCGGCGCTAAAAAAGTATAAATACGTGCCTTAAGAACAGTGTTTGCACTGTCATTTCAACTTTGCCATTTAAACCTGTGGCAAAACCACCGTATTCTATGATATTATATGTGCATATCCACTGAGAAAGTCTGTCGACACATATGGCAGAGAGCAATATTTTGATAAGTAGGACACATGTTTTATGATATGTCTTAGCAGCAACATTTCCAAATTGTTGCTTTGCCGAGGTTAAAGATGGTAGCCCATTGGTTAATACAGGGTTACCGTGTAGCATCCCCACCCGGTTAACTTTTGTTTGGTACTGTCAAACTGGATCATGTGAGGTATCAAATTTATTATGGTGTTCAGTGTGACCTGATGCCCAGGTCGAAATTATTGTCACAATTAATGTTAGCCAACGTTTAGAAAGTTCCACCTCAGCGCTCTACTTCTCCAGCAGCCCCACAAAGGTATGCACACTCAAACAGGTTTCTGACCAGCTGGGGAGACGTTTGATGAACTCCCAGAAGCAAAGGGCAGTGCCGCAGCAGCAAGGTGTCACCTCCACTGCCAAGATGGCCACCCAGAAGTTAGTCCAGAGGCGGGCTTCAAAGAGGAAGCCACTGTTGATGGGCCCCCTGGCCAACACCCCTGAGCATGATGCCTTTTGGTCCTGTAGTCAGCTTGAAGATAGGGCTAGAGAGTGGAAACTCACCCCCAAACCGGTTTCACCGCAGTCATGTTGTCCCGAGGTAGCCACACCTCTAGGGTAGGCTACCTCTCTCCTCAAAACTGAGGAAGGGTTGTGCCCTCCTGAAGGGGGCAACAATGTGGCATTCTGGATTAGTCAGATGCCACATATCACAGGAACTTCATCACTGTATCGGAGGAGACCCAATAGGACATTGGCTAGTAATCACATGGTCCTCTCAGGGCACTTTCCTGGAATAAAAATGGCACCCCTGGTGTCGTAGTTTGGACTCTTGCTCTGGGCAAGACTGCTGGTTTACAGATGACAGTACTTTTGTTTGTAGGTGACTATGCCAATCCTACAACAAGTCGCAACTGTTGTCCCAACCTTACCCAACCTTAGCAGAACCTCACCAGAAACACAGTAGTTAAAGTGATTTATGGCAGCCGTTACGCATGGACTCGAGAATAAGACATCTCAAGGTGTGTCGTGGTTAAACGGAGATGACCCCTTTCTCACAGATATATAATGTCTCATACAAACACAGGCAATGACAAAGATGCAGTAAAGTTTCAATAGTTTTTATTTAACACAACTGCAATTTTCAATATGTTGCATGGGCTGCAATGATTAGGATAATGAATAGTGAAAGAAACAGAATTGTGAATACAAGAGTCATTATTACAAACACCCCCACCATCTTGCAATGCATGTAAAAGACATAAGAGGTATAATATACCCAAATACCCTAATGTGATAGGCCTAACCTCCTACCTAAAGGAGAGCTGGGTTTGCTAAACCTAATCTGCCAATGCCATGTCCATGAGAGGAGCCCCCAACCCTTGTTACCTTGGAATGAGGTCTCTATCTCAGACTCCACAGGGACACGAAGACTGGGTCAACGTCAAAACGACATGCAGCATCGGTATCAGCGATGGTGGCGATGCCCTCTGGTCGGAATCTCTCTGATTATCTGTCTATAGTGCGATGTATTGATACAGATCTACCAGGACCCCTGACGTAGGTGTGTTCCCAAACAATAGATAACAGACATGCTTGGGACGGCAATTATTAAAAATGAATCCCTCAAAAGTATAGAGAGGAAAAATCCCTAAGTGCAAACACCTACTGTTTGTTTGTCTTTGTTGCTTGATCTTGACGCCTTAGCACAGTGGCACTGATAATGCAAAGCATTACAAGCGGCCTAACTATAGACAAGGCAGCCATCTTAGATGAATTAAATAATTAAATGGGCTAAGACAGAGCAAGCTAAGTAGGTTAAAAGTCACTAGGTGACGGGGGCACAAGTCTGCAAGCCAAAGGCTAAACTAACTCCTGTAATCCCATTAAAACAAACTAGGATTCACTACACCGTCCCCATTGCCGTAACAGGTATGACGAAGGTACAGGAACCCAAACAGTAAAATTGCTCTGAACTAAAAACCTAAAAAGCATAAAAACTAGCCAAAAAAATACTCTTTAAAATGTGTTAAAAAAGGAATAAAAACAGTTCAGCTAAAATACATACAGAGATGTTAATGTCAACCATGACAAGCACAGTATGCCAAAGCAAGTAAATTTAAATGCATAATTTTAATTGGGAATGGCAAGCCAATTCATCAAATTATTTGCTGTACGAGTGATCTCGAAGAGTGTCATCAAAGTCACCAACCAAGGACCTAAATAAACATCATCTGATGTTAAATCGAGTGCAGGGCGGACAAACTGATCCACAGAGCAGTAGTGAGCAGTAGTCTCTAGTTTAAAGTCATCCATTGCAGTGCCGTCGTCCATGGTAGACCTTAAAACGGAAGGCCCATAGGTGGCCTCGTGGATCAACCTCAGTCTCAAGACACATGACCGTGTATGAACCCTCAACGGGGACATCAGCAGTTCGTGGTCCACAGGAGATGTCGGTGCATCAGCAAGACAGACCATAGGCAGGTGTTCAAAGAGGTACCATATGCAGCGGAAAACTGGTTGTACGCACCAGATAAGAGGCCGAAATGACAACAACCAGTCATGCTCCAGTTCCACCAGCAAGGGTGCACCGAAGATCCAAACCATCCGTTCACGGCACAGCGGAGGTGGTGGGAGCGGCTCCATTGCTCTGCGTAGCTGGAAAGAAACAACCACTGCGAATCAGAAGAAATAGCAGTTTTAGTCCGCCAATCAAAGCCAAAATAATTGGAAAGGCACCAAACACACTTGAAAAGAGCGAATGGATGTCCGACGGGATGACTCTGAAGACAGTCTGGAAGATGGACAGGAAACCAGACCCACAGCCTTAAAGAAATGGACAATCCCAGTAGTGCTTGAAGCATTGAATATTCTGGATACCAGTTCTCCAAAGTCCTTGGGGAAGTTGGCATTTAATAGGGATTGTATCTCGGCTGATGATCTCGCAATCTGGAGAGCATATGTCTCTTTTGCGGATGTCAAGGCGACCTGTTTTTGAAACAATAGCGCCTTTAGCCAGCTCAGCTTGTCATAGTTCACATTAATAGTATATATGTGGGGCCACATGTCAGATACTTTAATCTCTCGTGTGGGGGGGATTAAAACATGTCCACAACACGTAACGACCTTCGAGACCGAGATTGCGTAGGCAATTCCTGGTCGCATGCCGCAACAACTTTGATCGTTCAGTACCACATAACTTCCATTGGAAAGTACATGAAATACCGGGCGAATCAAAGGGACCGGAGTACCCTTCAGTAAACAGGTCAAGTTTGCGACCCCCGCATTGCAAAGACCATGAAGGGACACCTGCTTACATATTATTGAATGACTAACAGCAGTCTCACATTCACTTCCGCTAAGAAAGACCTCTGTTTCGCCGTTCAGACATTTATAATCAAAGGGCAACTCCCACTCTTCCTTAATATAGCTATCTCCTAGTTGCTCGTATCTTCCCACTGCAAGATGTTTCAGGCAGCTTGAGAAACGAAAGGTCGAAATGGGTAAATTAATTATGCCATGTAAGAGCCAAATAGTTGAAGGACTCTCTGCTACCATGAAGGGCAACTTATCTAGTTTATATACGTGAAGCATGGTGAAACTAGCCTCCCTTTTAGCCATTGTCTGTTGTTCTCTGGAAAATTAAAAGCAGTGAGGAATTCACTCCTGTTAATATACTTCCATGGAATGCGGCCATTTTTCAGTGTCTGTAGAGTCCAACCCAGCTGCATGATGGAACGTAGCTGTGTCTGTCCATGATATAACCGAGACAAGTCTGTCTGAGTGATATCAGTAGCAGACAACACTATATTTGATAGTGAATAAATCCTGTTGGACAGAGTATTCATGCTGTTGTCGACAACCGCTAAAGCCTTCTCTAAATTTTCCTTATCCAATTGCCATAAACGCGCAGCAGCCTCAATCTACGTTGACCCTCAGTACTTGTTGGACGTGGAAGGAGGATGAGAAGAAGACCACTTTTCACCCATTTGAAGTGCACAAAGAGAGGCTGTCATGCCAGAGCGATTGCACCTGCTGCACTTTGGGCTAGCAGAGATTTAACCATTTTATGTATGCCTGGCTTGGGAAGAAGTTGATTCCCAGTCCAAAGCAGAGACTCCAAGGGTCAGTTGGCCGGCTTCCTAGAATGACATTGGGTACATCAAAGCTAAAAGAGCCCAGAGGCTTCCCTGGTACACACCGCAGACACTTTGCCACTACTGGATGCCAGGCACGCCAAAAGGTGCACCTGTGTCTGCTGGATGAGCGTTGGTTGTGAACGGAATCGTCATCCTAGGTGGACATCCGCATCCACCAAAGTTTTGCACAGTGACCCCTGTGTTTCAAATGTGCAGGGTTGCATCAGTAATCCTTGGAACCCTGTAAAGAGGACTTCATGGGACCTCAAGATCCTTGGACACAGTGACCCCCACTCACCTGTGGACTGAGGACTCAACAGGACTTCACTCCAGTGGACAGCACAGCATCAGGAGTATCCCTGAGCATGTTTAAGTCTGCAACTCTCAGCATCAGGACTACCCGATTGTTGTCTATGACAGTCATCCTGTAAAACTTGGATCTTGCTTTAAAAATGCTCTTGTGGCCAAGTAACTGCCCAAAGTATCTTTTCTGGCCCCCTAGACTTCAGTCTTGTTGGACTTGGTCGTCCAACTAAGGCCAAAGTTGTCGTACCAACTGTTTCAAACTTTTCAAAAGTTTCCAAACTTTTTGTGGCCAATGCTTGTTTGCGGTTGATTTAAAAGTAATTTATTGCTCCTAAAATCTGTATACCCATGACCCTTCAGTGTATTTTGATGATTAAGGTCCCTAAAAATTCTTAATCATAAGATCTATTTTCATTAATTGGTGTTATTTCATTGTTTGGTGTTGTTAAATGCTTTACACATTGTCCATTTGCTAAGCCTTAATGTCACACAGCCACAGCTACCCAGAGTTGAGCTTAATGTTACGTAAACATACCTGACTGGGCCCAAAATGGTTTTTGTGAGTGTGCTGCAGGATAAGGCTACCCAGCCATATCATATAGGGGGTCATTATGACCTCGGCGGTCTTTTTAAAAGACCGCAGAGAGACCGCCGTGCTGAAGACCGCCAGTGGTGGCGGTTTTCCGCTCTGCGTATTATGACTGTTGGCAGCTCTACGTCCTTTTTCGGATGGAGAGCCGCCAACAGCCATACTGGCGGGCAGCGGGGAAGTGGAGGTTGCTCCACCTCCACAGCCACGCCAGCAGAACACCGCCCACCGAATCACGTCCTGTGATTCGGCGTGGCGGTGTTCTGTTGACGGTGTGGTGTCGGCGGAGCAGCCCCCATGGCTCCCGTCCCCTCCCGGAGGATCGACGCACCAGGTAAGCCGATCGTAGGTTAGGGGAGGGGGGTGGGGGGTGTTGTGTTTTGTGCGTGCATGGGGGTGTGCGTGTGTGTATGAAGAGGGGGTGTGTGAGTGTGTGTATCCTTGCGGGGGTGTTGCGTGTTTAGGAATGAGTGCATGTATGTCTGTGGGTATGTCTGTATGGATGTGTGCATGTATGTTTGGATGTGGGTGTGCGTGTCTGACTGTGTGTGGATGTTGGCATGTATGTCGGTGTGTGTATGTGTGTTGCTGGTGCCTGCGTGCATGTAGTGTGTGAGTGAGTGATGTGATGTTGGGGGTCGGGGTGGGGAGGGGGGCCCTGCCACCTTTGGGGGGTGGCAGGGGGTGTAGGGGAGGGAGTCGGGTGGGGGTGGAGGGGTGGGGGAGACCACTATCAGTGCAAGGGAAGGAATTCCCTAGCACTGATAGTGCTTACTGCCATGGATTTCATGGCGGTTTCAAACCGCATGAAATACATGGCGGTCAGCCGGGTCCAAATACCGCCAGCGGTATAGTGACGGCCGCTGGGCTGGAGACCCAGGTCTCCAGCCTGGCGGGCGGAACGGAGAACCGGCGGATGACCATGGCGGTAACCGCCATGGTCATAATTCCAAAGAAAAGACCGCCAGCCTGTTGGCGGTCTTACCGCCACTTCTCCGCCTTCCGCCAGGGTCATAATGACCCCCATAGTTTGCCCAAATCCTCACAATATAGAAATGAAAAGTTGGAACACCAAGTTGTTAGTCTACATTATTTGCCTGTATACCCAGATAGACCTAAGTTGGCTAGTGGTCAGACATGGGGATCACGGTTTTCTGAATAGAGAAGGAAAAATAATAAACAAACTTCCCTATAACTCAACATTAATTTATGTCATTCATACCATGTAACACTTTTTTATGAATGTGCATGCCTTAGCTCAGTAGTAAGGAGAGGGTTTTTAAAATCGTGGCCACATAGTCTAAGTATTTTCTACAGCCAACACGACGTAACTGAGAGATGATGAGATGATTTTTCCTCCTCCTGATTTACCTATTCGCCCAGGAGGGATTACAGACAAAGGGACACTCTGTTCCATGTTGGGAATGGGTATAATGTATCTTAAATGTGCCACTCAAAATAAACTGATTTGAATATTGTTAGAAATGGGGTCTTTGGTCGACAGTCAGGTTACCTCCTGTCCAAGCAAGGACCCACACTCTAGTCAGGGTAAAAGAGAATCATCCTCAGCTAACTCTCGCTCACCCCCTGGGTAGCTTTGCACGAGCAGCAGGCTTAACTTAAGAGTGCTAGGTGTAAAATATTTGTACCAACACACACAGTAACTTAATAAAAACACTACAAAATGACACAACACAGGTTTAGAAAAATAGAGAATATTTATCCAAACAAAAAAAGACCAAAACAACAAAAATCCACAATACACAAGTCAAGTTATCAATTAAAAAGCAAAAAGAGTCTTTATGTAATTTTAAACATAACGCTGTTAGGGTGAAAATTTACCTGGCTGTGTCAAAAATTAACCCGCACGGGCGGTGTGTGCCAAACTGCACACACAGACACTGCAGTGGCAGGTCTGAGCCATGTTTACAGAGCTACTAATGTGGGTGGCACAACCACTGCTGCATGCCCACTAGTAGCATTTGGTTTACAGGCACCTCTAGTGCACTTTACTAGGGACTTACTAGTAAATCAAATATGCCAATCATGGATACGCCAATTACATACTCATTTTGTATAGAAGCATTTGCACTTTAGCACTATTTAACAGTGGAAAAGTGCCCAGAGTAACAAAAACAGCAAAAACAGAGTCCAGCACACATCAACAACCTGGGAAACAGAGGCAAAAAGTTAAGGGAGACCACGCCAAGGATAGAAAGTCTAACACGCATCCCCTCCAGCTGAAATTGGGAAGCAACTACCCAACCTCATGGGAGTTCTCATCACTAATGCGTAAGAACCTGGACAGACCATCAGCAATGGCGTGTTCTGTACCAGGGTGGTGTTCCACCGTAAAGTCCATACCCTGTAGGGAAATGGACCACCTCAACAGTTTTGGATTATCAGTTCTCATCTGCATTAACCATCTGAGGGGCCTATGGTCGGTCTGAACCCAGAAGAGAGTCCCAAACAAGTAGGGCCTTCGCTTCTTCAGCGCCCAGACCACAGCAAACGCTTCACGTTCTATAGCACTCCACCTACGTTCTCTGGGAAGTAACCTCCTACTAATGAAGGCTAGGGATTGATCTAGGCTCTCTTCATTAAGCTGTGAGAGTACTGCTCCAATACCATGCTCTAAGGCATCTGTTTGCACAACAAACTCCTTGGAGTAGTCAGGTGCCTTCAGCACAGGTGCCGTGCACATGGCAGCCTTCAGGGCATCAAAAGCGGTCTGGCAAGCCTCTGTCCAGATCACCTTTTTGGTTTGCTTCTTAGAAGTCAGCTCAGTCAAGGGGGTAACAATGGTACTACATCCCTTGACAAACCTCCTGTAGTAGCCAGTGAGACCTGAAAAGGCTCTCACCTCAGTCTGGTTTTTGGGAGGGTCCCAAGCCAGAATGGTGTCAATTTTTGGTTGTAGGGGTGCCACCTGGCTACTCCCTACCTGGTGTCCCAAGTAAGCCACAGAACACTGCCCTATTTGGCACTTGCTTGCCTTAATAGTGAGACCTGCCTTCTGCAGAGCCTCCAACACTCTCTAGAGGTGTTGCAGATGTTCCTCCCAGGTTGAACTGAACACAGCAATGTCATCCAGGTAGGCGGCACTGAACTCATCCAGCCCAGCCAACACCTGGTTGACCAACCTCTGAAAGGTGGCAGGGGCATTCTTCATCCCAAATGGCATCACTTTAAATTGAAAGTGTCCATCTGGGGTAGAAAATGCTGACCTCTCCTTGGCCCCCTCAGTCAAGGCAATCTGTCAGTACCCAGACGTTAAGTCAAACGTGCTGAGGTACTTGGCAGCTCCCAACTGGTCTATGAGCTCATTAGCTCGGGGATGGGGTGTGTGTCAGTCTTGCTCACCACATTGAGTCCCCGGTAGTCCACACAGAACCTGAGTTCTGGAGTGGCACCAGGTGCAGCAGCCTTTGGGACCAATAACACTGGGCTGGCCCAAGGACTGCTAGAATGTTCAATAACCCCTGGGATTAACATTTTGGATACTTCATCCTTAATGCTAGCCCTGACCCTGTCAGTCACTCTGTAAACTTTCTGTTTCATGGGTGGACTGTCCCCAGTATCCACATCATGTGTGCACAAGTGTGTGACCCCTGGGATCAGGGAAAACAGTGAGGCGAACTGTCCCAACACCTGGCGACAGTCCCTCTGCTGCTCTTCAGTCAGGGAGGGAGAGAGGATCACTCCCTCCACAGACCCATCTTTTTCTCATGCAGACAGGAGGTCAGGAAGAGGCTCACTTTCCTCCTCCAGCCCATCATCTGTTGCAAGGAGCATGGTCAGTTCAGTCCACTCAAAATGCGACTTGAGTCGGTTGACATGCAGGACCCTTCAAGGGTTCCTTGGAGACTGCAAGTCTACCAGGTAGGTGACTTCACTCTTGCGCTCCACCACCTCAAATGGCCCAGTCCACTTATCCTAGAGCACCCTCGGCTCCTCTGGTGCCATCATCCACACTTCTTGACCATGTTGAAACTCGACCAGAGTGGCATTCTGGTCGTACCATCATTTCATATCCTCCTGGCTTGCTTCCAGGTTCTCCTGTGAGAGACTCCTGAAGCGGGCAGTCTGGTTTCTCACGGCCAGCATGTAGCTAAATACATCCTGGGGGGGTTTACTAGGAGCTTTCTCCAAAGCCTCATTCACCAGACTGAAAGGTCCCCTCACGGGGTAGCCATAGATGAGCTCAAAAGGACTAAACCCAAGTCCCTTTTGAGGCAACTCCCTGTAAACGAACAGAAGGCATAGCAAGAGGACGTCCCACTTCTGCCTCAAGGGCTCTGACAGGCCCATAATCATGCCTTTCAAGGTGCGGTTGAATCTCTCAACCAAACCATTACTTTGGGGGTTGTAAGGTGGGGTGAAATTATACGTTACCCCACACACCTTCCACGGAGATTTCATATACGTGGATATGAAGTTGGTATCCCTCTCAGATACTACTTCCTTTGGGAACCCCATGCGGGTAAAAACCCCCATCAGTGCAGGACCCACCACAGGGGAAGTGACTGACCTCAGAGGAATGGCTTCTGGGTACAGGGTGGCATGGTCCACCAAGACCAGGATGAACTTGTTGCCCATGGCTGTCTTGATCCAGAGGCCCCACAATGTCAATACCTACTGTTGGACCTGGCTTTTTGACAGGGACATCCCCAAACTTTTTGCCTCCTTCCTCCTATTTTTTCTGACCTGTTGTTGTTGGCTTTTGACCTCTGGGCACTTTACCACTGCTAACCAGGGTAAATTGTACTACTGATTGGTTTATCCATGATTGACTATTTAATTTACTTGTAAGTCCCTGGTAGAGTGCACTACATGTGCCTAGGGCAGGTAGATTGAATGCTACTAGTGGGCCTGCAGCACTGGTTGTGCCACCCACCTCAGTAGCCCCTTAACCCTGTCTCAGGCCTGCCATTGCAAGGCCTGTGTGTGCAGTTTCACTGCCACTTCGACTTGGCATTTAAAAGTACTTGCCAAGCCTAGAACTCCCCTTTTACTACACATAAGTCATCCCTAATGTGTGCCCTAGGTAACCCCTAGAGCAGGGTCCTGTGTAGGTAAAAGGCAGGACATGTACCTGTGTAGTTATATGTCCTGGTAGTGTGAAACTCCTAAATTTGTTTTTACACTACTGTGAGGCCTGCTCCTTTCATAGGCTAACATTGGGGCTGCCCTCATACACTGTTGAAGTGGCAGCTGCTGATCTGAAAGGAGCAGGAAGGTCATATTTAGTATGGCCAGAATGGTAATACAAAATCCTGCTGACTGGTGAAGTCGGATTAATATTACTATTCTAGAAATGCCACTTTTAGAAAGTGAGCATTTCTTTGCACTAAAATCTTGTTGTGCCCTTCAATCCACGTCTGGCTAGGTTTAGTTGACAGCTCCTTGTGCATTCACTCAGACACACCCCAAACACAGGGTACTCAGCCTCACTTGCATACATCTGCATTTTGAATGGGTCTTCCTGGGCTGGGAGGGTGGAGGGCCTGCCCTCACACAAAGGACTGCCACACCCCCTACTGGGACTCTGGCAGACAGGATTGAGCTGAAAGGGAACTTGGTGCATTTCTTAGAGACTCTTTGAAGTCACCCCCACTTCAAAGGCACAACTTAGTATAAAACAGGGCCTCTGCCCTACCTCATCAGACACTTGCTGGAGAAGAAACCTGAACCAGAAACTACATCCTGCCAAGAAGAACTGCCTGGCTGCTCAAAGGACTCACCTGTCTGCTTTCTACAAAGGACTGCTGCCTTGCTGTTGCCCTGCTGCCTGGCTGAACTCTTGTCTGGCTGTGAAAGTGCTCTCCAAGGGCTTGGATAGAGCTTGCCTCCTGTTCCTTGAAGTCTCAGGGCCAAAAAGACTTCTCTCTTTTACTTGGACGCTCCGTGCGCTGAAAATTTCGACGCACAGCTTGTTCGGCGGCGAGAAAAACGCCGCACACAGACGCTGATCGACGCGACGCTCTTGGGACGATCGAAAATCCGACGCACGGCCTCGCAAGGACAACGCCGCCCGACCTCTAGAGGAGAAATCGACGCGACGCCTGCTGTGAGATCGTAATTTCAACGCGCAGCCCCGCAGATCGACATCCGGAGGAGAAATCGACGCGACGCCTGCCGTGAGATCGTAATTTCAACGCGCAGCCCCGCAGATTGACATCCAGAGGAGAAATCGACGCGACGCCTGCCGTGAGATCGTAATTTCGACGTGCAGCCCCGCAGACCGACGCGCAGCCGGAGAACAAGCAGGAAAATCCACACACAGACCCGGGACATCTGGTAATCCCCGCGATCCACAGAAAGAGACAGTCCGCGCGCTGGAAAACGACACGGCCTCCCCGCGTGGAAAATAACGACGCAAGTCTGTGTGTGCTGGGGAGAAATCGACGCACACACCCTTTTTCCGCGCACCTCTTCTCTTGTGGCCCTCTGAGGAGATTTTTCCACGCTAAACCAGGTACTTGTGCTTGAAAGAGACTTTGTTAATATTCTAAAGACTTAAGACACTTTATATCACTTTTCAGTGATATCTTTACAAATTCGTATTGCAACTTTGATCATTTTGACCTGAAGATACCCAGATAAATATTATATATTTTTCTAAATACTGTGTGGTGTATTTTTGGGGTGTTATGCTATGGTGTTGTATGATTTATTGCACAAATGCTTTACACATTGCCTTCTAAGTTAAGCCTGACTGCTCGTGCCAAGCTACCGGAGGGTGAGCACAGGCTGATTTTGGATTGTGTGTGACTTACCCTGACTAGAGTGAGGGTTCTTGCTTGGACAGAGGGCAACCTGATGCCAACCAAAAACCCCATTTCTAACATTGGTGATCAGCGGTGAGGATAGGACTTGTGTTTGTGCAGTGACATACAGTAGCTAAGTATTTCACTACCTACCCACAGTTGAAGGTCAACTTGATTTTTCATCTTT
The DNA here is from genome assembly GCF_031143425.1 of Pleurodeles waltl. NCBI lineage: Eukaryota > Metazoa > Chordata > Amphibia > Caudata > Salamandridae > Pleurodeles > Pleurodeles waltl. Next base: position 359,398,145 of record NC_090448.1, on the reverse strand, counting down.
TTTGGCTCTTGGTTCTCTGATGTCCTCCTGGATATACTATTGATATTTTGGACTTTGGATTTTGGTTTTTGCTGATAAGATCTTATCAAAATGGGATTGTGTACCTACTCATTCTTTGTTCGTACGGACCACCTCACTAAGGCTGACCTAAGGAAGCTTTGCAGAAAATGGGGCCTTCCTGTAGCAAGGAGATCTACTAAGGCGGAGATGCTCCATCACTACATAGTCTGGGGGGAGGAAAGATGGGCAGAGAGAGAGGCAGCAAGAAACCAAATGACTAAGTACCCCTCAGATGAGGAGGAGGACTACTCACATGAGGAGGAAGACTGCTCACATGAGGAGGAAGACTACTCAGATGAGGAAAGAGAACCAGTGGGAGATGAATGGCTCCTAGCTCTAGAGTGGTGTCTAGAAGAGCTAGATGAGCAGCTTGAAAGGGCTGAGGCAGCAAGTCTCTTAGCCCTGGAAGAAGAAAAGATTGCAGCTCAAGAGCTGAGCTGTAAAGAGCTGAAACTGGAGGCCTGAAGGGCTGAGTCCAGTTCAGATGGTGGCAGCAAAAATCTTGCATCCAGTACTGCTGAAGAAGGGCACAAGCCCAGAGATGTGGTTCCCAACTTGAAGAAGGGAGTTGACACACCCCAGGCGGTTCAAGGGTATGAGGTAGTTCCCGTTATGCACAGGGTCCCTGAGAAGGATTGGGGAACTGGCACAGGGAGTCATATTCCTACTGGGGGGAGGGACACTTTACTGACTCTAGCAGAGAGTGACAGAGAGAAGGGTTCCCCCCTGGTGGACGTCCTGGATATAGAGTGTAGAGACATCCCAGAAGAGTATGGGTTGAGTGTCAGGGACAGACAGATACTGTCTCACCAGTCTCAGGAGGGTGAAGTAGAGTGCTTTTCCAAGGTTGAGTTACTGGGTGGTTGGGTGAAGGGTACTGTGGTTAATACATGTGAAGGGCAGAATGATGTAATTGCTGGAGAGCATATGTCTGGTCCTTATTTTCCAGAGCTACGCCAACACCAGGTGGAGTGTGAGTTCTCTGACCCCAGGGAACTTACAATGGAGGCAGACTTCTGGGTGAGTACCAGAGAGTCTGAAGAGGCATTTGGGGGTGCTTCTGAAGGGAGTGGTCTAGGTGGTTCCCAACCGAGTGTGGTGGGAAAGGATTGTAGTGTCCCAGGTAGGTCCCAGGTCCTAGAGGGTTCCATGAGGGAACACCAGGAGGGAAGCCTAGCCTGTACCGTAGGGCCACCTTTTGAGGGAAGCCCCGCAGTGTCAGAAGAACTTGGGGGGGTGACTGTAGCCAGCATCCCAACAGTTCTGGTGTCTGGCAGTACCCCTCATAGTGAGGGGGTGCAGAAGTCCAGACATAGGGTTGAGAGGGGGTTGCAGACCCCAGTGGAGGACCTTGAGAGTCAGGGGACAGCTCTGAGAGCAGACCCCCCCAGGAATGACCCAGGTGAAATCGTTTCTGGTTTGGGGGAAACCCAGACTCTGCCGGATGGGCAGAGGTCGGGAGACCTGCGCCAACCAGACTCTTGTGTGGCCCTTGGGGACGGTGTGTCCCTTGTGGGGGGTGAGAGTGCCCCCCAGGAAGTCCTGGCATGCCAGGCAAAGATTCAACCTCAGGGTGGTGACTCTGGGTTGGATACCCAGGTTCAGAGGTTAAACTCTGACCTGGTGGGAGGTAGATGTGCCTCCCAAGAAGTCCTGCTGTGCCAGGCAATTGTCCAACCTCAGGGTGTTGACTCTGGGTTGGATGACCAGGTTCAGAGGTTAAACTCTGACCTGGTGGGGGGTAGGTGTGCCCCCCAGAAAGTCCTGGCGTGCCAGGCAATTGCCCAATCTCAGGGTGGTGACCCTGGGTTGGGGAACCAGGCTCAGAGGTTAAACTCTGACCTGGTGGGAGGTAGGTGTGCCTCCCTGAAAGTCCTGGCCTGCCAGGCAATGGTTCAACCTCAGGGTGGTGACTCTGGGTTGGCTAACCAGGTTCAGGGAATAAGCTCTGACCTGTTGGGGGGTAGGCGTGCCCCTCAGGAAGTCCTGGTGTACCAGGCAGTGGTCCAACCTCAGAGTGCTGACTCTGGGTTGGATAACCGGGTTCAGAGGTTAAACTCTGACCTGGTGGGGGGTAGATGTGCCCCCCAGAAAGTCCTGGTGTGCCAGGCAATTGTTCAACCTCAGAGTGCTGACTCTGGGTTGGATAACCGGGTTCAGAGGTTAAACTCTGACCTGGTGGGAGGTAGGTGTGCCCCCCAGAAAGCCCTGGCATGCCAGGCAATTGTTCAACCTCAGGGTGGTGACTCTGGGTTGGATACCCAGGTTCCGAGGTTAAACTCTGACCTGGTGGGAGGTAGGTGTGCCTCCCAAGAAGCCCTGCTGTGCCAGGCAATTGTCCAACCTCAGGGTGTTGACTCTGGGTTGGATGACCAGGTTCAGAGGTTAAACTCTGACCTGGTGGGGGGTAGGTGTGCCCCCAAGAAAGGCCTGGCGTGCCAGGCAATTGCCCAACCTCAGGGTGGTGACCCTGGGTTGGGGAACCAGGCTCAGAGGTTAAACTCTGACCTGGTGGGAGGTAGGTGTGCCTCCCAGAAAGTCCTGGTGCGCCAGGCAATTGTTCAACTTCAGGGTGGTGACTCTGAGTTGAATGGCCCAGTGCAGAGGTTAAACTCTGACCTGGTGGAGGGTCAGTGTGCCCTCCAGGAAGTCCTGGCATGCCAGGCAATTGTTCAACTTCAGGGTGGTGACTCTGAGTTGAATGGCCAAGTTCAGAGGTTAAACTCTGACCTGGTGGAGGGTCAGTGTGCCCTCCAGGAAATCCTGGCGTGCCAGGCAATTGTTCAACTTCAGGGTGGTGACTCTGAGTTGAATGGTCAGGTGCAGAGGTTAAACTCTGACCTGGTGGGGGGTAGGTGTGCCTCCCAGGAAGTCCTGGTTTTCCAGGCAGTGATCCAGTCTGAGGGTACAGACCCTGGGCTGTAAGACCAGGTTCAGGGTGTCCCCCCGGACCTGGAGGGAGGGGCTACTGATAACAGTGCCCCTACCATGTTGTCTTGTGAGGAGGCCACTCCTAGTTGGAGGGTGCTGGACCCCGGAAGGGAGGGCAGGGGGAGGGAAGCCTCACCCCGGGCCCTAGTCCAACCTGAAGGTACAGGCCCCAGGTTGGAGGGCCAGTTGCAGGTTAACAGCCCTGCACTGGTGGAGGAATGGTACAGGGTGACTTCTGTAAGCACCCTGACCATGTTGGACTCTGGGGGTACCGCTCCAGGAGGGAGGGTACAAAGCCCCAGAGGGGAGGACCAGGTTCAGGCTGTCATCCCTGACCTGGTGGAAGGGAGAGTGGTTAAAGGGTGCCCAGCACCTGGGGCTACCGCCCCCCACTCTCCACAGCCACAGTGGTTGGAGAGCTTTGAGAGGCCTGGGGCCTGGCTCTCATCCCTGGCAGCTGTCAGTAATCACTGTGGCTTGCTGTCCGGGTGGACAGAGTTATCCCTGGGGAGGGGACAAGTGTCACACCCCAGGGGTAGAGTGGGCAACACCACTGTGTTGGTCATGGTGGTACTATCCTGCTCCTGGGATACATCTGTGAGCAAAGTAAGGTTAGGTGCTGCACAGATGGGATCCGCAGGTAAGGAGAAAGGTTCCCCATGGGTTGGCTTAGTGGGCCCTGAGAGTATGGACAGAGTGATCCAATTGGAGTCAGGAAGGCGAAGAACTGGAGCATGCCCCTGCTGTTGTGGGCCTGGGTCCTTGTTCTGTCGCCTCAAACAGGGAAGTACATCAGGATAGTGATTGTTCTCCCCTGGCTTTAGGCTGGTAGGGGGTCATGTTGGACCTGGCTTTTTGACAGGGACATCCCCAAACTTTCTGCCTCCTTCCTCCTATTTTTTCTGACCTGTTGTTGTTGGCTTTTGACCTCTGGGCACTTTACCACTGCTAACCAGTGTTAAAGTGCATATGCTCTCTGGGTAAATTGTACTACTGATTGGTTTATCCATGATTGACTATTTAATTTACTTGTAAGTCCCTGGTAGAGTGCACTACATGTGCCTAGGGCAGGTAGATTGAATGCTACTAGTGGGCCTGCAGCACTGGTTGTGCCACCCACCTCAGTAGCCCCTTAACCCTGTCTCAGGCCTGCCATTGCAAGGCCTGTGTGTGCAGTTTCACTGCCACTTCGACTTGGCATTTAAAAGTACTTGCCAAGCCTAGAACTCCCCTTTTACTACACATAAGTCATCCCTAATGTGTGCCCTAGGTAACCTCTAGAGCAGGGTGCTGTGTAGGTAAAAGGCAGGACATGTACCTGTGTAGTTATATGTCCTGGTAGTGTGAAACTCCTAAATTCGTTTTTACACTACTGTGAGGCCTGCTCCTTTCATAGGCTAACATTGGGGCTGCCCTCATACACTGTTGAAGTGGCAGCTGCTGATCTGAAAGGAGCAGGAAGGTCATATTTAGTATGGCCAGAATGGTAATACAAAATCCTGCTGACTGGTCAAGTCGGATTTAATATTACTATTCTAGAAATGCCACTTTTAGAAAGTGAGCATTTCTTTGCACTAAAATCTTGTTGTGCCCTTCAATCCACGTCTGGCTAGGTTTAGTTGACAGCTCCTTGTGCATTCACTCAGACACACCCCAAACACAGGGTACTCAGCCTCACTTGCATACATCTGCATTTTGAATGGGTCTTCCTGGGCTGGGATGGTGGAGGGCCTGCCCTCACACAAAGGACAGCCACACCCCCTACTGGGACTCTGGCAGACAGGATTGAGCTGAAAGGGAACTTGATGCATTTCTTAGAGACTCTTTGAAGTCACCCCCACTTCAAAGGCACAACTTAGTATAAAACAGGGCCTCTGCCCTACCTCATCAGACACTTGCTGGAGAAGAAACCTGAACCAGAAACTACATCCTGCCAAGAAGAACTGCCTGGCTGCTCAAAGGACTCACCTGTCTGCTTTCTACAAAGGACTGCTGCCTTGCTGTTGCCCTGCTGCCTGGCTGAACTCTTGTCTGGCTGTGAAAGTGCTCTCCAAGGGCTTGGATAGAGCTTGCCTCCTGTTCCTTGAAGTCTCAGGGCCAAAAAGACTTCTCTCTTTTACTTGGACGCTCCGTGCGCCGAAAATTTCGACGCACAGCTTGTTCGGCGGCGAGAAAAACGCCGCACACAGACGCTGATCGACGCGACGCTCTTGGGACGATCGAAAATCCAACGCACGGCCTCGCAAGGACAACGCCGCCCGACCTCTAGAGGAGAAATCGACGCGACGCCTGCCGTGAGATCGTAATTTCAACGCGCAGCCCCACAGATCGACATCCGGAGGAGAAATCGACGCGACGCCTGCCGTGAGATCGTAATTTCAACGCGCAGCCCCGCAGATTGACATCCAGAGGAGAAATCGACACGACGCCTGCCGTGAGATTGTAATTTCGACGCGCAGCCCCGCAGACCGACGCGCAGCCGGAGAACAAGCAGGAAAATCCACACACAGACCCGGGACATCTGGTAATCCCCGCGATCCACAGAAAGAGACAGTCCGCGCGCCGGAAAACGACGCGGCCTCCCCGCGTGGAAAATAACGACGCAAGTCCGTGTGTGCTGGGGAGAAATCGACGCACACACCCTTTTTCGCGCACCTCTTCTCTTGTGGCCCTCTGAGGAGATTTTTCCACGCTAAACCAGGTACTTGTGCTTGAAAGAGACTTTGTTAATATTCTAAAGACTTAAGACACTTTATATCACTTTTCAGTGATATCTTTACAAATTCGTATTGCAACTTTGATCATTTTGACCTGAAGATACCCAGATAAATATTATATATTTTTCTAAATACTGTGTGGTGTATTTTTGGGGTGTTATGCTATGGTGTTGTATGATTTATTGCACAAATGCTTTACACATTGCCTTCTAAGTTAAGCCTGACTGCTCGTGCCAAGCTACCGGAGGGTGAGCACAGGCTGATTTTGGATTGTGTGTGACTTACCCTGACTAGAGTGAGGGTTCTTGCTTGGACAGAGGGCAACCTGATGCCAACCAAAAACCCCATTTCAAACACCTACCCTCTAAAAGGGACAACTAACAACTAGTAAAGGTTGGAGGGGAGCCTTACATTTCCCCCCACTCTTGCCACTTGCCTGACAAGTTGGGAAAGCCCTACAGAGTGTAGCAGAATGCTTGTGCATCTGGGGCCAATAGAAGTGGGAGACAAGCCTCTTATAGGCCTTGTCCTGCCCCAGATGTCCTGCCAAAGGCACATCATGAGCCAACCCCAGTCGGAAGGTCATGAAGCACTGGGGTACCAGCAGCATATAAGCTGACCCAGGCTTAGGAACCTTAGGCTCACTATACAGGAGGCCATCCTCCCAATAGATCAGGTGAGTACCTGGCACTTCTCCAGCCACCTGGGCTGCAGCCTGCTGCCGCAGTCCCTCTAGAGTAGGGCAAGTTTTTTGTGCCTCACAGAATGCTTCCCTGGTGGGTCCCCCTTCCTGCTGCCAGTGTGACAGCTCAGGGACCTCCCCCAGTTCAGCCACCTGTTCCCCTGTAGGCTCTGGAGCATTACCCTCAGGCTCTGCCTCCTCCCAGACCGTGGGAACTTCTGGGGCTGGTTTCCAGCACCCCCCGCCCTTCCTCTTTTTGCAGGTCCCTTGGGCCACTGTTTCAGTCTCTAGGGGCTCTTGACCACCCTGATGGGCTGCCATTGACCAGATGGATACGCAAACCCACCCAGGCAGACCTAACATCTCCAAATGAGACATGTGTTCCACCTCCTTCCAAGGGGAATCCTCCAGGTCATTGCCTAGCAAACAATCAACAGGCATGGTTGGACTCACAGCTACCTTCAAGGAACCTGAGACACCCTCCCCCCATTCAAAGAGAACCTACGCCACTCTGACAGGCGCTCTGAGTAGTCCACTGCAACTACTTGGTGAAGTACCCAGGGATCAATCTGCTCTTCAGACACCAGCTGACTCCTCACTGTAGTCACACTGGCTCCTGTGTCTCTCAGAGCCTCCACCCTCTGTCCATTGATGGTCACCCACTGCCTGTACTTTTTAGTGTTCTCAGGCACGAGGGTTCTATGGACCACCTCACTGACCCCTAGTGAGACAAGGGTCATCTCAGCTGGCTCCCACCCACCTGGAACCAACTCCTCCTCAAGCGCTACACTAGCCAAACCCTGGGGCTGTACATCAGTGGGTGTAGTCTTGAGGCATTTGGGGACCCCCTCACATGACCCACTTGGTCACATGAAGAACACTTACGTGGGGGTCCCCCTGCCACCAGCTTCCCTTTGAAGAACCATGGCTTCTTCTCACTGGGGGGTTGGGAATCTTTACCCTGGGAATCAGTTTGGGGCCCTTTAGAGAACTCCCCCTGTTTACCCTTACTCCCCCTTCTTCTGTGAGGGTCCCTGCCCACCCTTGTCGTGGTCTCCCCCCTTACCACTTTTGGACCCTGGTGCTCTCTCAGTGTCTGCTTCCTGCGCAAGCTTCCTGGGATCAGACAGCTTGCTGTCAATCAGGTGCAGGCGCAGCTCTGGAAAACATAAACTATACAAGTGCTTCCAAGCATTCAGATTGTAAAGCCCCTCATACATAGTTACCTTACTGCCCTTCACCCAACCATCCAGTGACCTGCAAAAAGAGTCAACACATTCCAACCATGTTTTTCTTCTTATAGGACCTAAACTTATCCTTATACTGCTCAGGGTGAGACCATATCTTGTGAGTAGGGCCTCCTTCATGATAGTGTAGGTGGGATTCTGAGCATCCCCTAAGGCTGTCAGTGTATCCCCCCCTCTACCTCAAAGTGCTTCCACAGACCCACCCCCAATGAGATTCAGGGACCAGATTCATGTGGATAGCAGACTCATACCCCTTGAACAACAAGTATATGTCATCCTCCCTTTTGTAATCCTTCACAAGATCTTTAGGAATGTGCACCATTCTCTCAGTCTGCACTGTGATGTGGCTGCCACCATCCCTACTAGAATGGCTCCTCTGATCCAGCTCCCTTAAGCTGAGCTCATGATTCAACAACAGCTTTTTCTCCTCTATGGCCAGCCTCATTTTCTCCAACTCCCTCTGGTGTTCCCTCTCTGCCTGTCTGCCCTGCAATTCTTCAGGGGTCAGACCCTTAGATGAGACACTGCTACCTGCCCTGGAGACCCTCTCCGTGGACATAACAGGCCCACCCACAATACCATTGTGTATGGAATGCTCTTCCTCCTTCTCATCCTCTGTGTGCCCTTCAGTGCTCTTAGCTGTCACCCAGGCCCTCAGCGCCTTTTGCAGCTCCTCCTTCTTGGATGAGCTCTTAATGGGGCAGTCAAACCTTTTACAGAACTGCTTCAACTGAGCCTTTGCATAGCTCTCTAATTTCTCTAGGTCAAAAGCAGCTCCAACCGATGCATCTCCAGACTGGGACATGATGAAAAGTCAACAAAAATGCAAAGTTCCAAAAGGCAGAAAACAAGTTCCCAATGAAGTTCAGAAATCAATCAAAGATTGCCACAAAAATGGATGTAGGGAAAAATCCAAGAAAAAGAGAAAAAGCAAAAATCACAAGACAAGTAGTATGTGGTCACATAGTGGTTTGCACTCAAAACAGTAGTGTACACTTAATCACTGTATGTTAAGTACAAATACAAGTCCAATCCCAACTGCTGATCACCAATGTTAGACATGGGGTCTTTGGTTGGCAGTCCGGTTACCCCCTGTTCAAGCAAGGACCCTCACTCTAGTCAGGGTAAAAGAGAATCACCCTTAGCTAACCCCCGCTCATCCCCTTGGTAGCTTGGCACGGGCAGCAGGCTTAACTTCAGAGTGCTATGTGTAAAGTATTTGTACCAACACACACAGTAACTTAATGAAAACACTAGAAAATTACACAACAGAGGTTTAGAAAAATAGAGAATATTTATCCAAACAAAACAAGATCAAAACGACAAAAGTCTACAATACACAAGTCAAGTTATCAATTAAAAAGCAAAAAGAGTCTTCATGTAGTTTTAAACACAACTCTAATGCTGTTAGCGCTAAAATGTACCTGGGTGCGTCAAAAATAACCCCGCACGGGTGAGTGTGCGTCAAAAAGAGCTTGCGATGCATTGATATCACTCACGAGCGAGACCTTTCGTCATCTCTACTTCGGTCAAGTCTGTGTGCATCATTTCTTCTCTCCGCAGGAGAGCGATGCGTCGATTCGAACTGCACTTTCGGGTCCAGGCAGGCCTTGCGTCGTTTTTGCACACCCAGCAATGTTTGTGTCGGAAATCCTGCCGCACAATGATCCGAAAACCACACAGTGAGGGTTGCGATCTCACCAGCCTCTGTCAGCGATGCTGTGCATCGTTTCTCCAGCCGCGGGCGTCGATCTTTCGGTTGCATTACAGGAGAGCATCGATTTTCAGCCATGAAGCTGAGTTCTTCACAAGAAGGAAGGCAACACAAAGTCCAGCCTTTGTCCTCTAGCACAGGCAGAAGCAGCAACTGCAGGATAGCTCCCCAAAGCACAGTCACAGGCAGGGCACTTCTTCTTCCTCAGCTCTTCAGCTCTTCTCCAGGAAGCAAATCCTCGTGGTTTCCAGAAGAGTCCGAAAGTCTGTGGGTTTGGGTGCCCCTCTTATACCCATTTTGCCCTTTGAAGTAGGCCTTCTTCAAAGGAAAGTCTCTCCTGTTTGTGAAATCCTGTCTTGCCCAGGCCAGCCTCCAGACACACACCAGGGGGTTGGAGACTGCATTGTGTGAGGGCAGGCACAGCCCTTTCAGGTGTGAGTGACCACTCCTCCACTCCCTCCTAGCACAGGTGACCCGTCAAGAAATGCAGACTACAGCCCAGCTCCCTTTGTGTCACTGTCTAGTGAGAGGTGCAACCAGCCCAACTGCCAAACTGACCCAGACAGGGAATCCATAAACAGGCAGAGTCACAGAAATGGTTTAAGCAGGAAAATGCTCACTTTCTAAAAGTGGCATTTTCAAACACACAATCTTAAAATCAACTTTACTGAAAGATGTATTTTTAAATTGTGAGCTCAGAGACCCCAAACACCATATGTGTATCCGCTCCCAAAGGAAATCTACACTTTAATCATATTTAAAGGTAGCCCCCATGTTAATCTATGAGAGGGACAGGCCTTGCAACAGTGAAAAATGAATTTAGTAGTATTCCACTGTCAAGACATAATAAACACATTACTATGGGGGTCATTCTGACCCTGGCGGCCGGTGGCCGCCAGGGCCACCGACCACGGGAGCACCGCCAACAGGCTGGCGGTGCTCCCGAGGGCATTCTGACCGCGGCGGTTCAGCCGCGGTCAGAAAGGGTAAACCGGCGGTCTCCCGCCGGTTTACCACTGCCCGTTGGAATCCTCCAAGGCGGCGCAGCTTGCTGCGCCGCCGAGGGGATTCTGACACCCCCTACCGCCATCCTGTTCCTGGCGGTTCGCCCGCCAGGAACAGGGTGGCGGTAGGGGGTGTCGCGGGGCCCCTGGGGGCCCCTGCAGTGCCCATGCCAATGGCATGGGCACTGCAGGGGCCCCTGTAAGAGGGCCCCGCTTGTATTTCACTGTCTGCTTAGCAGACAGTGAAATATGCGACGGGTGCAGTAGCACCCGTCGCACCTTCCTACTCCGCCGGCTCGATTACGAGCCGGCTTCATCGTGGGAAGGACGTTTTCCCCTGGGCTGGCGGGCGGCCTTGGGGAAACCTCAAAATACCCACTGCGGTCTTCCGACCGCGGTACGGTATTTTGGCGGCTCCCGCCGGGCGCGCGGTGACCGCGCCCGGCGGGAGTCAGAATGATCCCCTATATGTCCTACCTTAACCATACACTGCACCCTGCCCTTGCGGCTACCTAGGGACTACCTTAGGGGTGCCTTACATCTAAGAAAATTTGTAGGTTTAGGCCTGGTAAGTGGGTACACTTGCCAAGTCGAACTTACAGTTTAAAACTGCACACACAGACACTGGAGTGGCAGGTCTGAGCCATGTTTACAGAGCTACTAATGTGGGTGGCACAACCAGTGCTGCAGGCCCACCAGTAGCATTTGGTTTACAGGCCCTGGGCACCTCTAGTGCACTTTACTAGGGACTTACTAGTAAATCAAATATGCCAATCATGGATAAGCCAATTACCTACACATTTTGAATAGGAGCACTTGTACTTTAGCACTGTTTAGCAGTGGTAAAGTGCCCAGAGTAACAAAAACAGCAAAAACAGTGTACAGCACACATCAACAACCAGGGAAACAGAGGCAAAACGTTAAGGGAGACCATGCCAAGGATGAAAAGTCTAACAAATATCAGTTAGTACTGGTTCAAAACCTCAAGATGGCATCAGTTGTTTTATATGAAATATAGCAATGTTTATGTGGAAAACCGTATTACCAAAATCAAAAACCAAACGGAGTCTACGAAAAAAGTTGTAAAATAGTAGGTTTACCTAGTCAACAGTGAAATGATTACTTAGCACAGATTTATTGGTACACGAGTGGTACATGAGTCCCCAGGCTATTTATTTAAGCTACAATTATGTAACTTGTTATTGATATTTCGGTTCGAGTACAGTTACTTACATAGAGCCTTCATTAGGGAAAAACAATTAGAAGAAAGTTTGTCATGGATACCGATTTCTCCGATTCCGTAAAAAAAAAAATGACCGGTGCAGTCTGCTGTCACAGCGACATTCTAAACTACTGCCCAGCCTAATTATAAATGTGTCTATATAATGTTCCGACCATCTGGTACTATTTATATGGTTGCATTATTGATGCAGTTGATTAATTGTTTTCATGTTTGGTCAGCAGTGTAAAAATAGAACTATAATTTTCTGTAAAGCACTTCGATACCCCAAGGTATGTTTTTGCTATACGAAACTGCTAATAAATAAACAAATCAAGAAAACATTTAAAGTAAGATAAGCATCCAAAACAATAGGGTTGTCTACACTGTTAAACAAAGATGAGTAATTGAATATCTGTTATTGCCATTATCACTGTTTTCGTTTTGGGGAAAAAAACTCCTTGGGTACAGCCTCTAAGGTGGAATGCAGCTTCAAATAGGCATTTTTCTGATTAGACACTTGGACTGCAGTGGTTGGCACAGCTTGACACGCCTGAGCCTGGTGGCCTTTTATAAGTGCAATGTAGTGCTTCTTCGTGCTGATGGGCTGGTGCAGATTGGCGTGGCTGCCCTTGGGCACTCTCGTCTTCATCCTCTGTAGATGTGTGTTCTATGGGATCTTCTCTGGAGAGAAAATGTTGGATCGGGACCCTGCTGTAATACTCGCAGCTGTGTAGGTGGTAGGGTATCAGTGTCAAGTTAGTGGTCCACAGCTGTATCGACAAGGTTGCACCACAATATGGCAGGTGAAATATCGACAAGCATATGTCCGTGACTTCCAAAATATCACTACGGGTTAGTCAATAATCGTAAATTTACACCTACCAAGACGATATTTCTGAAGTCAATATTATGATCCTGGAATAGCTCTAGGTAGAAATTTCGGCGGTCAATATTGTGACATACAAGTCTACCTTGATTCTAATGAGCTCTTTGTCAACAGCTGCTGCATCAGATTGTTGTGAGACTGCATGTTCTGTCTTTTCAGAACTACTAGTGTGGCAATGAGCTCTTTACTGGTGACACCTGGGGTATCATCCATCTCCTTTTTGCACTGAGAGAATCTATGTTTAAGCAAAAGAGGTTCCAAAAGTCTTGAGATGTAAAACAATTAGGGGGTCATTACAACATTGGCGGTAAAATCCGCATACCGCCGTGCAGAAGACCGCCAACACACCGCAGCGGCCGCGGAATTCCACCACGGTCATTATGACCCAAAGGCCGGAATCCGCCAAAATCTAGACACCCACACAAGTCCGCCACACCAAAGGTCAGTGATAAACTGGCGATAACAAATCCTCCACCGTCACGCCAACAGGAATACACCCACACTATCACGACCCACGAATCCACGCAGCGGTCTTTCAACCGCAGTATTCCATTGGCGGTACACACTGCCGCGCTCAAAATACACACACATATACAAAACACATCCACATTGGACAATTCGAAATACACACACCTGATACACATACACATACCACTCCCACACACCCAATACAATATAAAACACATACCCACATCACCCACAAACCCTTACAACCACAATTGCGACTGAAGGCCACAGAGAGACACCGCCATCTACAAACGAGCATCCACAGGCACTCAACACCATCACCCACATAGCATCCACGCATCTCACACAACACACCTCTAAAATCACCCCACACATCACAACACACACCACCCCACACATCACCCACACCACCCCATGGCACGGCAAAGACACCCCAGGTTCTCTGAGGAGGAGCTCAGGGTCATGGTGGAGGAAATCATCCGGGTAGAGCCACAGCTAATCGGATAACAGGTGCAGCACACCTCCATAGCTAGGAAGATGGAGCTATGGCGAAGAAGCGTGGACAGGGTTAACGCAGTGGGACAGCACCCAAGAAATAGGGATGACATCAGGAAGAGGTGGAACGACCTACGGTGGAAGGTGCGTTCCGTGGTCTCAAGAAACCACATCGTGGTACAGAGGACTGGCGGCGGACCCCCCACCCCCTCCCCCACAACTAACAACATGGGAGGAGCAGGTCTTGGCTATTCTGCATCCTGAGGGCCTCTCAGGAGTAGCAGGAGGAATGGACTCTGGTAAGTCAAATCTTTACTATTACATCCCCCACCCTACCTGCGTGCCACCACATACCCCCACCCTCGTCCTCACCCCCATCACTCCTACTCCTCACACATGTCCCAATATCACAAACCACCCATCCTAACACCAAGCCCTGCATGCAACACCAAAGCATGGACACCCATCACCAATGCATGGCCACTGCACATACCCATACACCCCCCTAAACCATCATCACACAAGGTCCTACACGGGAATGCAAGCACTGGGGTACACAGTCACCTACACATTGCACACCATGTCACATACAGATGCACTAATCATGCCTTTACACCCCTGCAGGACCCCTACCCAACGTCACCGGACAGGGGGGTCCAGACATGTCCACTCCACCCACAGAAGAGGCCCACAGTGATGACAGCAGCTCTGTCCAACTGGATCTAGATGACAAGCCCGGCCCATCTGGGTCCTCGGGACAGTCGGTTCCCCTCACACTGGCGCAGGCCACTACAGAGCTTGCCCCCTCTGGAAACACCAGCGCCGCACCCACCCAGCGGGCCCATACCTCTGTCCCCAGGACACGTCAAGATGCAGTGTGTCCACCACTACAGGGAACCTAGGATAACCCACCACCCCAATAACACCAGGGACCTGGGGGCAGTGGTAGTGGGCACACAGTTCAGGGGACAGAGGCCCAGGAACACAGGGGAACTAGGAGGGCTGCTGTGCGACAGGGGGAGGGCAGGCCCAGGGAACCCACTCTCCACGTGGCCCTCTCCAACATCATGGGAGCCTACCACCATTCCCAGGAGATGATGGCAACGGTACTGGTCAAGTTTCAGGAGACCCAGCGGCTGCAGGAGGAACAGTATTTGGGGTTCAGGGAGGAACTCAGATCCATCAATTCCACCCTGGGCACCATTTTAGGGGTGCTTAAGGAAGTACTCAACACCAGGAGGGACACTGTGGCACAACAAGGGGCCCCTGACACTAGCCTGGACGATAAACTGCCCACCACCTCCGCCTGCGTTAGTGGACAGGAGGCACCGCCACAGGACCACGACACCAGCACCCCACCCCCTGCAGATGGAGAGCCACTCCGCAAGCGGTCACTGAGATCCAGGACAAAGACAGAGAATAATGCCAAGACCCCTGGCAAAAAATGAGACCACCATGATTGTCATCCTTTTGTCCCACCTTGTCACCCTGTCCATCCTTAAACTGCCCCAGCTCCACTTCCTATGCCCCTTTGGACAATGCACCTGTGAGACTAATAGACTGGACTCTGCCATGGACATTCCTCCACCATCACCCCTCACCCTTTTACAACCCCCTCCAATATTGAGCACTTAAATAAACACCCTTAAAGCATAAAACAATCAGGAGTCTGTCTGTGATTTCGAAATAGTGTATTAGCAATTACAGTGGCAAAATGCTCTTTCAAATGTAATGTCAACATACCTATGTCACACAGCTCTAGTCCATGAGGAAACACAGCAGATGTCACACAGTGGGACCCACATCTGTGAAATCGTAAGGGAAAGTGACAGCTCAGTGACCATACACTGGGTGAAAATGACAGACAGATGAGAGGTAGTGGATTAAAATGAGATGTAGCAGGTAGTGTTGTCTTCTTACCTGTGTCTCACTGGAAGTGTTGCATGATCATCGTGTTCCTGTTGTCAATGTCCTTCTTCTTCTGCTTCCTCGTCTTCACTGTCCACAGGGTCCACAGCTGCCACAACACCTCCATCTGGACCACCCTCCTGCAGAAAAGGCACCTGCCTTCGCAAAGCCAAGTTGAGAAGCATACAGCAGGCCTCGATGATCTGACACACCTTCTTTGGTTAGTAGAATAGGGAAACACCTGTCATATGGAGGCACCAGAACCTGGCCTTCAGGAGGCCGAAGGTCCGCTCTATAATCCTCCTAGTTCGCCCATGGGCCTCATTGTAGCGTTCTTCTGCCCTTGTCCTGGGATTCCTCACTGGGGTCAGTAGCCATGAGAGGTTGGGCTAACCAGAGTCACCTGCAAATGGCGAGGGACAACTGTTAGACACACACTGACTCATAGGGACATCCACATAACCCAGACAACTATTCCCACTGATTTGGGTCTAGGTGCTCACCTAATAGCCACACCCAGTGCCTCTGGAGTTGCCCCATCACATAAGGGATGCTGCTATTCCGCAGGATGTAAGCGTCATGCACTGAGCCAGGGAATTTGGCATTAACATGGGAGATGTACTGGTCTGCCAAACACACCATCTGCACAATCTTCGAATGGTAACTCTTCTGGTTTCTGTACACCTGTTCACTCCTGCGTGGGGGTACCAAGGCCACATGTGTCCCATCAATGGCACCTATGATGTTAGGGGTATGTCCCAGGGCATAGAAGTCACCTTTCACTGTAGGCAAATCCTCCACCTGAGGGAAAACGATGTAGCTCCGCATGTGTTTCAGCAGGGCAGACAACACTCTGGACAACACGTTGGAAACCATAGTCTGGGACATCCCTGATGCTATGGCCACTGTTGTTTGAAAAGACCCACTTGCTAGGAAATGGAGTACTGACAGCACCTGCACTTGAGGGGGATTCCTGTGGGATGACAAATAGCTGACATCAGGTCTGGCTCCAACTGGGCACACAGTTCCTGGATTGTGGCACCATCAAGCCTGAAGGTGATGATCACATGTCATTCCTCCATTGTCGATAGGTCCACCAGCCGTCTGTATACTGGAGGATGCCGCCATCTCCTCACATGCCCCAGCGGACGGTGCCTATGGAGGAGAACAGCGAGCAGAGAGTCAACCAACTCTGAGGTATGTAAACACAGCTTACTCTGAAAATATTCATAAATCTAAATTTGCCTGTATGAATGGTTAGGCAAGGCCTAGGTATGTGTGACGCAGTCAAAAATAATGCCATGCGGGCCCCTGAAATGGCGGCTGCCTGACCTGTAAAGTGGGACAGGGGGATATAAGGTAACTGCGCTGGCGTTGTACACCGTCGCGGTAGGCGGTCGAAGACCGCAGCGCAATTCTGCATTGGTTAACATTGGGCCCTATGGGTCCCAGGAGCCAATGACGATGTACGCCGGTGATGACGGTACGCACCGCCGCGGACGTGACCGCCATTTTCTCTCTGTTTAATCACTTGATACCTGATTTTCAACAGGAGAGGACCTACACTGCAAGTGCTGCTGTGACCGTGTGTCTGGGGAAAGGGCCCCTGCCTTCAGCACGGAGGAGTTGGAGAAACTCGTGGATGGGGTCCTCCCCCAGTACACGCTACTCTACGGTCCTCCAGACAAACAGGTAAGTACACTGTGAGCATGCTGCATGGGCAATGCCTGTGTGGAGTGGGGTGGATGAAAGATAGGGGGTGGTGAGAATGGGGCATGCATGAAACGACGGTGAGTGCATGTGCGTCATGGCAAGGGTAGGGATGCGGGAAAATGACTGTGACGGTGCAGTTGGTAATTACTTCTCTTTTCCCCTGTACAATTCCTGTAGGTCAGCACCCACCAGAAGAAGGACATCTGGCGTGCCATCGCCAAGGAAGTCCAGACCCTGGGGGGTCTACCACAGACAGAGCACCCACTGCCGGAAAGGATGGGAGGACATTCGCCCCTGGAGCAAAAAGACAGTGGAGGCCCAGCTGGGGATGGACTCCCAACGTGGGAGGGGTGCCCGGTGCACCATGACCCCTCTGATGTTCAGGATCCTGGCGGTGGCCTATCCGGAGTTGGATGGGCGCTTGAGGGCATCACAGCAGCCACAAGGGGGTGAGTACACTCTCATTCTGCTGATTCAGCGTGTATTTTAGGTGTCTGGGTGGGGGAGGTGGGCTGTGGGTTCCCCTAGGCCAGGGCGAGTTTGGTAGTTAAGTTCCCTACTTCAGGCCCTGTGGCACCCCACCCCACCTGTGTACAGTGCCAACTACACCTAGTCAAGCTCCTGTGACATCCATGTGTGCAGAAATCGGCAATAGCCTTGTAAGCCATGTCGCAGGGATTGAATAGTGGACCACAAATGCGCAGCGTAGTGCGGGGGGCTTCTGTGTCTGTCATGTCCTCCCTTTTTGTGGTCTCCCTGTTCTTGTGTGCAATAGCATCATCAGGCGGAGGAGCAGTGGCACCGGAGCAGGAGGGAGCTGCATCGGAGGGCGAGACTACGGACTCCGAATTCACCAGTGGGACAGAGGGCCAGGGGAGCTCCACGGCGGGGAAAGGAGCTGACACCAGCGAGATGGACTCCTCCTCTGATGTGAGCTCCCTTGCGGTGACGGCCACATCTGTGCCCCCCGCATCTACAGGTACAGCTGCCACCCCCCCTACCAGCACCGCCCTCCCAGCAGCCCCTCAGCCTTTGCCCTGTGCCCGCTCACCCAGGAGGGTGGGCATTACCTTCGCACCAGGCACCTCAGGCCCTGCCCCTGTCACCCCTGCTGCCTTCAGTGAGGAGGCCATTGACCTCCTCAGGTCCCGCACTGTTGGGCAGTCTACCATTTTGAATGCCATCCAGGGTGTAGAGAGGCAGTTGCAACAAACCAAGTCATTCCTGGAGGGCATTCACCCTGGTCAGGCAGCGCTTCAGCGAGCTTTTCAGACTCTGGCCTCAGCACTGATGGCAGCGATTGTCCCTGTCTCTAGCCTCCCCCTCCAACTTCCTCCACCCAGACCCACACCCCTGTACCTCAGCCTATCCCAAGCACACCATCAGACCAGCATGCACACACCTCAACACACAAGGGAAGCTCTGGCAAACATAAGCACCACACATCCAACAGGCACTCACGCAAGCATCACACACATGCAGACACACCAACATCCACAGCCTCCACTGTGTCCCCCTCCTCCTCGTCTCCCCCCTCCCTCCCTGTCTCATCTCCACTCACACCTGCATGCACTTCATCCTCAGCCACTACGCCCATCACCAGCACACACACCACCACATCCCGCTCACGTGCAGTCATCATCCCCACTACCATTCACACATCCCCTTTGTCCTCTCCCAGTGTGTCTGTGAGCCCTCCTCCCAAACTACACAAATGCAATCACACACCCACCCAATAGCCATCCACCTCACGACAGCCTCCAGCCCATGCACCTTCACCCAAAGTCACCAAACGTACACTGCCTACAACCACTACCTCTTCCTCCACTCCCAAACCCTCTCAGGCTACACATCCCAGTGTTCCTAAGAAACTTTTCCTGTCCAGCCTTGACCTCTTTCCCTCACCTCCCCCACCCCATCAGTCTCCTAGGGCCTGACTCTCCATGTCCCAACCTAGCACCTCAGCCACAACATCGGCGGGACCAGTGGTGCCAGTAGTCACCGGATTATGGAGTGCACCAGGCAGCAGGGCAGGCAGTGTGGCAAGGAGCCAGAGCATGGACAGTCCCCCACCTGTCAAGCATAAACATTTGGACAGTGCCTGGCGGGAGAGGGAAAAGAAACCAGCCACCAAGCCCGCTTCCAGGGGTCCAGTTGGGAGTGTGGAGACAGCTGCAACACCATCCAAGGTGGGAAAGAGGCACAGTAAATGCGCCAAGTCTGGGAAGATCAGCACCGCGGACAAGACCGCCAGCAGCCCCACTGTCCAGGAAGTGACCGCCAGCAGCAGCCCCGCTGCCACAGACAGGACCGCCAGCAACCCCGCTGCCCAGGAAGCGACCACCACCAGCAGCCCCACAGCCACAGACAGGACCGCCAGCAGCTGAACCACTGCCCAGGACACCGCCGCCAGCAGCCCCGCAGGGCAGAACAAGACCGCTAGCAGCTGAACCGCTGCCCAGGACACCGCCGTCAGCAGCCCCACAGGGCAGAACAAGACCGCCAACAGCTGAACCGCTACCCAGGACACCGCCGCCAGCAGCCCCGCAGGGCAGAACAAGACCGCCAGCAGCTGAACCGCTGCAAAGGACACCGCCACCACAAGCAGTGCTGCCAAGGACACCGCCACAAGCACCGCTGCCCAGGACACCGCCGCCACAAGCAGTGCTGCCAAGGACACCGCCGCCACAAGCAGCGCTGCCAAGGACACCGCCACAAGCATCGCTGCCCAGGACACCGCCGCCAGCAGCCCTGCAGGGCAGAACAAGACCAACAGTATCTAAACCGCTGCCCAGGGCCCCGCCGCCACAAGCAGTGCTGCCAAGGACACCGCCACAAGCACCGCTGCCCAGGACACCGCCGCCACAAGCAGCACTGCCAAGGACACCGCCGCCACAAGCAGTGCTGCCAAGGACACCGCCACAAGCACCGCTGCCCAGGACGCCCCTGCCACAAGCGGCGCTGCCAAGGACACGGCCGCCACAAGCAGCGCTGCCAAGGACACCGCCACAAGCACCGCTGCCCAGGACACTGCCGCCAGCAGCCCCGCAGGGCAAAACAAGACCGCCAGCAGCTGAACCGCTGCCCAGGACACCGTCGCCACAAGCAGTGCTGCCAAGGACACCGCCACAAGCACCGCTGCCCAGGACACCGCCGCCACAAGCAGCGCTGCGAAGGACACCGCCGCCACAAGCAGCGCTGCCAAGGACACCGCCACAAGCACCGCTGCCAAGGACACCACCACAAGCACCGCTGCCCAGGACAACGCCGCCAGCAGCCCCGCAGGCCAGTCAGTGCAAATGATTCCGACGCAACTGAGTCCACCACGGGCAGGATGAAGCACTCTGGGCACAAGGCCCCCTCCAGAACCGGTGGAGAGATACATTCACTACCTCTGTCCTTGGCAGGATGAAGCACTTTGGGCACAAGGCCCCCTCCAGAACCAGTGGAGAGATACATCCACTACCTCTGTCCTTGGCAGGATGAAGCACTCTGGGCACAAGGCCCCCTCCAGAACCAGTGGAGACTGTTATCCACTTGAGAGACTGTGGCTTTGCACTCCCCAGGATTGAACAGTGGGCAAACCACCCGCTGTAGAGACTAGAGAGACTGTGGCTTTGCACTCCCCAGGACGGAATAGTGGGCAAACCACCCACTGTAGAGTCTTGAGAGACTGTGGCTTTGCACTCCCCAGGATTGAACAGTGGGCAACCCACCCACTGTAGAGACTTGAGAGACTGTGGCTTTGCACTCCCCAGGATACATCAATGGGCTTGGAGCCCCCTTGTGGATCTGGTGTCGTGCACTCAACCGGCTGAGGTGCCCCCCCTTCCCTTCCCCCTGAGGTGCCTGTTTTATTTCTATCTGAGGCTCCTGCAGTGTTCTCTCCGTTTTGAACTGGTATTGAGTGTGGGCCTCGCCCATGCCTTTTGGGCCCAGTGATCCACGGACTATGATGGTGGAATCCCTTGGACTTGTGTTCTTGGTGTATATAATTGTTCATAGTGTAAATGTGTATATATGTAAATATTTTAGATTACTGTCTTTGAATACATTACAATCATTCGACTCATCTCCTTTTGTCCTTGCATTCTTCCAGTGGGGGTTGGGGGGGTTTAACTGTGATGTATCAACATGTACTTGTGTGTGTGTTGTAGTGGGTGAGGGTGGGGGTGGGGGTGTTGCGTGTTGCGTATGTGTGTCCCTGTTTTTTCCCTCCCCCCTTCCCTGTGTCGTAGGTGCAGTACTCACCGTGGTCTTCGCCACCGGCGCTCGTGCTCCTGGTAGAGGAGCAGAAAGATAAAGGCTGGCAGAATTTGAAGCTCCGGTTCCATGGCGTCCTGGTTCCTCGTGGAATGTGTAGAGGTGAGCATTTTCCCTTCGAAGTCCTGTTTCCTTCGTGTTTATGTTCGCGGTGAATCTGCCCCGGAAAAGGTGGTGGATTGGTGGGTTGTAATTCTGTGGGCAGTACATTGTCCTCCGCCTGTCTGTTGGCGGTTACCGCCTCGGTGTTTGTTTGTACCGCTGTGGCGGTCGGAGTGTTAAAGTGGCTGTCTATGTTGGCGGTTTCCACCACGGTCGTAATTCAATTTTTTTTACCGCTGGCCTGTTGGCGGTTTTACCGCCGCTTTAACACCGACCGCCAGGGTTGTAATGACCACCTTAGAGTTTTAGTGTCAATAACATTTGGCTCCCGCTGTGTATTATTTTTGCTGGTAATAAAAATATACTTCCATTTCTTGGGTATACCCAAACCTTATTGCAACTACACATATTTACATGAGGGACTTAGGGCCATATGAACTAAAGCTTTTTCCCATAGACACAGAATGGGTAAAATCCTTTGGTACTTCTGGCCCTTGGTCAGCAACCATCAACTTTAAAATGGAGATTCTCTCCACAAAAGCTTGTCTCATTCCATTAGGGCATCCATACAGGTGGTTAATGTACTCCCTCTTTTATAACAGGACCTCGTAACCTCTGATCAGGATAAGTCATCCTCACCCTAATTCCTGAAGCTGACTGTCACTAGCTTCTATGCTCCTGGACTAGCGTGCAAGGCACTGTGGTCCAGGACAAGGAAATTAAAAAATGAGCCCAACACACAGACTTAAATCTCTGAGGGTGACATTGCTTCCACAAAACAAACTTCAGTTTTTTGAGTTTTTTTGTAAACAAAACAATCTTTGCAAAATTGGCATAACAAACACAGCACCCGCTCATCAAAGCTCAGTGCCTTGAGTAAAGCGCTGGGTGGTGGCCCCACTTAAAGCACAGAACTCCTCACCTACCTGGTAGGTGGTCCAGGGGACTGGAGGACAAAATATCCAATGAGCTTGCACGCTGAATAGACGCCCACTAGAGCCCACAAGAGCATAACTCACCCTGCTAATAGTCCTAAAGTAGCACAATGAGACCTGATGGGGATGAAATATTATTTTGAAATCCTACATTCCTTTTTTCCCTTTGTAATAAGAATACCACTTGTTCAGATTTGAAGATTATTTTGAGGATCACCTCTCCATTAATAGTAGAACTATCTAATTATTGGAGTAGCAGGAATATGCAAACTTCTCTACGTTCTGAGTGTCCAAGGAGGGTGGGACTAAGTGGTTTTAGAGGATAAACTCATTGAACTCAACAGAGGTGAAATGCTATTGGAGGGTGAAGAAAGTCTGTCATGATGGGTGGTCCAGGTGAAGGCTATGAAAGACATTTTGCTTTTTTGGTGACTGAAAATGAGTTCAGGTTGAATGACACCCTCCATGTGATGCCAGTGGGTTGCCGGCAATGGCAAGAGTTATGTCAAGCATTGAGTGTGCGCTTCAGTGCCACCAGTAGAGTGACCTCCGACTTCCAGGTCATTATGGACAGTGTTTCCAGTCTAGAACTTTCATGTGATCCCCTAGTGTATTCTGGGTGTTGTAGTCTTACTTTGATTTAATTGCACTAATTAATTAGATTAACAGATATGAAAACAAGAATTGGTAGACGACAAGGCCAGGACTAGAGACAGTGTCTGTAATGACCTGGAGTAAGGTGGTCACTCTTGACACTAGCCTTCATTCAGCTTCTGTGTTTGCTGGAGACATTTCACCTATATGGACTCCATTGCTCAGCCTTCCCCTCCCTGCCCAGCACTGATTTATATTAATTCACTTTCTGTTTTGAATTTGAACCCAGAAATGAAGCTCAACACTGCCCGTTATCTGAACCCAGAGTGGGGATAGAATGCAGCACAGATAGAAATAGTAAATAATGAGAAGAAATAAAGATATTTCCCCTTGTTACGCCTCACTTGGGAAGGTGCAGCATGATGGCACATTCTAAGGTCTACCACTTCTGGTAAATCTGGGAATGTGTAAAAATCCATGGATGTTGCTTGGGAACACCCGTGCATCACCCATTGAACTCCTTCCTGGGGGAGAGTAACGCAACACAACAATTTGCGCTATGCTCTTTTATTCCAGATTTATGATGCCACTCAGGGCCATGCAAGGCAGCCCTGCATGGCTTCATTAATTTCATTTTGGGCTTGCACATTGCATGGTGCAAGACCAAAGAAAGTCCCCTAAGGGGTATATTTAAGAAAAGTGGCGCTCACCCAGTGCAGCCCCACTTTCCTTGTGCCCCTTTGCGCCCCCTAATGCCACCATGTGTGCACTGTATTTAACATACGGTGCACCATGGCAGTAGTTAGAGAACTAGCGTCAACCTTTTTTACGCTAGTTTGGAGTTTTGCAGGATTAGCGTCAAATGTTTTGATGCTAATCCTGCAAAGCACCTAGAGGCCCATTAAAAACAATGGGAGCCTCATTTTAAAACCTGCTCTGTGCAGGCATTAAAAATGCTGATAAAAAAGGTGCAAAGAAATCTTTTAGTAACGCTCCCCTTATATACTGTACAACATGCATGGCGCAGGCATAATGTGGTGCAAGGGCTTATAAAGTGGCACAATGCATGCATTGCACCACTTTGTAAATATGGCATGTGGAAAAAGCCACTTTAGTGCCATCTTAGCATTAAAAAAATGAGGCTATGGTGGCGCTAAAGTGGCATTTGGGGCACTTAAATATGCCCTTAAGTTCTTAACTAGTTCTTGTCTGAATAGAGTATGCAATGTCTGCTACCTCTCTCAGTCTACCCAAACCTTATTGCAGGATTTTCCAAAGGGCCTTCTTAATGATGGTGGTAGTGAACTAGCACTAACAGGGTAGACATCACAAAACAAGGTCCCACCTCCTCCGAATGATGACTGCAATGTGAACTCCAGCTCTAGGATTGTTCAGAAGGGTTATCCATCACAGGCATCTAAACTGAAAGAAAACACAGAGTAAGTGGATTATCCAAAACTGAGACTACTGTGACAAAGAAGTCAAGCAAACAGCAACTAACAAGCAACCGAGGAGCTAGTATTTAACTTATAAAACATTTAAACCAAACTTACAAAAGCCTTGTGTTAGGACTCAGGAGAAGGCTTCTCCATGTTGCATAGATTTTGTAAAAAGCACAAGGCCTGATTCACAAAGGTAAAGTAAGTTATACTTTTGGTGTTACTTTATTCTTGTAGTGTAAGTTTATGACTAGTAACTTTTCCATCACTAACTTTACAAGTAGCATTTTTTTTAAACGGCATTGTCAGTAGTTAGTTACTACTCATAAAGTTACTTCTCATACGATTACTGGTAGTACAGTTACACTGCAAGAAAAAACATACACCACTGTGGATCAGGTCATAGTGCACACTGGTACTACCGAGCCTTGGGCAGACATTGTTCTAAGACTCTGCACTATGATGATGTCCCTTTCATGCCTGGGTGGGTAGTATGTTGGTGTGGGCTATTATTTAGTTGAGAAGATTCTGTAACAGTTGGCATCACCTTAACCTCATTTACCCCACTAAGTAGGTGATCCATCTATGGTCTACATTTTTAACTCACAGCTCAATAGATCACACAACCTGGGGGAGAGCGTTAGGAGAAAGGTGGGACAAAGATAAACACAGCATTCATCAAGTTGATGGGCAGTATATCATCACATCTTTTGTGGAAGTAAGATGACTTGACAGTTCTTTTAGCCAATGCAAACAATCCTTCAGCCCCAGAGTCCCAAGTTATCTAATTGTTATGTTATTTATAAGTGAAAAATACAAAAGCGTGAGAACCCACATAGTTATAAAATTGTTGTTGTTAGGATAAGAAAACATTTGCTGTATATAGATGCCAAAATGAATGGTGCATCTGTATTCTTCTTCTCGGAATGTCCCTCTAGAGTGCAGGGCAAAACCGTTCAGATAAGCAGGAGTATTATGGAGGTGTCATGCAGAAGAAGAAAAGGCTGGTGGAATGCAAAAAAGTCAATGTCAATATTGGGGAGTAAAGGAAAGTTTTATTGCGCATGAGGATCAAGAGGGCAGACCATAGGCTGGTGCATTCATGTGTGATTAACTGAGAAGTAAGAAAACTCTCTCCACCAATCCCAGACAAGTAGCTACTTGTACCTAGCTAATCAACACCACAAAGGTCAATACCATTGAGCTGTGTACATCCATCATGAGACATTTGTCCCATGATGGTCCTTCCCAGACCACATTCTCTTAAATAAAGTTTGGCACTGGAGCCACTACTCTGCTATTACCTATCCAACGCACCTCTCTCCAGTCAACAGGAGTAGGCTTCTTAATTTTGAGTCATAATGTTTCCCATTGAAGTAGATAGGCATTGTTCCTATCTTCCTTCTTCTGGCTGTTGTGGTAGTCACCCTAATGAGATAGACCTGCAGTGTTGATGAATCAGAAAAGCAAAATAATGTGAGCATTTTATGTAGTTTTGGTAGCTAAAATGACTGATCCCAGAAGAAACTGAAAAAAGAAGTACACAAAAGGACCATGTAAGTAATGATAGTGAAATCCGAAAGCAAGGCAAGTATTTGGGCAGATTCATCCATAGGGCACCAAATATTGCAAATCAGACTTAGAAATTATTTACAACACCCTCCCAGTCACCACATAAATCATCAATCACTCAATATGTCACTTACTCATGCAATAGTTACTCATTGCAAGCACTGTGCACATTTGTCTATTGTATCTCTATTCCCATGAAAGCGATACACAAGGTAAGTCTTGTGAAATGAATGATGATCTTTACTGGTGGCTCAGTTGGGAAATAAAAAAGAAGGATAGGGATGGAAGGCATTGTCTTCATGTTCTTTAGGTGAATGGAGGCTTTTTGTGTGCACATTGGTCCACTCTATACCTGTGACTAAATGGGGCAGCATACACCAGACCCCAAATAAATAAAATGTTCTTCTATAAGTATATATATATATAACATTTTGTCAAAGCAGTTCAGCAATCTATATGCAAGTTCTGTTGTGGGCTACTTAGTCAGGGAAGTAGAGTTCATCCTCAAACTCAGGGATTTTGCCCAGAAATGCATCAGCTAACACACTTGAGTTTGACCAATTACCCTCGCCCTCCTCCTGTGTTGTTTAAGGAACAGTGTAATCTTGTGGTATTAGGTGTTTGTTCTTTTTAATCATGGTCAATCACACTACATTTTGAGCGGAAAGACTTGTCCTTCTAATTGTGATTATTGTGCCAGCTGCACTAAACACACACTCAAAAGAGACACTGGCTACTGGACATGCCGGATATTTCATTGCAAGCCTGCTCAGCTCTGGCCTTTGTCTCATCTCCCTGTACAATAGACCAATGGGTTTTTATCCACGTAGACCTCTTTTGGGTCATCCAGATAGTCTTAGACCATCCTTGGATTGGTCATTGGTGCTGCTGCTTGCTCAAACTGTGTTACCTTCGCCTCTGCACTTAACTTAAGCCCTGTCACGGGAAACCAAGCCATTGTAGAGGGTGGGTCAAATTCTTCTGTTACTGGTGCTATTAGCGTTGCTGCTGCTCTTGTTGTTGGTGATTATGGTATTGGCTGTAAGACAACAGCGCTGCTGCATGCCAGAACATGTGCATGGGCCTCTAATGTCCAGCCATTCATATTCCAGGTCTCTTGCTTGATCAACAATCCAAGTTTTGTAAAGTGAAACATTCTCTTCTGAAAGAGGAATGAAACATGTGAGTATTTTTTTTAAATCCTGAATCAAGTATTGGGGCACATATGTACTCTTTAGAGAACACAATCTCTCTTTGCAGTCTTGTATTAATAGTCAAGAAAAGGATTAATCTCTGAACCAACTCATATTATTCTTTGTTCATGCCAGTAGACCTTTGCACTTCCTTCCTTTCCTAACTGGTCTTGTAGCAAATGCAAAAATGAGATTGCTTGGCTCATCATATAATCATCCTTACTAACCTCCTCTGTGAAACCCTCAAAAGGAAGTAGCATTTGTTTCAGGCACGTGAATAGCCCACATTTGTCCATCTCCATTGTCAGGATTTTCCAAGTTGCATCTCCCCCTCTTTGAAGGACATAGTAATAGATTGGTCTTCACTGCTCCAACAGACATTTCAGCATGTAGTAGGTTGAGTTCCAATGTGTTGGCAACTCCTGTATGACAGATTTAACTGATAGTCTATTAGCATGCTGAATGATCCTTGTGAAACCTGGTATCCTTGTTGGTTCCCCCCAACTTTTTGCCTTCAGACCTCCTATTTTGCTGACTTCGTTTGTGATGGACTTAGGACTCTGCATACTTTACCACTGCTAACCAGTGCTAAAGTGCTTGTGCTCTGTCCTTGAAACATGGTAGAAATGGTTTATACCAAACTGGTACATTTAAATTACACATACACCCCTGGTAAAGTGCACTACCTGTGCCCAGGGCCTGTAAATTAAATGCTACTTGTGTACCTTCAGCACTGATTGTGCCACCCACTTAAGTAGCACATTTACATTGTCTCAGACCTGCCTTTGCAGCATGTGTGTGCAGTTTTAGGCTGTCATTTTAACCTGGTAAATAACCTTTAGCCCGCCCCAAATCTTCCTTTTTTAAATACATGTAAGTCACCCCTCGGTTAGGCCCTGGACAGCCCAGAGGGAAAGGTGCAACATATTGAAAAAGAAGGGCATGTTCTTTCAATTTTTACATGTCCTGGTAGTGAAAAACTCTTACATTTGTTTCCTCTACTGAAAGACCTACTTCTCCCATATGATAAAAGTGCAGTTACCTTTAATACACTGTCATTTCCAAATGGGAACAGGTAACCAATTCATGTTTGGTGCCTTTGGCGTTGTTATGAAAAATCCTAACATGGTGAAGTCAGATTTTACATTTTGATAAAACCACTTTCAGAAAGCTGGCATATTCCTGCCATAGCCTTTTGGTGCCTGCAATGTGTCTGTGGGTCACATGACTGCGTATTGTTGACAGTTGGGTCATGTGTATTCCTTCTAGACAGCCACACAGAATGGCAGCCTAGGTGTCCCTGGATAGGCCATCACTGGCAGGATAGGAGGGAGGAGCTTAGCATAGCATCACTTACACTTGAATAGATGTACCCCCTCTCCACACAGGCCCCCTGTAGATATGTGATGTTATATTGTTTTGTACAGCTCACAAATCACCCAAGAAGGTATCCAGGCACTTGGGCGGTGTGTAGGTTTATGGTCCTCAAGGTACATTTAGGAAGAGCTAGGTCTTCAGCTTCTTGTAGAACTCAAGAAATGAGGAAGAAGCTCTGATGTGTTGAGGGAGGTCGCTCTATATCTTGGGTGCAATGCAGAAAAATAACTGACCTCCAGTTTTGCTTTTGTGGATGTGGGGAATGTGTGTGAGTGAGAAGCAGAGCATAGGTGTCTGGTGGGTTGGTGAAAGTGATTGTGGCTGTTCAGGTATTCTGGACTTGTGTTGTGTAGGGCTTTGTATCTGTGAATGAGAAGTTTGAATTGGCTACACTTGTGAATGGGGAGCCAGGGAAGCTTCATGAGGTGTGGTATAATGTGGGTGTGGCATGGGAGGTTGAGTGTGGGTCTTGGAACGGTGTTCTGTATTGTCGAGACAGTGCCACCCACCTGAAAAGCAGGATGTCAGCAGGGGCAATGGTATGCCCGACCTCCTGGAACACCTCCTGGCGCTTCCCGGTGGACACAGAAACCCCAGCAGGTGTCCCAAAAGGAAAGGGGGAGTGGAAGAGAAAGAGACAAAACACTGCCATGTCTTGCCAGTCCAGCCAGGCACCCTGTATCTTCAGGGGGGGGCAGGGCGTTGTTGACAGTGTGATAGTAGAGTTAGTGCACTCAACTTCCTTGAAACTGAATCTCTCTTTCTGATATGGGCACTGGAACAGTAGAAGAACACTGGGATGCTCCAGCTCTTTTCTTGGATAATAATAACTGTTGGCACAATTACTAACACTGCATTACCAAAAAACCAAACTAAGTACCATAACGATAAGTACTGTGACACTACGGCTGGCTTCACAGAGATTCACTTTTGCACACTACAATTAGAACTGTGGTTGAACTTCTCATGCACAGGAAAGACAAACAAAGGCATTAATTATATCACATATAACTTTCCTGCATGCATAGGGTTAAACTAAATGGAATAAAAACAATCAAAGACATACAGATGTCCACTCTGGGTTCAAACAGTTAAGGTGGCACAGTTTGGTTTGGTTTCACTCTGTGTGTGAAAAACCCTTCAAAAAGCAAACTCCTCAAACCTGAAACACAGGCATGAAAGACACAATTTAAATCCAAGAGTTATGCTATTGGAGAAATAAAAGTCACGTAAATGCTCTTTTAAAATTTCACTGTCACTTTTTGCAGTACTTGAGCTCAAGCAGATTTCCTGAAACACATTTAGGCAAGTAACTACAATAATAATGTAGAATGTTCAGATATGCATTTGTCTCTTCAAGATAAACACTCTGCCAAAATACGAGGTCTGAAATACACCAGCTGTTCTAGGAAAGCGTGGCGCTCAAAGAACAAACTCCCTGGAGAATACTAGTCACTTAGCTGCAGTCTTTTCCGTTGTGCTGGAGGAATGCCTGGTGCCAGCTGGTACAGGAGCGAAGAAAAGAATTGCCTCAAAAGTCCTGAATACGAGGAGGACAGCAGGGGCTGGACTGCCAAGTCAGATGCTGAGACCAGGAAGCAAAACAAAGCCAAGCAGGAAGGCATGCTTCACTCTGCTATTTATAGCCAATCAGGAAAGCAGTTGAGATGAGTCACCACGCCCAATTAGAAGCACATGTCTACACCTGCTCACATTAGCAAACAAGCATTGGTAAAACAAGCATTGATAAAATCAATTGTGTAACACAGCACATTATGTTTATTTAGAAACATGAAGGTTTAACCAGAACAGAGATGTGATTTAACCCTAATCCCTGGGGATAATGACAGATAACGCAGGAGGCACATTGGGGATTCCTGACATGGATGGTCTAGAGTCTGTGTAGAGTTTCTTTGGAGATACTTACATAGAGAGTGTTGCCATGTTCTAGCCTGCTGTTGATGATTGCTTGTGTGAGGGCCTTCCTGCTGTTCTAAGGCAAACATTTGAAGTTTTTTTCAGCATGCGTTAGATGTGGAAGCAAGAGGTGTGCACTGCTCTGACTTGAGTTGTTATGTTGAGCTTGTCATCTGGGATGATTCCTAGATTTCTTGCGTGGTGTGTGTTTGTGGGTGTTGGTCCTACCTCCGATGGCCACCAGGTAGAGTCCGATAAAGAGGTTTTGCTGCTGAAGACCTGTACTTCTGACTTATCAGAGTTGAGCTGCAGGCAGTTGGTTTGCATCCAGGCTGCTGCCACAGGTATGTTTTTGGTGAAGTGGGGCGGTGGTTGTTTTATCTGTCAAGGAGAGGATGTGGGTGAAGTTGTTTCTGGCAGTGGTTGTTTTTTCTGCCAGAGAGAGGATGAGTTGGGTGTCATCAGCATAGGGGATGACCGTGATGTCTTGTCATCGGATGATGTTTGTGACCGGCGTCATATATCTTTTGAAAAGGGAGGGAATAAGTAACGATCTTGTCCCTTGAATGTCCCTGAATATCAATTTCTTGGTCTCTATTGTGAAGGGTGGCAGCGTTACCCTTTGGGTTCTTCCCATGAGGAAGGAAGAAGTCCATTTGAGAGCCGATCCTTGTATACCAATCTCGTGGAGTCTTCTGATGAGGGTGTTATGGAAGACATTGGAGAAGGTGCAGAAAGGCCGAGCAGGATGAGGGCTGCTATTTCTCCTCATCCAGGATGATTCAAATCTCATCAGTGGCCACAGTAAGTACTATTTAGTGCTGTGGTTCTTTCTGAATCATGTTTGAGGGTTTCATAGAAGATGGTGATTTTCGAGGTGGGTTATGAATTATTTGTCTTTTCAATCACTTTAGTTGAAAGTTGCTTAGCTGATTTGGGTCAGGTGTGGGATTCTTGAGGAAGATGTTGATTTCTGCAAGTTTCATTCATCTGGGAAAGCAGCAGACGAGATGGAGATGTTGATTTGTGGGTCTGGGTGGTGCTGTTTGGTGATGTTCTCAGGTTGTAGATGCTGTGGGGCCATCTGTCCAGTGGGGCCCCTGAGAGATGGTCTGGATGATTTCTGCTGTTTTGTTTCTAGTGATGGTTCTCCATTGATTCAGGTGTCCATCTTAGTTGGTGGAAGGCAGGTTAGCAACAATTTCTGTGGGCTTGGGTTGGTGTGTGAAATTGCAGGAGATGTTTGCAATTTTGCTGTGGAAAAAGTGGATAGGTTGTTGCGGTTTTGTTGGGAGGCAGCAATGTTGGTGACAGTGACTGAGGGCAAGGTGAAATCCTTAATGAGCGAGAAGATTTTCTTGCAGCTTTTGGAGCTTCCTCCAATGTCATTCATTAGTGCTTTTCCTTGGCGTCTCTTATCTGCTGTTGAAAGCATCAGTGCAGCCTTGTAGGTAGTTCTGTCTGTGGTGTCATGGCTAGCTCTCCATTCCCTTTCTAGCTGTTTACAATGCCCTTTGGTATCTCAGAATGTTTCTGTGTAGCGGCTTGCCTTTTTTATGATCTATTATGCTTGTTGCGTTTGATGGGTGCGGGGAAGTCCGCACAGTTCTTACTTCAGTTGTTGAAGTTGTTGATGTCCTTGTCGAGTTTGTCTGTGAGGCTGGATTGATCTGTGCTGACAGCAGTGAGCCAGGCTGCTTCTGTGATTTTGCCCCAGGTGCAGCTTGGAATGCTGAACCTTGAGAGTGTTGACTTGAGGTGTGTTGATTTGGAAGTGGATAATGGAGTGATGGATCCAATTGAGCTGTGTGGTGGAGTTGTAACTGATGTAGTCACTTGTGGTGAAGATGGGGTTCAGTGTGTGTTCTGTGGTGTGAGTCCGGTAACGCTCAAGCTTTCAAAGAGTGCTGTGGAGCAGGGGTTGTTTCAGTTTTCCAGTTTAAAGTTGTGATCACAGAGGAGAATGTAGGCTCCAGAGTTGATGGTGAGTGGAACAACGAAGTTGGTAAGGAGGTTGGTAAATGTGGCTCGTGATCCGGGTTGTTGGTAGGCAAGGGTTCCTTTCAAGTTGATGTTCTCAGAGATTCGTAGCTGAAAGTGCTGGTGTTACATGAATGGGGTGGCATTCTCTGTGGATGTTGTGCATTTGATAGATTTTTTGTAAATGATAGCGAGTTCTCCGGGCTGGTGAAGGCGGTCCTGTGAAGTGATTTTGTAGTTCGCTGGAATGCCGTAGTGATGTCGGGAGGCAATGAGGTTTAAGCGATGTCTCTGTGATAGAGAGGATGTTGTGCATGTCACAACTCAATAGGTCCCATATTTGCTTGTGTGATTGTGTGTTGAGAAGCATGGATGCAAGTGGATTTTGATGGTGGGTTTGCTGTGGTGTGTGGTGTAGGATGAGGTTGTTGTTAGTATTTACGTGGGGGTTATGGGTGTGTTGCTGCTGGTGCACCAGTGGTGGCTGCAGGTGAAAGCTCTTACTCTGGTGTAAGGTGCAGCACGGCAGCAGTTGGGGGGCGGCACCTGGAGTCCAACAATCTAAGGAGTGCTGCAAAGTATCACTGGGCGGTGATCGGACCATGGTTCCTGGTGCTGGGTGCAGTGCGGACACAGACAGGCTTGACTTTGGTGTGGCAGCGGTGCACCCGCTGTGCACATCCGCTGTGCATTCATGCTGCAGCTGCCATTAAGTAGGTCCTGAGAGGGTAGGGGAAGGGAGAGGAGTGCAGGGTGCAGTGATGTAATTTCATGTGATGATGGGTTAGTCTGGAGCCAGGGTAGGGAGGACAGGGCACCTGTGCACTTCAAAGGTATGCCTCTAGAAGCTTCTTCCCACTTTCAAGACACAACTGGGTATAAATACTGGACCTCAAACACCAACCATTCAGTACTCTTCTGGACCTGTGGATACTCTGCCAAGAAGGAGAATGCTACGCTGCTGAAAGGACATCAGTTCTGCTGGACTGCTTCTCTGAAGGTCTGATGCCCTGCTGTGCTAACCTGCTGCCTGCTGTCCTCTTGCGTAGGTGAGAAGGACTGGACTTGCATCTCTTGAACTCAGAACCACAAAGTGACTCCAAGGGCTAGTGGGCTGGCCTCCTGATCTCAAGCATCAGGGAGATAACAGGCTCCCAACAACCCTGCATGTGGACTCTTCCATCTGTGAGTCTAGCCTGCCAAATGGTGCTATCACAGTCCTGGACTCTTGGAAATGGGCGTAAGGTGCTCTTCAAACCTCTGTATACTCAGCAGAACCAAAGAATTTCCTCTGCTGCGTGGCACAACCACAAGCAGAACGGACACACCACTGCTTCTCCGTGGATTGAACCTGTCACAAAGACCCGCCTTGCCTCCACCACCCGCAACCTCTTCAGAACCACTGCTGCGCAAAGCATTATCAGTGCAGGCCCTTGCATCCCTCACCAACGACAATGACAGACTCTACATCACAGCCTTACAGCTCCCTGGAACCCCGACTGCACAACACATCCTGATTCTCATCACAAGCCATTGTCAACGAGATCCTCAATGATGATTCAGGGCCTCTGCCAGAAATTGGGTCTGTAGTTGGCAGAGGTATGCACCCTGTCCAAGTAGGAACCACAATCCTAGTCAGGGTAAGTCAGACACACACCTTAAATTAACCTGTGCTCCCCCTCTTGTGGCCTGGCACACAACAGTCAGGCTTAACTTAAGAGGCAATGTGTAAAATATTTTTGCAACACTTTAATTTCAGTAATATAGTGAAAACACTACAAAAGACTTTTAGTTTAAAACAATAGAGAATATTTATCTTAGTAAAACAAGACCAAAATAACAAAACTCCCAGAAATAGATCTCAAGATATTAATTTTTAAAGAATATCTGCAATATAGTGCTTGAAAGTCATTACCACTAAAAGGTTACTTGAGGGCGCGCTAGACCAGGTTAAAACCAAAGTTGGAACTGACCACGATGGAGGGCAAACTGGCTACAGGACTTACACAGAGCTCGTTGAACAGTACCTTGGATGTGGATGCGTTGAAGATGCGCAGGTGATGCGTCGGTTCT
Source organism: Pleurodeles waltl (assembly GCF_031143425.1). NCBI lineage: Eukaryota > Metazoa > Chordata > Amphibia > Caudata > Salamandridae > Pleurodeles > Pleurodeles waltl. The sequence goes on along the minus strand of NC_090448.1, from coordinate 359,363,653 downwards.
GATCCGCACAGTTGGTTAGATCCATCATCACTGAGCTGTGCAGATCCCTCTGCAATGAAGGTGACACATTGTTGTCAAGTCGGCTGGATGTAGGCGATGCGTTGGTTTTGAGCAGCACAATCCCAGATGCGTCGTCACTGGTCTCTCAGCGAGGGAAGTAATGTGTCGCCGAGCAGAGCCAACCCTTTGCGGTGAAGGCAAAGTGTCATCGTCAAGCCGCACAGAACCCATTGCGATGAAGGTGATGCATTGTCATTGACATGCTAGATGTAGGCGTATGTCACTTCTGATTGCTGCAACGGCGGCGATGCATCAATTTTGCAGAAAACAGCTGCAGAGTCATGTCTCAAGGCCCAGGACTGGACTGGCACCTCTTGGCAGGGCAGACCTTCCAGTGGCAGAGCCAAGCATCTGCAGCAGAGTTGTGGCAAAGTCTTTGATGGCCCTGAGACTTTCATAACAGGAGGCAAGCTAGCAAGCTCTTGGAGTCACTTGGCTCTGCAGAGGATGTAGAGATCAAAGTCCAGTCCTTCTCACTCCCAGCAAGAGGCTGCAGCCAGCAGGCCAATACAACAAAGCAGTTCAGCAGAGTGGCAGTCCCTCCTGGCAGCACAGCAGTCCCTCTTCCTGGCTGAATGTCCTCAGATCCAAAAGTGCACTGATTTTGTGGGATTTAGTGTCCAGTACTTACACCCATTTGAGTATTTGAAGTGACGGAGACTTTAAAGAGAGTACACCAGGTCCCTGTCCTGCCTTCCCTGGATCCAGACACTCTACAGGGGGTTATTCAGCTCTTTGTGTGGGTAGAGGCACAGCCCCATTAAGGTGTAAATGTCAGCTCTTCCCTCCCATCTATCGCAGAAAGACCCAGTAGCCTGATGAGGGGCCATCAGGATGCAAATGTCACACTCCAGCTCATTTTGTCTGTGACTGTCTAGTGGGAATGCACAAATCCCAGATGTCACCCATTTCAGACGTGTATTCATAGACAGACTGAGGCACAGAATGGTTAAAGTAAGAAAATGCCAACTTTTTAAAAGTGGCATTTTCAGATCAGACTTCATCATAAGTTGTGATATTAAATTGTGAGTCCAAAGACCCCAAACTCCAAATTTCTATCTTGTCCCAATTGGAAGTTACACTTAAAGGCTGCTTCAAGGTAACCCCAATTTTAACCTGTGGGAGAGATGGGCCTTGCAGTAGTTGAAAAACAAATTTAAATGTTTTTCACTACCCGGTTAGAGTTAAAAGTACAAGTACAACTTTTTTAATACACTGCACCCTGCCCTTTGGGCTAATTAAGGCCTAACTTAGAGGTGACTTATATGTAATAAAAAGGAAGGTTAGGGCCTGGCAACTGGGTGCATTTGACAGGTGGACATGGCAGTTTAAAACTAAACACACAGGCTCTGCAGTGGCAGGCCTGAGACATGTTTGAAGGGCTACTATAGTGGGTGGCACAATCAGTACTGCAGGCCCACTAGTAACAATAATTTACAGGTCCTGGGTACAGATAGTGCACTTGACTGGGGACTTACAAGTAAATTAAATATGCCAGTTGTGTTACACCAATGTCAACGTGATTTAGGGTACAGAACACCTGCACTTTAGCACTGGTTAGCAGATTTAAAGTGCACAGATTCCTAAAGCCTGCAAGAATGAAGTCCAAAAAACAGGAAGTCAGAAGACAAAAAGTCTGGGGAAGCCACGCCAAGGATGGCAGTCTAATAACCTCGCACCACAGCCTTGCAGCATCTTAGAACCGATGTACTGCTTCTACTGCGTGAAGCATCTTTGGCCTGAAGTCATGCATCGCTCTGCAAACCAGGATTTAAAGTACTTTGTTCCACTGCCCTAACTGGGTCCTTGTAGCCAGCCCACACAAACCTGAACATGTGACTTTGTCAGGTTAATTTAAGGTTGACTTGTGCCTCACCCTGACAAGGGTTGTGGTTGTTGTTTGACCACGGCTCACACCTCAGTAAATCAACAACACATGTTCTTAAAATCTTCAACTGCCTCTGGGCTTTAAAAGAATGACTGAAATTATTGCAGCTCTTCGGCAGATGGCCAGTATGTTACTGACAATGTCCTCTTTTATGAGAAAGTCCTGCACAATCAGGTTAATGCAATGCCGCAAACACAGGCCTTGACTATGTTAATGACATTGTCCTTGGCAACAAATCCAATTCGGAGACCTCTGGTTGAAGCCAGTCAAACACGTTGATATTAAATTCTTCCAAGATGTTTATAGCTGTTTGGGAATTTTCCGTGCGAACATCGCTACTGTTGCCTGTTGGTGAATGCACTTAAAACTTTCTTCAGTGCTGAGTCCTGCAGATATCTATTGCCTAACCCCACAAAAGAGATCTAGGCCCGTATTTATACTTTTTGACGCTAAACTGCGCTAACGCAGTTTAGCGTCAAAAAATTTCGCGCCGGCTATCGCCATTCTGAAGCGCCATGCGGGCGCCGTATTTATTGAATGGCGTTAGCCGGCGCAAGCATACCGGCGCTGCCTGGTGTGCGTGGAAAAAAACCACGTACACCAGGCAGCGCCGGCGTTGGGAAAAATGGCGCTAGGGCGTCTTAAAAATGGTGCAAGTCAGGTTGACGCAAAAAATCGCCTCCACCCGATTTGCGCCATTTTTAACGACGCCCAGACGCCATTTACATGACTCCTGTCTTAGTAAAGACAGGAGTCATGCCCCCTTGCCCAATGGCTATGCCCAGGGGACTTATGTCCCCTGGGCATGGTCATTGGGCATTGAGGCATGTAGGGGGGCACAAATCAGGCCCCCCTATGCCCAAAAATTTTTTTTTAAAAAATATATATATACTTACCTGAACTTACCTGAATGTCCCTGGGGTGGGTCCCTCCAGCCTTGGGTGTCCTCCTGGGGTGGGCAAGGGTGGCAGGGGGGGTCCCTGGGGGCATGGGAGGGCAGCTGTGGGCTCATTTTGAGCCCACAGGTCCCTTAACGCCTGCCCTGACCCAGGCGCTAAAATCCGGCGCAAATGCGGGGTTTTTTGGCCCGCCCACTCCCGGGCGTGATTTTTGCCCAGGAGTATAAATACGACGCATTTGCGTCGCAGTCAGTTTTTTGGACGGGAACGCCTACCTTGCATATCATTAACGCAAGGAAGGCGTTCACGCAAACAAATGACGCTCTTTACTCATAGTTTGGCGCTAGACGCGTCTAACGCCAAAGTATAAATATGGCGTTAGTTTTGCGCCGAATTTGCATCGAAAAAAACGACGCAAATTCGGCGCAAACGGAGTATAAATATGCCCCCTAGTGTGCAGTAATACATATGTAATCAGTTGCTTGACTACTGGTCTACATGTCTGTCGTCAGGTGGATAGTCTGAACATCACTCTGCTGCATAGCTTGGTCAACCAATTGCAGCACATCCTTAAGGATTGCTGGAACAGCAACTCTGCCAAAAATAGATCTGGCTGGGAACCTTTCATTTTGGGCAGATGGCCACCACAAGTTCTAAAAATCTCACTCCTTCTACAAAAGAAAAAGGTAGGAGGTCTAGCTCTAAAAAAATTTAAACTCTTTTTATTCATTTTTATTTTCCATAAGAACAATAGAACGTAACATACCACAATTACACTTGTATCAGTGTCTGGAATAAACAAACAGACCAAAATATTAGATTGTGGGACAAGTCTATTGCTACGTAAACTGGAGTCAGGACTCTCTCCCCCCGTCCATTCTTAATCCCAGGCTTCCCGTCTCCTCAGATGTCTCAGTGCACCCCTCTTCCAGGTGGGACCATGAGGGGGGAGTGCTAATCCAGTCCAGGCCGTGATGTTTCCACCATTGTCCCCACACTCTCTGAAATTTCATCGGGCTGCTCCTGGCTTCATACCTCACTCTTTTTTCTTCCATTAAACTTCATCATATCATTTCCCCACTGGACCTTTGTAGGGAGGCTGGGGCTCCCCATTTACTGGCTATGTCTCTTTTGGCTGCACAGAAGACCAGCCTGCAGAATATGTGCTGTCTCCTGGGGATAACAGCATCTCCTGAAATTCCAAAAAGTGTAAAGTGTTGCATAAATGTGAAATTAACCTTTAAGGCCCCCACCAGTTCCGCAACTACCTCTTTCCAGTATATCTGTATATATGGACAGGACAACACACACCTCACACAATTGGGGCTCCCCGCCTGTTGGACCTAGCCCTTTTGGCAGGTTCATCCCCAGACTTTTCGCCTTCTTCCTCCTATTTTTTTTTTACCTCTCGCTGTTGGCTCTAGGACTCTGAGCACTTCATCACTGCGGATAAGCGCTAAGGTACAGGTGCTCTCCCATATAAAGTTGGTATGATTGGCTTATACCTACTTTGCATATTTAATTTACCTTAAAGTCCCTTGTACAGTGGTATCCCTATACTCAGGACCTGTAAATTAAATGCTACTAGTGGGCCTGAAGAGCTGCTTGCAACACCCACTGAAGTAGCCTTTCAAACCTGTCTCAGGCATGTTAGCGCAGGGGATGCATGCACAGTTTTATGCCACAGGGACCTGGCAGCTAAATTTACTTGCCAGGCCCCAAACTCCCTTTTTACTACATGTAAGTCATCCCTAAGGTAGGCCCTAGCTAGCCCTATGGGCAGGGTGCTTTGTATGTAGAATCAGGACATGTGCCTAGTAGCGTGGCCTGTCCGGGTAGTGACAAGCAGCCTATTTGGTTTCTCACTGCTGTGAGTGCTGCCTTCTCAAAGGATGGCATTGGAAATGCCTTGCCTTATGCCTTGGGGTATTGTCTGATTTATGAGGGGTAGCGTAGGCATGTTTGGTATGGTTGTAATGGTAGTGAGAAATGCTGCTTACTGGTGTAAGTGGATTTCGTATTACTATTACAGAAATGCCACTTTTATAAAGTGAGTATTTTTCCATGCTCATGACTGATGTTTTGCAGCTTAACTCCAATCCACGTCTGGGGAATAGTGACAGTTGGGCTTTGTGCATACTTTTCAGACAGCCTGTACACAGGGAGGGTGTATGTGTCACTGAGGTGCATCTGCGTTTTGAATAATCTTCCTGGGCTGAGAGAAGGGGGATGCGGGGCACACATGCATATGTAAAGGCTGTGCCCTGGCCTCACACAAAGGGTTGTTTACCTCCAACTGGTGTTTGGAGCCTGTACTGGAAGCGAGAGGGGGTACTCCCAGAACCAGTTGTAACTGGTTGGAACCTCCTCTCCCCTTCTTTGTGAAACCATTGCAAAAATGAGTAGAAGTACAGGGGATTTCCCCCCACAATTTGGAGACACTCTGGACCTGCACTTACTTGTAACTGGACACAGAATGCTGCTGGATGGACTCACCAGGAACCGCCTTGGACTGCTGCTGCTGTGCTGACCTGTGACCTGCTGGGTCACTAGGAGGAACTGCCAACTGTCTGCACCCACTTTGTGCTTGGCTGCTGCTGGGTACTGCTGCCCTGTGCTCTATTTTGTTGTGTCCACCAGGGGCTGAGTGCTGTTGCTCCTGTCCCCTGCCATCATCTGCTAAAGCACCTGTAGAGCGCTTCTCTTTATGCCCCCAGCACTTTGACAGCACTCTGTTTAATTACGTAGAAGCGCCTTGGAAGCACTTCTCTTTTGATATGTCTTGCGCGCTGAAAGCATGTTCTTGTGCCAAAAAAAACTGCCCCCAGCACTTTAGAGAAGCACATTGCCATGAGAGGGAATCACCACCGTGACCCGGGTGTTGCCAATTTCAAGCGCAAGTGCACCGCACTTTCCTCTGCAAAAAAGGAAAAGAAATCAGAGCGAGTGCGCTCTATCAGTGCCCCCAGGGTAATATATGCTCTGAGGAGCACCCCCGGGGCACCAGATGACCCTAACTTAGGGGCGATCACCGCTGCGGCCCGGGTAGGCTTCTCTCTTCCCCAGAGGATGGACGGGGGAGGAAGCCTCATTGGAGGCTCCCCGCCCCTCTGGGCCCCCTGTTGATTCTGTGGAGATCGGGTGGGGAAGGAAGCCTCATCGGAGCCTAATCGGAGGCTCCCCAGCCTACCGGAGCCCTGATTGTCTTCTGGAGAATGCAGGCAGGTCGAAGCCTCACCAGAGGCCCCCTGCACCTCAAGATCCACTCGTGGCCCCATATTGTTTGTTCAGCCTTGCCCCCCTTTGTGGAGCGCCAGAGTTCTCAGGCCCCCCTGCACCCAACATCACCACGAGGCCCCTGTGTGCACAGAGGAGCACAGGCCCCCTTGTTGTACTTTTATCATAGAGACAGGCACTTTTTTATGGAACTACCCTTTCCAAATGCTCCTAGTATGGGCATTATGAACTGGTGTGCTAACCTGTTTTCTATATGATGTGACAAATATGTGCTGATGTTCCTTTTGTGGGCATGACATGCTGATTTTTTTTCATGACTTGCCATATGCTTTCAAATGTTCCTGGTATGGGCATTTATGATATTTCTGACAAGTGCATTTCTTTAATAATGTGATTCCTGACTACTGCTTATGTTGCAGGATAATAAGTAATCTGTGTGTTATGTGTGACTACTGCTGGTTTCTGCACAGTAACTATTGTGTAACGTTCTGACAACTGCTTGGGTAGCAGGGTGTGACTGACATGTTGTGTTTGATCTAATTATGCTGTGTACAATACAGTTCATTTTTATATAACTGGGTGTTGTGTTTTCTTTGTGGTGGGGATAGTGCATAATGTGTGTTGTATGTTGTGCAAATGCTTTACACATTGCCTCTGGGATAGGCCTGACTGCTTGTGCCAAGCTACCAAGGGAGTGAGCCAGGGTTATCTTGGATGTGTAACTCCCTTGCCCTGACTAGAGTCGGTGGGTTCTGCCTGGCCTAAGTGCATACCCTAGCCAACCAGAAATCCCATTTCTAACACCACCCATCCTATTGTGCACAGCTGTGGTCTGGTGTATTATGTCCTATGTCCTGTGCAGGAACTTGAGTTGTAAAAGCCTATCACAAGTTTTTAATGCTACTTCCTGTGCATCAGAGCAGTCTCCAAATCTACTTCTTCCATTGGACCCAAGTTCACTTCTCACTTGGCTCTCAGTGGCCGGAGGTTGTCCAGTGTATTGCTTAAGAGGGTGTGACACATTAAGGAGATGGCCGTGGAGGGCATGTCGCCCTGAAGTATCCTCCATTCCAGGACTCTACTATTCTCAACCTCATCCCACTCTATACCCTCCACCCACAAGGCATGACATGTTTGGAAATATCAAAAGATCTTGGTGTCATGAAGCTCGCACTCAACCTGTAGATCCTAGAATAATTTAATCCCTCCCTTTCCTGCCTGATCCCAAACTGTTGAGATCCCTATCCATTCCCACAGAAGCAACCTGGGCAGTTCCAAGTTCTCTCAGACAGTCGCCAATCCACAACTGGTTTGACAGGGAGAATCTGTCTCTTCAACCCTCACTGCCTCATCCCACACCTCTAGGGTACCTTTTCTGAGCCCCAGAAATCATGGTCAGAACCTCTTCTTGTAAATGTGATGCATCTGAGATTTGCCCTCTGTTAGCGAACTTTCCAACCATGTTCCTGGGTCGAACCAGGTCAAAAGCACCTTAGCTGACTGCCAGGAGCTGCGACGCCCCCCCCCACCCACCAAAATGTGAGCTCGCAACTGCTAAGCCACACCAGCAGACATACCACCTTATCACCCACTTTATACAATTTCCTTTGAGTCGCCAAGAACTGCTGTCTGGCCAGTTCATGCATCACATTATGGTGTTCCCCTGTTAATGCCTCCAAGCTGTTTAAATGCCGGCTTCTCCAGACCTGGTGTAGATTAGCTCAATGGCTGGGATGAGATCTTCTAAGGTTTGCTGGTCACACTTTTTGTGACTTTTCTTGCATGATATAAGGGTTTGGGCTTTATCCCAAAGTACTGATTTATAAGGCTCCCACAATGTCACCAAGGGTCATACCAAAACGTTACTCTCCTGAAAGTATATCTCATAGTCAATTCTGAGTTCTGGTACCGCCTTGTCTTGGAGATCCCAACCAATCAACCTCCAGGTTGCCCACCCCCCAGGTCTGTCCCCAAGCACCAGTCTGATTGAGCCATGATCGGAAATGCTCAATGCCAGGTATTCCACTGTCATATTGTCGTGGGCACTCTGCAGTCGGGTAGGTGCTAATGAGGCTACTCTATTTGAGCAGTAGGATCACATGGATTATGAGTACTGAGTACTCTCCACACCAGATGACACCTGTCGGCCTAATCTGGGCTTTCCGGCTATCTAGCAGTGCCTCATATTTGGCCGAGATGATTGTGGCAACCAAGCACATGGCAAGCTAGACTCCTCAGGGAATTGTGATTAATCAGATCGCATCCTTTTATCTCAGCTACCAAAAGTCTCACTCAGGCAAAGACGACAGAGGCAGAATATAGTTCAATAAGCATTTATTGTAATAAATACATCTTAGATGAAAAAGTATGTATTGCAAAAACTAGGATGATAAAACACAATAAAAGCAAACATGTGACTAGAAGTGTAAAACACAAAAACAGTCCCACCATACTGTCTGAAGGGGATGGATCTATAATTCTCCTGCCTACGCTAAGTATGAGCACAGCATTCTAAGCCTAACCAGCCCTTTGGATTTGCCCCTGGGAGAACATAATCCCTCATATCTGGAGAAGAGGCTTGTGGTCTAGGAAGACAGCGTCCCCATATAGATCAGCGGTTCGGCCATCTAAGCACGTAGTTGTAGCTAAGCAATCAGCATACAGTTGTGGTCATCTGGCTGGAATCTCCCTCTAACATGTTTGGGACAAAAGGGTGTTTTTAAAATAAAACAGTTGACATTCCAAGGAATAGTCCCCGCGTATGACTGCATGTTTTTTGTGAATGTTGGAGACACAACATACCAATCTTTGTTGGCAATCCTACCTGACTGTAGCCTTGAACACAGTCTTTTCCTAGGCGAAAGGACAATGCAATAAAAATAATAAAAATAATACCACAAAAGCGTCTCCTACTAGAAAATAACAAATTGTGTCTAGGTGTAAGTACACAGCTGCAGGCCTAGATGGCTAAAGTAACATGTATAGAATATAGCTAAAATAGCTATACAACCCTGCCTGTGACACAAAAACAAAGTCCAATCAGGATAATGATCTGTGAGCCCCTTAAAAAAAAAGAGTATGTCCAATCCATGGGGTGTTTAGCCCTTCACATGTCTAACAGACTTAGTGCAAAGGCAAACTGTTCTAACAGGGATGGTGTTCGTGCTGGCGTAGAGGAAGCAGTGCATCTATCAACTGAGACATCCATGACTGTGTTAAAGTCCCCTCCAACTATGTGGAAATCTACAGCTGCCTCAAGCAAAATAGGACTCATGGCCTCAAACACTTCACTGTGGAGTTTGGAGAGCAAGTAAACACTATAGATCATTAAAGGTTTCCTTGGTCTAGTCCCCAGAATCCTCACAAATCTCCCCTACAGGTCATGCCGTGTTTTTGTGACCTAGAAGGGTATTTTTGTTTACCAGGCTAGCAACCCCCTTGGTCCGCTGGGGTAACCATTGTGGGCCAGAAGGGTGTAAGGGCCCCTCTTAAGACTAGGCCAGTTACTTTCAGCCAGGTGAGTCTTTTGGAGGAATACTATGTCCAGAGTTTGCCTCTGAAGTTATTGCCCAACAAACCCTCTTGTAATTGTAGACAGGAGACATTATCATTCCATGAGAGGATTGACAGCAGATGCGCTGTCATCATCACTGGGGGAGTCCTATGGTCCCCCTGCCCCAGTGCTGTTCCTTTCCACCCCATTAAAGGCCCGTACTTTGTTGGCTGGACATTTGTGGGTCTGTCTTGGCATGGGGCATGCCCCTCTTCTTCTTGCCAGCTTCTGACATGAGAGAGGCTTGGGCTCCCCCCTTACCCTTGTGGCAGCTGCTCTAATAAGTGGTTGTGTTGTGGTCGTGTGGAACATTTAGAAAAGCAATAAACTCCCTAAACCCCAGTGTTGAAACCAAACGGAAATACTCCCAATCGTGGGTTGGAACACAACCCAGAAACAAATTACTCCCCACACACTTCTACCATGGAGGTATCTGTCGTACCTTCTTGCAACGTGTCACAGTCACCAGATCCTCGGGATCTGCGCACGTTCCCAACACGTCCACCACTGGACAGCTCCAAGACTCTGATAGATAAATCACAGAGGCTAAGAGAGTTCAAGAGGGGAAGAGGGGATTAGGAAGGGAAACAGCTGGGAAGGAGACCTGTAGTAAGAAAAAGGTTAGAACACACAATATGAAAATTATATCTCCTGAAATCAATACTAGACTATGATTCTAAGCATAGTCATTCTGAAAACATGAACAATCTAAGAATTAAGTTTAAAATGACCAAGTTTCAAGATGGCCGGATACCTGTAAGGGAATCAAGATGGATTAAATGAAAACTTTCTTATTCAAGTACTTTCCTTTACATGAGAATCAGAAAAACATTCTGACTAAATTTTAAACCAGTTGTATAAATCCTTTTTTTGAGAATGCATACTAGGACCATACAATATTGCATCTAGAAACTCTGATCTTCTGTGTACTCTTAAAATGTTTCAACACAAATTGTGCATATTGTAGATTTATATATATACTGTATATATATATAGTAAACACCATAAAAGGATTGTGCACCATGAATAACACAATATGGATTGACATAACTTGTCAACTCGAATATTACACGATAAATATCTTAGAATAGTGGCATACAATAAACAACATGAATTAAATTCGAGGGGAGAATTGTGTGTCTTGCCAATTCGAGTGTCACCATGTAAAATTCCAAAAAATTGTAGTACGCAATGAATTTCAAAGTCAAATCATCATTAAACGAATCGCGCGTCTTGCCGATTCGTAAACCACGATGTCAATGCCAAGAAATAACAGCTCACAATGAATAACAAGATCAAAGTACAATGAATCACGCGTCTTTTGCCGATTCTTAAGCCACCATGTAAATGTCAAGAAATGGTAGCGCGCAATGAACAACAAAGTTAAAACACTATAAAACGAATTGCGCGTCTTGCCGATTCTTAAGCCACCATGCAAATGTCAAGAAATGGTAGCGTGCAATGAATAACAAGATTAAATTATCATTAAACAACTCACCCTGCAAATGTCACAAACACTCAAGCGCATATTTCACACGCGCAAAAAAGAATTAGGCCCAAGAACATGAGAGTTCTCGATAACGGTGTCTGGAGGCCAGCCCAACCACCGTCTTACCGCCCAGAACAAGGATCTCTAAATGAAGAATGAAAGTCAGATGTCTGGAAGATCAAATAGGCCACCGGGACAGGAGCTCAGGAAGTAGCTGCTGCTCTGCCCGGGACCTCTGACTAATAAGCACTTGGAGCTCGGCTGGCTCCTTTTTATAGAGTCTTGGCCCAGCCCACAACCACACCCAGGCATGTTGCAGGGAAAGTCTCTAGAAGGCCCTGGAAAGGGACCACACCCTAACACACTCTGAAAGCCTGCAGCAATACATTGCAAATGAACAGCATTTGTAAGCCCATTAAAAATAAGTCTTCAGGATTGAACTCTGCAATGCAAAAGGTTAAACAACAACATATCAGCACAATGCATAAATTACGTTGTTTTGAGAGTGCTGGGTTTTTGCATTTTAGTCGCCAATAGAGCGTGCACTGCCCTGGTGTTGACACAACACCCCTTAACATGACATTGTCAAAACAAACTGTTAGGTATGGCACGCTTCCCCTTAACTCTAGTTGTCCATCCCACCTATTTGGGTTGACTCCCTCCCTCCACTGCATCTGCCTGGGTAGCCAAGCTATTGCCCAGCAGCTATACTCACCCCACATACTTCTCCCCACCACCCGTTAGGACCCAGGTGCCAGACTGGTCGGGTTGGGTGCCCTCCCATCCTGATACAGGCCTGGGTTGACTTGTGAGCCTAAGGTCTCATTGCTAACATCCCTGGAGCCTGAACACCTCCCATCATCCTCTCAAATGTGAAGAGTCCCTGCCTATCTCTCCAACTTGTCTCCAAGACACTAAGGGGGTCATTCTGACCCCGGCGGGCGGCGGTTGCATATCTGGAGAAGAGGCTTGTGGTCTAGGAAGACAGCGTCCCCATATAGATCAGCGGTTCGGCCATCTAAGCACGTAGTTGTAGCTAAGCAATCTGCATACAGTTGTGGTCATCTGGCTGGAATCTCCCTCTAACATGTTTGGAACAAAATGGTGTTTTTACAATAAAACAGTTGACATTGTAAAGAATAGTACCCGCGTATGACTGCATGTTTTTTGTGAATGTTGGAGACACAACATACCAATCTTTGTCGGCAATCCTACCTGACTATAGCCTTGAACACAGTCTTTTCCTAGGCGAAAGGACAATGCAATAAAAATAATGAAAGTAATACCACAAAAGCGGCTCCTGCTAGAAAATAACAAATTGTGTCTAGGTGAAAGTACACAGCGGCAGGCCTAGGTGGCCAAAGTAACATGTATAGAATATAGCTAAAATAGCTATGCAACCCTGCCTGTGACACAAAAACAAAGTCTAATCAGGATAATGATCTGTGAGCCCCTGAAAAAAAAGAGTATGTCCTATCCATGGGGTGTTTAGCCCTTCACATGTCTAACAGACTTAGTGCAAAGGCAAACTGTTCTAACAGGGATGGTGTTCGTGCTGGTGTAGAGGAAGCAGTGCATCTATCAACTGAGACATCCATGACTGTGTTAAAGTCCCCTCCAACTATGTGGAAATCTACAGCTGCCTCAAGCAAAATAGGACTCATGGCCTCAAACACTTCACTGTGGAGTTTGGAGAGCAAGTAAACACTATAGATCATTAAAGGTTTCCTTGGTCTAGTCCCCAGAATCCTCAAAAACCTCCCCTACAGGTCATGCCGTGTTTTTGTGACCTAGAAGGGTATTTTTGTTTGCCAGGCTAGCAACCCCCTTGGTCCGCTGGGGTAACCATTGTGGGCCAGAAGGGTGTAAGGGCCCCTCTTAAGACTAGGCCAGTTACTTTCAGCCAGGTGAGTCTTTTGGAGGAACACTATGTCCAGAGTTTGCTTCTGAAGTTATTGCCCAACAACCCCTCTTGTAATTGTAGACAGGAGACATTATCATTCCATGAGAGGATTGACAGCAGATGCACTGTCATCATCACTGGGGGAGTCCTATGGTCCCCTGCCCCAGTGCTGTTCCTTTCCACCCCATCAAAGGCCCGTACTTTGTTGGCTGGACATTTGTGGGTTTGTCTTGGCATGGGGCCTGCCCCTCTTCCTCTTGCCAGCTTCTGACATGAGAGAGGCTTGGGCTCCCCCCTTACCCTTGTGGCAGCTGCTCTAATAAGTGGTTGTGTTGTGGTCGTGTGGAACATTGAGAAAAGCAATAAACTCCCTAAACCCCAGTGTTGAAACCAAACGGAAATACTCCCAATCGTGGGTTGGAACACAACCCAGAAACAAATTACTCCCCACACACTTCTACCATGGAGGTATCTGTCGTACCTTCTTGCAACATGTCACAGTCACCAAATCCTCGGGATCTGCGCACGTTCCCAACACGTCCACCACTGAACAGCTCCAAGACTCTGATAGATAAATCACAGAGGCTAAGAGAGTTCAAGAGGGGAAGAGGGGATTAGGAAGGGAAACAGCTGGGAAGGAGACCTGTAGTAAGAAAAAGGTTAGAACACACAATATGAAAATGATATCTCCTGAAATCAATACTAGACTATGATTCTAAGCATAGTCATTCTGAAAACATGAACAATCTAAGAATTAAGTTTAAAATTACCAAGTTTCAAGATGGCCGGATACCTGTAAGGGAATCAAGATGGATTAAATGAAAACTTTCTTATTCAAGTACTTTCCTTTACATGAGAATCAGAAAAACATTCTGACTAAATTTTAAACCAGTCGTATAAATCCGTTTTTTGAGAATGCATACTAGGACCATACAATATTGCATCTAGAAACTCTGATCTTCTGTGTACTCTTAAAATGTTTCAACACAAATTGTGCATATTGTAGATTTATATATATATATATATATATATATATAGTAAACACCATAAAAGGATTGTGCACCATGAATAACACAATATGGATTGACATAACTTGTCAACTCGAATATTACACAATAAATATCTTAGAATAGTGGCATACAATAAACAACATGAATTAAATTCGAGGGGAGAATCGTGTGTCTTGCCGATTCGAGTGTCACCATGTAAAATGCCAAAAAATTGTAGTACGCAATGAATTTCAAAGTCAAATCATCATTAAACGAATCGCGCGTCTTGCCGATTCGTAAACCACGATGTCAATGCCAAGAAATAACAGCTCACAATGAATAACAAGATCAAAGTACAATGAATCACGCGTCTTTTGCCAATTCTTTAGCCACCATGTAAATGTCAAGAAATGGTAGCGCGCAATGAACAACAAAGTTAAAACACCATAAAACGAATTGCGCGTCTTGCCGATTCTTAAGCCACCATGCAAATGTCAAGAAATGGTAGCGTGCAATGAATAACAAGATTAAATTATCATTAAACAACTCGCGTGTCTTGCCGATTCGCAAGTCACCCTGCAAATGTCACAAACACTCAAGCGCATATTTCACACGCGCAAAGTCCTCTGTCAAATCATAAAAGAATTAGGCCCAAGAACATGAGAGTTCTCGATAACGGTGTCTGGAGGCCAGCCCAACCACCGTCTTACCGCCCAGAACAAGGATCTCCAAATGAAGAATGAAAGTCAGATGTCTGGAAGATCAAATAGGCCACCGGGACAGGAGCTCAGGAAGTAGCTGCTGCTCTGCCCCGGGACCTCTGACTAATGAGCACTTGGAGCTCGGCTGGCTCCTTATTATAGAGTCTTGGCCCAGCCCACAACCACACCCAGGCATGTTGCAGGGAAAGTCTCTAGAAGGCCCTGGAAAGGGACCACACCCTAACACACTCTGAAAGCCTGCAGCAATACATTGCAAATGAACTGCATTTGTAAGCACATTAAAAATAAGTCTTCAGGATTGAACTCTGTAATGCAAAAGGTTAAACAACAACATATCAGCACAATGCATAAATTACGTTGTTTTGAGAGTGCTGGGTTTTTGCATTTTAGTCGCCAATAGAGCGTGCACTGCCCTGGTGTTGAACCAACACCCCTTAACATGACATTGTCAAAACAAACTGTTAGGTATGGCACGCTTTCCCTTAACTCTAGTTGTCCATCCCACCTATTTGGGTTGACTCCCTCCCTCCACTGCATCTGCCTGGGTAGCCAAGCTATTGCCCAGCAGCTATACTCACCCCACATACTTCTCCCCACCACCCGTTAGGACCCAGGTGCCAGACTGGTCGGGTTGGGTGCCCTCCCATCCTGATACAGGCCTGGGTTGACTTGTGAGCCTAAGGTCTCATTGCTAACATCCCTGGAGCTTGAACACCTCCCATCATCCTCTCAAATGTGAAGAGTCCCTGCCTCTCTCTCCAACTTGTCTCCAAGACACTAAGGGGGTCATTCTGACCCCGGCGGGCGGCGGTTGCATATCTGGAGAAGAGGCTTGTGGTCTAGGAAGACAGCGTCCCCATATAGATCAGCGGTTCGGCCATCTAAGCACGTAGTTGTAGCTAAGCAATCCGCATACAGTTGTGGTCATCTGGCTGGAATCTCCCTCTAACATGTTTGGGACAAAAGGGTGTTTTTAAAATAAAACAGTTGACATTGTAAGGAATAGTCCCCGCGTATGACTGCATGTTTTTTGTGAATGTTGGAGACACAACATACCAATCTTTGTTGGCAATCCTACCTGACTGTAGCCTTGAACACAGTCTTTTCCTAGGCGAAAGGACAATGCAATAAAAATAATAAAAATAATACCACAAAAGCGGCTCCTGCTAGAAAATAACAAATTGTGTCTAGGTGAAAGTACACAGCGGCAGGCCTAGGTGGCTAAAGTAACATGTATAGAATATAGCTAAAATTGCTATACAACCCTGCCTGTGACACAAAAACAAAGTCTAATCAGGATAATGATCTGTGAGCCCCTGAAAAAAAAGAGTATGTCCTATCCATGGGGTGTTTAGCCCTTCACATGTCTAACAGACTTAGTGCAAAGGCAAACTGTTCTAACAGGGATGGTGTTCGTGCTGGCGTAGAGGAAGCAGTGCATCAATCAACTGAGACATCCATGACTGTGTTAAAGTCCCCTCCAACTATGTGGAAATCTACAGCTGCCTCAAGCAAAATAGGACTCATGGCCTCAAACACTTCACTGTGGAGTTTGGAGAGCAAGTAAACACAAAAGATCATTAAAGGTTTCCTTGGTCTAGTCCGCAGAATCCTCACAAACCTCCCCTACAGGTCATGCCGTGTTTTTGTGACCTAGAAGGGTATTTTTGTTTGCCAGGCTGGCAACCCCCTTGGTCCGCTGGGGTAACCATTGTGGGCCAGAAGGGTGTAAGGGCCCCTCTTAAGACTAGGCCAGTTACTTTCAGCCAGGTGAGTCTTTTGGAGGAACACTATGTCCAGAGTTTGCCTCTGAAGTTATTGCCCAACAACCCCTCTTGTAATTGTAGACAGGAGACATTATCATTCCATGAGAGGATTGACAGCAGATGCACTGTCATCATCACTGGGGGAGTCCTATGGTCCCCTGCCCCAGTGCTGTTCCTTTCCACCCCATCAAAGGCCCGTACTTTGTTGGCTGGACATTTGTGGGTCTGTCTTGGCATGGGGCCTGCCCCTCTTCCTCTTGCCAGCTTCTGACATGAGAGAGGCTTGGGCTCCCCCCTTACCCTTGTGGCAGCTGCTCTAATAAGTGGTTGTGTTGTGGTCGTGTGGAACATTTAGAAAAGCAATAAACTCCCTAAACCCCAGTGTTGAAACCAAACGGAAATACTCCCAATCGTGGGTTGGAACACAACCCAGAAACAAATTACTCCCCACACACTTCTACCATGGAGGTATCTGTCGTACCTTCTTGCAACGTGTCACAGTCACCAGATCCTCGGGATCTGCGCACGTTCCCAACACGTCCACCACTGAACAGCTCCAAGACTCTGATAGATAAATCACAGAGGCTAAGAGAGTTCAAGAGGGGAAGAGGGGATTAGGAAGGGAAACAGCTGGGAAGGAGACCTGTAGTAAGAAAAAGGTTAGAACACACAATATGAAAATTATATCTCCTGAAATCAATACTAGACTATGATTCTAAGCATAGTCATTCTGAAAACATGAACAATTTAAGAATTAAGTTTAAAATGACCAAGTTTCAAGATGGACGGATACCTGTAAGGGAATCAAGATGGATTAAATGAAAACTTTCTTATTCAAGTACTTTCCTTTACATGAGAATCAGAAAAACATTCTGACTAAATTTTAAACCAGTCGTATAAATCCTTTTTTTGAGAATGCATACTAGGACCATACAATATTGCATCTAGAAACTCTGATCTTCTGTGTACTCTTAAAATGTTTCAACACAAATTGTGCATATTGTAGATTTATATATATATATATATATATATAGTAAACACCATAAAAGGATTGTGCACCATGAATAACACAATATGGATTGACATAACTTGTCAACTCGAATATTACACGATAAATATCTTAGAATAGTGGCATACAATAAACAACATGAATTAAATTTTAGGGGAGAATCATGTGTCTTGCCGATTCGAGTGTCACCATGTAAAATGCCAAAAAATGGTAGTACGCAATGAATTTCAAAGTCAAATCATCATTAAACGAATCGTGCGTCTTGCCGATTCGTAAACCACGATGTCAATGCCAAGAAATAACAGCTCACAATGAATAACAAGATCAAAGTACAATGAATCGCGCGTCTTTTGCCAATTCTTAAGCCACCATGTAAATGTCAAGAAATAGTAGCGCGCAATGAACAACAAAGTTAAAACACCATAAAACGAATTGCGCGTCTTGCCGATTCTTAAGCCACCATGCAAATGTCAAGAAATGGTAGCGTGCAATGAATAACAAGATTAAATTATCATTAAACAACTCGCGTGTCTTGCCGATTCGCAAGTCACCCTGCAAATGTCACAAACACTCAAGCGCATATTTCACACGCGCAAAGTACTGTGTCAAATCATAAAAGAATTAGGCCCAAGAACATGAGAGTTCTCGATAACGGTGTCTGGAGGCCAGCCCAACCACCGTCTTACCGCCCAGAACAAGGATCTCCAAATGAAGAATGAAAGTCAGATGTCTGGAAGATCAAATAGGCCACCAGGACAGGAGCTCAGGAAGTAGCTGCTGCTCTGCCCCGGGACCTCTGACTAATGAGCACTTGGAGCTCGGCTGGCTCCTTTTTATAGAGTCTTGGCCCAGCCCACAACCACACCCAGGCATGTTGCAGGGAAAGTCTCTAGAAGGCCCTGGAAAGGGACCACACCCTAACACACTCTGAAAGCCTGCAGCAATACATTGCAAATGAACAGCATTTGTAAGCACATTAAAAATAAGTCTTCAGGATTGAACTCTGCAATGCAAAAGGTTAAACAACAACATATCAGCACAATGCATAAATTACGTTGTTTTGAGAGTGCTGGGTTTTTGCATTTTAGTCGCCAATAGAGCGTGCACTGCCCTGGTGTTGATCGAACACCCCTTAACAGGACATTGTCAAAACAAACTGTTAGGTATGGCACGCTTTCCCTTAACTCTAGTTGTCCATCCCACCTATTTGGGTTGACTCCCTCCCTCCACTGCATCTGCCTGGGTAGCCAAGCTATTGCCCAGCAGCTATACTCACCCCACATACTTCTCCCCACCACCCGTTAGGACCCAGGTGCCAGACTGGTCGGGTTGGGTGCCCTCCCATCCTGATACAGGCCTGGGTTGACTTGTGAGCCTAAGGTCTCATTGCTAACATCCCTGGAGCTTGAACACCTCCCATCATCCTCTCAAATGTGAAGAGTCCCTGCCTCTCTCTCCAACTTGTCTCCAAGACACTAAGGGGGTCATTCTGACCCCGGCGGGCGGCGGTTGCATATCTGGAGAAGAGGCTTGTGGTCTAGGAAGACAGCGTCCCCATATAGATCAGCGGTTCGGCCATCTAAGCACGTAGTTGTAGCTAAGCAATCCGCATACAGTTGTGGTCATCTGGCTGGAATCTCCCTCTAACATGTTTGGGACAAAAGGGTGTTTTTAAAATAAAACAGTTGACATTGTAAGGAATAGTCCCCGCGTATGACTGCATGTTTTTTGAGAATGTTGGAGACACAACATACCAATCTTTGTTGGCAATCCTACCTGACTGTAGCCTTGAACACAGTCTTTTCCTAGGCGAAAGGACAATGCAATAAAAATAATAAAAATAATACCACAAAAGCGGCTCCTGCTAGAAAATAACAAATTGTGTCTAGGTGAAAGTACACAGCGGCAGGCCTAGGTGGCTAAAGTAACATGTATAGAATATAGCTAAAATAGCTATACAACCCTGCCTGTGACACAAAAACAAAGTCTAATCAGGATAATGATCTGTGAGCCCCTGAAAAAAAAGAGTATGTCCTATCCATGGAGTGTTTAGCCCTTCACATGTCTAACAGACTTAGTGCAAAGGCAAACTGTTCTAACAGGGATGGTGTTCGTGCTGGCGTAGAGGAAGCAGTGCATCAATCAACTGAGACATCCATGACTGTGTTAAAGTCCCCTCCAACTATGTGGAAATCTACAGCTGCCTCAAGCAAAATAGGACTCATGGCCTCAAACACTTCACTGTGGAGTTTGGAGAGCAAGTAAACACTAAAGATCATTAAAGGTTTCCTTGGTCTAGTCCGCAGAATCCTCACAAACCTCCCCTACAGGTCATGCCGTGTTTTTGTGACCTAGAAGGGTATTTTTGTTTGCCAGGCTGGCAACCCCCTTGGTCCGCTGGGGTAACCATTGTGGGCCAGAAGGGTGTAAGGGCCCCTCTTAAGACTAGGCCAGTTACTTTCAGCCAGGTGAGTCTTTTGGAGGAACACTATGTCCAGAGTTTGCCTCTGAAGTTATTGCCCAACAACCCCTCTTGTAATTGTAGACAGGAGACATTATCATTCCATGAGAGGATTGACAGCAGATGCACTGTCATCATCACTGGGGGAGTCCTATGGTCCCCTGCCCCAGTGCTGTTCCTTTCCACTCCATCAAAGGCCCGTACTTTGTTGGCTGGACATTTGTGGGTCTGTCTTGGCATGGGGCCTGCCCCTCTTCCTCTTGCCAGCTTCTGACATGAGAGAGGCTTGGGCTCCCCCCTTACCCTTGTGGCAGCTGCTCTAATAAGTGGTTGTGTTGTGGTCGTGTGGAACATTTAGAAAAGCAATAAACTCCCTAAACCCCAGTGTTGAAACCAAACGGAAATACTCCCAATCGTGGGTCGGAACACAACCCAGAAACAAATTACTCCCCACACACTTCTACCATGGAGGTATCTGTCGTACCTTCTTGCAATGTGTCACAGTCACCAGATCCTCGGGATCTGCGCACGTTCCCAACACGTCCACCACTGAACAGCTCCAAGACTCTGATAGATAAATCACAGAGGCTAAGAGAGTTCAAGAAGGGAAGAGGGGATTAGGAAGGGAAACAGCTGGGAAGGAGACCTGTAGTAAGAAAAAGGTTAGAACACACAATATGAAAATTATATCTCCTGAAATCAATACTAGACTATGATTCTAAGCATAGTCATTCTGAAAACATGAACAATTTAAGAATTAAGTTTAAAATGACCAAGTTTCAAGATGGCCGGATACCTGTAAGGGAATCAAGATGGATTAAATGAAAACTTTCTTATTCAAGTACTTTCCTTTACATGAGAATCAGAAAAACATTCTGACTAAATTTTAAACCAGTCGTATAAATCCTTTTTTTGAGAATGCATACTAGGACCATACAATATTGCATCTAGAAACTCTGATCTTCTGTGTACTCTTAAAATGTTTCAACACAAATTGTGCATATTGTAGATTTATATATATATATATATATAGTAAACACCATAAAAGGATTGTGCACCATGAATAACACAATATGGATTGACATAACTTGTCAACTCGAATATTACACGATAAATATCTTAGAATAGTGGCATACAATAAACAACATGATTTAAATTTTAGGGGAGAATCATGTGTCTTGCCGATTCGAGTGTCACCATGTAAAATGCCAAAAAATGGTAGTACGCAATGAATTTCAAAGTCAAATCATCATTAAACGAATCGTGCGTCTTGCCGATTCGTAAACCACGATGTCAATGCCAAGAAATAACAGCTCACAATGAATAACAAGATCAAAGTACAATGAATCGCGCGTCTTTTGCCAATTCTTAAGCCACCATGTAAATGTCAAGAAATAGTAGCGCGCAATGAACAACAAAGTTAAAACACCATAAAACGAATTGCGCGTCTTGCCGATTCTTAAGCCACCATGCAAATGTCAAGAAATGGTAGCGTGCAATGAATAACAAGATTAAATTATCATTAAACAACTCGCGTGTCTTGCCGATTCGCAAGTCACCCTGCAAATGTCACAAACACTCAAGCGCATATTTCACACGCGCAAAGTACTCTGTCAAATCATAAAAGAATTAGGCCCAAGAACATGAGAGTTCTCGATAACGGTGTCTGGAGGCCATCCCAACCACCGTCTTACCGCCCAGAACAAGGATCTCCAAATGAAGAATGAAAGTCAGATGTCTGGAAGATCAAATAGGCCACCGGGACAGGAGCTCAGGAAGTAGCTGCTGCTCTGCCCCGGGACCTCTGACTAATGAGCACTTGGAGCTCGGCTGGCTCCTTTTTATAGAGTCTTGGCCCAGCCCACAACCACACCCAGGCATGTTGCAGGGAAAGTCTCTAGAAGGCCCTGGAAAGGGACCACACCCTAACACACTCTGAAAGCCTGCAGCAATACATTGCAAATGAACAGCATTTGTAAGCACATTAAAAATAAGTCTTCAGGATTGAACTCTGCAATGCAAAAGGTTAAACAACAACATATCAGCACAATGCATAAATTATGTTGTTTTGAGAGTGCTGGGTTTTTGCATTTTAGTCGCCAATAGAGCGTGCACTTCCCTGGTGTTGATCCAACACCCCTTAACATGACATTGTCAAAACAAACTGTTAGGTATGGCACGCTTTCCCTTAACTCTAGTTGTCCATCCCACCTATTTGGGTTGACTCCCTCCCTCCACTGCATCTGCCTGGGTAGCCAAGCTATTGCCCAGCAGCTATACTCACCCCACATACTTCTCCCCACCACCCGTTAGGACCCAGGTGCCAGACTGGTCGGGTTGGGTTCCCTCCCATCCTGATACAGGCCTGGGTTGACTTGTGAGCCTAAGGTCTCATTGCTAACATCCCTGGAGCTTGAACACCTCCCATCATCCTCTCAAATGTGAAGAGTCCCTGCCTCTCTCTCCAACTTGTCTCCAAGACACTAAGGGGGTCATTCTGACCCAGGCGGGCGGCGGTTGCATATCTGGAGAAGAGGCTTGTGGTCTAGGAAGACAGCGTCCCCATATAGATCAGCGGTTCGGCCATCTAAGCACGTAGTTGTAGCTAAGCAATCCGCATACAGTTGTGGTCATC
Source organism: Pleurodeles waltl (assembly GCF_031143425.1). Classification (NCBI taxonomy): domain Eukaryota; kingdom Metazoa; phylum Chordata; class Amphibia; order Caudata; family Salamandridae; genus Pleurodeles; species Pleurodeles waltl. Next base: position 359,341,042 of record NC_090448.1, on the reverse strand, counting down.
TGGCTGGAATCTCCCTCTAACATGTTTGGGACAAAAGGGTGTTTTTAAAATAAAACAGTTGACATTGTAAGGAATAGTCCCCGCGTATGACTGCATGTTTTTTGTGAATGTTGGAGACACAACATACCAATCTTTGTTGGCAATCCTACCTGACTGTAGCCTTGAACACAGTCTTTTCCTAGGCGAAAGGACAATGCAATAAAAATAATAAAAATAATACCACAAAAACGGCTCCTGCTAGAAAATAACAAATTGTGTCTAGGTGAAAGTACACAGCGGCAGGCCTAGGTGGCTAAAGTAACATGTATAGAATATAGCTAAAATAGCTATACAACCCTGCCTGTGACACAAAAACAAAGACTAATCAGGATAATGATCTGTGAGCCCCTGAAAAAAAAGAGTATGTCCTATCCATGGGGTGTTTAGCCCTTCACATGTCTAACAGACTTAGTGCAAAGGCAAACTGTTCTAACAGGGATGGTGTTCGTGCTGGCGTAGAGGAAGCAGTGCATCAATCAACTGAGACATCCATGACTGTGTTAAAGTCCCCTCCAACTATGTGGAAATCTACAGCTGCCTCAAGCAAAATAGGACTCATGGCCTCAAACACTTCACTGTGGAGTTTGGAGAGCAAGTAAACACTAAAGATCATTAAAGGTTTCCTTGGTCTAGTCCGCAGAATCCTCACAAACCTCCCCTACAGGTCATGCCGTGTTTTTGTGACCTAGAAGGGTATTTTTGTTTGCCAGGCTGGCAACCCCCTTGGTCCGCTGGGGTAACCATTGTGGGCCAGAAGGGTGTAAGGGCCCCTCTTAAGACTAGGCCAGTTACTTTCAGCCAGGTGAGTCTTTTGGAGGAACACTATGTCCAGAGTTTGCCTCTGAAGTTATTGCCCAACAACCCCTCTTGTAATTGTAGACAGGAGACATTATCATTCCATGAGAGGATTGACAGCAGATGCACTGTCATCATCACTGGGGGAGTCCTATGGTCCCCTGCCCCAGTGCTGTTCCTTTCCACCCCATCAAAGGCCCGTACTTTGTTGGCTGGACATTTGTGGGTCTGTCTTGGCATGGGGCCTGCCCCTCTTCCTCTTGCCAGCTTCTGACATGAGAGAGGCTTGGGCTCCCCCCTTACCCTTGTGGCAGCTGCTCTAATAAGTGGTTGTGTTGTGGTCGTGTGGAACATTTAGAAAAGCAATAAACTCCCTAAACCCCAGTGTTGAAACCAAACGGAAATACTCCCAATCGTGGGTTGGAACACAACCCAGAAACAAATTACTCCCCACACACTTCTACCATGGAGGTATCTGTCGTACCTTCTTGCAACGTGTCACAGTCACCAGATCCTCGGGATCTGCGCACGTTCCCAACACGTCCACCACTGAACAGCTCCAAGACTCTGATAGATAAATCACAGAGGCTAAGAGAGTTCAAGAGGGGAAGAGGGGATTAGGAAGGGAAACAGCTGGGAAGGAGACCTGTAGTAAGAAAAAGGTTAGAACACACAATATGAAAATTATATCTCCTGAAATCAATACTAGACTATGATTCTAAGCATAGTCATTCTGAAAACATGAACAATTTAAGAATTAAGTTTAAAATGACCAAGTTTCAAGATGGCCGGATACCTGTAAGGGAATCAAGATGGATTAAATGAAAACTTTCTTATTCAAGTACTTTCCTTTACATGAGAATCAGAAAAACATTCTGACTAAATTTTAAACCAGTCGTATAAATCCTTTTTTTGAGAATGCATACTAGGACCATACAATATTGCATCTAGAAACTCTGATCTTCTGTGTACTCTTAAAATGTTTCAACACAAATTGTGCATATTGTAGATTTATATATATATATATATATAGTAAACACCATAAAAGGATTGTGCACCATGAATAACACAATATGGATTGACATAACTTGTCAACTCGAATATTACACGATAAATATCTTAGAATAGTGGCATACAATAAACAACATGAATTAAATTTTAGGGGAGAATCATGTGTCTTGCCGATTCGAGTGTCACCATGTAAAATGCCAAAAAATTGTAGTACGCAATGAATTTCAAAGTCAAATCATCATTAAACGAATCGTGCGTCTTGCCGATTCGTAAACCACGATGTCAATGCCAAGAAATAACAGCTCACAATGAATAACAAGATCAAAGTACAATGAATCGCGCGTCTTTTGCCAATTCTTAAGCCACCATGTAAATGTCAAGAAATAGTAGCGCGCAATGAACAACAAAGTTAAAACACCATAAAACGAATTGCGCGTCTTGCCGATTCTTAAGCCACCATGCAAATGTCAAGAAATGGTAGCGTGCAATGTATAACAAGATTAAATTATCATTAAACAACTCGCGTGTCTTGCCGATTCGCAAGTCACCCTGCAAATGTCACAAACACTCAAGCGCATATTTCACACGCGCAAAGTACTCTGTCAAATCATAAAAGAATTAGGCCCAAGAACATGAGAGTTCTCGATAACGGTGTCTGGAGGCCAGCCCAACCACCGTCTTACCGCCCAGAACAAGGATCTCCAAATGAAGAATGAAAGTCAGATGTCTGGAAGATCAAATAGGCCACCGGGACAGGAGCTCAGGAAGTAGCTGCTGCTCTGCCCCGGGACCTCTGACTAATGAGCACTTGGAGCTCGGCTGGCTCCTTTTTATAGAGTCTTGGCCCAGCCCACAACCACACCGAGGCATGTTGCAGGGAAAGTCTCTAGAAGGCCCTGGAAAGGGACCACACCCTAACACACTCTGAAAGCCTGCAGCAATACATTGCAAATGAACAGCATTTGTAAGCACATTAAAAATAAGTCTTCAGGATTGAACTCTTCAATGCAAAAGGTTAAACAACAACATATCAGCACAATGCATAAATTACGTTGTTTTGAGAGTGCTGGGTTTTTGCATTTTAGTCGCCAATAGAGCGTGCACTGCCCTGGTGTTGACACAACACCCCTTAACATGACATTGTCAAAACAAACTGTTAGGTATGGCACGCTTCCCCTTAACTCTAGTTGTCCATCCCACCTATTTGGGTTGACTCCCTCCCTCCACTGCATCTGCCTGGGTAGCCAAGCTATTGCCCAGCAGCTATACTCACCCCACATACTTCTCCCCACCACCCGTTAGGACCCAGGTGCCAGACTGGTCGGGTTGGGTGCCCTCCCATCCTGATACAGGCCTGGGTTGACTTGTGAGTCTAAGGTCTCATTGCTAACATCCCTGGAGCCTGAACACCTCCCATCATCCTCTCAAATGTGAAGAGTCCCTGCCTCTCTCTCCAACTTGTCTCCAAGACACTAAGGGGGTCATTCTGACCCCGGCGGGCGGCGGTTGCCGCCCGCCTGGTGGGAACCGCAATTTGGCCGCACCGCGGTCAAAAGACCGCTGGTGCCATTCCGACCTTCCCGCCGGCCCAGCGGGAAGGGGGCCTGCTACATTGAAGCCGGCTCCGAATGGATCCGGCGGTGTTGCAGGTGTGCGACGGGTGCAGTTGCACCCGTCGCGCTTTTCACTGTCTGCTATGCAGACAGTGAAAAGCAGGCTGGGGCCCTGTTAGGGGGCCCCTGACTGCCCATGCCAGTGGCATGGGCAGTTCAGGGGCCCCTAGGGGCCCCAGGACACCCGTTCCCGTCAAGAGGTGTAAACCGCCAGAAACAGGCTGGCGGGAAGGAGGTCAGAATCCCCTGGGTAGCGCTGCTTGCAGCGCTGCCCTGGCGGATTTGCCCAGCCGGACCCGGTTTTCTGACCGCGGCTTTACCGCCGCGGTCAGAATGGGCAGGGAAGCACCGCCAGCCTGTTGGCGGTGCTTCCTCAATTCGCGGCCCTGGCAGTCATGACCCCCTAAATCTGACTTCAACCTTTTCTGCCGGTGTTTAACACTGGGCTGCGTTGCCCTCTTCAAAGCCCTGCAGTCAGGGAGCCCTTCCATCTGGTCCCTTTTAGGAAACTTTGGGGTCTCCGCTGCCCAGCACCATGCCACCTCTGGCTCATCAAAAAAGTGTTACTTTTCTTGGAAATTGACCTTTAGCCTGGCCAGGTACAGCAACATATATTGTATTTGCATTGCTCTCAACTTCTGCTTCACCTTCGTGAAGGTCCGCCGTTGCTGCTGCACCCACAGCATGTAGTCGTGAAAGAAATCACGTCTTGGAGTCCAGTAACACTCACTGTTGGCCTCCGGCTTCCAAATTGACTGCATCTCTGTCAATGTAGTTAAGCAATCACAGAATTATAGGAATGGGAGGGGCCACTAGCGGTATTTGAGCAGCCAGGAATATGTGCACCCTTTCAATGACAAAGGAGGATGATAGAGCTCCCTCTGGCATCCACAGCGAAACCAGCACGTGAAATACTGTTCAGGTCAGGCCTCCTCCACTCCCTCCAGGACTCCTATCGAATGGATGTTGTTTCACCTCGAGTGGCCCTCAGCGTACTCATTGCATCTATCCAGTTGCAGTGCAACTGGGCACAATTTTGCCAATCTCTGAGAGTTTGTATTTCGTCTTTTGCTATGGAGACCAGGGTCTCCATCTCTGTCATGCGGTCAGAAACGTTTCATAAGTTATTATGCAGCAGGAACACCTCCACTCCCTTGCCGTTGATATGACTCCCCAGGGTTGACGTGGAGTCTTTTAGGACTTGCAGGATAGTATCTACTGAGTACACCTCGGTTGTGGGCTCACTCCCCCCGTGACCAACGTTGGTTTGGCATAGTAATCCAGTGATCCTTGTGAGGACCTTGCTGCTCCTCCCTGCACCATCATTGCAAGGGGATCCACTCTGCAGTGGCTCCATGTCCTGCTAACTCTGTTCATTCCATCATTGGGTGCAATGTCCAAGGGGGCATTGCATTCCCTTTCTCCATCCTTGGTGTGCCACACCACTTGGTGCCTTCCCTCTGCTCCTGGTCTCCCTGCTCCCAGTCTGCTGGGCAAAAGAGAGAGAAGGGGAGGTCCCCACCAGTCGACCTGCTTCAAATCTGCTGTTTTGGCGGCAGGAAGCGCAGTCACTTATGCTCCAGTCCCCGGGTCACTTCCTGCTACTGTCATTTGTCGTCCACCACCAAGCCCCCACCACCTTGTAGAGGGTCCTCTTACCAGGGACGTGTTCCCCTTAATCTCTGGTTCAGTGACTGGGAAGCAGGAACTTAGGGGCATATTTGAAAACCCCCAGTGCCACCTAAGAGTCACTTTTGGTGATGCTCCGGTGGTGCTGTGCACTGCAGCATATTTACAAGGCAGTGTTAAGCCATTTTTGGGGGCTTAGCACCACCTTTAGAATATACCCCCTTAACATGCAGCACTTATAGAGTAAGGGACATGCAATGGGTGTTGCGGTGGACGTTACACAGCAACACCCCTTGCATTTTGATGCTGCTCCAGATTTACGAGATTTCATAAACCTGAGGCAGCGCCAGAATCTAACACCACCACAGGGGTGCTTTAATTTCTCCTTGTTTTTTTGCTCTTTCTATGTTTGCTGCATTCTGCAGCACACATAAAAGAAGCAAATCACCATTAAAGATTGTGTTTGAGCAGCATGGTGTCACTCTTGCACACAAACAATCTCCTCCACAACGCTGCCATCCTTGCACTGTGGTGCAAGTGTAGCCGTGTTGGTGCTCTGCAGCTAATTTAGAGCGTGCACACAGAGAAACACAGGGATGCACCATATTCTTTTAAATACGGTGCATCCCTGCATTTTAGAAGTGATGCAGCGTGGCGCTGCAAATTTTGTTGCAGCTGCTGAGTTGCACCATTTCTAGTAAATATGACTCTTAGGCGGTCATTACAACATTGGCGGTAAAAGCCGCTCACCGCCGTGCAGAAGACCACCAACACACGGCCGCGGCCGTGGAATTCCGCCACAGCTATTATGACCCACATTTCAGAATCTGCCAAAATTCAGACACCCACACAAGTCCTCCACAGCAAAGGTCAGTGAGAAACTGGCGAAAACAAAACCTCCACCGTCACGCCAACAGAAATACGCCCACACTATCACGACACACGAATCCACGCGACGGTCTTTCAACCGCGGTATTCCATTGGCGGTACACACCGCCGCGCTCAAAATACACACACTCTTACAAAACACTAACACATTGGACAATTCGAAATACACATACCTGATACACATACACACACCACTTCCACACACCCATTACAATATAAAACACACACCCACATCACCCACAAACCCCCACGACCAAAAAGTCTGAAAGAGGGCCAGAGAGAGACACCACCAGCAAGAACAACAGCATCCACAGGCACACAACACCATCACCCACAGAACTTCCACTCACATCACACAACACACCACTACATATCAGCACACTTATCACCACACACTCCACCCCACACATCACCTACACCACCCCATGGCACGGCAAAGACACTCCAGGTTCTCGGAGGAGGAGCTCAGGGTCATGGTGGAGGAAATCGTCCGGGTAGAGCCACAGCTATTCGGAGCACAGGTGCAGCACACCTCAATTGCAAGGAAGATGGAGCTATGGCGAAGAATAGTGGACAGGGTCAACGCAGTGGGACAGCACCCAAGAAATCGGGAGGACATCAGAAAGAGATGGAACGACCTACGGGGGAAGGTGCGTTCCGTGGTCTCAAGACACCACCAGGCGGTTCAGCGGATTGGCGGCGGACCCCCACCTCCTCCCCCACAACTAACAACATGGGAGGAGCAGGTCTTGGCGATTCTGCATCCTGAGGGCCTCGCAGGAGAAGCTGGAGGAATGGACTCTGGTAAGACAAATCTTAATTATTACATCCCCCACCCTACCCGCATGCTATCACATACCCTCACCCTCACCCCCAGCACCCCAACTCCTCATATATGTCCCAACATCACAAGCCACCCATCCCAACACCAAGCCCTGCATGCAACAACAAAGCATGGACACCCATCACTAAAGCATGCCCACTGCACATACCCATACAACCCCCTAAACCATCATCACACAAGGTTCCACACAGGAATGCAAGCAATGGGGTACACGGTCATTCACCCATTGCACACCATGACACACACAGATGTAGTAACTATCCTTTTATACCCCTGCAGGACCCCTACCCAACGTCACCGGACAGGAGGGTCCACACATGCCCAAACCACCAACAGAAGAGGCCCACAGTGATGACAGCACCTCTGTCCAACTGGATCTAGATGACCAGCCCGGCCCATCAGGGACCTCGGGACAGTCAGTTCCCCTCACCCAGTCACAGGCCACCACAGACCTTCCCCCCTCTGGAAACACCAGCACAGCACCCACCCAGCGGGCCCATACCTCCGTCCCCAGGACACGTCAATCAGCTGTGTGTCCACCACTACAGGGAACTCAGGATAACTCACCACCCCAACAACAACAGTGACCTGGGGGCAGTGGAAGTGGGCACACGGTCCAGGGGACGGAGGCCCAGGAACACAGGGGAACTGGGAGGGCTGCTGTGACATGTGGCGGACAGGCCAAGGGAACCCACTCTCCACGAGGCCCTCTCCTCCATCATGGGAGCCTACCACCACTCCCAGGAGACTATGGCAACGGTACTGGCCAAGTTTCAGGAGACCCAGCGCCTGCAGGAGAAACAGTATATGGGCTTCAGGGAGGAACTCAGAACCATCAGCTCCACCTTGGGCACCATAGTAGGGGTGCTGAAGGAAGTACTCAACACCAGGAGGGACATTGTGGCACTACAAGGGGCCCCTGACACTAGCATGGATGATGAACTGCCCACCACCTCCGCTGGCGCTAGTGGACAGGACGCCCCGCCACAGGACCACCACACCAACACCCCACCCCCTGCAGAGGGAGAACCACCCCACAAACGGTCCCTGAGATCCAGGTCAAAGACAGAGCACGATGCCAAGACCCCCGCCAAGAAATGAGACCACCCTGATTGTCATCCTAGTGTCCCACTTTGTCACCCTGTCCATACTTCAACTGCCCCAGCTCCACTTCCTATGCCCATTTAAGCAATGCACCTGTGAGACTAATAGACTGGACTCTGCCATGGACATTCCTACGCCATCACCCCTCACCATTTTGCTACCCCCTCCAATTTTGAGCACTAAAATAAACACCCTTAAAGCACAAAACAATCTGGAGTCTGTCTGTGATTTCGAAATAGTGTATTATCAATTGCAGTGACAAAATGCTCTTTCAATTATAATGCCAACATACCTATGTCACACAGCTCTAGTCCATGAGGAATCTAAGCAGATGTCACACAGTGGGACCCACATCTGTGAAATCGTAAGGGAAAGTGACAACTCAGTGACCATACACTGGGTGAAAATGACAGACAGTAGAGAGGTAGTAGTGTTAAAGTACATGTCGTAGGCAGGTCTGTTCTCTTACCTGTGTCTCACTGGAAATATTGCTGGATCACTGAGTCCCTGTTGTTCATGTCTTCTTCCTCTGATTCCTCGTCTTCACTGTCCACAAGCTCCTCAGCTGCAACAACACCGCCATCTGGATCATCCTCCTGCAGAAAAGGCACCTGTCGTCACAAAGCCAAGTTGTGAAGCATACAGCAGGCCACGATGATCTGGCACACCTTCTTTGGTGAGTAGAATAGGGATCCACCTGTCATTTGGAGGCATCTGAACCTGGCCTTCAGGAGGCCGAAGGTCCGCTCGATCACACTCCTAGTTTGCCCAAGGGCCTCATTGTAGCTTTCCTCTGCCCTTGTCCTGGGATTCCTCACTGGGGTGAGTAGCCATGACAGGTTGGGGTAACCAGAGTCACCTGCAAATGGTGAGGGACAACTGTTAGACACGCCCTAACCTGGAGGGATATCCCCAGACCCGGACAACCATTCCCACTGACTTGCCTCCAGGTGCTCACCTAATAGCCACACACGGTGCCTCTGGAGTTGACCCATCACATAAGGGATGCTGCTATTACGCAGGATGTAGGCGTCATGCACTGAGCCAGGGAACTTGGCATTCACATGGGAGATGTATTGGTCTGCCAAACATACCATCTGTACATTCATAGAATGATAACTCTTCCGGTTTCTGTACACCTGTTCACTCCTGTGGGGGGGGGGGGCAAAAGCCACATGGGTCCCATCAATGGCACCTATGATGTTGGGGATGTGTCCCAGGGCATAGAAATCCCCTTTCACTGTAGGCAAATCCTCCACCTGGGGGAAAACGATGTAGCTCCGCATGTGTTTCAGAAGGGCAGACAACACTCTGGACAATACGTTGGAAAACATAGGTTGGGACATCCCTGATGCTATGGCCACTGTTGTTTGAAAAGACCCACTTGCAAGGAAATGGAGCACTGACAACACCTGCACTTGAGGGGGGATTCCTGTGGGATGGCGGATTGCTGACATCAGGTCTGGCTCCAACTGGGTACACAGTTCCTGGATTGTGGCACGGTCAAGCCTGTATGTGATAATCACATGTCGCTCCTCCATTATCGACAGGTCCACCAACGGTCGGTACACCGGAGGATGCCGCCATCTCCTCACATGTCCCAGCGGACGGTGCCTATGAAGGACAACAGCGAGCACAGAGTCAAACAACTCAGAGGTACGTACCCACAGTTTACCCAGAACACCAATCATACACAAAAGGTAGCCTGTATGTGTGTTGAATCTAGGCCTAGGTATGTGTGACGCAGTTGGAAATGAAGCCATGTGGGCCCCTAAAATGGCGGCTGCCAGACCTGTAAAGTGGGACAATGGGATGTGAGGTAACTGCGCTGGTGTTGTAGACTGTCACAGTAGGCGGTCGAAGACCGCGGCGCAATGCTGCATTGGTTAACATTGTACCCTTTGTGTCCCAGGAGCCAATGATGATGTACGCTGGCGGTGACGGTACGCACCGCCGAGGACGTGACCGCCATTTTCTATCTGTTCAATCACTCGATACCTGATGTTCGACAGGAGAGGACCTACACTGCAAGTGCTGCTGTGACCTCGGTCTGGAAGCGACAATGGCTCGAGTGTCTGGGGATAGGGCCCATGCCTTCACATCGGAGGAGTTGGAGAAGCTCGTGGCTCCCCCAGTACACGCTACTCTACGGTCCTCCAGACAAACAGGTAAGTACACAGGGAGCATGTTGTATGGGCTATGCCTGTGTGGAGAGGGCTGGATGTAAGAAGGAAGGGGGAGAGTGCTGCGTGCATGAAAGACGATGAATGCATGTGCCACATGGCAAGGGTAGGGATGGGGGCCAATCACTTTGACTTTGCAGCTGGTAATAACTTCTCTTTTTCCCCTGTACATTTCATGTAGGTCTGAAAAAAGATATTTGGCGTGCCATCACCAAGGACGTCCCGACCCTGGGGGTCTACCAGAGATGGAGCACCCACTGCCGGAAAAGATGGGAGGACATTCGCCGCTGGGGGAAAGAAGTCGGAGGATCAGCTGGGGATGGCCTCCCAACGTGGGAGGGGTGCCCGTCACACCATGACCCCCCTGATGTTCAGGATCCTGGCGGTGGTCTACCCGGAGTTGGATGGGCGCTTGAGGGCATCACAGCAGCCACAAGGGGGTGAGTACACTCTCATTCTGGTGACTTTGCGCGCAGTGGAGGTGTATGGGAGGGGGAGGTGGGCTGTGGGTTTCCCTAGGCCAGGGAGAGTTCTGTAGGCAAGGCCCCTCCGTAAGGCAGGCCATGTGGCACCCCACCTCTGTAGAGTGCCAAGTACACCCACTCATGCCCCTGTGTCATCTATGTGTGAAGATGTCGTCGATAGCCTTGTAGGCCATTTCCCATGAATTTAACAGTGGACCCCAAGAGCGCTGCCTAGTGCAGGGGGCTTCTGTGTCTGTCGTGTCCGCCAACGGTAGCAGTAATGCATGCACTCAACATATCTTTCTTCTGTCTTCCCCCCCTTTTTGTGGTCTCCCTGTTCTTGTGTGCATTAGCATCATCAGACGGAGGAGCAGTGGCACCGGAGCACGAGGGAGCTGCATCCCACATGGCCCCCTACCAGCACCACCCTCCCAGCAGCCCCTCAGCCTTTGCCCCGTGCCCGCTCACCCAGGAGGGTGGGCATCACCTTCGCCCCAGGCACCTCAGGCCCTGCCCCAGTCACCCCTGCTGCCCTCAGTGAGGAGGCCATTGACCTCCTCAGGTCCCTCACTGTTGGGCAGTCTACCATTTTGAATGCCATCCAGGGTGTAGAGAGGCAGTTGCAACAAACCAATGCATTCCTGGAGGGCATTCATTCTGGTCAGGCAGCCCTTCAGCGAGCTTTTCAGACTCTGGCCTCAGCACTGATGGCAGCCATTGTCCCTGTCTCTAGACTCCCCCCTCCAACTTCCTCCACCCCAACCCAATCCCCTGTACCTCAGCCTATCCCAAGCACACCTACAGCCCAACATCCGCACACCTCAACACACAAGGGAAGCCCAGGCAAACATAAGCGCCACACATCCCACAGGCACTCACGTAAGCATCACACACATGCAGACACACCAACACCCACTGCCTCCTCTGTGTCCCCCTCCTCCTCGTCTCCCTCCCAGTCTCGTCAACACTCACACCTGCATGCACTACCTCTACAGCCACAATGTCCCTTTCCAGCACACTCATCACCACACCCCGCTCACGTGCAGTCACTACCCCCACTAGCATTCACACGTCCCCTGTGTGTCTGTGACGCCCCCTCCAAAGATACACAAATGCAGGCACACACCAACCCAACAGCCATCCACCTCACGACAGCCTCCAGCGCATGCACCTTCACCCAAAGTCACCAAACGTACACCTCCTACAACCACCACCTCTTCCTCCACTCCCAAACCCCCTCCAGCTACCCGTCCCAGTGTGTCCAAAAAACTTTTCCTGTCCAACCTTCACCTCTTTCCCACACCTTCCCCACCCCGTCTGTCTCATAGGTCCTGAACTAGCACCTCAGCCTCAACATCTCCGGGACAGTGGTGCCTGTAGTCACCGAAATCTGGAGTGCACCGGCCACCAGGGCAGCCAGTGTGGCACGGAGCCACAGCACAGACAGTCCCCGACCTGTGAAGCATCAGAAGTTGGCCAGTGCCCGGCGGGAGAGGCGGAAGACTCCAGCCACCAAAGCCGCTCCCAGGGGACCCGTTGGGAGTGTGGAGTCAGCTGTGACACCTTCCAAGGTGGGGAAGGGCCACAAGAAACCCGGCAAGTCTGGGAAGAGCAGCACAGCGGAGAAGACCGCCATCATCCCTGATGCCCAGGAGCCCACCTCCAGCACAAGCCCAGCTGCCCAGGACAGGACCGCCAGCACTAGCCCAGCTGCCCAGGAGGCCACCACCAGCACCAGCCCAGCTGCCCAGGAGACCACTGCCAGCACCAGCCCACCTGCCCAGGAGGCCACCGACGGCACCAGCCCACCTGCCCAGGAGGCCACCGCCAGCACCAGCACAGCTGCCCAGGAGGCCACCGCCAGCACCAGCCCAGCTGCCCAGGAGGCCAGCACTAGCCCGGCTGGGCCTTGAAGGATCGCCAGCAAAAGCCCCACTGGGCCATGAAGGACCGCCTTCAAAAGCCCAGCTGGGCCATGAAGGACTGCCAGCAAAAGCCCCGCTGGGCCATGAAGGACCGCCAGAAGCTGAGACCCTGCAATGGAGACCGCCATCTCAAGCACCGCTGAACAGGGCACCGCCGCCTCAAGCACCGCTGAACAGGGCACCGCCATCTCAAGCACCGCTGAACAGGGCACCGCCATCTGAAGCATCGCTGCACAGGGCACCGCCGTCTCAAGCACCACTGCACAGGGCACCGGCGCCTCAAGCGCCGCTGAACAGGGCAAGGCAATCTCAAGCACCACTGAACAGGGCACCACCATCTCAAGCACTGCTGAACAGGGCACCGCCATCTCAAGCACCGCTGCACAGGGCACCGCCATCGCAAGCACCGCTGCACAGGGCACCGCCATCTCAAGCACCGCTGAACAGGGCACCGCCGTCTCAAGCCCCGCTGGCCCATGAGCGGCAAGGGCACTGACGCAACTGAGTCCGTCATGGGGTGAATGATGCACTCTGGGCACCAAGTCCTCTCCAGAACCAGTGGAGAAAAGCATCCACTACCCCAATCCTTGGCAGGATGAAGCAGTCTGGGCACCAAGCCCCCTCAGGAACCAGTGGAGAAAAGCATCCACTACACCAATCCTTGGCAGGATGAAGCACTCTGGGCCCCCAGTGGAGACTGTCATCCACTTGTGAGACTGTGGCTTTGCACTCCCCAGGATATGGCAGTGGGCAAACCACCCACTGTAGAGACTTGAGACTTGAGAGACTGTGGCTTTGCACTCCCCAGGATATGGCAGTGGGCAAACCACCCACTGTAGAGACTTGTGAGACTGTGGCTTTGCATTCCCCAGGATATGGCAGTGGGCAAACCACCCACTGTAGAGACTTGAGAGACTGTGGCTTTGCACTCCCCAGGATATGGCAGTGGGCAAACCACCCACTGTAGAGACTTGAGAGACTGTGGCTTTACACTCCCCAGGATATGGCAGTGGGCAAACCACCCACTCTAGAGACTTGTGAGACTGTGGCTTTGCACTCTCCAGGATATGGCAGTGGGCAAACCACCCACTGTAGAGACTTGAGAGACTGTGGCTTTGCACTCCCCAGGATATGGCAGTGGGCAAACCACCCACTGTAGAGACTTGAGAGACTGTGGCTTTACACTCCCTAGGATATGGTAGTGGGCAGTCCACCCACTGTAGAGACTTGAGAGACTGTGGCTTTGCACTCCCCAGGATTGAACAGTGGGCATGTGGCCCCCTCGTGGATTTGGCATTGTGCACTCAAGCGGCTGAGGTGCCCCCCATTTCCCTCCCCCTGAGGTGCCTGTTTAGTTGCTCTCTGATGCCCCTGCAGTGTTCTCTCCATCATGGTCGGGGATCTTGTGTGGGCCTCGCCCATACCGTGTGGTCCCAGTGTTCCACGGACTTTCTTAGAGCACTACCTAGACTACTATGCTTGGTATATATTATGTACATGGTGTATATATATATATTTCTGCCTACTTGCTTTTAATATATTACAATGGTTATACTCATTTTCTATTGCCTTTGCATTCTTCCAGGGGGTTTGGGGGGTGTAACTGTGATGTTTTGATATGCATTAGTGTGTGTGTTGCAGTGGGTGAGGGTGGGGGTGGGGGTGTTGCGTGTCCCTGCGTTTTGCCTCCCCCCTGCCCTGTGTCGTAGGTGCAGTACTCACTGTGGTCTTCGCCGCCGGCGTTCGTGCTCCTGGTAGAGGAGCAGGAAGACTATTGCAGGTAGAATATGGAGTTCCGGGTCCATGGCGTCCTCGTTCCTCGTGGGGTGTGTAGAGGTGAGCGTTTTCCCTTCGGGATTCCTGTTTCCGCCGTTCTTTTATCCGCGGTGAATCCGCCCCAGAAAAGGTAGCGGATTGGCCTGTCATAATGGTGTGGGCGGTACAATGTCTCCCGCCTGTCTGTTGGCGGTGACCGCCGCGCTGTTTGTTTGTACCTCCGTGGCGGTTGGAGTGTTAAAGTGGCTGTCTTTGTTGGCGGTTTCCGCCACGGTCGTAATTGCTAATTTTTTACCGCTGGCCTGTTGGCGGTCTTACCGCCGCTTTAACACCGACCGCCAGGGTTGTAATGACCACCTTAGTGTCTCCCCTCCAATCATGACTCCGCACCATGAGATTTGCCTCACCTCCAACACTCTGAAGGAGTATGTGCAGCCACTGGCTCCCTAGGCCATCTCCTGCTACGGCCCCTTGTCTTCCATTGGGTGGGGCTCCATTGGTAGGTCCCTCTGTGATCATGTTCACATCCAATGTTGAGGTAGGAAGGGATTAAGACGGATAGTCTGCACACCTCTTGTTGAAGTGCTGCTCTGAAGGCCTAAAGCTCCCCAGCCACCCATCACTGCCATACCGCTACTGCTCATTGAGGCATTCAGCTACTGAGAGAGAGGCCAAGCAGCATTTCTCCCTGCCCAGGACAAGCATGACAGTCCATCATTTCTGTTTGTTTGCTTTTGTCACCATAAGTGTGCCGGGTATGCCCAGACGTGGGTCCCGGGCTCATTATGCCACTGGATTCAAGCTAGCCTGGCTGATGAAGGGTGATATCCTGAAACTGGTCCTAGGATGTTTGTTTCCGGTCCAAGGAGGACCTGGCCTGGCAGTTCAGGCTGGACAGTTCCCATGGGGAGCAGGGTCATGACTGATTTGCATATGGTTGGGTCTAAATTGGGGTGGCATGGTGAGTAAAAGAATTGATAGATTTAACCCAGACCTGTGACTGGGGGTGAATGTCTGATTGGTTCCCCATTAAATCCATCATTTGTGCTACACATAATGGTCACCTTGCCAAATGAAGACCAAGCTAGAAGGCATGGATGACAATGAGTACATACAGGCCTATGGCAAGAGCAAAGCACACTGGTTACAAAAACATGGCAGCTCTGCCACATGGTCACCAACGGCGAAGGCAAGGATAACAAAGAACCCATGCAGGTTTGTGACTGAAGCACACTGACTACACAAATCTGGTCACATATTCACACCAACAAACAAGAAGGGTTTTACAACAAAGGAGAACAATGGCAAAAGCCCACTAGTTACTCTAAATATCATTTCTGCCATATGGCATGGAGAACAAAGAAAGCCCAAAACAAAGACAAAATGGTCGCCTGTGGCAAACGCACTTTGCACAAAACATAAAATACAAAAAACACAGTTTGCATTTAATGCACAGCCATCAATAAATTAATACATGTTGAAAAAAAACATATAGCATGGAAAAAGGTGTTTTTTTATACACCCAATGCCTAGTGCTGGTTGGCTGTGGCCCATGGGCAGACTATGCCTCAGATAGTAAAATGAGCAAGATAATGCAAAACTCACAAACAACACACAAAATAAAATGGAAAAAATTTACTTTAAGCCCCCAGTCCTTCCAAAACATTTTCCTTTAGAAAAAAAACTAAAAATGTGAATGCAAAATAGGCCATAACTGCAACTCCAAATCACCTACTATCAAATTTTAAAAAATTAAGAAAAAAATACAAATTTTTAAAAAATACTGGTGTGTGTCCCCCATCAAACAGAAAACCTCCAAAATGTCTTTAACTTACTTGATTTCTCACAAAGAAATCCTTAAACTCCAATGGTATTTGCAACAGGGATTGCAGACAAAGAGTGAACCTTTCTCTTTCAAATCTAAACGAAAAGTGACCAAGGGACGTTCAAAGCAGAGGAAGGAGTCTTCTGGACATGAAGAGGAGCTTGAAGCAGTGGCGGCTGGTACAATTTGAAAGTGGAGGGGCTTAAAGTGAAACCATCATTTTTCCATTAGTGAGCAAACGGGCTTTCAGGGTAAGGAAAGTCTAAAGATGCTTGTGCAGGTTGCAACCTTTGTAATGCAAGAGGGCAAGACTTTTAGGGAAACATGGTGACTTGACAGGACTGGGCTAGTAACAATTAGGGGTGAGTAAAATTTGTGAAATTTGCTTTTATATAGTTAGGCACAATTATGGGAACATTATGTGAAACTGAATAAAATACAAATGAAGCATTTAGTACATGCATCACCATGTCCAGTTTTGATGCAATAACACATTTCATACTAAAAAAATCACCAAAAACAAAAGTGCTGCATCAAAAGCAGGTTGCATTCTCATTGTTCTGTGTTGTTCCCGCTCTATAATTCTGCTGCAAATGCAGCATAATTACGCAACATGGCTTAATGGTCTAATTTTGGGAATTTCTCATTAAAAGTGTAATGTGAAATTCTCAATATTATGCCACATAAATGACATTTCACACAAGCCTAGTATCATTGGTGCAGACTAAAATCATTAGTTTTAGTAATAAGAAGAGGACAAGCTATAGAAGCTACCTAGTGCTAACGTCCCAAGTTTATGTGATACAATTTTGTGTATGTTATCAGTGTGCCGCCATTACTCAAAAAAATACACCACTCGGGTCACGTCAGCAACGGTATTCTTAAATCCCATTATGACAGCCACATTCATATCATCCACACTCTTCTTCACCCTTACAGTGCTCATATAAATGTCATCTGAAGCTCGAACAGATAGGAATTCCTACTTTCCTGCTGTCGCCTGAGGAGAAATTAGAAGTACAATCGTAGTTGCAAAGAAACAACCTGTAAGGAGTGCTGCGCGCAGAAAACATCGACCACAGTGACAGGCACCAGCAAAGACTAGACAACCATCAGTCACACAAAGACAAAATAACGGTGGTATCAAAACCACACTGCCCACAGACAACAATAAAAATACAAATAAAAATAAATAAAACACTAAAAGTGTAATCTGTAAAGCATATTAGGTACTGTGTTTACTTTGTCACTGTGTGTCTGTCTTTTCATGCCAGTAAAGCGTTCTGAAACATAATGCATCCTGGCTGGTGAAGTCGTTGTACACTCCAAGTGAAAACAGTTTGCAAATATCCAGCATTGGAAACTTTACATTTCCAATAGCATGGAATCATCTGGCAATTCTCTGTGTTTCCAGACACCCATGAATACCCTACAGGTAGGCTTCCTGCACTTCCCGCTTTTCCAGCTTGCTGCCTCTGTAGCTTGGGAGTGGACCTTCTCCACTTCTCACTTCCTCTTCACCTTTCATGCCCTATGCCCAATCCTTATGTCCGCTCTGCTGAGCCCAATCTTTGCAACCCTTCCCCATGCCGTTCCTATATTCTCGAAAAACTTGATCTCCTTCTGGGACAAGAAGATTTGGTGGGGTCCAGTGCCACTGGTGTTTAACCATGTGGATGTGAAGGAGTGTAGGCCTGCAGTCGTGAGACAGTGGGGAGCAGACTTGGGAAGTAAAATTACTAAACGGGTTTGTAAGCCAGGAGAGTGGAAGGTGAAATAGTGTGCTTGATAAAGACACATGCATTTCTTTTTCATCTAAGGCATGTTTATTATGTGCAGTTACTTGAAGGTGACGGGCAAATAAAGTTTAGGCACATCCCCCTCCATCCAACCCACGTGCCTACACGTATTGGGCTTGGGCCAAGCAGACAGTTCGTCTGGTTTGCCAGACTCTTTTCTCGTACCTGAGGCAACCGCCCAATGCCAGGTGAAACCCTGTGGAGGCCCATAGGCAGCCAACTTCGGACCCCTCTCGCAAATTATCGCCTACCAATCAACAATTTTAATAAACCAATTTTATTACATAGATCTAAACATTACAGGTACATAGTTTGCACTGATTTCTTTTTACAAATTGACAGCTGACAGAGATGAGCTTTTGAGAGACAAACTTTTACATAAATCTGGTGTCTATAGATTATGTATTTTAAGTTGTTAATGAGTACATTACATGAATATACTATTTTCTCCATAAGGTATTTAATGTAAAGTTATTGTTTCTCTGAGTTGATTAATTTTTTTCTTACATTTGGAAAAAATGTCAGAAAGCTTGATTGTAATTTTTTATCAATTTGAAATCAATATTATTTTGGTTGGTTGTTGCAGGGCCCCTAAAAGGAGTGTGGCCCATAGGCCAGTGCCTACTTGGTAATCAGGCACTGCACTCACCTCACATCTACAGGAAACCAGAGCCGGAACTGCCAGGGCCGGGGTACTAGGTGATGGAGGAAAAACCCTGCAAAGTGTGTGAACTTGGACACCCCATCTGCTTCGTGCATTCTAGCTACCTTGGTATTCCTGCCCCGTGGCCTCTCAACAAATGCCTGGGGGAGCATCATTGTGACACTGCTGGGAGCCCACAGGATAACTTGAGAAGGGGAATGGGGATGCAGGCGGGGCCCACAGCAGAGGAGGAAGAAGAGGATGGAAACAGAGCAACATAGAGAGAAACATGCGAGCGATGGAAAGTACCCGGAGTGACCTCCGGCACTTACTGTGTCACTGAATAACATAGGGAGAAATATAGTGGAGATGGATAGTCACCAGGAGTGACCTCCAGCACTTACTTTGTCACAGAATAACATAGATGGTAAGTCACCCGCAGTGATACCCGGCAGTTATTGTGTCACAGAGTAACATAGGAAGAAATATAGTAGAGATGGATAATCAGCAGGAGTAACCTCCAGCACTTACTGTGTCACAGAGTAACGTACAGGAGATGGAAAGTCACCTGCAGTGATACCCGGCACTTACTGTGTCACAGAGTAATCCCGTGCGCTCCCAGGTATTATTTGTGTCTTTGTATTTTTCTGCCCCGGTGACTGCTGCTGTCTCAGTATTTACACTCAGGGCTCGAATCCCTCTGCATCTCGCTTCGAGTCAGGTCACAGGGCACGCACCTCAGTTTCCGACCTTGTGCTCACCATTGACTGAGCTAAAAATAAGTTTTTTTTATGACTCACTGACCATAAGGAAGTAAACCTTGGAGTGATCTTGGGATGTAACCCACGCCTTCCCCTCGGGCACAGGGAGAAGCGCCTCCAGGAGCTTTGTGAAACTCGAGGCACTTCATGGAGACATTCTGTGAGGCAGGGGCTGGGGCCACTGCCACCTCTTACACTTCAATCACCACTTGTGATACTGAAGCACAGGGTGGGGCTCGGCTGTACCTAGGGACTGGGATACAGGTAGGTGGGCGCAGACACACGTGCACAGACACCCACACACAGGCACGTAACAGCGGCATTGTATAATCAAAACTCTTTGCACAAACTCCAATGCCTTGCTTGTGCCTGCAGCCTTTAATCCCACCCTCTCACAACTCGTCACAGGACGAGGGCGGGTCAGTGAGGCTTGACTCCACCCTGTGACGATTAGTGAAAGGGTGGGGTGGCTTGGCTCCAGTCCCTGATTGACATGTAGCCTGTGGTGCAACAGGGCTTCACCCTCAAGTGTCCAGTGGCTAACTTTCCACCCACATCATCAGAAGGTGGAGCTTAGACTCGGGGACATTGATTTTGCCGAGCTGATGACGTCACAGGCCTCAGGGCTGTGAGCTCGTCAGCCTGGCAAATTGTGATTGATGGCAGGCTGAGCAGCCTGCTGATGGCTGCAACATCGGATAAGGATTAGAACATGAGGAGAGTGCGACTGAGATAAGTGCTGTTGAAGAGCTGCCCTCAATTCATCCTTAGTTTTTGAACGCTTACAAAAAATTAAAAAGCATTTTGGTGGAAAAATAAAGGGGGCGGAGACCCAGCGCCCACTTAGGATGAGCCGCCACTGGCTTGGAGTCTCCGTGGTCCTTCCTGTTGAAAAAGAAAATGCACTAAAAATCTACCTGAAGCATCCGTTCAGGTAGAACACCTACATGAAAAACTATTTTGAGTTGATTTTGCTGCTATTCAAGCAGAAAATCTACTTGAGAAGCAGCCTTCTGACCATGACCGTAGTGGCGGCCAGTAATTTTAGGAGGGAGGGGGCAGGCGAGAAGCACACTCACATTCATTCATTCACACACATGCGCACATCCATTCACAACACTTATCAACATTCAAACATACACGCACGCACCAAACATTGATTTAAAAAAAACACACACTCACACTTACCTTCAGCTCAGAGGTCCCAGGAGGGTTGGGACTACTGCCTTCCCTCACTGGCTGACCTTAGGTCAGCCAATAAGGAAAGGTAGCAGTCCCAACTTCGTCACAGAGTGGGATGGAGACAGTGAGACTGCTGACCCCTTCCCACTCTGTGACGAGGTGTCACTGATTGACACTTGCCCTGGGCGCTTCAGGGCTTAAACCTGAAGCGCCCAGGTCGAAGTCAATGGGTGACGCTTCCCCTCACCACCGAGGGGGAGGGCCTTGAGGCACTTTTGCTGAGCTGAGGAGGTTACGCCCATAGGAACAGTGACCTCTTCAGCCCAGCAAAATTCAGCTCAGGCAGCCAGGAGTCTGTGAAAATTGTGCATGTCTCACTCCTGGCTGCCTGAGCTGAACATGAAGAGCATCTGACAGGCTGACCTTTGCTCAGCCTGACAGGCACTCTTCCTGAGGGGCAAAAGGTGGTGGGGGGTGGCCCCTCTGCCTTAAAGGACGGGCTGCGGCTGCATGAACGCTAGCCTTAGAAAATCGCACTGGAAGGCTTTCATGAGACTGGAAATCCTGCTAGGGTTCGCCCAATCTCCCTTGTAAGTTTTCTTGCTGGAGTCTTGTGTTGTTCTTGTTGGCATGCCATTGCTCCAACACGAAAAAAAATCTGCTATGCGGAATTTGGCCGGCACTCCCCATTGAAAGAGCAACACGGAGTTACCAAATTCCTCCAATTCTGTGAGTGGAATTAAAAAATGTCACCCGTGGCCTAATCGGCACTAGCCTTTCCCTTCTGTAAATCAGTTTCAAAAGTGCCTTCCCGCATACAAGCAAGCCTTTTACAGACACAACCTAATCATTTTTCATAAAAAAGGATTATGGCGGTGGAGAGGATGCACCATAGATCAGACTCCCGGTTCTATTGATACTCAGAGCTTTTCAACAATATCTCTTTAATAGGAGCTTGAATCAGAGAGGAGATTGCAGCAGCATACCAATCGCATGCGGGCCAGTGGGGAACGGAGGAGAGATAATGGAATGAGAAGCAGTAGGACTGTTTGAGAGCAAATGGGGCCGCAGCAAGGGAGCGGGTAGGAGAGGGAATGTGGGGGTGGGGGCAACATAGTGACGGCAGCAGTGCTTAATTTGTGCTTGTTGTTTCCGGTGCTAAGCACCGGCACTTATTTTTGAGGGCCAGGGCTTACTCTTCTGCTTCAGGCATTTGCGGCGAGCAAAAGACACATATGGGAAAGACGGAGGAAGGGAAAAACGAAAAAGCGTCTCAAAGGGAGAGATTAGAAAACGGCAAGAGTGAGCTGATGGGGCAGGGGTGGCTTTATATAGATTGAAGGGGCCCGAGATGGCTTCAGGATTACGCACCCTGAGTATTCAGTGTTCACACATTTAATTGCAGCAGCCGCATGTTTAAGAGGAGGGCTTTGGGCACCGGCACCTTTTTATTGACTAATTAAGCACTGGACGGCAGGAGGGGTATGGCTGGAACAGACAGGGAGAGAGCAGCACACCTACCTTGAAAATGGCCATTATCCCTTGAGTGGGTTTTAAAAGACACCCATACTTGGTCTGAAGTGAGCCTCTGACAGCCCTGTACCTGGAGCCACTGCACATACTGCACTAAGGATGGCTATGCCCTATGGTGATAGAGCCCTACTGAAGAGGAAACAGACTGAAGTGCACTCACAAGTGGTCATAATACCGGCTGAAGTCTCAGGGCAGTCATGTGGAATTAAGCTTTACTGTGGGTATGATTCTGGTGAAGCGGTGTGGTGGTGCGCGGTGAGAAATGGATGATATTCATACGGATTGTGTACGGGCTGAGCGAAGCTCTACTTAAATGCAATTAGTCGCTGCTTGGAGTTGGAGGGAGTCTCTAAAGATTATTAGTCAAGTGTTACTTGAAAAACCAATATTCATGTGTGTAAGAGCAGAACAAGTAAATGAGAGGAACTCCATTAAAGTTTGTGTGATTCCAGTCAAATGTGAATTCTGTTGAAATATAGAGGTCCTGGGATGAGAGAGTTAATTCACAAATACTGCATGGGGCCAGTTGCAGGGGCTAGTGGATATCTTACCTATTGAAGGGAATACATGGGTAAAGGACAAGGGTTGTCAAATTAATACTTTAGATGTGGAGGCCAGTGATGCGTATTAGAGGACGACTCCACAAGCTTTTGAGGTCTGTAGCAGAGAAAAATGCAATTTTCCATTTGAGTGTAGGAGACCATTAGTGTTATTACGAATGAGAATAAGTGAGACCAGTAATTTCACTTTCACTTTTCACTAATTTCATCAGCACACAACTGGTGTAATTAAAGTCAGATAATATGTTTTAACATTGATACAAATAGCAGTACCAAAACGACGGAACTCTTCGTTGGTTCTCAGTACGACTGGGCCGTCAGTACCAGCCAATAATTTCAACTCGTGGTAAATTTGATGCTCTACCATTATGTTATGTTATGTAATAAGTTTTTATATAACGCCTGACTGCCCAAGGGCCTCGCAGCGCAAAAAAAAAACCGCACAACAGTGATATCACTCAGCACAAACCCGGGCTCAGGCTCTAAATAGCCATGTTTTTAGGGCCTTCCGAAAAGGAAGTTCTTGTGTCATAGACCTAATATTAAAAGGGAGACAGTTCCAGAGTTTCGCTCCCTGATTTGTCAACGACTTTCCACCTCATCTTGCTTTCCTTATTTTCAGGATCGTTGCTAGTAAAGCAGAGGACAATCTGAGTAATCTGGTTGGTGAGTGGAAGGAGGCTAGAGATCTGAGCATCTCTGGGCCTCGATTGTGTAGTGCTCTGTATATATGGCACAGAGCCTTAAATTGTATCCTCTTAGCCACCAGGAGCCAGTGCAATGAGGAAATTCCTTTTTTTATAGATTGTTTTTCAGGGATGTTCAATAACAGTTGAGCCGAGGCATTTTGAACTCTCTGCAGTCTGTTGATGACATAGCTTGGTGACCCGATAATCAAGGCATTCCCATAATCAATACGTGCTCCAACCAATGCCTGAATAATTAATCTTTTAGCAGCAAAAGGTAGAATAGTGAAGACCTTCTTCAGCATCCTAAGAAGACCGAAGGAGGCTCCTGCTATTCTGTTCGCGTGTTAGGACATTGAAAGTTGAGGATCCAACCAGATCCCAAACTTTTGATAAGATCTTTTGGAGGCGGGAGAATATCCACCCCCTCTGCTGTTGCTGAAATTGCCAGAGGTTTTTTGGGATGCCCAAAGAACATCACCTCAGTTTTGTCATTGTTAAGCTTCAATTTGCTTTTCGTCATCCAGGCAGCAACTGCTTGGAGGCAGGGTCCGAATGCTGTCCCAAGGCCTAGCGACTCTTTTGTGAATGAGACTATTAATTGTGTATCATCTGCGTAGGATACTATCTTTAGGCCAAAGGATTGAATAATCTCCGCCAGCACCAACATATAAATGTTAAATAACAAGGGGCTAAGAGAAGACCCCTGCGGGACTCCGCAGCAGCCCATAGTTCGTTTTGACATGTGTGATCTACCTAGCACCTGAAAAGATCTGCCATTGATAAATGAGGTGATCCATTCTAGGGCGTTTCCAGCGATTCCTGTCTCTTGTACTCTATTCTTTAGAATGTCAAGGTCTACCGTGTCGTACGCCGCACTAAGGTCCAAGAGGATAATTGCTGTTTCAATCCCATTGTCTAGCTGTTTTTTTGCCTCTTCCGTGACTGCAATTAGTGCGGTCTCTGTGCCATGAGAAGGCCTGAAACCCATCTGAGTAGGATGAAGCACCATATTCTCCTCCAAAAAGAGAGAAAGCTGGGCATGTACATGTTTTTCAGCTATTTTAGCCACAATAGGTAGCAATGAAATAGTTCTGTAATTAATCAGCAATTCAGGATTTAGATTAGGTTTCTTTAAAAGAGGTCTAATAATCGCTTGTTTCCATAAGTCTACCTTTCAGAGTTAACCAGGGGGCAAAGTAACTGCCCCATTCTAAGTTGGAGGCGGTGGAATGAAGAATTAGCGAAATCATCGGAGTTTGTGTATGTGGTAGCAGATTTTCCTCGTTCACACCTCTTTAGTGTGTATATTTCGATAGGTATTACCAAATTGTGCAAAATATTATTGCAATTAAAGCCAAGTAAATATGTCACAGAATTAAATTATGTGCCAAAAGTATTAGCTACTTTGACATTTGAAAACACATTTACGCCAAACGGGAACCCTATATATATATGTTTCTTAAGAAAGAAAACAACACATATTCAGCAGATCTTATGCAAAATGCTGGTAATCAGCAATTTATGATGTTGTCTTGCATATAAGCATGGGTTCCCCATTTTATTAACAATGTCCCTTCTATCGCCCAGAGTAAAATGGTTTGAGTAAAATATATATCGCATAGGCACTATTACACTGTGTTGAAGTTTGACGACTTGTTCATTAGAATGTATTTTATTTGAATTTATGTATCATGCACTGAGGTTTTAATCAATTGCCTTCAATTGGAACCACCCTTGAGGACTTCTGCTCTCTGTGGTTTCCTCTAATGCTCCTTTGCACATGCACTTCATCATGACCTCATTAGGTCGAGTGCACAAGCGCTTTGACCTGTTGTAAGTGTTGTAGGCTTTTAGCCACGCCCACCTCAAGCCCATCACTTTCACTCGTTGGTGGGCTTGCCTTTCAAAAATCATTTGATGTCATTGGTCATTCTTTTACGTTTGTCCTGCCTTGAGGCTGTTTTTGTCACACCCAGCAGACTGCCCCTGTTACATGGATTGTTGCACGATTGCCTATATACTTCAGCGCAGGCAAACCATTTTTTTGTCTTTTCCCTTTGTGCTGTATGGTGGCCATGATGCTCACAGCATGAACAGGCACAACAGCATAAACTTAATCTGCAGTACTGAAGTGCTGGTCATATTGTTCACAGTTACCGACTCAGAGTCATTTCTTGTGGCTTTCCCCTTAAAACATTTGAAATTGGTAAATCTTTACATAAAACAGAAATCCTCAAAGGGAAAGCAGCTCTCAGGGCACAGTGGGAGTGCCAATACTATAACATTCACTGCACTCAGGAAAACTCAACCCATAATGCTTTGCAAGCATTCTTTTTCACAACATTTTTGCCCATAACTCAGCCTATGGTGATCCTAGGACAATGGGACCATCCCCAAAAATGTTCAGCATGATGCACTCTTTTTGTCCAGTTCACCTTTGGGTCCCCACACTAGGTTAGTGGTGACCCCAAAATAATAACCCCTCCCACCATTCAATGTCTTTTTATGGCTTAAACTTTTGTTTTCTGTTTGGAAATAGGTTGTGTTTTAAGGGCCTTGTTTGTAATATTGTTGTTTTTAAATTACTACACTTGAAAATATGTAATGCACTATGTTTGCTTGGGGATACATATATTGTTAATTTACTTTGCTTATTGCTGTTTGTATTTATTATTTATTGCCATTTTATTTATGTGTAGTTATGACCTCTAGTGACTAACTATATAGTTTCATGACCATCTTTCTTACAAATGTTATTTTCATTGTGGTGCCTTCTAGGGGCTGTTCTAAGCATTAAAGTCATATCAACATATTCAATTATTTGTGGCATGGAAACTTGTCCCAAAATGTTTTGCAGGGCATTACTCTTACAAAACATTTTTGCTCATAACTCAGCCTGTTGTGGATCACCTTCAAAACATTGAGTACAATGTGCTCTTTCTGTCTACCTCTGGGCCCCCACACTATGTTAGTGGGACTCCAAAATAATAACCCCTCCCACCATTCAATGTCTTTTAAACAGAAATGTTGCTTTAAGGGCCTTGTTTGTAATCCTAAGGCAGTAGATCTGCTACTTCTAAAATCACTTTTTAGAAGTTAAGTACATGGTTGCACTCCATTACGTTCTCCTGTTGTTTTTCCGGAATTTATGTTTTCTAGGGTCTAACAATATGGTTACATGACTATGGCGGTCATTCCTACCCTGGCGGTCCGAGACCACCAGGGTAGGGTACCGCGGAGGCACCGCCAACAGGCTGGCGGTGCATCCAGGGCAATTCTGACCACGGCGGTACAGCCGCGGTCAGAAACGGAAAACCGGCGGTGTACCGCCGGTTTTCCGCTGCCCTGGGGAATCCTCCATGGCGGCGCAGCTTGCTGCGCCGCCATGGGGATTCCGACCCCCATACCGCCATCCTGTTCCTGGCGGTTTTGGCCACCAGGAACAGGATGGCGGTATGGGGTGTCGTGGGGCCCCTGGGGGCCCCTGCAGTGCCCATGCCAAAGGCATGGGCACTGCAGGGGCCCCCGTAAAAGGGCCCCACCATGATTTTCAGTGTCTGCTATGCAGACACTGAAAATCGCGACGGGTGCTACTGCACCCGTCGCACGCCTTCAACTCCGCCGGCTCCAGTCGGAGCCGGCTTCTTTGTTGAAGGCGCTTTCCCGCTGGGCTGGCGGGCGGCCTTCTGGCGGTCGCCCGCAAGCCCAGCGGGAAAGCCAGAATCACCGCGGCGGTCTTTTGACCGCACAGCGGTGTTCTGGCGGGGGTACTTTGGCGGGCGGCCTCCGCCGCCCGCCAAAGTGGGAATGACCCCCTATGTTTCTTACAAACAATATTTTTGTTATGGTGCTCTCTAGGGGCTGTTTTGATCATTACACTCTAATGCCAAAAGTTTATTTCTGATAAAGGTTTAAATCATAATTATATATGTTTTAATAATCTCTCCTTATTACAATTATGACCATAATTCAGGCCAACGTAACATCCTTATAACACTATGACTGTTTGAACACTCTTGATATGTTTGGGTGACCCTTCTAATTTATTCCTCCTCTATTTTATTTACTGAAGCGGTACTCGTGGGGACTTTCTGCTTTTTGTGTTCCCTTTCTATTCTCTCTTGCACAGGTATTTTCTATCATATTGTTCTATAGCTGCTTAGAATATAGTTGTCAGTTCCTATGTGCTAAATGCCACCATGTTCTTTATTTGATAGCAGCATGTGGCCAAGATTTAAGAGGGCATAGCGCCACTCCAATGACACATTAATGTCATTTTTTTATGCTAATGTGGTGTTAGAAGGCCAAAAATGCCGCACTACTTTTACAAAGTAGTGCAATGCATGCATTGCTCCACTTTGTAATCCTTTGTGCTACTTTATACCTGCACCAGGCATAATGTATGCAAAAGGGGGGGTTCCCCTGTTGGGAGGGGCGCATAAAAATGGCGCAAAGAAATCTAACAGAATTCTTTGCATCATTTTGTACTGTGATTTTTAACACCTGCTCAGAGCAGGCATTAAAAGGAGGTTTGCATTGTATTCAATGGGCCTCTGGGTGCTTTGCAGGATTAACATAGACATTTTTAAAGCAAAATCTTCAAAGCGCCGAACTAGCGTCAAAAATTTGGACGCCAGTGCACCGTATATGAACCATTTATTAAATATGGTGCACCATATATTAAATGCGGTGCACACATGGTGGCGTTAGGGAGGCACTAAGGGGTGCAAGAAAAGTGGTGCTGCACTACGTGCAGCACCACCTTTCTTAAATATGCCCTTATATATTTTAGGTATTTATGAATTCTGTAGTTTTATTCATTGTAAGGTTGGCTGCTGAAACAAAAAACAATAAAGCATGAGTAAAATATGTACACTGGTTCACTTTGCAGAAAATAAGCTCATGTGTACAAGTGCTAGACAATGAGAGGTGTGCTTCTTTTATTGTTCTTGTCCCAGTTATGCTTTAAGGCTTGCCTTCCAATATGGCTATACCTTTTCACAATATACAGCCTCTGAGAGTGCCTTTTTTGTCAAGAAAAAGCAGGCAGAACAGTATTATACATTACTTTTTTATCATGTATGTGTTGCACTAGGAGGCACTTGATTATTCAATGTATCAGACAATAACAAGAGGTGTAAGAGTTGAATGCTTCTTCTATGTTTAATGCCGTCACCAAACTGATGCTTTGAGAACAGCCTCCACAGTGTAAGCAGGCGTTTGCATGAATAGTGAAATAAACATGTTCCTAACAAAGAAGGAATGAATCTCTGCACTCTGTTAGAACTACACTTCATATTGAACTGTTTGCTCTCTGCTGTAGACGAAAGCATCTGCCCATCAAGTGGCAACGTTAAAAGCATCATAACAAAAGTAACACCTCTTATGCTTGAATACAGCAATCAGCAGCAGAGATGGGAAGTTTAACCTTTGCATAGTCTGGCATAGCATTACAACCTTCTGCAGCATTCTTCGAAACTCTTGATCTATATGAAATGGTACTTAACTTTGTTTACCAACATCTTTACACAATGTGACAGAAAAGCGTTATAGATTGACACTCATATGCAAAATCATTACCTAAATACAGATGAACTTCAAACAAATTAGAAAAGTTATTTGGAAAGAAAATGGTCTTTTGAAGAAATATGCCTTTAGATTCTTTTTCCAGAAAGGTTTTGAGTTAAAATCTCTAGGGGGTGACTTCTAGTAGAGTCTCTCAAGTTTAATGATGTCTCTTTTTATTATTGATATTTGGCCATGAGTTTCATTGACCAACGTCGAACATCCTTGATGGAGGACTATCTAATATTGATAGGCTCTGATTTATACTTTTTGACGCAAACCTGCATTAGTGCAGATTTGCATCAAAAGTATACCGTCGGCTAGCGCTATTCCTGGACGCCAGCCGGGCATCATTTTAAGCTATGATGCTAGCCGGCTGTAAGGCCCAGTTAGTGTCAAAATTATTGACGCTAACCGGGTGGGCGAGTCGTAGGGGAAACTGGAGGTTGTGCCTGAAAGAATGGCGCTAGTCAGGTTAGAGTAAAAAAATGACCTTAACCTGATTAGTGTTATTATTACCATGCACAACCCCCATGGACATGACTTCTGTCTAAGTAAAGACAGAAGTCATGCCATCCAGCCCAGTGGCCATGCCCAGGGGACTTAACTCCCCTGGGCATGGCCATAGGGCACAGTGCCATGTCGGGGGGCCCAAGTTAGGCCCCCCTATGGCACTTTGCAAAACAAATATAAATACTTACCTGGGATGGTCCCCCATCCTTAGGTGTCCTCCAGGTGTGGGTGCAGGTGGGTGGGGATGTTCCTGGGGGCAGGGAAGGGCACCTGTGGGCTGTTTCCATGGTCTCTGAATATGGAAAAAGGCCCACAGATCCCCTAACGCCAGCCCTGACACAGGCATTAAATAGTGGTGCTAAGCAGGCTTAATGCCATTATTTATGGCCCATCTCCTCCCGTGCATGATTTTTGCACGGGAGGATAAATAAGGCGCTAGGGCCTTTTGTTGTTTTTTGCCCAGGAACCCCTACCTTGCCACTCATTGACGCAAGGTAGTTTTTTACACAGTCCAAAAATGACTTTAACTCCAATATTTAGGTGCTAGACATGTTTAACGTCAAAATTTAAATATGGAGTTGAGTTTGCGCCAGATTTGTGTAAAAACTAAATGATGCAAATCCGGCGCAAACAGAGTATAAATATGCCCCATAGAGTCTGTCTGTTATCAGTCAGCATTTATTTCCTTAATGGAGCTCCTGCCTGCCTCCTTTCTTGACTTGCCTGGGCTGCCTTACTTCAGTGTTCTGCTGTCTTCTACTGCATTTCTCAGTCTATGACATCGAACAGAGGAACTTGAGCAGGTTGCCTAATGACCATGTTACTGTATTATATCCTATGTGGAGACCTTCCTTTGACAAACATGACCTCTCAAGAATGCTTGCTTGTTCAGTGCTTCAAATATGTGTGCTGTACATAAAGGGTTTGGAGTATTCTGTGAAACGTAAAGTAATGACATTTTTGGGTCGCAAAAATCATGACTCTCTAACCAAAATGAATGTTGGAAGGATGAGACCATGGGGGTCATTACAACATTGGCGGTATAAGGCGCTTACCGCCGTGCAGAAGACCGCCAACACAC
Source organism: Pleurodeles waltl (assembly GCF_031143425.1). Classification (NCBI taxonomy): domain Eukaryota; kingdom Metazoa; phylum Chordata; class Amphibia; order Caudata; family Salamandridae; genus Pleurodeles; species Pleurodeles waltl. The sequence continues at coordinate 359,310,620 of NC_090448.1, read as the reverse complement.
CGCCGCGGCCGCGGTAGACCGCCACAGCTATTATGACACACATCATGGAATCTGCCGAAATTCAGACACCCACACAACACCGCCACACCAAAGGTCAGCGATAAACTGGCGGAAACAAATCCTCCACCTCCACGCCAACAGAAACACGCCCATTCTATTACGACCCACGAATCCACGCGGCGGTCTTTCAATCGCGCTATTCCATTGGAGGTACACACCGCCACGCTCAAAATACACACACATCTCCAAAACACCGCCACATTGGACAATTACAAATACACACACCTGATGCACATACACACACCACTCCCACACACCCAACACAATATAAAACACACACCCACATCACACACAAACCCCTACAACCAGAAATTCTGAGAGAAGGCCATAGAGACAGCACAGCTATTGACAACCCCATCACACAGAGGCACACAACACAACACCCACACAACATCCACACACAAAACAATGCATACCACTACACTCACCACACTCATCAACACATACACCACCCCACACATCACACATAACACCCCATGTCACACCAAAGACACCCCCGCTTCTCCGAGGAGGAGCTCAGGGTCATGGTGGAGGAAATCGTCCGGGTAGAGCCACAGCTATTTGGCTCACAGGTACAGCACACATCAATAGCCAGGAAGATGGAGCTATGGCGCAGAATAGTCGACAGGGTCAACGCAGTGGGACAGCACCCAAGAAATAGGGACGACATCAGGAAGAGGTGGAACGACCTACGGGGGAAGGTGCGTTCAACGGTATCCAGGCACAACATTGCGGTGCAGCGGACTGGCGGCGGACCCCCACCTCCTCCCCCACAACTAACAACATGGGAGGAGCAAGTCCTGACCATCTTGCATCCTGAGGGCCTCGGAGGAGTCGGTGGAGGATGGGACACTGGTAAGTCAAATCTTAACTATCACATCCCCCACCCTACCTGCATGCTATCACACCCCCCCACCCTTACACCCTCCCCTATCACCCCAAATCCTCACCAATCTACACATGACACCAAGCACCCATCCCAACACCAAGACCTGCATGACACAACTAAGCATGGGCACCCCTCACCAAAGCATGCCCACTGCACATACCCAGAACACCCCCCCAACCATCATCACACAAGCCCCCACACAGGAATGCCTGCACTGGGGATCACGCACACCCAACCATTGCACACCATTACACACACAGATGAAATAATCATGTGCTTATACCCCTGCAGGAACCGAAGGAATGTCACCACACCAGAGGGTCCAGACAACTCCACTCCACCCCCAGAAGAGGCCCACAGTGACGACAGCAGCTCTGCCCCACTGGATCCTGATGACCAGCCCGGACCATCGTGGGCCTCAGGACAGTTGGTTCCCCTTGCCCAGCCACAGCCCAACACCGCGCTGCCACCCTCTGGTAACACCAGCACAGCACCCACCCAGCGGGCCCAAACCTCCCTACCCAGGACAGGTCAATCAGCAGTGTGTCCACCACTACAGGGCACCCGGGATAATCCACCACCCCAACAACAACAGGGACCTGGGGGCAGTGGTAGTGGGCACACGGTCCAAGGGACGGAGGCACAGGAACACAGGGGAACTGGGAGGGCTGCTGTGTGACAGGGGGCGGACAGGCCAAGGGAACCAACACTCCACGAGGCCCTATCCTCCATCATGGGAGCATACCACCACTCCCAGGAGACGATGGCCACGGTCCTGGACAAGTTGCAGGAGACCCTGCGTCTGCAGGACGAACTGTATTTGGGGTTCAGGGAGGAGCTCAGGACCATCAGCTCTGCCCTGGGCACCATCGTAGGGGTGTTGACGGACATTCAAAAGACCTTGAGGGACACCGTGGCACTCCAAGGTGCCCCTGACACTAGCCAGGACGATGAACTGCCCACCACCTCCGCCGGCGCTAGTGGACAGGACGCCCCGCCACAGGACCAACACACCAGCACCCCATCCCCTGCAGACGGACAACCACCACGCAAGCGGTCCCTGAGATCCGGGAACAGGACAGAGCAAGATGGCAAGACCCCCGCCAGGAAATAAGACCACCCGGATTGTCCCCCCACTGTCCCACTCTGTCACCCTGTCCAGATTGGAACTGCCCCAGCTCCACTTCCAATGCCCAGATGGGCAGTGCACCTGTGAGACGAATAGACTGGACTCTGCCATGGACATTCCTCCACCATCACCCATCACCATTTTACTACCTTCCTTGATTTTTTTTCCACTTAAATAAACACCCTTGAAAGCCAAAAAAATCTTGAGTCAGTCTATGATTTGGAACTTTGTATTATCAATTACAGTGTCATAATGGGTTACCCATTGTAAGGCTAACATACCAATGTCACACATCACAAGCCCTTGAAGGATGCAAGCAGTTGACACGTAGGTTACCACACTTGTGAAACTGAAATGGAAGGGTACAACTCAATTAATAAATAGTTAGTGAAATGTAGGTACAGGATAGAGGTAGACGTGTGAAAGTAAATGTAATTTTAAAGCAGAAAATGTCCTCACCTGTGTGTCACTGGAAATATTGCTGTATGACTGACTCCCTGTTGTCGTTTTCTTCATCCTCAGCTTCATCCTCATCACTGTCCACTGGCTCCACAGGCTCCACAGCTGCCACAACACCGTCATCTGGATCATCCTCCTGCAGAATAGGCACCTGGTGTCGCAATGCCAAATTATGGAGCATGGAGCAGGTGATGATGATGTCGCACACCTTCTTCGGTGAGTAGAATAGGGATCCACCTGTCATGTGGAGGCACCTGAACCTGGCCTTAAGAAGGCAGAAGGTGCATTCGATTACCCTCCTAGTCCGCCCATGGGCATCATTGTACCGTTCCTCTGCCCTGGTCCTGGGATTCCTCACTGGGGTCAATAGCCACGAAAGGTTGGGGTAACCAGAGTCCCCCAATAGCTATACACGGAGCCTCTGGAGTTGGCCCATCATATCAGGGATGCTGCTATTCCACAGGATGTAGGCGTCATGCACAGAGCCAGGGAACATTGCATTTACCTGCATGATGTACTGGTCTGCCAAACAGACCATCTGGACATTCATGGATTGATAACTCTTCCGGTTTCTGTACACCTGTTCACTCCTGCGGGGGGGGACCAGAGCTACATGGGTCCCATCAATGGCACCTATGATGTTGGGGATATGTCCAAGGGCACAGAAGTCACCTTTCACTGTAGGCAAATCCTCCACCTCAGGGAAAAAACTCCTTACGTGTTTCAGCAGCGCAGACAACACTCTGGACAAAACGTTGGAAAACATAGGCTGGGACATCCCTGATGCCATGGCCACTGTTGTCTGAAATGACCCACTTGCAAGGAAATGGAGCACTGACAGCACCTGCAAGTCAGGGGGATTCCAGTCGGATGGCTGATTGGTGACATCAGGTCTGGCTCCAACTGGGTACATAGTTCCTGGATTGTGGCACGGTCAAACCGGTAGGTGACGATGATGTGTCTTTCTTCCATTGTCAACAGGTCCACCAGCGGTCGGTACACCGGAGGATTCCGCCATCTTCTCATATGTCCCAGCTGACGGTGCCTAAGAAGGACAACAGCGAAGAACGAGTCACTATTCCTCCAGGTATGTACCCACAGTTACACACAAGACCACACATGACAAAAAAGCCTTCCTGTATGTGTGTTGAGTATAGGCCTACCTATGTGTGACGCAGTAGTAAATGAAGCCAGGTGGGCCCCTGAAATGGCGGCTGCCTGACCTCTAAACTGGGACAATGGGATTGTGGGGTAACTGCGCTGGCGTTGCACATGGTCACGGTAGGCGGTCGTAGACCGCGGCGCAATGCTGCATTGGTTAATATTGGACCCTATGGGTCCCAGGAGCCAATGAGCAGGTGCGCCGGCAGTGATGATGCGCACCGCCGCGGACGTCACCGCCATTTTCTATCTGTTCAATCACTAGATACCTGACCTTCGACAGGAGAGGACCTACACTGCTAGTGCTGCTGTGACCTCGGTCTGGATGCGACGATGGCTGCTGCGTCTGGGGAAAGGGCCCCTGCCTTCACTGCACAGGAGTTGGAGAAACTTGTGGATGGGGTCCTCCCCCAGTACACGCTACTCTACGGTCCTCCAGACCAACAGGTTAGTACCAAGGGAGCACGTTGTATGGGCTTGGCCTGGGTGGAGAGGGCTGGGTGGAAGAGGGAAGGGGGCAGAGTACATAGAACAGTCATGCATGGGAATGAATGGGCCACATGGCCAGAGTAGGGAGGGGGCCACTCACATTGACGGTGCAGTTGGTAATGACTCTTCCTCTTTCGTTGTGCATGTCATGTAGGTCAGCGCTCACCAGAAGAGGGACATTTGGCGTGCCATCGCCAAGGAGGTCCGGACCCTGGGGGCCCACCAGAGATGGGGCACCCACTGCCGTAAGAGATGGGAGGACATCCGCCGCTGCAGCAAGAAGATGGCGGAGGCTCAGCTGGGGATGGCCTCCCACCGTGGGAGGGGTGCCCGTCGCACCATGACCCCCCTGATGTTCCGGGTCCTGGCGGTGGCCTACCCGGAGTTGGATGGGGGCTTGAGGACATCACAGCAGACACAAGGGGGTGAGTGCAACCTCAATCAGTGGAGTTTGCGTGCAGTATAGGTGTCTGGATGGGGGAGGTGGGCTGTGGGTGTCCCTAGGCCAGGGCGAGTTAGGTAGGCAAGGCCCCTCCGTTATGTAGGCTATGTGGCACTCAACCCCACCTCAGCAGAGTGCCAAGTTGAGGTATAGTTGCCCCTGTGGCATCAATGTGCGCAGATTCCCAACATTGCCATGTAGGCCATGTCCCAGAAATTGCATGTGCAGAGGTCAGGAGAACGGTGTAATGCAGGGGGCTGCTGCGTCTGTCTTGCCCGCCAACGGTAGCGGTATGCCATGCACTAAAACTCTCGTTGTTCTGTCTCCCCCCCCTTTTCCTGCTCTCCCTATCCTTTTGTACATCAGCATCATCAGGCGGAGGTACAGTGGCACCGGAGCACGAGGGAGCTGCATCCCACATGGCCATGGAGGGCCACACCACAGACTCTGAATGCACCAGTGGGACCAGAGGGCGAGGGGAGCTTCACGTCGGCCACCGGATCACAAACCAGCGGCACGGACTCGTCCGCCGATGGGAGCTCCCCTGTGGTGGCGGCACCACCTGTGTGCCCCACTTCTACAGGTACAGCCGCCACCCCTCCTACCAGCACCGCCCTCCCAGCAGCCCCTCAGCCTTCACCCTGTGCCCGCTCACCCAGGAGGGTGGGCATCACCTTTGCCCCAGGCACCTCAGGCCCTGCCCCAGTCACCCCTGCTGCCCTCAGTGAGGAGGCCATTGACCTCCTCAGGTCAATCACTGTTGGGCAGTCCACCATTGTGAATGCCATCCAGGGTATAGAGAGGGAGTTGCAACACGGTAATGCATTCCTGGAGGGCATTCATTCTGGTCAGGCTGTCCTTCAGCGAACCCTGCAATCTCTGGCCTCAGCACTGATGCAGCCATTGTCCCTGTGTCCAGCCTCCCCATTCCAACTTCCTCCACCCAGACCCAATCTCCTGTAACCCAGCCCATCCCAAGCACACCTACAGACCAGCATGCACACAAGTCAACACACACAAGTAGCTCAAGCAAACATAGGCACCACACACACCACAGGCACTCATGCAAGCCTCACCCACATACAGACACAGCAACGTCCACTGTCTCCACTGTGTCCCCCTCCTCCTCTTCTCCATCCTCCCTCCCAGTCTCGTCTACACACACACCTGCATGCACCACATCTACAGGCCGTAGGACTCGCACCAGGACACCCAGCACCACAAGCCGCTCACCTGCACTCACCACCTCCACTGCCATTTACACGTCCCCTGTGTCCTCTCCCAATGTGTCTGTGATGCTCCCTCCCAAAGTACCCAAACGCCGGCAATCACTCACCCAACATCCATCCACCTTACGACAGCCTCCAATACCTGCACCTGCACCCAAAACACCTAAAGTGACACCTCCTACAACCACCTCCTCTTCCTCCACTCCCAGACCCCCTCCAGCTACCCATCCCAGTGTTCGTCAGAAACTGTCCCTCTGTCAAATTGACCTTTTTGCCCCCCCCACTCATCAGTCCCGTCGTAGCGGCTCAGCCAAAAAGCCTCCAGTACCAGTGGTGCGTGTTCCAGGTTTTTGGAGTGCACCGTCCACCAGGGCAGGCAGTAGGACCCGGAGCCAAGGCAGTGGCAGCCCACCCCCTGTAAAGGCTCTGAAAATGGAGAGTGGACGACGGGACCGTCTTAAGACTCCTGGTGGGACAACAAGTGACATGGGATCGGAGGCAATTGGTGAGTCAGCTGTAACTCCAACAAAGGTGTGGAAGGTCCAGAGGAAGTCTGCCCAGCCTGTTGTGAGTATCACGGCAGAGAAGTGCGCCATCATATCTGGCGGTCCAGACACAACCGCCAGCACCGTCGTCACTGGTCCAGAGACCACCGCCAGAGTCAGTGCCCAGGAGGGCCCAAGTATCGCCACTGGTCCAGAGACCACCGCCAGTGTCACAGCCCAAGAGGGTCCAAGTATCGTCACTGGTCCAGAGACCACCGCCAGAGTCACAGCCCAGGAGGGCCCAAGTATCGTCACTGGTCCAGAGACCACCGCCAGTGTCACAGCCCAGTAGGGCCAAAGTATCATCACTGGTCCAGAGACCACCGCCAGAGTCACAGCCCAGGAGGGCACAAGTATCGTCACTGGTCCAGAGACCACCGCCAGAGTCACAGCCCAGGAGGGCACAAGTATCGTCACTGGTCCAGAGACCACCGCCAGAGTCACAGCCCAGGAGGGCCCAAGTATCGTCACTGGTCCAGAGACCACCGCCAGAGTCACAGCCCAGGAGGGCACAAGTATCGTCACTGGTCCAGAGACCACCGCCAGTGTCACAGCCCAGGAGGGGCGAGGATGCCACAGTCCCGCTGGGCAATGATGGAACGTTATGCCACACACCAATGCCCATTGTAGAGATCGTCATGCCACACACCAATGTCCGTATCAGAACCGCCATGGCAAAGCACCGCTGAACAGGGCAAAGACCGCCATGGCAAAGCACCGATGAACAGGCCTGAAACGCCATGGCAGAGCACCGCTGAACAGGGCAAAGACCGCCATGGCAAAGCACCACTGAACAGGGCAAAGACCGCCATGGCAAAGCACCGATGAACAGTCCTGAAACGCCATGTCAAAGCACCGCTGAACAGGGCAAAGACCGCCATGGCAAAGCACCGCTGAACAGGGCAAAGACTGCCATGGCAAAACACCGGTGAACAGGCCTGAAACGCAATGGCAAAGCACCGCTGAACAGGGCAAAGACCGCCATGGCAAAGCACCGCTGAACAGGGCAAAGACCGCCATGGCAAAGCACCGATGAACAGTCCTGAAACGCCATGTCAAAGCACCGCTGAACAGGGCAAAGACCGCCATGGCAAAGCACCGATGAACAGTCCTGAAACGCCATGGCAAAGCACCGCTGAACAGGGCAAAGACCGCCATGGCAAAGCACCACTGAACAGGGCAAAGACCGCCATGGCAAAGCACCGCTGAACAGGGCAGAGATCGCCATGGCAAAGCACCGATGAAGAGTCCTGAAACGCCATGTCAAAGCACCGCTGAACAGGGCAAAGACCGCCATGGCAATGCACCGCTGAACAGGGCAAAGACCGCCATGGCAAAGCACCGCTGAACAGGGCAAAGGCCGCCATGGCAATGCACCGCTGAACAAGGCAAAGATCGCCATGGCAAAGCACAGATGAACAGTCCTGAAACGCCATGTCAAAGCACCGCTGAACAGGGCAAAGACCGCCATGGCAAAGCACCGCTGAACAGGGCAAAGACCGCCATGGCAATGCACCGATGAACAGTCCTGAAACGCCATGGCAAAGCACCGCTGAACAGGGCAAAGACCGCCATGGCAAAGCACCACTGAACAGGGCATGCACCGTCTAGGAATGAATGGACCGCCACATCAGGCATCCTTATCCCATGTGCAGCTGGGACAGTGACAGGACAGGTACTTTCACGTGGAGACTCATCCAGTCTGGGCACCAGTCCCCCTCCAGAACCAGTGGAGACCTGCACCTACTTGAGAGACTGTGGCTTTGCACTCCCCAGGATGGCACAGTGGGCAAACCACCCACTGTAGAGACTTGAGAGACTGTGGCTTTGCACTCCCCAGGATGGCACAGTGGGCAAACCACCCACTGTAGTGACTTGAGAGACTGTGGCTTTGCACTCCCCAGGATGGCACAGTGGGCAAACCACCCACTGTAGTGACTTGTGAGACTGTGGCTTTGCACTCCCCAGGATGGCACAGTGGGCAAACCACCCACTGTAGTGACTTGAGAGACTGTGGCTTTCCACTCCCCAGGATGGCACAGTGGGCAAACCACCCACTGTAGTGACTTGAGAGACTGTGGCTTTGCACTCCCCAGGATGGCACAGTGGGCAAATCATCCACTGTAGTGACTTGTGAGACTGTGGCTTTGCACTCCCCAGGATACATCAATGGGCATGGAGCCCCGTCGTGGATCTGGCTTCGCATTCATCTGGCTGAGGTGCCCCCCCTTCCCTTCCCCCTGAGGTGCCTGTAGTGTTTCTATCTGATGCCCCGGCAGTGTTCTCTCCGATTTTGGTCAGGTATCTATTGTGGGCCTCGCCCATGCTTTTTTGGACTGTTGGTGCACGGACATTGTTGTGTACATATCTGCACTACTTCTCGGATTGTATGTGTAAATAAGAGTGATTTTGAGATATGTATATCTGTATATTTTTGTATGACATGTATATTGGCACATTACAATGTTTGCCCGATTTTCGCATTGTCTTTGCATTCTTCCGGGGGGATTGTGGGTTGTTACTGTGATTTTTGTGACTGCATTGGTGTGTATGTTGTGATATGCGAGGGTGGGGGTGTTTGGTGGGTGTCCCCCTAACTTTTGCCTCCCCCCTCCCCCATGTCGTAGGTGCAGTACTCACCGGTATCTTCTGCGCCTACGTAGCTGTTTGTCGTAAAGGAGCAGAAAAACAAGGGCAGGTAGGATTTGTAATTCGGGCTCCATGGTGTCCTCCTTCCTCATGGGATGTGTTGAGGTGAGCGCTTTCCCATTGCAAAAGCTGTTTCCGCCGCGTTTTTATCCACGGTGCGTCCGCCCCGGAAAAGGTGGCGGATTGGCGGGTTGTAATAGTGTGGGCGGTACATTGTCTCCCGCCTGTCTGTTGGCGGTAACCGCCGCTCTGCTTGTCTGTACCGCCGTGGCGGTCGGAGTGTTAAAGTGGCTGTCTTTGTTGGCGGTTTCCGCCAGGGTCGTGATTCCCATTTTTTGTCCGCCGGCCTGTTTGCGGTATTACCGCAGCTTTAACACCGTTGGCCAGGGTTGTAATGACCCCCTATATCTCGAAATGTTACCCACCAAGCAAAAGGTTGAGAGTTGTGGCTTCGAGATTTCAATACTGTTTTGAAAAACAATGAAGCCCATCTTTGGGAGTCAGAGGTCTTGTGTCCTTAATTTTTCTGACGTTATCATGATCAAAGGGTGCTTGGTGTAACATTTGCTGCCCTGGTACTGTGATAAAATGATGCAACTGCAGCTGGTACCAAGCAGAAAACCCCACAAAGAGTTTATTAGTAGAAGAAACAAGGAGACAGCTGAAGGCACTGACACGGGAAAGTGCCGTCAGGAAACACTATACGATCTGAACTAAGATACATTAGCGTTTTATTTCCGCATTACACTCTGTTACTAACTTTTCACTCACTATACTACCACACAGATACCCACCTTCCCAGTGTTCTACATCCTTGCTATTCCAGCACAGTCTAACTTTTTAACAATGTGAAGGCCCTGGCCTCTTTCATAGGTGTATAATTAACAAGCATCAAAATCATTCAACAAAGAATAATGCAAGAAGAATCACCAAGTTGTGAACTGCAGATTTTATTCTAAGGAGAGACCCCTAGTAAATAGTAAATATTTAGAGGAAAATGACCGAGCGCCACGCTGCACCAAAATTGGCAGTGCTGCGATCCGCCATTTTCACAATGCAGGCATGCGCCCTATTTAACTGAATATGCTTGTCCCCTGCGCTGGTGCTAAATTTAGCTGCCAGCGCCAACGCAGGCATCCTTGCACCATCTTGAAAGGATGTCTGCGTTGAGGAGTTTGATTGTTTATGTTTGGGAAGGTGTCCCTTCCTGCACATAAACAATAATTTCTGGCATTTTGATCTGTCTATGCGTGCTGCAAAACGCAGCACACATAGAAAAAGCAAAAAAGAAGGAGGAATGTGAACGCTGAATTTATTACTAATGAATTTTTATGTATTTTTAGATTAGGAACGTGAATAGACTTTGACTAACTTAGAAAATAATGTGCAACTTGGAAAATGTGCCCACTTGAGTGGCTGCCATTGATCACAAATTGCCTTTATGAAATGCTTATTAATATTAATTGAAGTATCTGCATTAAGAAAATGTAGCAGTGTGATATATTAATGATTACATGTTATGTATTGCTTTTTTAATTATAGCCCTTAATTTGGCGAGATTTGGGCCTAGTCTGCACAGCCTCATGTTAAGGTGCACCGTTTGATAAAATCGTGGCAATGTATGTCTAGAGAAATCAATTTATGTATTGTTTTCACTGCGTTGACCAAACAGTAGCAAATGTCTTTAACTTTCTCATGAAAACTGCCTGCTTGAATATCTTGCCTTAGTAATTGTTACACTGTATAGTTTGATGCATGAGACAGTGATCTTCCCAGTAGCTAACAATGGATGCACTGACTGGAGTACGGATGGATACAAAAATGTTACCCGACAAACCTGATGATGGGAACAGGAGAAGAAGAGCCAATCATCGACATGTGAAAGACAGTTTAGTTATTTCTTAGATTTGAGCTTTTTGAGCTATTGGACTAATTGTAAACGTATGATTTTAGAAATGGAAATGTGGGAAGTTCTTTAGGTAACTTTGATTTAGCCCACCTGCACCGAGGGGATCACCCCCCCATCTCCTATTTGATTTTCCTCCCTAGAAGTTAATTCTATTCTGTTTGGGGAGCTGAACAGTTCCTGATGATCTACTTTTAGCTTTGATTTATTGCTTAAAATCTTAATGCTGAATGCTGATCCTTAGACATTGCTTCTTAAATGGTTTGGAAAGCTTAGAGTCCACATTTCTGAACCATTCCCATTTCACTGCCCGTTGCTGATGCTGACCGAACTGATGTCCAATTGACGAAGATAGTCGCAGCTTGCTGATCCATATGAGTAGAGGTATAACAAAATGCTATTGTTCTTGTTATAGATTATGGCCCTCATTACAACCCTGGCAGTCGGTGATAAAGTGGCGGTAATACCGCCAACAGACTGGCAGTTATTACCGCCAAATTATGACCATGGCGGTGAGAGCTCACATAGAGAGCCACTTTACCACACCGACCGCCAGGGCGGAAACAACAGCCAACACGGCAGTAGCCGCCTACAGCCAGGAGGAAGTCAATGTTCCGCCCACCATTTTATGAGACAGGAAACCACCACCTTTTCCGGGGCTGTACCAACGACATCAAAAGCCTGGCAGAAACAGAACACAGAAAGGAAAGGACTCACTATTGGAGACACAGGGAAGAACCATGCCACCATGGAGCTAGAACTTCAGATCTTCCCAATTATTTTCTACGTCCTGCTCCACCACGAACACTAACAACAGCGAGGACGACCACAGTGAGTACAGCCGCCGAGCACACAGGGGCAGGAGGGAGGAAAAAGAGAGTCACACATACACACACACGCAACACACACACCCCTACCCCCAACACCATACACACAGTCAGATGCAGTAATAAAACATATTTACCCCGTACCTCTCAGGAATAATGAAAGTGAGTGTAATAAAATAAATACAGTAGAAATACGTAAAGTCAATCTAATGGTATATACATTTGTACAGTTCAAGGAACACTACCCAGTCCTCAATGTGTGTGGGCCACAGGGCACTTGTCTCCTGCAGCAACACAGAGAGAATGCTGCAGGGGCATCAGTTGGAAAATAGGCAGGCACCTCAGAGGGACGGGTGACGGAGGGGCACCTCAGCCAGCAGATGGAACAACACCACTGGTCCTGGATGGGGCAACATGCCCTGTGCTTGGTTCTGGGGAGTGCAAGGCCCCAGTCTCTCAAGTGGGTGCCATTCCCACTGGTTCTGGAGGGGGCACCGTGCCCTGTGCTCTTGTTCCTGGGGAGGATGGGGTGAGTGGGTGCCATACCCACTGCTTCTGGAGGGGGCATCGTGCACTGTGCTCTTGTTCCTGGGGAGGATGAGGTGAGTGGGAGCCAAACCCACTGGTTCTGGAGGGGGCATCGTGCCCTGTGCTTCAGATTCTGGGGAGTGCAACATCACAGTCTCTCAGCTGGGTGTCATTCCCACAGGATTTGCAGGGGGCAGGCCACACAACAGCCCATGGAGGCAGGACTACAGACCCTCTGCCGGTGGTGATGGCTGATCAGTGGTGGTGCTGCTGATGCTGCTGGTGCTGGGGGGGGGAGGCACCAGCCCTTCCCCTGCAGCCTTGGACAGCTGCCCACTGCTGGTGGTGGTGCTGCTGCTGGTGGTGGGGGGAGGCGCCAGCCCATTCTCTGCAGCCTCTGATGGCTGTCCATTGGTGGCGGCTGCCCACTGGTGGTGGTGGTGCTGCTGGTGGGGGGAGGCTCCAGCCCATCCTCTGTAGCCTCGGACAACTGCCCACTGGTGGTGGTGGTGCTGCTGCTGCTGGTGGGAAGAGGCTCCAGCGAATCCCGTGCAGCCTCGGAAGGCTGCACAACCATGGTTGGTGGTGGGGGCTCCGACTGAGTCCCTGCACCAGGCCCCTTGTCCTTCCTGCCTGCTGGTGCAGGCCCCTTACCTGCCCTGGCAGCAGCTGGGGGTGGCTCCTTGCTCTTCTTGGTAGAAGCTGGGGATGGTTCCTTGCCCTTCCTGGCAGCAGCTGGGGATGGCTCCTTGCTCTTTTTGGCAGCAGCTGGGGATGGCTCTTTGCACTTCTTGGCAGCAGCTGGGGATGGCTCATTGCCCTTACGGGCAGCACTTGGGGCAGGCACCCTTTCCCTGAGGCTGCCTGGTGCCCTCGATCCTTTCCCACCACGAGTGGGTGTGTAGACTACTGGGCCCATGGACTGAGTGGCTGAGGTGCTTGCCTGGGCTTTTGCCACCCTGGCCAGACGTGAAGGACGGGGGCTAGGGGTAGGAAAGAAGTCAATGGTGGAGAGGAAAAGCTGCTTTGGGACATTGGGGTGGGGAGAGGGAGAAGGTTTGGGAGTGGAGGAAGAGGGAGGTGTATGTCTGCTGTGTTTGGGTGCAGGTGCAGGTGCATGGGCTGTATGCTGTTGTGAGGTGGATGGCTGTTGGGTGTCTGAGTGCTTGCATTTGTGTACCTTGGGAGGGGGGGCAGACACAGTGGGAGTGGACACAGGGGACGTGTGCATGGCTGTTGTGGTGGTGTCTGCCAGTGAGGTGTGTGTTCTGCTAGGTGTGCTGGTGATGCTGGCAGTGGATGATGGTGTAGTGCATATAGGTGTGAGTGTAGGCCCAACTGGCAGGGAGGTGGATGAGGAGGAGGGGGACACAGTGGAGGAAATGGATGTTGGTATGTCTGCATCTGAATGGTGTTTGTATGAGTGCCTGTGGGATGATGTGTGGTGCTTGTGTTTGCCTGTGCCACTCTTGTGTGTTGTACTGTATACATGCTCGTCTGCCTGTGTGCTTGGGATAGGCTGGTGGTTGAGGGGAATGGGATTGGGAAGAGGAAGTTGGAGGGTGGAAACAGCGACAATTGCTTCCATCAGAGAGGAGGCCAGAGCCTGGATTGATCTCAGTTGGGCCGCCAATCCAGTGTGAATGCCCCCCAGAAATGCTTTGGTCTGTTGCATTTGGGCTGCCAGTCCCTGGATGGCATTCACAATGGTTGACTGCCCTACAGAGATGGATCGCAGGGGGTCAATAGCCTCCTCACTCAGGGCAGCAGGGCTCGCTGGGGCAGGGCCTGAGGTGCCTGGGGCGAAGGAGATGCCCACCCTCCTGGGTGAGCAGGCACGGGCAATTTGATGAGGGGCTGTTGGGAGGGCGGTGCTGGTACGGGGGTGGCGGCTGTACCTGTAGCTGGGGTGGTCACAGAGGTGTTCGCCACCACCAGGGAGCTTCCATCGGAGGAGGTATCTGAGTTTGAACTGTCCCCTCCAGTCCCCGCCATGGTGCTCCCCTCGCCCTCCGTTCCACTGGTGCCCTTAGCGTCAGTGGAATCTGCCTCCTGGGTCCTGTCGGATGCAGCTCCCTCTGTCACCAGTGCCTCTGCTCCTCTGCCAGATGATGCTAATGCACATAAGGACAGGATGACAAAACAAAAAGGGGGAGAGACAAAGGATACACTGGGTCAATGGCAGCACCAACACCACTGCTAGCGTACACACCAACCTGACACACAGGAAACAGCCCTACACGCTATGCAATGCACTACCAGTAATAATGCTGGTCCCCAGGGCATGGGGAGGGGCACATACCACCAACTGCAGCACACCTGGGACCCACACAGCCATGCCCAGTAGTGGATGTCTACAAGCTAGGTAGCAGGAATATCATTTCACAACCCTGCCCAACATGGGACCTACTGTGCAATGTCAGGCCTGGCCTAGGGGCACCCACTGACACACATTCCTCACCTGGGTACCCCCCTACTATGCGTAAGTTGTGATGATGGGTACTGTACTCACCCCCTTGTGACTGCTGTGATGCTCTCAAGCGTCTATGCAGCTCCAGATAGGCCACCGCCAGTATGCAGGCCATCAGGGGGGTCAGGATTTGATGGGCACCCCTTCCTCATTGGGAGGCCATCCCCAGCTGGGCCTCTGACGTCTTCTGTGCCCAGCGTGTCAGGTCCTCCCACCGTTAACAACAGTGGGTGCTCTGCCTGCCGTAGACCCCCAGGGTCCGCACATCCTTGGCTATGGCACGCCATATACCCTTTTTTTGATGGGCGCTGACCTGCAGAGAACTACACACAGGGAAAGGTATTAGTCAGACCGTCCTGCCAGTTACACTCCTGGCCCACCATATCTCTTCACATCGCCATTTGCACACACAGGGCCCATCACGCAAGCTTCCCGCCACTCAGGGGCCATCCACCAACCCCCCCCACAAGGCCTTCACACACACCACTCCATGCATTCATGCCCCATGCATCGTGCTCACAGTGTACTCACCTGTTGGTCTGGACGCACATGCAGCAGTCAGTACTGGGGTCAGACCCCATCCACCAGTCGCTCCAACTCCATTGAGGTGAATGCAGGGGCCCTTTCCCCAGTCACAAGAGCCATGGTAGGTTCCAGCAGCACATGCAGTGTAGGTCCTCTCCTGTTGAAGGTCAGGTAGTAAATGAGTGATCAGGTAGAAAATGGCAGTCACGTCCGTGGTGGTGCATACAGTCACCGCCGGCGTACATCACCATTGGCCACTGTACCCCATAGAGGCCAATATTATCCAATGAGGCGTTGCACGGCGGACCCAAGAAGGTCTGCCAGATAATCGCGGCATGCTGCATGTTGCACAACCTTGCCTTGAGACGCCATGTGCCTTTTCTGCAGGAGGAGGAGGCTGGAGATGGCCGTGTGGCAGCAGTGGACCATGTGGACAGTGCAGATGAGGAGGCAGAGGATGAGGATGAGGACAACAGAACTGCAGTGATTCGAGAATACTTCCAATGACACACAGGTAAGACAGTGTTACTTCATATCTCAATGACATTTTTTTATTTATCTTTGTCACTGGCATGCTGTTATTTCCCACTTCTATGCCCACTCACTGTACCCTTTGGCAACTCATTTTGCAGATGTTGGTGCCCCACTATCGCTCCTGGTGTGATCACTGCAGCCAACTACTGGTCTTTCCTGTGTGAACATTACTGTACAGTTGAATTGCAATGTTTGAACCTGGTTAAACAAATACATACTTAAATCATTTGACATACTCTGTACTTGTATTTATTCAAAGTATTTATAAGGAGGAGAGGGGCAAGTGCATTGGGATGGGGTGATGATGGAGGAAAGTCAAGGGTATAGTTCCAGTCTATTTGTAGCACAGATGCATTGTCCATGGGGACAAAGGAAAGGGAGCAATGGCAGTTCAAGGTGGACAGGGTGACTGAGTGGGACATAAGGGTGACAATCAGGCGAGTCTCATTTCCTGGCGTGGGTCTTGGCAATAGTCTCTGGCTTTTGCCTGGATCACAGGGAATGTTTGCGGGGTGGTTCACCTTCTGCAGGGGGAGGTTTGCTGTTAGTCATTTGGTGGGCCTCTTGTCCACTAGCGGCAGCTGACGTGGAAGGTAGTTCAGATGTCTGGCTAGTGGCAGGGTCCCGCTGTTGTAAGACTGCCTCCCTCATAATGTTGGCCATGTCTGCCAGCACCCCTGCTATGTAGACTAGGGTGGTGTTAATGGCCTGCAAGTCCTCCCTGATCCCCTGGTACTGTCCTGCAGCCGCCTGTCCTCCTGCATGTTTGCTAGGATCTGGGCCAGCGTATCATGGGAATGTTTGTATGTTTCTAGGTTCTAGGTGAGTGCCTCCTGGAGAGTCGGTTCCCTGGGCCTGTCCTCCCTGTTGTCCTGTGCCTCTGTCCTTTGAACCGTGTGCCCACTGTAGCTGACCCCAGGTACCTGATTGTCTTTTGTATGAGGTGTGCCCTGAGGTCACTGTAGTGGTGGACACACTGCTGATTGGCATGTCCTGGGGACAGAGGTATGGGTACGCTGGGTGGGTGCTGTGGTGGTGTTTCCTGAGGGGGGAGGCTCTGTGGTGGTGGTTTGTGGATCTGCCTGGGTAACCAACTGTCCAGAGGTCCCTGATGGGCCATGTTGGTCATCCAGATGACCAGAGTCGCTGTCATCACTGTGGGCCTCTTCTGTGGGGGGACTGGATCATGCTGGCACCTCTTCTCCGTTGACATTGGCTGTGGTACCTGTGGGGATGTAAATGCAGTGATATTGTTTCTGTGTGTGACAAATTGTGCATCGGTGGGTTGCCCTCTTTGGTTGTATTCGCCCTGGCAGCTTTCACTTGTGTGAGTTGGTATGTGGTGGGCTAGCCGATTTTCCCTAGTGTGCATGCTTTAGCGATATGTGTCCATGCAGGTCTATGAGTGGTGTCCATGCATTGGTGGTGCATACAGGGCTTGGCATCGGGATGGGTGATATGCGATGGTGGGGTGTGTGGGAGGTGGTGGAGTGATGGGACTGAGGGTGGATTAGGGGTATGTGATGGCATGCAGGTGGGGGGTGATAGTAATAGAGAGTTGACTTACCAGTGTCCAGTCCACCTGCTACTCCTGCCAGGCCATCAGGATGCATGATTGCCAAGACTTGCTCCTCTCATGTTGTTAGTTGTGGGGGAGGAGGAGGGGGTCCACTGCCAGTCCTCTGAACAGCAAGTTGGTGTCTTGATGCAATGGAATGTACCTTCCCCGTAGGTCATACAACCTTTTCCTGATATCATCCCTTGTTCTGGGGTGCTGTCCCACGGCTTTGACCCTGTCCACGATCCTCCTCCATAGCTCCATCTTCCTAGCAATGGATATCTGCTGCACCTGTGCTCCAAATACCTGTGGCTCTACCCTGATGATTTCCTCCACCATGACCCTTATCTCCTCCTCTGAGAACCTGGGGTGTCTTTGTGGTGCTGAGGGTGTGTAGGGTGGTGTGTTGGGGTGTGTGATGTAAGGTGCGTGGGGGGTGTATAGGTGATGGTGGTGTATAGCTCTGGTCTTGTCTGTGGTGTTTGTCTCGTGCCAATAGATTGTAGTCGTAAAGGGTTGTGGGTACTGTGTGTGTGTGTTTTATAGTGGTCTGGGTGTGTGGCTGTGGTGTGTGTATATGTGTCAGGTGTATGTAGTTTGAATTGTCCAATGCAGTGTACTTTTGTTTGAGTGTGTGTATTTTGAGCGCGACGGTATGTTCCGCCAACGGTTTACCACCATTGAATGTCCGCTGTGGTGATTCGTGGGTCATAATATGGTGGGCGTAGTTCTGTTGGCGTAATGGTGTGGGTTTGGATACCGTCAGTTTATCACTGATCTTTGGTGTGGCGGAATTGTGTATGTGGCAGAATTGTGTATTTGGCTGAATAGTGACGGATTGGTGTGTGTGTGTGTCATAATATGGTGAACAGATATCCGCCGCTGCAGTACGTTGGCGGCAGTCAGCGTGGCAGTAAGTGGGATTTACCGCTAATGTCATAATGAGGGCCTCTGTCTTTTGTTTCTAGGTTCCAACTACTAATTTGATAGAGCCAAAGTTAGATGTTTTCCAAATTTATGTTGACTAATTTGTTTTGCATGAAGTCCAAACATGCTATTCTAATCAGAAGATTAGTAAGGGAGACCCAGAGAATGTGAACAAATTATTATTAATAAATTGATGTCACTCAGTTGTTGTACCTAGATGTAGGCTATTTCTATTACACAGTTATTCTTGTTATTGATTTGTACTATAACTCTTGAATGTTTAGTAATCAATGTGTTAGCCAAATTGAGATTCTTTAGAAGATTTGTTTATGTATGTATACCATTTGGTTTTAATACTAATTTACATGGTATTAGCATTGTTAATCTAGGGAAATAAACCTTCTAACTTTTGCATAAAGGTGTGGTTATTCATATCCAAATGGGTCATGGTGCATAAAGATTACTGTCTCTGAAGATTATTTGATGATGTTTATTGTTTATAATGATGTGATTGCATTTGAGACTTATGGTGGAATCACTCTAAGTGTAGTCAAAAGGTCTATCGAACCTCTAACGCGTCTCCTTATAAATTAACAATAAAAGACCAAATAAGGACAGATGCACTCACAGAAATGGTAGCAGAGTAGGATGGTTAGTATTCTTGGGGTGCCATCATAGAGTCTTTGCATGGTTTGTCTCCTTAAGAGCCCATCATAAGGTCCTTTTTTCCCTTTAGAAATGGTAGGAGAGTCGGATGGTTAGTCCCCTTAAGAGGCAATCATAATGACCATTTCCTCAGAAGTGGTAAAAGAGTCGGATGGGTAGTCTCCTTAAGAGATCAAAATAATTTGCAGAATTGGGAAGAGAACTTGTAAAGGTTAAGTTTCCAGAATCGACAATACAGAGTGAAAAGACTATGGTGGTCATTACAACCCTGGTGTACGGTGTTAAAGAGGCGGTAAGACCGCCAACAGGCCGGCAGTTAAAAAAATGGAATTACGACGTGGCTGAAACCGCCAACAAAGACAGCCACTTTAACACTCCGACCGCCACGGTGGTACAAACAAACAGCTTGGCGGTCACCGCCAACAGACAGGCGGAGGACAATGTACCGCCCACAGTATCACAACCTACCAATCCGCCACATTTTCCGGGGCGGATTCACCGTGGACAAAAACACGGCGGAAACAGGACTTCGAAGGTAAAACGCTCACCACTACACACCCCACGAGGAAGCAGGACGCCATGGAACCAGAGATGCAGATCCTGCCAGCCCTTATCTACTTGCTCCTCTACCAGGAGCACGAACGCGGGTGGCGAAAACCGTGGTGAGTACTGCACCTACGACACAGGGGAGGGGGGAGGGAAAAAACAGGGACACACACACGCAACACCCCCCCCACCCTCACCCACCACAACACACACATCAATACAGCATGATACATTACAGGTACACCCCCAACCCCCCCGGAAGAATGCAAAGACAAAAGAAAATGAGTGTAACAATTGTAATATATTAAAATCCAGTACACAAAAATATATATACACACCATAAACAAATATATACATCAACAATAGTAGTCCAGGTAGTGCTCCATTGAAGTACGTGGAACACTGGGCCCACAAGGTATGGACGAGGCCCACACAAGATCCCCGACCATGACGGAGAGAGCACTGCAGGGGCATCAGATATCAATAAAACAGGCACCTCAGGGGGCGGGAAAGGGGTGGCACCTCAGCCGCTTGAGTGCACGACGCAAAATCCACGAGGGGGCCACATGACCACTGTTCCATCCTGGGGAGGGCAAAGCCACAGTCTCTCAAGTCTTTACAGTGGGTTGGTTGCCCACTGTTCCATCCTGGGGGGTGCAAAGCCACAGTCTCTCAAGTCTATACAGTGGGTGGTTTGCCCACTGTTCCATCCTAGGGAGTGCAAAGCCACAGTCTCTCAAGTGGATAACAGTCTCCACTGGTTCTGGAGGGGGCCTTGCGCCCAGAGTGCTTCATCCTGCCAAGGACAGAGGTAGTGGATGTCAATCTCCACTGGTTCTGGAGTGGGCCTTGTGCCCAGAGTGCTTCATCCTGACAAGGACAGGGGTAGTGGATGTCAATCTCCACTGGTTCTGGAGGGGGCCTTTTGCCCAGAGTGCTTCATCCTGCTCGTGGTGGCCTCAGTAGCGTCAGAGCTTTTGGTGCTCATTGGCCTGCGATGCTTGTGGCGGCGGTGCCCTGTTCAGCGGTGCTTGAGGCGGCGGTGTCCTTGGCAGCGGTGCTTGAGGCGGCAGTGCCCTGTTCAGCGGTGCTTGTAGCGGCGGTGCCCTGTTCAGCGGTGCTTGAGGCAGCGGTGCCCTGTTCAGCGGTGCTTGAGGTGGCGGAGCCCTGTTCAGCGGTGCTTGAGGCGGCAGAGCCCTGTTCAGCGGTGCTTGTAGCGGCGGTGGCCTGTTCAGCTGTGCTTGAGGCGGCGGTGTCCTTGGCAGCGGTGCTTGAGGCGGCGGTGCCCTGTTTAGCGGTGCTTGTAGTGGCGGTGCCCTGTTCAGCGGTGCTTGTAGCAGCGGGGCCCTGTTCAGCGGTGCTTGTAGTGGCGGTGCCCTGTTCAGTGGTGCTTGAGGGGGCAATGCCCTGTTCAGAGGTGCTTGTAGCGGCGGGCTCCTTTGCAGTGACTCAGCTGCTGGCGGTCCTCTCTAGCCCAGCGGGGCTTGTGCTGGCGGTCCTCTCTGGCCCAGCGGGGCTTGTGCTGGCGGTCCTCTCTGGCCCAGCGGGCTTGTGCTGGCGGTCCTCTCTAGCCCAGCGGGGCTTGTGCTGGCGGTGGCCTCCTGGACAGCAGGGATGATGGCGGTGGCCTCTTGGGCAGCAGGGCAGGTGCTGGCGGGGGCCTCCTGGGCAGTGGGGATGATGGCAGTGGCCTCTTGGGCAGCAGGGCAGGTGCTGGTGGTGGCCTCCTGGGCAGCGGGGATGATGGCGGTGGCCTCTTGGGCAGCAGGGCAGGTGCTGGCGGTGGCCTCCTGGGTAGCGGGGATGATGGCGGTCTTCTCCACTGTGCTGCTCTTCCCAGACTTGCCGGGTTTCTTGTGGCCCTTCCCCACCTTGGAAGGTGTCGCAGCTGACTCCACACTCCCACCTGTACTCCTGGGAGCGGCTTTGGTGGCTGGAGTCATCCCCCTCTCCCGCCAGGCACTGGCCAACTTTTGATGCTTGACAGGTGGGGGACTGTCAGTGCTGTGGCTCCGTGCCACACTGGCTGCCCTGGTGCCCGGTGCACTCCAGATTCCGGTGACTACATGCACCACTGGTCCCAGAGATGTTGTGGCTGAGGTGCTAGGTTGGGACCTGGAGAGTCGGGCCCTAGGAGACGGACGGGGTGGGGGAGGTGTGGGAAAGAAGTCAAGGTTGGACAGGAAAAGCTTTTTGGAGACACTGGGACGGGTAGCTGGAGGGGGTTTCGGAGTGGAGGAATAGGTTGTGGTTGTAGGAGGTGTACGTTTGGTGACTTTGGGTGAAGGTGCATGCCCTGTAGACTGTGTTGAGGTGGATGG
Organism: Pleurodeles waltl; assembly: GCF_031143425.1. Lineage (NCBI taxonomy): Eukaryota > Metazoa > Chordata > Amphibia > Caudata > Salamandridae > Pleurodeles > Pleurodeles waltl. The sequence goes on along the minus strand of NC_090448.1, from coordinate 359,288,760 downwards.
CTGTTGGGTTGGTGTATGCCTGCGTTTGTGTATCTTGGGAGGTGGCGTCACAGACACACTAGGAGAGGACACGGGACGTGTGAATGCTAGTGGCGGTGGTGACTGCACGTGAGCGGGGTGTGGTGGTGTGTGTGCTGGTGATGCAGTAGTGGCTGTAGATGTAGTGCATGCAGGTGTGAGTGTAGACGAGACAGGGAGGGAGGAGGGAGACGAGAAGGAGAGGGACACAGTGGAGGCAGTGGATGTTGGTGTGTCTGCATGTGTGTGATGCTTCCGTGAGTGCCTGTGGGATGTGTGGTGCTTATGTTTGCCGGAGCTTCCCTTGTGTGTTGACGTGTGTGCATGCTGGTCTGAAGGTGTGCTTGGGATAGGCTGGGTTCAGGGGATTGGGTCTGGGTGGAGGAAGTTGGAGGGGGAGGCTAGAGACGGGGACAATGGCTGCCATCAGTGCTGAGGCCAGAGTCTGAAAAGCTCGCTGAAGGGCCGCCTGACCAGAATGAATGCCCTCCAGGAATGCATTTGTTTCTTGCAACTGCCTTTCTACACCCTGGATGGCATTCAAAATGGTAGACTGCCCAACAGTGAGGGACCTGAGGAGATCAATGGCCTCCTCACTGAGGGTAGCAGGAGTGACTGGTGCAGGGCCTGAGGTGCCTGGGGCGAAGGTGTTGCCCACCCTCCTGGGTGAGCGGGCACGGGGCAAAGGCTGAGGGGCTGCTGGCAGGGCGGTGGTGGTAGGGGGGTGGCGGCTGTACCTGTAGATGTGGGGGGCACAGATGTTGCCGCCACCACAAGGGAGCTCCCATCAGAGGACGAGTCCGTGTCACTGGTGTCAGCTCCTGTCCCCGCCGTGGAGCTCCCCTCGCCCTCCGTCCCACTGGTGAAATCCGACTCTGTAGTGTCGCCCTCCAGGGCCATGTGGGATGCAGCTCCCTCCTGCTCAGGTGCCACTGCTCCTCCGCCTGATGATGCTAATGCACACAAGAACAGGGAGACCACAAAAAGGGGGGGGGACGACAGAAGAAAAACATGTTGAGTGCATGCATTACCGCTACTGTTGGCAGACACAGAAGCCCCCTGCACTACGCCACGCTCTTGGCCTCCACTGTTCAATCCCTGGGACATGGCCTTCAAGGCTATGGATGACATCTGCACACATGGATGACACAGGGGCATGACTAGGTGTACTTGGCACTCTACAGAGGTGGGGTGAGGTGCCACATGGCCTGCCTTACGGAGGGACCTTGCCTACTAAACTCGCCCTAGCCTAGGGAAACCCACAGCCCACCTCCCCCACCCAGACACCTCCACTGCACGCAAAATCAGCAGGATGAGAGTGTACTCACCCCTTTGTGGCTGCTTTGATGCCACCAAGCGCCCATCCAACTCCGGGTACGCCACTGCCAGGACCCTGAACATCAGGGTGGTCATGGTGCGACGGGCACCCCTCCCACGTTGGAGGCCATCCCCAGCTGAGCCTCCACCGTCTTCTTGCTCCAGCGGCGAATGTCCTCCCATCTTTTCCGGCAGTGGGTGCTCCGTCTGTGGTAGACCCCCATGGTACGGACGTCCTTGGCGATGGCACGACAAATATCTTTTTTCTGGTGGGCACTGACCTACATGAATTGTACAGGGGGAAGAGAAATTTTATTACCAACTGCACCGTCACAGTCTTTGGCCCCCATCTCTACCATTGCCATGTGGCACATGCATTCATCGTCGTTTCATGCACGCCTCAATCTCCCCCCAATCTTTCATCCACCCCACTCCACACAGGCATAGCCCATAGAGCATGCTCCCAGTGTACTTACCTGTTTGTCTGGAGGACCGTAGAGTAGCGTGTACTGGGGGAGGACCCCATCCCCGAGTTTCTCCAACTCCTCCAATATGAAGGCAGGGGCCCTTTCCCCAGACACTCGAGCCATTGTCTCTTCCAGACCGAGGTCACAGCAGCACTTGCAGTGTAGGTCCTCTCCTGTCGAAGATCATGTATCGAGTGATTGAACAGATATAAAATGGCGGTCACGTCCGCGGCGGTGCGTCCCGTCACCGCCGGCGTATATCGTCATTGGCTCCTGGGACCCATAGGGTTCAATGTTAACCAATGCAGCATTGCGCCGTGGTCTTCGACCGCCTACCGCGACGGTGTACAACGCCAGCGCAGTTACCTCACATCCCACTGTCCCACTTTAGAGGACAGGCAGCCGTCATTTCAGGGGCCCACATGGCTTAATTTTTAACTGCGTCACACATACCTAGGCCTAGCCTCAACACACATACAGACCACTTTTCGGATTATGAATCGTGTTCTGTGTAAGCTGTGGGTACGTATCTCGGAGTTGGTTGACTCTGTTCTTGCTGTTGTCCTTCATAGGCACCGTCCGCTGGGACATGTGAGGAGATGGCGGCATCCTCCGGTGTACAGACCGCTGGTGGACCTGTCGACAATGGAGGAAAGACATGTGACCATCACCTACAGGCTTGACTGCCACAATCCAGGAACTGTGTACCCAGCTGGAGCCAGACCTGATGTCAGCTATCCCCCATCCCACAGGAATCCCCCCTCAAGTGCAGGTGCTGTCAGTACACCATTTCCTTGCAAGTGGGTCATTTCAAACAACATTGGCCATAGCATCAGAGATGTCCCAGCCTATGTTTTCCAACATGTTGTCCAAAGTGTTGTCTGCCCTGCTGAAACACATGCGGAGCTACATCGTTTTCCCAAAGGTGGAGGATTTGCCTACAGTGAAAGGTGATTTCTATGCCCTGGGACATAACCCCAACATCATAGGTGCCATTGATGGGACACATGTGGCTTTGGCCCCCCCGCAGGAGTGAACAGGTGTACAGAAACCGGAAGAGTTATCATTCCATGAATGTGCAGATGGTGTGTTTGGCAGACCAGTACATCTCCCATGTGAATGCCAAGTTCCCTGGCTCAGTGCATGGCGCCTACATCCTGCGGAATAGCAGCATCCCTTATGTGATGGGTCAACTCCAGAGGCACCGTGTGTGGCTATTAGGTGAGCACCTGGAAGCAAGAAAGTGGGAATGGTTGTCTGAGTCTGGGGATACCCCTACAGGTTAGTGTGTGTCTAACAGTTGTCCCTCGCCATTTGCAGGTGACTCTGGTTACCCCAACCTGTCATGGCTACTGACCCCAGTGAGTAATCCCAGGAAAAGGGCAGAGGAACGCTACAATGAGGCACATGGGCGAACTCGGCAGATTATAGAACGGACCTTCAGCCTCCTGAAGGCCAGGTTCACTTGCCTCCATATGACAGTTCGATCCCTATTCTACTCACCAAAGAAGGTGTGCCAGATCATCATGGCCTGCTGTATGTTTCACAACTTAGCTTTGCGTCGACAGGTGCCTTTTCTGCAGGAGGATGGTCCAGATGGCGGTGTTGTTGCAGCTGTTGAGCCTGTGGACAGTGAAGACGAGGAAGCAGAAGAAGAGGACAAGGACAACAGGAACTCAGTGATCCTGCAATATTTCCAGTGAGACACAGGTAAGAGTACAGACCTGCCTACTACATGTACTTTAACACTACTGCCTCTCTACTGTCTGTCCTTTTCACCCAGTGTATGGTCACTGAGTTGTCACTTTCCCTTACGATTTCACAGATGTGGGTCCTATTCTGTGACATCTGCTTTGTTTCCTCATGGACTAGAGCTGTGTGACATAGGTATGTTGACATTACAATTGAAAGAGCATTTTGTCACTGTGATTGCTAATACACTATTTCGGACTGACTCCATATTGTTTTGTGCTTCAAGGGTGTTTATTGAAGTGCTCAATATTGGAGGGAGTGGTCAAATGGTGAGCGGGAATGGTGGAGGAATGTCCATGGCAGAGTCCAGTCTATTAGTCTCACAGGTGCATTGCCTAAATGGGCATAGGAAGTGGAGCTGGGGCAGTTTGAGGATGGACAGGGTGACAAAGTGGGACAGAAGGATGACATTCAGGGTGGTCTCATTTCTTGGCGGGAGTCTTGGCATCGTTCTCTGTCTTTGTCCAGGATCTCAGGGACCGTTTGAGGGGTGGTTCTCCCTCTGCAGGGGGTGGGGTGCTGGTGTGGTGGCCTGTGACTGTGTGAGGGGAACCGACTGTCTAGAGGTCCCCGATGAGCCGGGCTGGTCATCTAGATCCAGTTGGACAGAGTTGCTGTCATCACTGTGGGCCTCTTCTGTACGTGGTGTGGACATGTGTGGATCCTTCTGTCCGGTGACGTTGGGTAGGGGTCCTGCAGGGGTATAAAAGGATGTTTATTTCATCTGTGTGTGCTATGGTGTGCAATAGGTGGGTGACCGTGTACCCCAGTGCTTGCATTCCTGTGTGGGACCTTGTGTGATGGTGGTTTAGGGGGGTGTATAGGTATGTGCAGTGGCCATGCTTTGGTGATGGGTGTCCATGCTTTGTTGTTGCATGCAGGGCTTGGTGCTAGGATGTGTGGTTTGTGATGTTGGGACATTTGTGAGGAGTTGGAGTGATGGGGTGAGGGTGAGGGTGGGGGTATGTGATAGCATGCAGGTAGGGTGGGGGATGTAATAGTTAAGAACTGACTTACCAGAGTCCATTCCTCCATCTACTCCTGCGAGGCCCTCAGGATGCAGAATCACCAAGACTTTCTCCTCCCATGTTGTTAGTTGTGGGGGAGGAGGTGGAGATCCACCGCCAGTCCGCTGAACTGCAAGGTGGTGTCTTGAAACCACGGAACGCACCTTCCCCTGTAGGTCGTTCCACCTCTTCCTGATGTCATCCAGATTTCTTGGGTGCTGTCCCACTGCGTTGACCCTGTCCACTATTCTTCGCCATAGCTCCATCTTCCTAGCTATGGAGGTGTGCTGCACCTGTGATCCGAATAGCTGTGGCTCTACCCGGATGATTTCCTCCACCATGACCCTGAGCTCCTCCTCAGAGAACCTGGGGTGTCTTTGCCGTGCCATGGGGTGGTGTGGGTGATGTGTGGGGTGGTGTGTGTGGTGATAAGTGTGCTGATATGTAGTGGTGTCTTGTGTGAGGTGCATGGAAGTTCTGTGGGTGATGGCATTTTGTGCCTGTGGATGCTTCGTAGTTGTTTTTGGTGTCTCACTCTGGCCTTCTCTTGGTAATTGTGGTCTTAAGGGTTTGTGGGTGATGTGGGTGTGTGTTTTATATTGTTATGGGTGTGTGGGAGTGGTGTGTATGTGTATCAGGTGTGTGTATTTTGAATTGTCCAATGTGGCTGTGTTTTTTAAAAGTGTGCGTATTTTGAGCGCAGCGGTGTGTACCGCCAATGGAATACCGCGGTTGAAAGACCGCCGCGTGGATTCGTGTGTCGTGATAGTGTGGGCGTATTTCTGTTGGCATGACGGTGGAGGATTTGTTTTCGCCAGTTTATCACTGACGTTTGGTGTGGTGGACTTGTGTGGGTGTCTGAATTTTGGCGGATTCTGTGCTGTGGGTCATAATAGCTGTGGTAGAATTCCGCGGCCTAGGCGGTGTGTTGGCGGTCTTCTACACGGCGGTAAGCGGCTTTTACCGCCAATGTTGTAATGACTGCCTATAGGCCTTACTATGACCCTGATGGTCACCAGGCTCCCAGGGTCATGGTCGTCATGCACAATCCCGTTGCGCATTCCACTGCCAGAATTACGGGCAGTGGAATGCGCGAAGGGTGCTGCTGCACCCGCTGCGCCGCCACATTGCAGCCAGCTCCATTGTTAAGTCCAATGTTAAGACCCTGTTCACCACAGGGCCAGCAGGCGGAAACTCTGTTTTTGCCTGTCAGGCCTGCGGTGAACTCCTAATAGGGCCGGTAGGGCCGGGAAGAGTTTGGCGGGTGGCGAACTCATAATGGGGACCTATGTCTCCCTAAGAACTTACCATGACTTTCCCAGAACCTTGGAGCTTTCCAATGCTTGTTTGAAGCTGTTCTCAGCATTCTAGTGACAGTGTGAGTGAAATAGGTTTTGAGCTTGCACAGCTTATGCAAAGTACAGGTGCATTGTGATGTTTGTGAGGGTTTAGGGAGTCTGCATACTCCAAACTAAGTTGTGGTAGGAGTTTGTATACTCCAAAGTGTGAGAGCAGGAAAGTTGTCGAACTTCACATGTGTGTGGCACTTCGTACTCAAAACTTGTCCATGTGGTTGTTAGTATACAGACCTTGGGTTGTCTAAGACTCCAAAGTATTGAATAAGTGTATGAGACACTTGGTTTATGTTGTAATGTGTCTGTTTAATAGGTCAATCAGGCATGGTTGAGAAACTCAAGAGTGTGTGCTAAAGTGAGCAAAAGGTTTTCGACTGAGATTTAATCTATGTCCTATGTGCACCAGAACAGATCCAATGATCAGTTGAGAGTGATATTTGCTGGTCGAATTTTTTCTGGTGAGTCAGGGAAACTGAGATAGAAGGAGTATCTGTTAGAGCGAAATGCCACAGTGAAAAATCAGTAAGATTTCTGAAGTGATTGTGTTACCTTACCTGTACTAAGCAGACAAATTTGTGTATTGGTTTTTACTTAGTGATCGCAATATTTGCATGGATTTGTGTTGAGGAGGGCAAGCCAAAGGGCTTTGTCAGCCACTGTACGTGTGAGTGTGACTTCATTAGAGCCGCACTGGGATAGGTCGGTTAAGTGAGAAGGGTCGCAAACGTATTGGTGGACAACTGTGTAGAGCAATTGGTTGAGAAGGTTGGCAAAAAGGATTTTGGGATTGAAAATCACTTCTTGATTTGATTAAAGTAGTGTAAATTACTGAAGATAACATTTTTCAAAGCTTTAAAGAGTGCCCTAAGGGGAGATACTTTTATTCCAACTAGACTACCCTGCCAGAATGTACACCCGCACCATATTGTATTTGATGAACAAGGTGCTGCACCATGTCTTAAGCTGAAACAATGGTGCAAAGAGAGAGAGAGAGAGATAGGAGCTTAGCATTCCCTGCCCATGGAACATTTAATTTGAGGATTCTAGAGACTCTAAGGAGAGTACTGTATGATCTGAAACCTCCTCCTAGACTCACACAATATAAGGCATTAGCGATTTGGGAACTAGTAGCTAGATAGCAACATCAACTGAAATTTGAGAGACAATTAAGAAAAGCTGAAAAGACTCTAGCAGAGGCAAGATGGGATAGTAAGCAACCATTTTGGAGAACTGAGGCTTTAGAGGGAATAAGCTGCTTCCGGCAATTGCACAAGAGAACTGGAACGAGGCTAAAAAGAGTACTAAAAAGAGGGATTCTTATCCTTCAGACAACAGAGAGCAGAAATCCACAGTGTAGGAAGTCTCTAACATGTGATGAAGAATCAGATGATGATGAGTTTATTTTACAGTTACTGACAAATCATCCCCCAACATGTGCAGCCCATGAGAGAAGCTCAAGCACCAGTGTAGACCCTACAGCTCCGATACCGGTTGAATTGATCCAGAGCAAGATACAGGTTAGCCATAGTGTCCCAACACTTCAGCGATTCAAAGGGCCAATGCCGCAGACAGATATTCCCAGAATGTATCCAGAAATATCTATTGTAGATACAGCAACAAACATAGTAGTGCCGACAGGACAAGTTTACCAGAAGCTGACATTGATTCAGATAGAGTCAACCCTGAATTTGAGGTCCCCAATACAAACACAGATGATTCCGAGATGCACTCACATAACAGGATCACAGGCAGAGATGTCCACTTTGACTAGTCAAAATACAGGAATAGTGTACTCTAGAGACCCTAATGCCCGACCAAGTCCAGATACAGTATCAGTACTGGTTATCATAGGTCCAGTCATACCATTGTTTGCCCAAGGAAACAATAAGAACAATGAGCAGAAAATCCTGAGTCCGAGCACGGCGAGGGAGAGATTCAATGAGAACGTAAGAATAACGACCCCCATTAGAACGACATTTGGCAGAACAGGTCCGTTAATTGATTTATGTCCTTTCAGGACTCCTCCAAATAATGAGGTGATATCATACATAGGTCCTAATCCAAGCAGGATGACACCAGAAACCCTGAGCCTAAGGCTACAACAAGTTCCAGGTGTAAGTAATAACAACATTTCATTACAAGGTTGGACAGCTCAGCAGTTGACCGAATGGCTAGAGAAGTTGAGCAGCAGTCAAGGAGAATCTAGTGCCCTGAATTTGGTCAGATTTAGACTAGAGGCAGAAGACCTAATTGAGGGACCGATGTGGTTGGACAGGATTGACACATTCAGAGAAGATGAGTTGTGTTACTTGTGCAAGCTGATTACTAACAAAGCAGGAATAGTACATCAGAAATGAGTAGACTTAGCAGAGAAATATGATATAGAGATTGAGAAAACAAAGCACTTAAAGAAGAGTTACAGGTTAGATTTTGACACAGGATTTTGAAAACATGAGAGTTCCGGGAATGAAAGTTCACCTTATGGAAGTAATTCAGAGCAATCAAACATGAGGAGCATTAGATAAAAGGGAAGGCAGATGGGCGAAAAAAAGAGACAAGAGAAAAAGGGATTCTGTGAATCTTACTGCAAATGTGCAGCAGGTCAAGGACCCAGTTAAAATTCTACCAATGAGGGAGATTCCTGCAGGGAATTTTGTGCATGTCCCTAGGAGCAGAAGTGACAGCTTGTCATTTACGAATGATTAGCCCAGATTGAGAGAGAAGCCAATAGAATTGTACCAGAAAACGGATTGGTTTGTGAAGCTCACAAAATGCCAGTGGGAAGATTTGAACATCCTGTTGGAAATAGTGGTTCCAGCAGACCTATGGGTCGAGTGCAAGAGGAGTGTAAATTGGCTGACAAAGGAGCCACAGAGAGATCTGGCTACAGGTGCTCCATCTCCCGATGTAATGAAATGTTACTATAAATGGATTGAATTTTTGAAAACGAGAATTTCGCCAAAGAACATTGACTGGCAGAGAATAGATAGGACAGCCCAGGAGGCAAAAGAGTCAATACATGCAGACTATGAGAGATTGTAACAGGCTTCCAAACATTACAGTGGCACAGAAACAATTGAGCTGAAAGACATGATTCATTTTGTGTTCAGATTTGTTGAAGGATTGAGACCTGAGATTAGCCAGATGATTAAGAGTCATTTGATTTGTTGGCAAGCAAAGCCGATTGATGAAGTATTGCATTATGAAAAATACTGTAGTGATGAGACTGAGTTGAAGCAGAGAAATTTGAAAGAGAAGGCAATGATGATGCAGAACAAAGCCCACAATCAGGAATGCAGGGAAGTTATCAGCAGCAGCAAGGAAATGTGTTTGTGGAGGCCTCAGACATTGGAAACAGGACTGTTTGATGTTAGTACAGTAAGGTATTGTTCGGCAAATGAGTGAAATCAATTATTTTCCAAATATGAAAGGACCAAGAATGAGAGGCCACAATCCAAATTTCCAAAGAAATGTGAATCAGGTGCAAGGTTTTCAGCCCATGAAACAGATGCAAATGCCATGTTTGCAGATTCCCCAGCTGCAGCAAATTCAACCTCATGTTCAAATGGTACCTAGACCGCAAATTCAAATACCTCAAGCCCCAATGGAACAGGAACAGGTGATGCTTCCTCAGAAGGTCAAAGGATTAATCAGAGCAATAACACAGCACACCAATTCCCATTACACAGTGAAGATGAAGTGAATGATGATTGGGTGAGTGACAGGTCGGATGAAGAGGAATGCGTGTTAGCAGCTTCATTAGAGGTAGATCAGAAAGGTCCATATGTGAACGGAAAGGTAGTGGGTCACAAAGTCTAATTTTTAGTTGACACAGGAGCTACATGCTCAAGAGTGAGAACTACAGAAGTTCCAAGGGAACTAGGAAAATCTCCAGAGAAAGGGTCACATCCATATTGCAGATGAATCCCCCAGCAACCCAGAGAGAATTCAGGATGTTTTTGGGAATGATGAGCTATTGTCGCCAGTGGATTCCCAACTTTTCAGTCATTTCAAGACCATTGCAGAAACTGACTCACAAAGAAGTCACTGACCCCCTAGTGCAAGATCAGGCCTGTATGAAAGCCTTTACTGATTTGAGAGAGAGTCTGTGTAAAGCCCCGGCTTTGGGTATGCCTGACTACGCAAAACCCTGCATGTTGTTTTGTCACTAGTGTGATGCATGTTCTTTGTCTGTTTTGACTCAAGTCCATGGTGGTGTAAACCACTCAGAAGCATATTTTTCAGCTAATTGGACCTAGTTGCAGCAGCTTTACCAGGCTGTCTGCAAACTGTTGCCGGGGTTGGACTGAGCCTCACTCAGAACTAAGACTCAGCATTTAACTAATGCCAGGCTGACACATTATGAGACTGTCATCCTGGGTTCCCGAAATGTGGTGTTAAAAAGGTGTACAGTGCTTAACCCAGCAATCTTGCTTCCAAAAGAAAACATTGAAATTGACAAATTGAAAGAAATTGAACATGACTGTTTGGAGGTAACTGATTTATGCACAAAACCGAGACCTAATATTAGAGGCACTTGATTAGAAGGAAATAACCAAATTATTTTTGGTTCCTGTTTAAGAGACAACATGGGAACATTGAGAGCAGGATATGCTGTATGCACAATTTCAGGTATACTTGAAGCGTCCTGGCTTCGAGGAATGTACTCTGCACAAGTGGTAGAACTGGTAGCCCTTGCTAGAGCATGCCATGTTTCTGCACAGCTCAAAGTTACCATATATACAGACAGCCAAAATGGATTTGGAATAGTCCATGACTTTGGCCAGCTGTGGTCACAGAGAAGTTTCCTGACCTCTTCTGGTTCACCTGTTAGAAATGGTGTAAGAATCCATGACTTGTTACAAGCCATTCAAATGCCTGAAAAGATTGCTGTGGTGAAATGCAGTGCACACCTGAAATCACAAGATTTTGTGTGAATGGGAAATGGATATGCTGATGAAGTCGCAAGGTTTTGCGCCTTGAACTATATATTGTGGGAATTGTTACCTGAAGACAAAATGTGCCGAAGTTGTGCATTATATGTTATAGATACATTGGAAGAATTGAAAGCGCTACTGGATAATGTTGACAAAGATGAGAATAGGAATTGGATAAAGTTCAAATGTGTTCCACATGAGGATGATGTCTGGGTGTTCAGGGAGGGAAAGTGGTTCTGCCTAATAGTTTATCGACTCAAATGGCTAGATATTATCATGGTCAAGCACATGTTGGGAGGGATACCATGGTCCATACCTTTAAACAATCTTGGTTCAATCTAAAATTTAGACAGGTTGCCGAAGCAGTTTGCCATCAATGCATTATCTGTCAGCGAATGAACATAGGTAAAGGGACAGTAGACAATTTGAGCCCGAGGCCCATTTAGCAGAATGTAGATGGATTTCATTGAGATGCCAGTATGTGAAGGATTGAGATATGTGTTGGTGATTGTTTGCATCTTTAGTCATTGGATTGAAGCTTCCCCTACACGAAGAAATGACAGCCTCACAGAAGCGAAGTTACTGCTTAGGGAACTGATACTTCTTTTGGTTTTCCAGTCTCTTTAGAATCACATAGAGGAAGGCACTTCAATAATGAAGTAATTAAATTACTATGGCCCTCATTACAACCCTGGCAGTCGGTGTTAAAGCGGCGGTAAAACCGCCAAAAGGCTGGTGGGAAAAAAATGGAATTATGACCGTGGCGGAAACCGCCAACATGGACAGCCACTTTAACACTCCGACCGCCACGGCGGTAGAAACAAACAGCATGGCGGTCACCGCCAACAGACAGGCGGAAGGCAATGTACCGCCCACACTATTTTGACAGGCCAATCCGACACCTTTTCCAGGGCGGATTCAACGCGAACAAAAACACGGCGGAAACAGGACTTGGAAGGGGAAACACTCACCTCTACACAACCCACGAGGAACCTGGATGCCATGGAGCCTGAACTCCAAATACTCCCTGCGATTGTCTTCCTGCTCCTCTACCAGGAGCAGGACCGATGGCGGCGACGACCACGGTGAGTACTGGACCTACGACACAGGGGAGGGGGGAGGGAAAAGAGAGTGACACACACACGCAACACGCAACACCCCCACCCTCACCCACAACAACACACACACCAATGCATGCTGAAACATTACATTTACACCCCTCCATCCCCCCTGGAAGGACGCAAGGACAAAAGGAAATGATTGTAACCATTGTAGTCAACAAACATCCATTAGTCAAAAATATATATATGCACTATGAACAAATATGTACACCAAGAATTCAAGTCCATGTACTGCACATACATAGTCCGTGGACCACTGGGCCCAAAATGCATGGCGAGGCCCACACTCAATACCCGATCAAAAGGGAGAGAACAATGCAGGGGCATCCAATCGAAATAAAACAGGCACCTCAGGGGGAAGGGAAGGGGGGCCACCTCAGCGAATGAGTGCACAATGCCAGCTCCACGAGGGGCTCCATGCCCATTGATGTATCCTGGGGAGTGCAAAGCCACAGTCTCTCAAGTCTTTCCAGTGGGTGGTTTGCCCACTGCTTTATCTTGGGGAGTGCAAAGCCACAGTCTTGCAATTCTTTCCAGTGGGTAATTTGCCCACTGCTTTATCCTGGGGGGTGCAAAGCCACAGACTCGCAAGTCTTTCCAGTGGGCGTTTTGCCCACTGCTGCATTCTGGGGAGTGCAAAGCCACAGTCTCTCAAGTCTTTCCAGTGGGTGGTTTGCCCACTGCTGCATCCTGGGGAGTGCAGAGCCACAGTCTCACAAGTCTTTCAAGTGGGTGGTTTTCCCACTGCTGCATCCTGGGGATTGTAAAGTCACAGTCTCACAAGTCTTTCCAGTGGGTGGTTTGCCCACTGCTGCATTTTGGGGAGTGCAAAGCCACAGTCCCACAAGTCTTTCCAGTGGGTGGTTTGCCCACAGCTTTATCCTGGGGAGTGCAAAGCCACAGTCTCACAAGTCTTTCCAGTGGGTGGTTTGCCCACTGCTGCATCCTGGGGAGTGCAAAGCCACAGTCTCTCAAGTCTTTCCAGTGGGTGGTTTGCCCACTGCTGCATCCTGGGGAGTGCAAAGCCACAGTCTCACAAGTCTTTCCAGTGGGTGGTTTGCCCACTGCTGCATCCTGGGGAGTGAAAAGACACAGGGGGTCATTCCGACCCCGGCGACTGCACTTAAATAAGTGCGATTTTGCACTTAAATAAACACCCTTGAATCACAAAACAATCTGGAGTCAGTCCGTGCTTTCACTAATGTGTATTTGCAAAAACTGAGGAAAATAGCAATTTCCATTCTATTGTAAACATACCTATGTCACACACCTCTAGTCCATGAGGTAACATAGAAGAGGTCACACAGTGGGACCCACATCTGTGAAATCGAAAGGGAAAGTGACAAATCATGGTCCATACACTGGTTGAAAGTGACAGACAGATGAGAGGTAGAACAATTTTATCAGATGTAGGAGGCAGTGATGTCTTCTTACCTGTGTCTCATTGGAAGTATTGCTGGATCACGGTGTTTCTGTTGTCGATATCCTCTTCTTCTGCCTCCTCTTCTTCACTGTACACAGGCTCAACAGCTGCCACAAGACCACCATCAGGCCCATCTTCCTGCAGAAAAGGCACCTGGCATTGCAAAGCCAGGTTGTGCAGCATACAGCAGGCCACGATGATCTGGCACACCTTCTTTGGTGAGTAGAATAGGGAACCACCTGTCATATGGAGGCACCGGAACCTGGCCTTCAGGAGGCCGAAGGTGCGTTCAATCACTCTCCTAGTTCACCCATGTGCTTCATTGTAGCGCTCCTCTGCCCTGGTCCTGGGATTTCTCACTGGAGTCAGTAGCCATGACAGGTTGGGGTACCCAGAGTCACCTGCAAAAGTCGAGGGACAACTGTTAGACACACACTAACCCTTAGGGCCCACACCATACCCAGACAACTATTAACACTGTATAGGGTCCTTTTTCCTCACCTATTAGCCACACCGGGTGCCTCTGGAGTTGCCCCATCACATAAGGAATGCTGCTATTCCTCAGAATGTAAGCGTCATGCACTGAGCCAGGAAATTTGGCATTCACATGGGAGATGTACTGGTCGGCCAAACACACCATCCGCACATTCATCGAATGGTAGCTCTTCCGGTTTCTGTACACCTGTTCACTCCTGCGCGGGGGGTACCAAGGCCACATGTGTCCCATCAATGGGACTTATGATGTTGGGGATATTTCCCAGGGCATAGAAGTCACCTTTCACTGTGGGAAAATCCTCCACCTGAGGGAAAATGATGTAGCTGCGCATGTGTTTCAGCAGGGCAGACAACACTCTGGACAACACGTTGGAGAACATTGGCTGGGACATCCCTGATGCAATGGCCACTGTTGTTTGAAAGGAACCACTTGCCAGGAAACGGAGTACTGAAAGGACCTACACTAGAGGGGGATCCCTGTGGGATGGCGGATAGCTGACATCAGGTCTGGCTCCAACTGTGCACACAGTTCATGGATTGTTGCACAATCAAGTCTGTAGGTGACTATGAAGCGTCTCTCTTCCATTGTCGACAGGTCCACCAGCAGTCTGTACACCGGAGGATGATGCCATCTCATCACCTGCCCCAGCAGGCGTGCCCTATGGACGTGAACAGCGAGCAGAGAGTCAGCCAACACAGAGGTATCACAACATGTCATTTGCACACATTTATTAATCCGCAATGTGCCTGTTACTGTGTGTATGCAAGGCCTACATTGGTGTGACTCAGTTAAAATTAATGCCATGTGGCCCCCTGAAATGGCGGCTGCATGACCTGTAAGGTGGGACAAGGGGATATGAGGTAACTGCACTGGCTTTCTTCACCGTCGCGGTAGGCGGTCGAAGACCGCGGCGCAATCCTGCATTGGTTAACATTGGACCCTATGGGTCCCAGGAGCCAATGACTATGTACGCCGGCGGTGACGGTACGCACCGCCATGGATGTGACCGCCATTTTCTGTCTGTTCACTCCCTTGATACCTGACCTTCAACAGGAGAGGACCTACACTGCAAGTGCTGCTGTGACCTCAGTCTGGAAGTGACGATGGCTCATGTGTCTGGGGAAAGGGCCCCTGCCTTCACTTCGGAGGAGTTGGCGAAACTAGTGGATGGGGTCCTCTCCCAGTACACACAAATGTACGGTCTCCAGACAAACAGGTGAGTACACTGTGAGAATGCTGCATGGGCAATGCCTGTTTGGATTGGTGTGGATGGAAGAAAAATGGGGGGGGACTGTGACTGCATGTGCAGATGGTGAGTGTATGTGCGTCAGGGCGTGGGCCAAAGAGGATGACGGTCCAGACGGGTAAAGAGTTTCCTTTTCCCCTGCACTATTCCTCTAGGTCAGCGCCCACCAGAAAAAGGATATTTGTCGTGCCATCACCAAGGATGTCTGGACCCTGGGGGTCCACTACAGACGGAGCACCCACTACTGGAAAAGATGGGAGGGCCATCGCCACTGGAGCAAGAAGACAGCGGAGGCCCAGCTGGGGATGGCCTCCGAATGTGGGAGGGGTGCCTGTCGCACCATGACCCCCCTGATATTCCGGATCCTGGCGGTGGTGCATCTGGAGTTTGATGGACGCTTGAGGGCATCACAGCAGCCACAAGGGGGTGAGTACACTATCATTCTGCTGACTTTGCGTACATTACAAGGTGTCTGGGCGGGGGAGGTGGGCAGTGGGTTCCCCTAGGCCAGAGCGACCTCTGTAGGCAAGGTCCCTTATGAGGCAGGCTCTGTGGCACCCCAACCCCACTAGTGGTTAGTGCCATCTACACATAGTCAGGCTCCTGTGACTTCCCGATGTGCAGCAATCTGGCTTAGGCCTTGTACCCCATGGGTATGTGATAAATCTAGGAACTAAAAATGCATGGCGTAGTGCAGAGGGCTGCTGTGTCTGTTGTGTCTACAATCGGTCGTGGCGGTAAATGCACTGAACATGTCTTTCTTCTGTTTCCCCTCCACTTTTTGTAGTCTCCCTGTTCTTGTGTGCAATAGCATCATCAGGCGGAGGAGCAGTGGCACCGGAGCAGGAGGGAGCTGCATCCCACTTGGCACTGGAGGGCGAAACAACGGAGTCTGAAGCCACCAGTGGGACGGAGGGCGAGAGAAGCTCCACTGCGGGGAATGGAGCAGACAGCAGTGACAGCAAATCCTCCTCTGATGGGAGCTCCTTTGTAGTGGTGGGCCCCTGTGTGACCCTGCATCAACAGGTACAGCCGACACCCCCACTACCAGCACCGCCCCCCCCAGCAGCCCCTCAGTGTGTGTCCCATGCCCGCTCACCCAGGAGGGTGGGCAACTGCTTCGCCCCAGGCACCTCAGGCCCTGCCCCAGTCAGCCCTGCTGCCCTCAGTGAGGGGGCTATTGACCTCCTGAGATCCCTCACTGTTGGGCAGTCTACCATTCTGAATGCCATCCAGGGTGTTGAGAGGCATTTGCAACAAACAAATGCATACCTGGAGGGCATTCATTCTGGCCAGGTAGCCCAACAGAGAACATTTAAGGCTCTGGCCTCTGCACTGATGGCAGCCATTGTCCCTGTGTCCAGCCTCCCCCTCCAAATTCTTCCACCCAAACCCAATCCACTGTACCTCAGCCTATCCCAAGCACACCATCAGACCAGCATGTACACACCTCAACACACAAGGGTGGCTCAGGCAAACAAAAGCACCACACATTCCACAGGCACTCACACAAGCACCATACCCATGCACACATACCAACATCCACTGCCTCCCCCTCTTCCACGTCTCCCTCCTCCCTCCCAGTCTCGTCTCCACTAACACCTGCATGCACTACATCCTCAGGCACTACCTCCATCACCAGCACACCCATCACCACACACCGCTCACGTGCAATCACCACCCCCACTACCATTCACACATCCCCAGGGTCCTCTCCCAGTGTGTCTGTGAGCCCTCCTCCCAAAGTACACAAACACAGGCACACACCCACCCAACAGCCATCCACCTCACAACAGCCTCCAACCCATGCACCTTCACCCAAATTCAGCAGACGTACACCTCCTACAACCACTACCTCTTCCTCCACTCCCAAACCCCCTCCATCTACCCATCTCAGTGTGTCTGAAAAACCTTTCCTGGCTAATATTGACCTCTTCCCTACACCTCTCCCCAGTCCTTCCCCTAGGGCCAGGCTTTCCAGGTCCCAGCCCAGCACCTCAGCCACCACAACCCCAGGCACAGTGGTGCTAGCATCTGCGGGGTCAAGGAGTGCGCCAACCATCAGTGCTGCCAGTGTGCCACGGAACGAGGGCAAGGATATTCCTCCACCTGCCAAGGGGAAAAAGGTGCCCACATCCCAGAGGGAGAAGCCACCAAGAGGTCAGGGAAAATGAAAGGGGACAGTGGCAAGACAGCTGCACCACCATCAAAGGTGGGGAAGGGTCAGAAACTGAAGGGCAGGTCAGGAGAGGGCATGGTGGCACCGACTGAGGGACCAGTGTCACGCCTTCTGTCCACGTCGATGCCAACCTGTACGGCGGAGAAGACCGCCACCTGTAACGCCACCTGCACCGCCACAGAGCCCGCCGCAAGCACTGCTGCCACAGAGCCCGCCGCCAGCACCGCTGCCACAGAGACCGCCGCCAGCACTGCTGCCACAGAGCACGCCGCCCACACCGCCGCCACAGAGCCCGCAGCCAGCACCGCCGCCACAGAGCCTGCCAACCGCACCGCTGCCACAGAGCCCACAGCCAGCACCGCTGCCACAGAGCCCGCAGCCAGTACTGCCGCCACAGAGCCCGCTGCCAGCACCGCTGCCACAGAGACCGCCTCAAGCACCGCCGTGACTGACACCGCCGCAAGCACCGCCAGCGGCCCCGCGACATCCTGAGCCAGTGGCACCACCGCAGACATGGCTGCCATCCCCAGTGGTCAGTCGTCCGAGGCTGGTGGTGAGTTCCAGGAGCCTGGGCAGCTTCCATGAAGCATCACTGTCATCACAGTTGTCACCTGCATATGAAATGCAAAGCAGCAGCAGTGTGGGGTATGTCTCTGCCTCCGTGGAGTATCATGCTACCTGTTCCAGGTACGCCACATGGCTGAGATACCCAGGTGAGATGAAGTCAACTGCCACACCCCAGGTGCAGCATCACTGGGCACAAAGCCCCCTCCAGAACCAGTGGAGAATCACATCCACTACCTCAGTCCTTGGGAGGATGAAGCACTCTGGGCACAAAGCCCCTTCCAGAACCAGTGGAGAATCACACCCACTACCTCAGTCCTTGGCAGGATGAAGCACTCTGGGCACAAAGCCCCCTCCAGAACCAGTGGAGAAAGGCATCCACTACCTCAGTCCTTGGCAGGATGAAGCACTCTGGGCACAAAGCCCCCTCCAGAACCAGTGGAGTATCACATCCACTACCTCAGTCCTTGGCAGGATAAGGCACTCTGGGCACAAAGCCCCCTCCAGAACCAGTGGAGTATCACATCCACTACCTCAGTCCTTGGCAGGATGAAGCACTCTGGGCGCAAAGCCCCCTCCAGAACCAGTGGAGAAAGGCATCCACAACCTCAGTCCTTGGCAGGATGAAGCACTCTGGGCACAAAGCCCCCTCCAGAACCAGTGGAGTATCACATCCACTACCTCAGTCCTTGGCAGGATGAAGCACTCTGGGCACAAATCCCCCTCAAGAACCAGTGGAGACTGTTATCCACTTGAGAGACTGTGGCTTTGCACTCCCCAGGATAAAGCAGTGGGCAAACCACCCACTGAAAAGACTTGAGAGACTGTGGCTTTGCACTACCCAGGAACAATCAGTGTGCAAAACACCCACTGGAGAGACTTGAGAAACTGTGGCTTTGCACTCCCCAGGATACATAAATGGGCATAGAGCCCCCTCGTGGAGCAGTGGCATTGTGCGTTCATCAGGCTGAGGTGCCTGTATATTTTCTATGTGATGCCCCAGCAGTGTTCTGTCCGTTTCCAGTCAGGTATCTAGTGTGGGCCTCGCCCATGCATTTTGGGCCCAGTGGTCCACGGACAATGATTAGTACACTATCTGGACTTATGTAGTTGGTGTACATATTTGTATATACTGGCATTTGACTTTTGACTGATGGATTTTTATTGATTACAATCGTTCAAATCAATTCCTTTTGTCCTTGCGTTCTTCCAGGGGGTAGGGGGTGTATATGTGATGTTGCAGCATATATTTGTGTGTATGGTGTTGTGGGTGAGGGTGGGGGTGGGGGTGTTGCGTGTTGTGTGTGTGTGTCACTCTCTTTTCCCTCCCCTCTCCCCCTGCCCTGTGTTGTAGGTGCAGTACTCACCGTGGTCGTCGCCACCGTTGTTGGAACTCCTGATAGAGGAGCAGGAAGACCATCACCAGCAGGATCTGCAGTTCTGTCTCCATGGCGTCCTGGTTCCTCGTGGGGTGTGGAGAGGAGAGTGTTTTCCCTTCTGTGTACTGTTTCTGACATGTTTTTATTCGCATTGGTTCCGCCCCGGAAAAGGTGGCGGATAGCCCTGTTGTGATAGGGTGGCCGGTACATTGTCTTCCGCCTGTCTGTTGGCGGTGTCCGCCGCGCTGTTTGTTTGTACCGCCGTGGCGGTTGGAGTGTTAAAGTGGCTGTCTATGTTGGCGGTTTCCGCCAAGGTCATAATCCCATTTTTTTCCCCGCCGGCCTGTTTCAGTATTACCGCCGCTTTAACACCGACCGCTAGGGTTGTAATGAGGGCCTATATGCCCTACCTTAACCATACACTTTACCCTGCCCTTGGGGCTACCTAGGGCCTACCTTAGGAGTGTCTGACATGTAAGAAGAGGGAAGGTTTAGGCCTGGCAAGTGGGAACACTTGGCAAGTCGAATTTACAGTCAAAACTGCACACACAGACACTGCAGTGGCAGTTCTGAGCCATGATTACAGAGCTACTTATGTGGGTGGCACAACCAGTGCTGCAGGCCCACTAGTAGCATTTGATTTACAGGCCCTGGCACCTCTAGTGCACTTTACTAGGGACTTACTAGTTAACCAAATATGCCAATCATAGATAAACCAATTACATACACATTTTGCAAGGGAGCACTGGTTAGCAGTGGTAAAGTGCCCAGAGTAACAAAAACAGTAAAATCAGAGTTCAGCACACATCAACAACCTGGGGAACAGAGGCAAAAAGTTAAGCGAGACCACGCCAAGTATGAAAAGTCTAACAGTACTGATTACTACTACAGCTGTGAAGTGCGCCGGAACTCTGAACTGGATCCATGCCAGCCATACTCGGAAAGTACTGTGTCCTTTGGATGATGAAGAGGGGTTGTTGAGAATACTGACAATGTCCAGACTAACTCCAGACTTGGAGAAGGAAGAAGGAGAATCAGAGACTGAATCTGAGCAAACTGAAATCAATGCAAATACTCCTATGAGAGACGAAGTGGAAGACCTACAGGAGAAGAGTGACAGTAAACCAACCTCAACTGAGGTAGCAGAAAAGTCTGGTCAGAGGAGGGCTCCCACAGAAGAAGACGGTCTTTAAAGACAATTAGAGTCAACGACAGACCCCAAGGGGGAAGGAGTTAAGGTGGATCAGAGCCAAAGCAATCTGACTTCTCTTGAACCAGTTGCAGGTACGTCAAGAGAAAATCCAGCAGAACAAAGAGAAGTTGCAAATCCAGCACTGAAAAGAGCATTGACAAACGGTCCACTGAAAGGAGAAAAGTGGCCGAAATCATAAGCAAAGGCGAAAGAAGCATTTACAGTAACAACAAAGAAGAAGTAGACACAACCAGAAGAGAATATTTGAGTGATGGAGAGTTAAATGGACATCGAAGATTAAGAAGAAAGAGAATTGCAAATCAAAGGTACGCAGGTCCTGAATGGGCATATGCAATGACAAGTGAATAGCAGAGTGAATTTTTGTCCTTTTGTTTTGATCGAGAAAAGGTCAATGAACTGAACCTTGTAGAAGTTGTAAACAGAGAAAACAAAAGAGACAATTGAAAGTAACCGGAAGAGACTTTTGGAACAACCTGATTTGATAAGATGCTAAACCGATTTTGATGAGCTACCTATTTTTGACAAGGGTCCTGGAAGAAAGACTGAAAGTTGTAAATAACTGTTAAAGAAGATTGAAGATTTTTGTTGTTTTAGTTTTGCTGCATAGTTATATATTTTTTTCCTTCTACTTTCTAATTCTTTACAGATCATAAGCAACCATAGCCAATAAGTTAGGAAGTATAGGTACTGTAAATACATAGGTATTGGTTTGGCGATTGTATATATGATATTGTGTCTGGTTTTGATTGTGAGCATGACTCCTCTTGACAAGACTGTGGCCAACCATACCTTGTCTTTAGAGACAACTACTATACTCACAGAAGTAGAGAAGTTTAAGTTAGATGAGAAGTATGGCGACAACAACCAAGGAGAACTTTCTTCAAATGTCTTCTATTGCTTGTTGCATGAGTATGTTGAGATGATGTATGCGTGAGCTTGTCTGCACACAGATTCCTTCATCAGTGGAAGAAGGAGTTACTTATCATAGTTTGCCCCTTACTTATGGAATAAGTTGTAGTCTTTTACTAACAAGATTCTATTATCAAGAGTACATCAATGCTTCTACTCAAATTATGATGCAGTGTTTTCATTTGTCCCTATGATAAAGTATCTGAGAAGAGTACCTAAGGAAAACACCGTAGAATTAGTGAGAGGATTCTTCAAACCTACATTGACTTTTGGTACAGCTTACGCGCACAGGAATAATTTCCTAGATCAGACAGATGAGAGAAGAAAAGCATTAAAGGAAAAATTAGAAAAGGGCTTAGGGAAAAGGACATTTAGCAATGATCATGCATTTAGTGACATAAAGACAGAAGACAGAGGGGAGGTTAGCTTTAGATGCACAGCATGGAGGAAAGCTTTGTGTATATAGGCTAGAACTGACATGTTGTTTGTGGGAACGAGTGAATGTAGACCTTTGTTTTTGTTTCAGAGTAAATGGACATTCATGTTAAATGGACAAGACCCAGCAATTTCAGGAGTTTATTACATCTGTGGACCAAATGCATATACATATTACTGTCTTTCAAGAGGATGATATGACACATGTTATTTGGGGATAGTCTTCCCAAAGATATATCAATTTAAGAATCTGAGTAAAATACCTAAAGTGACTGAATTACATACTGTTAGACAAAAGCAAGAACCATATTCCAGCATAGTTGGAGACATATTTGGAGCAATAATTCCTTCAGTGTGAGTTATTCTGAATTCTTTGAAAATTCAAAAGTTGTCCGCCATTGTTGATAACATGCTGACAAATTTTTCTACTATCCTAATAGATACAGAAATGGCTGTGGTAAGATCAATGACTCTTCAGAACTGCCTTGTGTTAGACATCCTTTTACCAAAAGAGGGCGGAGTTTGTAAAATGCTTAACTCGCAACATTGTTGCTCATATATACTTAACAATAGTAAAGAAATTAGAAGCCTTATTAACAATCTGACTAATGATACAGCTGATTTGAAAGAGATGAAAGAACCAGGAGTTTGGGAAAAGGTTGGAAAAGGTTTTGTTTCAGTGGGAAATTGGCTTGCCAACCTAGGAAATGGGATAATATTGAAAATAATACAGATAATATTGATTATTGTGATTTGTATAATTGGAGCATGGGGAATTTATAAAATATATCATGTGATCAAAATGTCAATATTGAAAAATGATCAGAGAAGGGAAGAAATTAGAATGGAAAGATTATTCAGGGAAAATTTGAAAAGGGAAATGAAAAATAAAAGTTACAAGGAGGACACATTTTAGGTTAACAAAATTTTGTGTGGGAAGACGTAAAGTGTGATGACATATTTAGTCATCAGAGGAGGGATTCTGAATGCTGAATTTATTTTTTAGATTATGAACGTGAATAGAATTTGACTAACTTAGAAAATAATGTGCGACTTGGAAAATTTACCCAATTGAGTGGCTTCCATTAATCACAATGTGTCTTTATTAAAGGCCTATTAATATTAATTGAAGTACCTGCATTAAGAAAATGTAGCAGTGTGATATATTAATGATTACATGTTATGTATTGCTTTATAGATTACAGGTCTTAAATTAGTGAGGTTTGGGCCTAGTCTGCACAGCCTCATGTCAAGCTGCACTGTTTATTAAAATCGTGGGAATGTATGTCTAAAGAAATCAATTCATGTATTGTTTTCACTGCGTTGACCAAATGTTAGCAAATGTCTTTAACTTTCTCAGGAGAACTGCCTGCTTGAATATCTTGTATTAATAAGTGTTACACTGTGTAGTTTGATGCGTGAGTCAGCAATGTTTCCAGGAGCTAACATTGGAGTACGGATGGATCCAAAAATGTTACCTGACAAGCCTGATGATGGGAACAGGAGAAGAGAAGCCAATCATCGACATGTGAAAGACAGTTTATATCTTAGATTTGAACTTTTATTTCTATTGGACTAATTGTAAATGTCTGATTTTCTGACCAATGGAAATGTGGGAAGTTCTTTAGGTAATTTTGATTTAGCCCGACTGCACCGAGTTGAGCATGGCCTCTTTTCCCATTTGATTTTCTTCCGTAGAAGGTCATTCTATTCTGTTTGAGGAGCTGAACAGTTCTTGATGATTTATTTCTACCTTTGATTTATTGCTTAACATCTTAATGCTGAATGCTAACCCTTAGACATTGCTTCTGAAATGGTTCGGATAGCTTAGTGTCCCCGTTTCTGAACCATTTCCCTTTCACTGCCCGTTGCTGATGATGAGTGAACCGACGTCCAATTGACGAAGATAATCGCAGCTTGCTGATCCCTATGAGGAGAGGTATAACAAAATGCTACTGTTCTTGTTATAGATTATAGGGGTCATTATGAACATGGCGGTAAACACCGTCGACCGCTGTGATGACAGTGAACAGAAGACCGCCATTGTTGGTGAATAGAAACCCACCATATAATGATGCAAAAAACAGAAACCGTCAAAAACTCTGCTTCCACCAGCCATCGCCAGGGCCTTGTCAGCAGAAAGGCTGCACATCCCACCCCGCCACCGCCAAGCAGACAGATCTCCTGCCCTCCAAATAATGATGTACAAATCACAGTGGCGGACAGTGGATGTCGAACAACCATTGGCGGTACAGACCGCCACGGCCAGCAATGGGACCCAACAGCAAGAAGTGCACACATTGGCAAATTTGAAACCCACACACCTGACACACATCCACAACACTATAAAACACTTACAGACACACCCCACAATCCTTTGCATCGCCAATAGGACAGCTGAGACTGACAGCACAACATGCAGACACAGAACGCACCATCACACAACTCACACACCCAACTACACAACAGCACCTCACCAATAGCCACACAACACCCCACCCACTACACACACCATGGCACCCCCTAAGCACCCACGCTTCACAGACAGAAAGCTAAGAACAATGGTGGATGAAACACTCAAGTCGAGCCACAAATCTTCGGGGCACAGGTCCAGCACACACCCATTGTCAGGAAGATGGAGTTATGGCAGACTATTGTCAACAAGGTCAATGCAGTGGGAAACCATCCACGCACAAAGGATGACATCTGCAAGAGATGGAACGACCTGCGTGGGAAGGTCCATGGCATTGAGGCATAACATTGCATTCCAGAAGACTGAAGGAGGACCCAGACCCACACCCCCGACTACACCGACTGGGAGGAAAAGGTACTGCCCATCCTGCACCCTGAGGGCCTCACTGGACTCACTGGAGGAATGGCTCTGGTAAATCATCTACAATTACCCCATATCCACCACACCTGTAATGCATGCACCACCCCACCCCTTCAACTACCACCAGGACCACCACCCCACCAAGGCCACAATCACCACATCCTGTCACCCTGCATGCCCACAAACCCACTAACAGGCCCACATCCCTCCCCCTGTGCACAGCCATCTAACCCTGCAAGGATTCACAATGGCACTTCACGACCCACAATGCACCTCCACATCCCATGCAAAATGCAATGGCAACCCCACAAAAGGCCCCTGTATGGCCCAACAAGGGAAGAAACTCCACAAAATAGGCCAGAGATGTGCATCCTCTTCTGAATTTGAAAGATACATGCCCATTTTCCCCCACAGGCACCACCACCCATGCCACCCTGACGGAAAGTCCAAGGAGTGCCAGGGCCCCACATGGAGACAGAGGTCCCACTCAGGATACTGGAGAGGGAAGTGTGGACAGTAAGGATTACCCTGGCCCGTCACACAGTCCTGGACTACCACCCTTCAGCAGCTCCACCGAGGACACCACTGACACCCCTCCCACCTAGCCACCAACATCAGCTCTGGTCAAACCACCCCACACCAGTGTATCCAGGCCACAGACTGGTGGTACACAAAAACAGAGGCCAGAGTCTACACCTACTAACAGGCAGGATGATGATGGCCCCAGGACAAATGATACAAGTGATACTGCCAGGACACAGGCACAGGGGGCTAGGCCCAGTGGGAGGGTATCAGTGGCCCAGGGGGGGAAGCCAAAGGATGGATGCTGCAGCCCAGGCGGTGATCTCTGAGGTCCTGGGAGCATCCCACCATATGCAAGACAGGATGGGCCAGATCTTGGCCACCCTGGAAGAGAGTGAAAGGTTGCAGGTAGCCCAACATCAAGAGACCATGGAGCAGAGGAAACAACTAAATGCCACTATAGCAAGGGTGCTGCAGCACCACTACCTAGCCTGACACCCCCACAAAAGTGGAAGCCCCTACCACTGCCCAGGACACAGACCTGGCATCATCATCAGCAGCAGCAACTGGACTGGACTGGTGGCATTGGAAAAGGACACACAGGAAACCAGCACCCCTACCCGTGCAGCCCAGCACCAGAAACTCAAATGGTCCCTCAGACCCAGATATGGCACAGGAACACCTGCCAAGACCAAGGCCCCCACCAAGAAGTATCTATGAGGTACACTGACTCCCAAGTGTGCACACTGCCACCATCCTCACCCGCCAATAGCCACACAACAACTTGCAAGGGACAGATGGACCTATACCCACTGCCACCAATCGCCCAGCCCATGTACCTACAATGGACATCCACTATTAGCCCACTCCCTATGTCTGTACTGTGCACCAATGCAATTGTGAATCAATTAGAAATGTGAATGCATTATCCTGTCAATACCATAATCAAACCTTTATTGCAGGAATGGCACCCCACGCACAACATTGTGTGGAGTAAACAGAAATGTACACCATGTTTGTCTCAATGGCGCATGCAACCTCAATATTCAGGTAACATTGTCAATGACAACAGACCCCACATTCCAACAGTGAATAAGTCAGACAGATCATATGCATTGCAGACAACATCATGAGTGAACAGTGCCTCATAATTAATGGATTAAAGTTGGATCAGCTGAATCCCACAGTGAACATATTCCCCCTTTTCATCCTCACCATCACTCTCATCCCCTCTCAGATTATGCAGATCTGGATATATAGCACCCTCCTCCTCCAGTAGGGGGGTAGATTTCCTCACAGCCACGTTGTGCAGCATGCAGCAGGCCACCACTATTCTACACACCTTCTCAGGGCCATAGCACAGGGATCCCCCAGAGAGATGGAGGCAACGGAATCTAGCATTCAAGAGACCTATAGTGCGCTCTATCACCCTCCTGGTACGTCCATGGGCTTCATTGTAATTTCTCTTTTCATCTGTCCTAGGATTTCTCACAGGTGTCAGGAGCCAATGCATGTTGGAATAGCCAGAATCACCTGCAAAAGTGGTTGAAACAGGACTGTACCACACTGCCATTACTTGCAGACAGCCTGGCTGTCAGCTATGTGCAGAACCAGTGTCATACACACTCACCTATGAGCCATCCCCTGTCCAATTGTAGTTGATCCATCATGTGTGGTACACTGCTGTTCCTCAGGAAAAATGAATCATGGACTGATCCAGGAAACATGGCATGCACATGTGAAATGTACTGGTCTGCAGTACACACCAATTGTATGTTCATTGAGTGGAAGTTCTTCCTGTTTCTGTACACCTGTTCATTTACTCTTGGGGGGATGAGAGCTATGTGGGTGCCATCTATGGCACCAATCACATGGGGAATGCTACCAAAGGAATAAAAATCAGACTTGATGGCAAGGAGATCAGCCCTTTGTGGAAACTTCATATATGCCTGCAGGTGTAGTACAAATGCATCCAGGAATTTAAACAGGATGAGGCTAAACACTGGCTGTGAAAACCCTGCACCCATGCCCACTGTCACCTGAAATGAGCCCGTGGCCAGAAAATGAAGTACAGAGAGGACTTGCAATTCTGTAGGGATGGCATGCTGATTCCGATTAGCCGGTCTCAGTACTGGATCCAGTAATGCACATAGCTCATGGATTGTAGCACAGGTGAGTCTGTAGTTGATAATGATGCAACGTTCCACCATGGTCTCCAAATCAACAAGAGGTCTGTACACGATGGAGCCCTCCCTCGCCACATGGGCCTGTACCTAGGAGGAATGGAGAACACTTGTGAGGGACACACATACATGTACACAACATGTTGTGTATAAATAACTGACGTACATTATGTAGGTTACACACAAGCATTGTGTGATGTACAACTGTAGGGACATGTATGAAGTGATACGTCTGGACTGTTGTGGGCAGAAATGTGTCATGTGGGCATGCGACTAGGGGCTGTGTTCCATAGGGCATGCATGGTGCCCATGACCAGGAAATAACTGTGTAGTACTAGCAAAATGCAGCCCCTTGTCATCAAGATATGTAGCAGTGGAAGTGACCTCATTCCTCTGGCGGATGCTATGATGGCGTTAGGCGGTGTTCACTGCCGTGCACCTATTCATTGGTTAACATGGTTGTCAATGGGGAATCTGGGCCTATCATGATCGCCGCCGGCGGTGACGGTGCACATTGCCTCGGAGAGTACACCATGTGATCACCCAAGGTTCACTTGACTCCCGGATCCAGTGCATGGAAGTACTCCACTGAGTGTGCTGGTGTGTCCCGACTCTGGTTACTCAAATGGCACGAATCACAGGGGAAAGTGCCCTGGCCTTCACCACGGAGGAGCTGGAGAAGCTGGTGGGCAGGGTCCTACCCCTGTATGCCAAGTTATATGGGCAACCAGATGTGCAGGTGAGTAGGCGTTTGACGTGCATGGATGTGTGTGATGGTAGCGGATGCCTATATGCATGTGTCACCAGTATGTACCTGCACAGGCGTAGAATGTTTGGCAAGTACCGTGAGTGAAGTGGTGGGATGATGTTGTGAATTGTCCATCCTATAGGGGACGTGTAGTCAGCGGTGTCACAGGGCCATTTTCTGAACTCTGTGTTTCTATTGTGTGTGTCCCCTACAGGTCAGTGCCCATCAGAAGAGGACACTTTGACAGGCCATCGCCAGGGAGGTGCGGCCTTGGGGGTCTGCAACTGGCGGAACACCCACTGCAGGAAGCAGTGGGAGGACCTGCGGCGCTGGGACAGGAAGACCTGCGAGGCCCAGCTAGGGAAGTCCTCCCAACGAGGAAGGGGTGCCGGTCGGGTCCTGACCCCCCTAATGTGCCGCATTCTGGCGGTGGCATATCCAGACTTGAATTGGCGTTTGAAGGCTGCACAACAGCCATAAGGGGGTGAGTACCAACACCATGTCATTGCTCTTTGATGGATGTCTGAAGGTGCTGTAGGATCTATGCTGTCTAGTGCCCGGTACTCTGACAAGTGTCTTACAGCAATCCAGCCTCCATAGGCACTGAGATGATTAGGGGCAGGTCTGCAGTTCATCAGGTCCTTATGTCATGTGGTAGATGAGGGGTATGCCAGGGTTGTGGCCACTAGTTAGGGGCATAGGCATTACTATAGCTGTAGGTGCTGCATGTTTGTGTATATGCTGGGTGGGAGTATGAGTGAACCAAATATGTACATCCATTCAGGTGTTAACACATTTCTCTCCTGTTTTGTCTCCCCACCCTTGTACTCTTGTGTTGTCTGTGTACATCAGCATCATCTGGCGACGCAGCAGTGGCACCAGCGAGTGGGGTTGCAGCGGCCCACGTTTCCAAGGAGGCAGTGTCTACCGATGCCAAGGGGACCAGTGGGTTGGAAGGAGAGGGGAGTATCACGGGGAGGCAACTACCACTGGCAGTAGTGGCTCTGATACCTTCTCCAATAGGAGTTCCCTGGTGGTGGCGGACCATGGTGGGCCTACACATTGTTTGACATTTTCCGCCACCCCCATACCATCACCGCCCTCCCAGTTGCTCCCCACCCAGTTGCCTGTGCCCACTCACTCAGAAGGGTGGGCGTCTCCTTCGGCCAAGGCACCTCATCCCCTGCCCCAGTCAGCCATGCCACCCACACGGAGGAGGCTATTGACCTCCTGAGGACCATCTCTGTAGGGCAGACAACTATCGTGAATGCCTTCCAGGGGCTAGCATCCCAGATGCAGCAATGCCATGCATACCTGGAAGGCATTCACGGTGCCATGTCTGGCCTACAGAGATCTTTTTAGGCTCTGGCCTCCTCTTTGATGGCAGCCAGTGTCCCTGGCCTTTCTGTCCCCCCTCCAACCACTTCTACCACTTCCAGCACCTCACTCCCTTCACCCATCCCAAGCACACGTTCAGACAGTGATGCACACAACTCAACACACAAAAAACATACACAGAAACACAAGCATCACACTTCCAAGCACAGGCATACACACAGCCAACATGCAAAAGCACACACTACAATATCCACTTACCCCAGTGTGTCCACCTCTCCTGCCTCCATGTCTGTTACCTCTACATGCACACTCACATGCACTCCACCCTCATTCACTGCTGATGACCCCATTCTTGCAGTCACCACAACATCAGACATCGAGTCATGCACTCACCACAACGACATTCACTGACACTTGCAGCACACTCACCAGACTTGCAGACACCTAGACAACATCCATTCACACTGGCAGCCTGTCTTGTCCCACTGTGTCCACCCGCCTTCCTCCCAAAACAGTCAAATGTTCCCAGACACCCACCCAACACACATCCACCACACCTCAGCATACTGTTACAGGCACCTGCATTCACGTCCAGCACACCTACACCAGTTACAAGCACTCCCTCTAACTCCACTCCCACACCTTCCTCCAAATCCACCCCAACTGCCCCTAAAAAACATTTCCTGACCCGTGTTGACCTGTTCAAACCCACTTGCCCACCCGTCTCGTCCCCAAAAATGCTCACCTCCTTGCCCTGTCCACTCCTTCCACGTCTAAGTCTGCCCTTCCCATTCCTGCGCCTCTTCCCCAGTGAGCAAGAAGACCCGTGCTGGCCCTGGTCCATCTGCCAACCCCTGGTCCAAGCCCGCTCCCCCACCTTCCAAAGCTAAACCCAAACCCCCTCCACCTCCCAAACATAAGCCCAAGCTCCCCCCTCCCAGATGTACATCCCCCCCCACCCCTGCTCCCTGAGGTGCCTGGCTGCCCCATTGATGTCCCTTTATGGTGGAGGACCATGTGCACAAGTAGGAGTCAAGTTCAGGCCATTTGGGCCCTTCAGCCTTTTTATGTTGGACTGGCCAATGGCCTTATTTGGGCATTTAATTTTCTGCAATTATTAAAATTTGAGTGCCCAGTGTTGCTGTTGGCACACTCTGGAGACATGGTTCATCATTTCATTGTGGGGGTATGGTGTGCACATGTGTGTACTTTGGACAGGTTGTATTGGACTTGTGTCAAGTACGTATGGCTTGTGATGGTGTGAGGGGTTGGGAACGTGTTGCAGGGTGGGTGGGGTGGGTAGGTGTGTAAATGGGCCCTTTCTTCTCTTGTTTAGTAGGTTGCAGTAGTTACCGTTGTCGTCTTCATCGGCCGTCAAGGTCGTGGAGATATATGGCAAGGAGCAGGACTGACATGATATCCAACTTCCTCTCTCCATGTCTGCTTCGGCGTATTCTGTGTGCCTACGGCGAGTGTTTCCTTTTATACTGCTCATTTCTGCCAGGCTTTGCGTGGAGGTGGTTCCCGCCTCGGAACTGACAGCAGTCTTGTGTTTCATTATTTCTTGGACGAGTGGGGCCTTTCCGTCGGCTTGTGGGCGACCTCTTCCGTTGATGTCAGCACTCCTCTGCTGGTGGTGAGTGGTTTTCACTCTGGCTGTTTTGCATGTGCTTCATTATTTGGTGATCCAGACCTCAAGCCTGTTGACGGTAGTTACCGCCACCGCCGGCAGTGCGGTCTTTCCCGCAATGTTCATAATGAGGGCATATGTCTTTTGTTTCTAGGTACTAACCGCTAATTTGATAGAGCCATGGTTAGATGTTTTCCAAATTTATGTTGACTAAATTGTTTTGCATGAAGTCCAAAATGCTATTTTAATCAGAAGGTTAGTAAGGGAGACTCAGAGAATGTTACCAAATTATTATTAACAAATTTATGTCGCTCAGTTGTTGAAACTAGATGTAGACTATTTCTATTACACAGTTATTCTTGTTATTGATTTGTTCTATAACTCTCAAATGCTTAGTGATCAGTGCGTTAGCTAAATTTAGATTCTTTAGAAGATTTGGTCAACCAGTGTTGTTTATGTATGTATACCATTTAGTTTTTAGACTAATTTATGTGATATTAGCATTGTTAATCTAGGGAAATAACCCTTCTAACTTTTACATAAAGGTGTGGTTATTCATGATTAGATGGGTCATGGTGCCTAAAGATTACTGTCTGTGAAGATTATTTGATGATGTTTATTGATTATGATGATGTGATTGCATTGCATTTGAGACTTATGGTAGAATCACTCTAAGCATAGTAAAAAGGTCTATCGAACCTCTAACTCATCCCCTTGTAAATTAACAATAAAAAAACAAATAAGGACAGACACGCTCCCAGGAATAAAAGTATTCTTCCTTGTTGCGCCTTGCTAACGCCACCCCTTAGATTTTGGCACTGCCTCAGGTTTATGAAAACTCGTAAATCTGAGGCAGAGTCAAAATGCAATGGGTTTTGCTGTGGCACACCCACAGCAACACCCATTGCACGTCTCTACAATGCAAAGGGCTGTGCTTGAAGGGGTTGTATTTATAAGGTGCCGTTAAGCCACAAAAAGTGGCTAAACGCCGCCTTTTAAATACAGGACAGGGCATAGTGCAACTGGAGGGTCACAAAAAGTGATGCTCCAGTAGCACTATGGGCTCATAAACATGCCCCTAAATTTGGGGAATATCAGAGGTTCAAAGAATTCTTGGGCTTTGCTTATGGTGTTGTCGTGAAGGTGGTGCATATTAGCTGGTAGCAGACCAAACATCATGTCTCTGTCAGGAGCTTGCTTTTCACAACTTATGTGTCATTCCCATACCCCCATTCGGGGTCAGCCATCCCAACCACTTTCAGAAACCTTACCATCTGTCTTCCGAGGCTCAGAGCTGGAGGCCTAGAATATTTTGGATGCCGTTTTTGTATGGGCACCATTATAAATAAAAAGCCATGCTGATCTGTAGCAAAATTTGACAAAATATGATGCCTGGAGAATGTGGGACAATTATGTCAGCGCCCATGTGCAAAATGAGACCAGGTTGAGTTCCATTTTACCTCAGACCTAGAAGACTCTAGAGTCGCACAAGCGTTGCACTGCTCAAAATGAATGAAGGAGGAGGTATAGGGAAGACGCAAACACGGATTGGTTGCAGAAAGGTGAAGGCATCGTATAGCTGCTTTCTTCTCCCTATAGAGGACAGAGAACAGTGAGAAACAATGTTATATTTTATTTACAAAAAACGAAAACAGGCATTGGCAATCCACTCATTCTTGCATTCATCCTCTGACCGAATAACAATAAAACACTGACAATTCAACAACATGTGGAATAGTATGCATTCTTCATGGCTGCCTTCCTCCCATTGGTGCTTCTGGCAGAGACAGGCAAACACCATAAAATATCTAGTTATATAAGAGACATTTACAGCATCACAATGACATGCGTGAGCCCACGCCTGAAAGTTCAAGCTTAGGTGACTGGATAAAAAAATGGTCACAGCTGTGTGGAGGATAAATACTTTTTGTGGAAGCGCACAACTTCTACCTACTAACATGTGTATTCCTGGCTCCCATCATGTGTTAAAGCCCCTCTCTAGTGATACTCACATAATTGTCTGGTGACAGCTGTGCTGTTGAGCCAGTACATAAAAAAGAGACGAAGGGCTTGATTTAGAGTTTGACGGTGTAAGGCTATCTGTATTTAACCACTGACTCCATTTTGACCACTGACTCCATTTTGTGCTTAGCTTCAGATGCCATCATATCGGTAGCGCAGGTATTTTTCCACGCACAGCTTGTTTTCTACACAGAAAGTGTTTTTGCTTCTTCTCACCAGCACCGGGTTGCACTGTGCAAGAACATAACATGTGGGATGTGGACATAAACATGAAAACAGAGTCTCAGCCTGGGTATAGTTTCAATGTTTTCACTATGGAAAAGTACTGCTCATTTGCCTCTGGAATGCACATCGGGGCAGGGCCCGTTCCTTTGTGTGTTTTCGACGCAGGCTGAGTACAGCCAGCGCTTGAATTTCATAACTTGCACAAAAGAGTGGGAGGTTGCAGAACCTTCCTCATGGGTTTGTTTAAGGTATATAAGGTGGGGAAGCTTGGTGCTGAGGTGGAAGGAACTCCTTTTTGGGGGTGGATGCACTGCCCAGAACAAAGTCCCATTGAGAGAAAGTTTATCTTGTCTCAGCTGTCCAGGGTTCCACAGCTTGAAGTTGGCACCAGGATGATGTTGTTGGAATCGATCCCCATGGTGCTGGGGAAATAGCAGGCTGGTCCTGTATCATTGGTACCATGTCACTACCCAGTGCATTATTAATTCTTAATTATATAGCTTTGCTGTGCACATACATAAATATATATATTCACTGCATACATATTCATTGTTGATGTATTGTACGTTTTCTGCCTTTCATTGTTCAACTGCTGTGATTATTTTTGTATCTACACGTGTATTAGTGCATTCAAGTTGAACCCTCATGTTCATATTTTGTGTGCTTTCCTTTGAGATCTGGGAAGTGACTTAATGAATTCATTACTCAGACTAAGAGTGCTGCATTCTTTGGCTTCGTTACCTCTTAGTTTTAAGCTAAGCAGAACAATTTGGCATAGTTGTTTGCAGGATACGAAGTGAAAGATTTAAAGTGAAAATGTTTGGCAAAAAGTCAAAGGCAGTTTCTCAGGTGCCAAATGACATACCAGGGTGGGAAAAAACACCCTATGATGTTCTTGCAAATTAATGGTTTCTTGGAGCAGGTTTATGTGAAAAGTGGGGCGAATGTCTTAGTGATGCTGAACCAAAAACTGTTCTACTCTGTTTACAGAAAGTGCCAGTAGAATGGGGACGTGATTTATCTATTTTAGGCATACAGGGCTGGAGCCTGTTATCTGCTTATAGCAAAATGCACAGTTAGAACAAGAAAATCAGCAATTAGAGCAGCAGCTAGTTGAAGCTAAAAATGATGTAACCATGCTTTCTTGTCAGAATAAGTTATTGCATGATAAAGTGGATACTTATCAGTCCATCACAGAAAAGGCAGACGTTTGCCTTGCCCAGTACAGATACTGTAAACGTAGGGGTAGAGTCAATCAAAAGAAAGTATACTTAGTCATTGCTAAAGCAGGGTTAAATTGGGACCCTGATTTTTGAGATGCCAATATTTGGGTTTCCATTGATTTTTCCGATTCCACTGATGAGCCAGTTAGGAAACATGAGAGCCAGCTTGAGCCAGACAAACAGAAAGTGGTTTGTGCACAGTCTATATTTAGATGGAAAATCCAGGGGACTCCATAAAACCTGGGGGGGTTGAGATGCACTGCTTAGAAGATTATTCTCAGCAAGACTTTAATGATATTATGGATAGGTTTTGCCAAAAGCCAGGGGAAGTATTGCTTACCTGGATGGTGTGGTTGTTTGACAGGGGAGCTTCTGGGGAAGCACTGGATGAGGGAGATGCAAGGAAGTTTTGCACCATTAGCACTGAACCCATAATACAAGAGCAGTTTAGATGTTACTGGAATCAAGGAGCGACTAACTTGTTTCAAATGGAAGTTGTGGATATAGTCAGAAATATCACACTGAATCAGACTGGTTGCAAAATAATAAGCCTTGGTGCACGTTGAGAGATGCTATGCAGAAAATTAAAGACAAAAGTATGAAAACTGCTAATCTCTTGGAAGAGTCTCACAATTTGATAGATTCTCCACTGACAGTTTCAGTATGAAGTATTAAAAGCAGGTAATAATGACTCTTCTAATTAATCATACAGGGCAGGCATTAAAAGGTGTCCTGGAGGCAGTTTGTGCGTTAGGAGAGCTTGGAGACTGGACAAAACCTGAGAGAGCGTCAAGGGCTGAGGGTCGCACAGACAATAACAGAGTATCTAGGAGAAATATGTTTATGGCGTTGTTGAAGTATTGTGTCAACAAAGAGCAGAGATGGGATAGATATTAAGGCCCTGATTTATACTTTGTGACGCAAAACTGCACTAACGCAGTTTTGAGTCAAAAAGTTTAGCGCTGACTAATTCCATTATTTAACGCCACCCGGGCGTCATATTTATACAATGATGGTGGGTGGCGCTAAAAATAGTTTAGAGTCATTCTTCTTAATGTTAACCACTGCGCCTTGTGCCTTGTCATGAGGCAAAATGACGTTAATGCTGGAAAAATGATTCTAACCCATTTAATGACAAGTAAACATGTTGCAAAACGGAAATGCACCATTTTTGCCCGCAATAGCGTCAAATACAGACGCTAAAGGAGAAGACAGTGCAAAGGAGAGGCAAAATGGAGCCAGAAAGCCAGGAGAGACCCCAGGGAGACCCCAATCAACCAGGAACCAGCCAGGAGTACACAGACAAGACCCAGGGGAGGGAAATGAAAAAGAGAAAGTGTTGTTTCAGTGCAGAGGAGCATCAACATCAACTCTTTGTCACCTCAAAATTGCCAATTGGAAGGAGAGAGGCAATTTGGTAGCAGATAGCAGACAAGATTAACAGTATGGCAGAGGTCAGGAGAACCATAACAGAGTGCAAGAAACACTTCCATGACTGCAAGCGAAGGACAAAGGAAAAAAATGGCAAGGAACAGGAAGGCAGCACTGCAAACTGGAGTTGGGAGTCCAGCACCACAAGAGGACTTGGACAAGGTGGAGGAGATGGTTGCAGCGGTCATCCCAGAGGAATTCGTCACAGGAATCTCAGGACAGCGCGGACTACCAGGAAACACCATAAATGCAGGGTAAGATGCATGGGGGAAATTCATGCTAAAATGTCAAGTGCTAGAAGGGGGAGGCAGATAGGACTCACACAATGCATGTCAAAGGAGCACAGAGGGACTCATTGTACATTAATCAAGTTGCACCATGCTGACGTAAGCTGCAGATGTACCTACGCCTTGGTAGTGCCATGCACCATAACACATATACAACCTGGACATATATCGATCACCAGGCCTAAATACCTACATCTACATATGCAGCACATGGGATGGATGGCATGTATAATCATTGTACCTCTGGTTGTGTCATCACAACACCCCTTGTATATAGTCATATCAACCCTACCAAAACGATCAAGACTTCAGAGACTAGGTAGTTAGTCAATATCATTCCTGGGGTAATGTCATGGTAGTGCCCCTTGCAGTAACACCTTGCAACTGCCTTGCCTCATTGCCCAAGCACGTGTGCTGCATCTGACAGCACACAAGTCATTGCAACAGTCCTAACAGTACCCAAACATGTGCCAGTAACACCACCACCCTGCACATTGGCAACACATCCACATAAGGCAGCCACCACTCCATCATGCAGTCAGGATGCTCCCTGTGTGCAGGGAACAATGAACTGAAGAGGTGCTGGGGAAATAGCAGGCTGGTCCTGTATCATTGGTAGCATGTCACTACCCAGAAAAACTAAACTGGTATAGTGTTGAACCACTGTCAACATCAGGGCAGTGCGCGCTCTACGGAATGCAAAAACCCAGCACTTATGAGATAACGTAATTCATGCATTATGTTGATATGCTGTTGTTTAACCTTTTGCATTGCATAGTTTAATCCTGAAGCCTTATATTCAAGGTGCTTGTAAATACTGTTCATTTGCAATGTATTGCTGCAGGCTTTCAGAGTGTGTCAGGGTGTGGTCCCTTTCCAGGGCCTGCTAGAAGCTTTCTCTGCAGCATGACTGGGTGTGGTTTGTGGGCTGGGCCAGACTCTATATAAGGGAGCCAGCCCAGCTCCACATGCTCACTATTCAGAGGTCCCGATGCAGAGCAGCAACAATTTCCTGAGCTCCTGAGGCCTACCTTGATCTTCCAGGCCTTGCCCTTCATTGTATTGGTGATCCTTGATCAGGGCGGTAAGACGGAGGTCGGGCTGGGCCCCGATCCCATTTTCAAAGGCATTCGAGTTCTTTGGACTAGTTTTTATATTGGAAGATTTTTCCTTGTGTGTGTGAATGTGCTCTTGGTTTCTGGCATTTACATGTTGACATTCGAATCGGCAAGACGCGTGATTCATTCCTTGCATTTAACTCTTGATAATAATTGTGCGCAACCATTTCTTGGCATTTGCATGGTGGCATTCGAAACAGCAAGACGCGCGATTCATTCCTAGCATTTAAACCTTGATAATCATTGTGCGCTACCATTTCCTGGCATTTGCATGGTGGCATTCGAATCTGCAAGGCGTGCGATTCATTTCCCACATTCAAACCTTGATGTTCAGATCGCTTACAGAGTGCGTGATCATTTCATGGCATTTGCATATTCTTTTTGGAATTGGCAAGACTCGGGATTCATTCCTTGTGTTTAACTCTTGATACTCATTGTGCGCTACCATTTCTTGGCATTTACATGGTGGCATTCGAATCAGCAAGAAGTGAGATTCATTCCTTGCCTTTAACTCTTGATATTGATTGTGCGCTACCATTTCTTGACATTTGCATGGTGACATTCGAATCGGCAAGAAGCGCGATTCATTCCTTGCCTTTAACTCTTGATATTCATTGTGCGCTACCATTTCTTGACATTTGCATGTTGACATTCGAATCGGCAAGACATGCGATTCATTCCTTGCATTTAACTCTTGATATTCATTGTGCACAACCATTTCTTGGCATTTACATGGTGACATTCGAATCAGCAAGACATGCGATTCATTCCTTGCATTTAACTCTTGATATTCATTGTGCACAACCATTTCTTGGCATTTACATGGTGACATTCGAATCAGCAAGACGTGCGGTTCATTTCCCGCATTTAAACCTTGATGTTCAGATCGCTTACAGTGCACGCGATCATTTCATGGCATTAGCATGTACTTGTGAGAATCGGCAGTGTGCGCGATTCATTTCCCGCATTTAAATCTTGATATTCAGATCGCATACAATGTGCACAATCATTTTATGCCAATCAAAACTTTGATGTGTAGTGTTTCCTGAAGTGCTCCCAATTATCCAGGGTCCTTGAATTTTCTGCAGAGGTGTTAAATTCAAGATGTTACATTCTATGTGCATGTTAAGTCCTTAGTACAATTCCAGTTGTTTTCAATGGAATGTTTGGATTGCCTTTTGTCCTCATGTAATGAGGCAGTGTTTGTTCTGGGACATTGTTCTAGAAGGTTCTTTTGTTCCTAGACAGTATGTTACAACTCATGAATAGTCCCTATGAAACTTTGTATTAACCATTCTTGATTCCTTTCCAGGTACCTAGATTTCTTGAGGCCTAGTTAGAGTCTACTGCTAGGCCATTCATGTTTTCTCAGTCTAAGTGTTACTTCATGTTCTGAGTATCATTGAACTCTAGATTCAACAAAGTGTTATCTCATGTTCTGAGTATCATTGAACTCTAGGTTCAACAAATTGTTATTTCATGTTCCAAGTATCATTGAACTCTAGATTCAACAAAGGGTTATTTCATGTTCTGAGTATCATTGAACTCTGAATTCAACAGAGTGTTATTTCATGTTCCGAGTACCATTGAACTCTAGATTCACTGACACTGGTACACTGACTCCCAAGTGTGCACACTGCCACCATCCTCACCCGCCAATAGC
Source organism: Pleurodeles waltl (assembly GCF_031143425.1). NCBI lineage: Eukaryota > Metazoa > Chordata > Amphibia > Caudata > Salamandridae > Pleurodeles > Pleurodeles waltl. Next base: position 359,249,719 of record NC_090448.1, on the reverse strand, counting down.
CACACAACAACTTGCAAGGGACAGATGGACCTATACCCACTGCCACCAATCGCCCAGCCCATGTACCTACAATGGACATCCACTATTAGCCCACTCCCTATGTCTGTACTGTGCACCAATGCAATTGTGAATCAATTAGAAATGTGAATGCATTATCCTGTCAATACCATAATCAAACCTTTATTGCAGGAATGGCACCCCACGCACAACATTGTGTGGAGTAAACAGAAATGTACACCATGTTTGTCTCAATGGCGCATGCAACCTCAATATTCAGGTAACATTGTCAATGACAACAGACCCCACATTCCAACAGTGAATAAGTCAGACAGATCATATGCATTGCAGACAACATCATGAGTGAACAGTGCCTCATAATTAATGGATTAAAGTTGGATCAGCTGAATCCCACAGTGAACATATTCCCCCTTTTCATCCTCACCATCACTCTCATCCCCTCTCAGATTATGCAGATCTGGATATATAGCACCCTCCTCCTCCAGTAGGGGGGTAGATTTCCTCACAGCCACGTTGTGCAGCATGCAGCAGGCCACCACTATTCTACACACCTTCTCAGGGCCATAGCACAGGGATCCCCCAGAGAGATGGAGGCAACGGAATCTAGCATTCAAGAGACCTATAGTGTGCTCTATCACCCTCCTGGTACGTCCATGGGCTTCATTGTAATTTCTCTTTTCATCTGTCCTAGGATTTCTCACAGGTGTCAGGAGCCAATGCATGTTGGAATAGCCAGAATCACCTGCAAAAGTGGTTGAAACAGGACTGTACCACACTGCCATTACTTGCAGACAGCCTGGCTGTCAGCTATGTGCAGAACCAGTGTCATACACACTCACCTATGAGCCATCCCCTGTCCAATTGTAGTTGATCCATCATGTGTGGTACACTGCTGTTCCTCAGGAAAAATGAATCATGGACTGATCCAGGAAACATGGCATGCATATGTGAAATGTACTGGTCTGCAGTACACACCAATTGTATGTTCATTGAGTGGAAGTTCTTCCTGTTTCTGTACACCTGTTCATTTACTCTTGGGGGGATGAGAGCTATGTGGGTGCCATCTATGGCACCAATCACATGGGGAATGCTACAAAAGGAATAAAAATCAGACTTGATGGCAAGGAGATCAGCCCTTTGTGGAAACTTCATATATGCCTGCAGGTGTAGTACAAATGCATCCAGGAATTTAAACAGGATGAGGCTAAACACTGGCTGTGAAAACCCTGCACCCATGCCCACTGTCACCTGAAATGAGCCCGTGGCCAGAAAATGAAGTACAGAGAGGACTTGCAATTCTGTAGGGATGGCATGCTGATTCCGATTAGCCGGTCTCAGTACTGGATCCAGTAATGCACATAGCTCATGGATTGTAGCACAGGTGAGTCTGTAGTTGATAATGATGCAACGTTCCACCATGGTCTCCAAATCAACAAGAGGTCTGTACACGATGGAGCCCTCCCTCGCCACATGGGCCTGTACCTAGGAGGAATGGAGAACACTTGTGAGGGACACACATACATGTACACAACATGTTGTGTATAAATAACTGACGTACATTATGTAGGTTACACACAAGCATTGTGTGATGTACAACTGTAGGGACATGTATGAAGTGATACGTCTGGACTGTTGTGGGCAGAAATGTGTCATGTGGGCATGCGACTAGGGGCTGTGTTCCATAGGGCATGCATGGTGCCCATGACCAGGAAATAACTGTGTAGTACTAGCAAAATGCAGCCCCTTGTCATCAAGATATGTAGCAGTGGAAGTGACCTCATTCCTCTGGCGGATGCTATGATGGCGTTAGGCGGTGTTCACTGCCGTGCACCTATTCATTGGTTAACATGGTTGTCAATGGGGAATCTGGGCCTATCATGATCGCCGCCGGCGGTGACGGTGCACATTGCCTCGGAGAGTACACCATGTGATCACCCAAGGTTCACTTGACTCCCGGATCCAGTGCATGGAAGTACTCCACTGAGTGTGCTGGTGTGTCCCGACTCTGGTTACTCAAATGGCACGAATCACAGGGGAAAGTGCCCTGGCCTTCACCACGGAGAAGCTGGAGAAGCTGGTGGGCAGGGTCCTACCCCTGTATGCCAAGTTATATGGGCAACCAGATGTGCAGGTGAGTAGGCGTTTGACGTGCATGGATGTGTGTGATGGTAGCGGATGCCTATATGCATGTGTCACCAGTATGTACCTGCACAGGCGTAGAATGTTTGGCAAGTACCGTGAGTGAAGTGGTGGGATGATGTTGTGAATTGTCCATCCTATAGGGGACGTGTAGTCAGCGGTGTCACAGGGCCATTTTCTGAACTCTGTGTTTCTATTGTGTGTGTCCCCTACAGGTCAGTGCCCATCAGAAGAGGACACTCTGACAGGCCATCGCCAGGGAGGTGCGGCCTTGGGGGTCTGCAACTGGCGGAACACCCACTGCAGGAAGCAGTGGGAGGACCTGCGGCGCTGGGACAGGAAGACCTGCGAGGCCCAGCTAGGGAAGTCCTCCCAACGAGGAAGGGGTGCCGGTCGGGTCCTGACCCCCCTAATGTGCCGCATTCTGGCGGTGGCATATCCAGACTTGAATTGGCGTTTGAAGGCTGCACAACAGCCATAAGGGGGTGAGTACCAACACCATGTCATTGCTCTTTGATGGATGTCTGAAGGTGCTGTAGGATCTATGCTGTCTAGTGCCCGGTACTCTGACAAGTGTCTTACAGCAATCCAGCCTCCATAGGCACTGAGATGATTAGGGGCAGGTCTGCAGTTCATCAGGTCCTTATGTCATGTGGTAGATGAGGGGTATGCCAGGGTTGTGGCCACTAGTCAGTTGCATAGGCATTACTATAGCTGTAGGTGCTGCATGTTTGTGTATATGCTGGGTGGGAGTATGAGTGAACAAAATATGTACATCCATTCAGGTGTTAACACATTTCTCTCCTGTTTTGTCTCCCCACCCTTGTACTCTTGTGTTGTCTGTGTACATCAGCATCATCTGGCGACGCAGCAGTGGCACCAGCGAGTGGGGTTGCAGCGGCCCACGTTTCCAAGGAGGCAGTGTCTACCGATGCCAAGGGGACCAGTGGGTTGGAAGGAGAGGGGAGTATCACGGGGAGGCAACTACCACTGGCAGTAGTGGCTCTGATACCTTCTCCAATAGGAGTTCCCTGGTGGTGGCGGACCATGGTGGGCCTACACATTCTTTGACATTTTCCGCCACCCCCATACCATCACCGCCCTCCCAGTTGCTCCCCACCCAGTTGCCTGTGCCCACTCACTCAGAAGGGTGGGCGTCTCCTTCGGCCAAGGCACCTCATCCCCTGCCCCAGTCAGCCATGCCACCCACACGGAGGAGGCTATTGACCTCCTGAGGACCATCTCTGTAGGGCAGACAACTATCGTGAATGCCTTCCAGGGGCTAGCATCCCAGATGCAGCAATGCCATGCATACCTGGAAGGCATTCACGGTGCCATGTCTGGCCTACAGAGATCTTTTTAGGCTCTGGCCTCCTCTTTGATGGCAGCCAGTGTCCCTGGCCTTTCTGTCCCCCCTCCAACCACTTCTACCACTTCCAGCACCTCACTCCCTTCACCCATCCCAAGCACACGTTCAGACAGTGATGCACACAACTCAACACACAAAAAACATACACAGAAACACAAGCATCACACTTCCAAGCACAGGCATACACACAGCCAACATGCAAAAGCACACACTACAATATCCACTTACCCCAGTGTGTCCACCTCTCCTGCCTCCATGTCTGTTACCTCTACATGCTCACTCACATGCACTCCACCCTCATTCACTGCTGATGACCCCATTCTTGCAGTCACCACAACATCAGACATCGAGTCATGCACTCACCACAACGACATTCACTGACACTTGCAGCACACTCACCAGACTTGCAGACACCTAGACAACATCCATTCACACTGGCAGCCTGTCTTGTCCCACTGTGTCCACCCGCCTTCCTCCCAAAACAGTCAAATGTTCCCAGACACCCACCCAACACACATCCACCACACCTCAGCATACTGTTACAGGCACCTGCATTCACGTCCAGCACACCTACACCAGTTACAAGCACTCCCTCTAACTCCACTCCCACACCTTCCTCCAAATCCACCCCAACTGCCCCTAAAAAACATTTCCTGACCCGTGTTGACCTGTTCAAACCCACTTGCCCACCCGTCTCGTCCCCAAAAATGCTCACCTCCTTGCCCTGTCCACTCCTTCCACGTCTAAGTCTGCCCTTCCCATTCCTGCGCCTCTTCCCCAGTGAGCAAGAAGACCCGTGCTGGCCCTGGTCCATCTGCCAACCCCTGGTCCAAGCCCGCTCCCTCACCTTCCAAAGCTAAACCCAAACCCCCTCCACCTCCCAAACATAAGCCCAAGCTCCCCCCTCCCAGATGTACATCCCCCCCCACCCCTGCTCCCTGAGGTGCCTGGCTGCCCCATTGATGTCCCTTTATGGTGGAGGACCATGTGCACAAGTAGGAGTCAAGTTCAGGCCATTTGGGCCCTTCAGCCTTTTTATGTTGGACTGGCCAATGGCCTTATTTGGGCATTTAATTTTCTGCAATTATTAAAATTTGAGTGCCCAGTGTTGCTGTTGGCACACTCTGGAGACATGGTTCATAATTTCATTGTGGGGGTATGGTGTGCACATGTGTGTACTTTGGACAGGTTGTATTGGACTTGTGTCAAGTACGTATGGCTTGTGATGGTGTGAGGGGTTGGGAACGTGTTGCAGGGTGGGTGGGGTGGGTAGGTGTGTAAATGGGCCCTTTCTTCTCTTGTTTAGTAGGTTGCAGTAGTTACCGTTGTCGTCTTCATCGGTCGTCAAGGTCGTGGAGATATATGGCAAGGAGCAGGACTGACATGATATCCAACTTCCTCTCTCCATGTCTGCTTCGGCGTATTCTGTGTGCCTACGGCGAGTGTTTCCTTTTATACTGCTCATTTCTGCCAGGCTTTGCGTGGAGGTGGTTCCCGCCTCGGAACTGACAGCAGTCTTGTGTTTCATTATTTCTTGGACGAGTGGGGCCTTTCCGTCGGCTTGTGGGCGGCCTCTTCCGTTGATGTCAGCACTCCTCTGCTGGTGGTGAGTGGTTTTCACTCTGGCTGTTTTGCATGTGCTTCATTATTTGGTGATCCAGACCGCAAGCCTGTTGACGGTAGTTACCGCCACCGCCGGCAGTGTGGTCTTTCCCGCAATGTTCATAATGAGGGCATATGTCTTTTGTTTCTAGGTACTAACCGCTAATTTGATAGAGCCATGGTTAGATGTTTTCCAAATTTATGTTGACTAAATTGTTTTGCATGAAGTCCAAAATGCTATTTTAATCAGAAGGTTAGTAAGGGAGACTCAGAGAATGTTACCAAATTATTATTAACAAATTTATGTCGCTCAGTTGTTGAAACTAGATGTAGACTATTTCTATTACACAGTTATTCTTGTTATTGATTTGTTCTATAACTCTCAAATGCTTAGTGATCAGTGCGTTAGCTAAATTTAGATTCTTTAGAAGATTTGGTCAACCAGTGTTGTTTATGTATGTATACCATTTAGTTTTTAGACTAATTTATGTGATATTAGCATTGTTAATCTAGGGAAATAACCCTTCTAACTTTTACATAAAGGTGTGGTTATTCATGATTAGATGGGTCATGGTGCCTAAAGATTACTGTCTGTGAAGATTATTTGATGATGTTTATTGATTATGATGATGTGATTGCATTGCATTTGAGACTTATGGTAGAATCACTCTAAGCATAGTAAAAAGGTCTATCGAACCTCTAACTCATCCCCTTGTAAATTAACAATAAAAAAACAAATAAGGACAGACACGCTCCCAGGAATAAAAGTATTCTTCCTTGTTGCGCCTTGCTAACGCCACCCCTTAGATTTTGGCACTGCCTCAGGTTTATGAAAACTCGTAAATCTGAGGCAGAGTCAAAATGCAATGGGTTTTGCTGTGGCACACCCACAGCAACACCCATTGCACGTCTCTACAATGCAAAGGGCTGTGCTTGAAGGGGTTGTATTTATAAGGTGCCGTTAAGCCACAAAAAGTGGCTAAACGCCGCCTTTTAAATACAGGACAGGGCATAGTGCAACTGGAGGGTCACAAAAAGTGATGCTCCAGTAGCACTATGGGCTCATAAACATGCCCCTAAATTTGGGGAATATCAGAGGTTCAAAGAATTCTTGGGCTTTGCTTATGGTGTTGTCGTGAAGGTGGTGCATATTAGCTGGTAGCAGACCAAACATCATGTCTCTGTCAGGAGCTTGCTTTTCACAACTTATGTGTCATTCCCATACCCCCATTCGGGGTCAGCCATCCCAACCACTTTCAGAAGCCTTACCATCTGTCTTCCGAGGCTCAGAGCTGGAGGCCTAGAATATTTTGATTGCCGTTTTTGTATGGGCACCATTATAAATAAAAAGCCATGCTGATCTGTAGCAAAATTTGACAAAATATGATGCCTGGAGAATGTGGGACAATTATGTCAGCGCCCATGTGCAAAATGAGACCAGGTTGAGTTCCATTTTACCTCAGACCTAGAAGACTCTAGAGTCGCACAAGCGTTGCACTGCTCAAAATGAATGAAGGAGGAGGTATAGGGAAGACGCAAACACGGATTTTTTGCAGAAAGGTGAAGGCATCGTATAGCTGCTTTCTTCTCCCTATAGAGGACAGAGAACAGTGAGAAACAATGTTATATTTTATTTACAAAAAACGAAAACAGGCATTGGCAATCCACTCATTCTTGCATTCATCCTCTGACCGAATAACAATAAAACACTGACAATTCAACAACATGTGGAATAGTATGAATTCTTCATGGCTGCCTTCCTCCCATTGGTGCTTCTGGCAGAGACAGGCAAACACCATAAAATATCTAGTTATATAAGAGACATTTACAGCATCACAATGACATGCGTGAGCCCACGCCTGAAAGTTCAAGCTTAGGTGACTGGATAAAAAAATGGTCACAGCTGTGTGGAGGATAAATACTTTTTGTGGAAGCGCACAACTTCTACCTACTAACATGTGTATTCCTGGCTCCCATCATGTGTTAAAGCCCCTCTCGAGTGATACTCACATAATTGTCTGGTGACAGCTGTGCTGTTGAGCCAGTACATAAAAAAGAGACGAAGGGCTTGATTTAGAGTTTGACGGTGTAAGGCTATCTGTATTTAACCACTGACTCCATTTTGACCACTGACTCCATTTTGTGCTTAGCTTCAGATGCCATCATATCGGTAGCGCAGGTATTTTTCCACGCACAGCTTGTTTTCTACACAGAAAGTGTTTTTGCTTCTTCTCACCAGCACCGGGTTGCACTGTGCAAGAACATAACATGTGGGATGTGGACATAAACATGAAAACAGAGTCTCAGCCTGGGTATAGTTTCAATGTTTTCACTATGGAAAAGTACTGCTCATTTGCCTCTGGAATGCACATCGGGGCAGGGCCCGTTCCTTTGTGTGTTTTCGACGCAGGCTGAGTACAGCCAGCGCTTGAATTTCATAACTTGCACAAAAGAGTGGGAGGTTGCAGAACCTTCCTCATGGGTTTGTTTAAGGTATATAAGGTGGGGAAGCTTGGTGCTGAGGTGGAAGGAACTCCTTTTTGGGGGTGGATGCACTGCCCAGAACAAAGTCCCATTGAGAGAAAGTTTATCTTGTCTCAGCTGTCCAGGGTTCCACAGCTTGAAGTTGGCACCAGGATGATGTTGTTGGAATCGATCCCCATGGTGCTGGGGAAATAGCAGGCTGGTCCTGTATCATTGGTACCATGTCACTACCCAGTGCATTATTAATTCTTAATTATATAGCTTTGCTGTGCACATACATAAATATATATATTCACTGCATACATATTCATTGTTGATGTATTGTACGTTTTCTGCCTTTCATTGTTCAACTGCTGTGATTATTTTTGTATCTACACGTGTATTAGTGCATTCAAGTTGAACCCTCATGTTCATATTTTGTGTGCTTTCCTTTGAGATCTGGGAAGTGACTTAATGAATTCATTACTCAGACTAAGAGTGCTGCATTCTTTGGCTTCGTTACCTCTTAGTTTTAAGCTAAGCAGAACAATTTGGCATAGTTGTTTGCAGGATACGAAGTGAAAGATTTAAAGTGAAAATGTTTGGCAAAAAGTCAAAGGCAGTTTCTCAGGTGCCAAATGACATACCAGGGTGGGAAAAAACACCCTATGATGTTCTTGCAAATTAATGGTTTCTTGGAGCAGGTTTATGTGAAAAGTGGGGCGAATGTCTTAGTGATGCTGAACCAAAAACTGTTCTACTCTGTTTACAGAAAGTGCCAGTAGAATGGGGACGTGATTTATCTATTTTAGGCATACAGGGCTGGAGCCTGTTATCTGCTTATAGCAAAATGCACAGTTAGAACAAGAAAATCAGCAATTAGAGCAGCAGCTAGTTGAAGCTAAAAATGATGTAACCATGCTTTCTTGTCAGAATAAGTTATTGCATGATAAAGTGGATACTTATCAGTCCATCACAGAAAAGGCAGACGTTTGCCTTGCCCAGTACAGATACTGTAAACGTAGGGGTAGAGTCAATCAAAAGAAAGTATACTTAGTCATTGCTAAAGCAGGGTTAAATTGGGACCCTGATTTTTGAGATGCCAATATTTGGGTTTCCATTGATTTTTCCGATTCCACTGATGAGCCAGTTAGGAAACATGAGAGCCAGCTTGAGCCAGACAAACAGAAAGTGGTTTGTGCACAGTCTATATTTAGATGGAAAATCCAGGGGACTCCATAAAACCTGGGGGGGTTGAGATGCACTGCTTAGAAGATTATTCTCAGCAAGACTTTAATGATATTATGGATAGGTTTTGCCAAAAGCCAGGGGAAGTATTGCTTACGTGGATGGTGTGGTTGTTTGACAGGGGAGCTTCTGGGGAAGCACTGGATGAGGGAGATGCAAGGAAGTTTTGCACCATTAGCACTGAACCCATAATACAAGAGCAGTTTAGATGTTACTGGAATCAAGGAGCGACTAACTTGTTTCAAATGGAAGTTGTGGATATAGTCAGAAATATCACACTGAATCAGACTGGTTGCAAAATAATAAGCCTTGGTGCACGTTGAGAGATGCTATGCAGAAAATTAAAGACAAAAGTATGAAAACTGCTAATCTCTTGGAAGAGTCTCACAATTTGATAGATTCTCCACTGACAGTTTCAGTATGAAGTATTAAAAGCAGGTAATAATGACTCTTCTAATTAATCATACAGGGCAGGCATTAAAAGATGTCCTGGAGGCAGTTTGTGCGTTAGGAGAGCTTGGAGACTGGACAAAACCTGAGAGAGCGTCAAGGGTTGAGGGTCGCACAGACAATAACAGAGTATCTAGGAGAGATATGTTTATGGCGTTGTTGAAGTATTGTGTCAACAAAGAGCAGAGATGGGATAGATATTAAGGTCCTGATTTATACTTTGTGACGCAAAACTGCACTAACGCAGTTTTGAGTCAAAAAGTTTAGCGCTGACTAATTCCATTATTTAACGCCACCCGGGCGTCATATTTATACAATGATGGTGGGTGGCGCTAAAAATAGTTTAGAGTCATTCTTCTTAATGTTAACCACTGCGCCTTGTGCCTTGTCATGAGGCAAAATGACGTTAATGCTGGAAAAATGATTCTAACCCATTTAATGACAAGTAAACATGTTGCAAAACGGAAATGCACCATTTTTGCCCGCAATAGCGTCAAATACAGACGCTAAAGGAGAAGACAGTGCAAAGGAGAGGCAAAATGGAGCCAGAAAGCCAGGAGAGACCCCAGGGAGACCCCAATCAACCAGGAACCAGCCAGGAGTACACAGACAAGACCCAGGGGAGGGAAATGAAAAAGAGAAAGTGTTGTTTCAGTGCAGAGGAGCATCAACATCAACTCTTTGTCACCTCAAAATTGCCAATTGGAAGGAGAGAGGCAATTTGGTAGCAGATAGCAGACAAGATTAACAGTATGGCAGAGGTCAGGAGAACCATAACAGAGTGCAAGAAACACTTCCATGACTGCAAGCGAAGGACAAAGGAAAAAAATGGCAAGGAACAGGAAGGCAGCACTGCAAACTGGAGTTGGGAGTCCAGCACCACAAGAGGACTTGGACAAGGTGGAGGAGATGGTTGCAGCGGTCATCCCAGAGGAATTCGTCACAGGAATCTCAGGACAGCGCGGACTACCAGGAAACACCATAAATGCAGGGTAAGATGCATGGGGGAAATTCATGCTAAAATGTCAAGTGCTAGAAGGGGGAGGCAGATAGGACTCACACAATGCATGTCAAAGGAGCACAGAGGGACTCATTGTACATTAATCAAGTTGCACCATGCTGACGTAAGCTGCAGATGTACCTACGCCTTGGTAGTGCCATGCACCATAACACATATACAACCTGGACATATATCGATCACCAGGCCTAAATACCTACATCTACATATGCAGCACATGGGATGGATGGCATGTATAATCATTGTACCTCTGGTTGTGTCATCACAACACCCCTTGTATATAGTCATATCAACCCTACCAAAACGATCAAGACTTCAGAGACTAGGTAGTTAGTCAATATCATTCCTGGGGTAATGTCATGGTAGTGCCCCTTGCAGTAACACCTTGCAACTGCCTTGCCTCATTGCCCAAGCACGTGTGCTGCATCTGACAGCACACAAGTCATTGCAACAGTCCTAATAGTACCCAAACATGTGCCAGTAACACCACCACCCTGCACATTGGCAACACATCCACATAAGGCAGCCACCACTCCATCATGCAGTCAGGATGCTCCCTGTGTGCAGGGAACAATGAACTGAAGAGGTGCTGGGGAAATAGCAGGCTGGTCCTGTATCATTGGTAGCATGTCACTACCCAGAAAAACTAAACTGGTATAGTGTTGAACCACTGTCAACATCAGGGCAGTGCGCGCTCTACGGAATGCAAAAACCCAGCACTTATGAGATAACGTAATTCATGCATTATGTTGATATGCTGTTGTTTAACCTTTTGCATTGCATAGTTTAATCCTGAAGCCTTATATTCAAGGTGCTTGTAAATACTGTTCATTTGCAATGTATTGCTGCAGGCTTTCAGAGTGTGTCAGGGTGTGGTCCCTTTCCAGGGCCTGCTAGAAGCTTTCTCTGCAGCATGACTGGGTGTGGTTTGTGGGCTGGGCCAGACTCTATATAAGGGAGCCAGCCCAGCTCCACATGCTCACTATTCAGAGGTCCCGATGCAGAGCAGCAACAATTTCCTGAGCTCCTGAGGCCTACCTTGATCTTCCAGGCCTTGCCCTTCATTGTATTGGTGATCCTTGATCAGGGCGGTAAGACGGAGGTCGGGCTGGGCCCCGATCCCATTTTCAAAGGCATTCGAGTTCTTTGGACTAGTTTTTATATTGGAAGATTTTTCCTTGTGTGTGTGAATGTGCTCTTGGTTTCTGGCATTTACATGTTGACATTCGAATCGGCAAGACGCGTGATTCATTCCTTGCATTTAACTCTTGATAATAATTGTGCGCAACCATTTCTTGGCATTTGCATGGTGGCATTCGAAACAGCAAGACGCGCGATTCATTCCTAGCATTTAAACCTTGATAATCATTGTGCGCTACCATTTCCTGGCATTTGCATGGTGGCATTCGAATCTGCAAGGCGTGCGATTCATTTCCCACATTCAAACCTTGATGTTCAGATCGCTTACAGAGTGCGTGATCATTTCATGGCATTTGCATATTCTTTTTAGAATTGGCAAGACTCGGGATTCATTCCTTGTGTTTAACTCTTGATACTCATTGTGCGCTACCATTTCTTGGCATTTACATGGTGGCATTCGAATCAGCAAGAAGTGAGATTCATTCCTTGCCTTTAACTCTTGATATTGATTGTGCGCTACCATTTCTTGACATTTGCATGGTGACATTCGAATCGGCAAGAAGCGCGATTCATTCCTTGCCTTTAACTCTTGATATTCATTGTGCGCTACCATTTCTTGACATTTGCATGTTGACATTCGAATCGGCAAGACATGCGATTCATTCCTTGCATTTAACTCTTGATATTCATTGTGCACAACCATTTCTTGGCATTTACATGGTGACATTCGAATCAGCAAGACATGCGATTCATTCCTTGCATTTAACTCTTGATATTCATTGTGCACAACCATTTCTTGGCATTTACATGGTGACATTCGAATCAGCAAGACGTGCGGTTCATTTCCCGCATTTAAACCTTGATGTTCAGATCGCTTACAGTGCACGCGATCATTTCATGGCATTAGCATGTACTTGTGAGAATCGGCAGTGTACGCGATTCATTTCCCGCATTTAAATCTTGATATTCAGATCGCATACAATGTGCACAATCATTTTATGGCAATCAAAACTTTGATGTGTAGTGTTTCCTGAAGTGCTCCCAATTATCCAGGGTCCTTGAATTTTCTGCAGAGGTGTTAAATTCAAGATGTTACATTCTATGTGCATGTTAAGTCCTTAGTACAATTCCAGTTGTTTTCAATGGAATGTTTGGATTGCCTTTTGTCCTCATGTAATGAGGCAGTGTTTGTTCTGGGACATTGTTCTAGAAGGTTCTTTTGTTCCTAGACAGTATGTTACAACTCATGAATAGTCCCTATGAAACTTTGTATTAACCATTCTTGATTCCTTTCCAGGTACCTAGATTTCTTGAGGCCTAGTTAGAGTCTACTGCTAGGCCATTCATGTTTTCTCAGTCTAAGTGTTACTTCATGTTCTGAGTATCATTGAACTCTAGATTCAACAAAGTGTTATCTCATGTTCTGAGTATCATTGAACTCTAGGTTCAACAAATTGTTATTTCATGTTCCAAGTATCATTGAACTCTAGATTCAACAAAGGGTTATTTCATGTTCTGAGTATCATTGAACTCTGAATTCAACAGAGTGTTATTTCATGTTCCGAGTACCATTGAACTCTAGATTCACTGACACTGGTACACTGACTCCCAAGTGTGCACACTGCCACCATCCTCACCCGCCAATAGCCACACAACAACTTGCAAGGGACAGATGGACCTATACCCACTGCCACCAATCGCCCAGCCCATGTACCTACAATGGACATCCACTATTAGCCCACTCCCTATGTCTGTACTGTGCACCAATGCAATTGTGAATCAATTAGAAATGTGAATGCATTATCCTGTCAATACCATAATCAAACCTTTATTGCAGGAATGGCACCCCACGCACAACATTGTGTGGAGTAAACAGAAATGTACACCATGTTTGTCTCAATGGCGCATGCAACCTCAATATTCAGGTAACATTGTCAATGACAACAGACCCCACATTCCAACAGTGAATAAGTCAGACAGATCATATGCATTGCAGACAACATCATGAGTGAACAGTGCCTCATAATTAATGGATTAAAGTTGGATCAGCTGAATCCCACAGTGAACATATTCCCCCTTTTCATCCTCACCATCACTCTCATCCCCTCTCAGATTATGCAGATCTGGATATATAGCACCCTCCTCCTCCAGTAGGGGGGTAGATTTCCTCACAGCCACGTTGTGCAGCATGCAGCAGGCCACCACTATTCTACACACCTTCTCAGGGCCATAGCACAGGGATCCCCCAGAGAGATGGAGGCAACGGAATCTAGCATTCAAGAGACCTATAGTGCGCTCTATCACCCTCCTGGTACGTCCATGGGCTTCATTGTAATTTCTCTTTTCATCTGTCCTAGGATTTCTCACAGGTGTCAGGAGCCAATGCATGTTGGAATAGCCAGAATCACCTGCAAAAGTGGTTGAAACAGGACTGTACCACACTGCCATTACTTGCAGACAGCCTGGCTGTCAGCTATGTGCAGAACCAGTGTCATACACACTCACCTATGAGCCATCCCCTGTCCAATTGTAGTTGATCCATCATGTGTGGTACACTGCTGTTCCTCAGGAAAAATGAATCATGGACTGATCCAGGAAACATGGCATGCACATGTGAAATGTACTGGTCTGCAGTACACACCAATTGTATGTTCATTGAGTGGAAGTTCTTCCTGTTTCTGTACACCTGTTCATTTACTCTTGGGGGGATGAGAGCTATGTGGGTGCCATCTATGGCACCAATCACATGGGGAATGCTACCAAAGGAATAAAAATCAGACTTGATGGCAAGGAGATCAGCCCTTTGTGGAAACTTCATATATGCCTGCAGGTGTAGTACAAATGCATCCAGGAATTTAAACAGGATGAGGCTAAACACTGGCTGTGAAAACCCTGCACCCATGCCCACTGTCACCTGAAATGAGCCCGTGGCCAGAAAATGAAGTACAGAGAGGACTTACAATTCTGTAGGGATGGCATGCTGATTCCGATTAGCCGGTCTCAGTACTGGATCCAGTAATGCACATAGCTCATGGATTGTAGCACAGGTGAGTCTGTAGTTGATAATGATGCAACGTTCCACCATGGTCTCCAAATCAACAAGAGGTCTGTACACGATGGAGCCCTCCCTCGCCACATGGGCCTGTACCTAGGAGGAATGGAGAACACTTGTGAGGGACACACATACATGTACACAACATGTTGTGTATAAATAACTGACGTACATTATGTAGGTTACACACAAGCATTGTGTGATGTACAACTGTAGGGACATGTATGAAGTGATACGTCTGGACTGTTGTGGGCAGAAATGTGTCATGTGGGCATGCGACTAGGGGCTGTGTTCCATAGGGCATGCATGGTGCCCATGACCAGGAAATAACTGTGTAGTACTAGCAAAATGCAGCCCCTTGTCATCAAGATATGTAGCAGTGGAAGTGACCTCATTCCTCTGGCGGATGCTATGATGGCGTTAGGCGGTGTTCACTGCCGTGCACCTATTCATTGGTTAACATGGTTGTCAATGGGGAATCTGGGCCTATCATGATCGCCGCCGGCGGTGACGGTGCACATTGCCTCGGAGAGTACACCATGTGATCACCCAAGGTTCACTTGACTCCCGGATCCAGTGCATGGAAGTACTCCACTGAGTGTGCTGGTGTGTCCCGACTCTGGTTACTCAAATGGCACGAATCACAGGGGAAAGTGCCCTGGCCTTCACCACGGAGGAGCTGGAGAAGCTGGTGGGCAGGGTCCTACCCCTGTATGCCAAGTTATATGGGCAACCAGATGTGCAGGTGAGTAGGCGTTTGACGTGCATGGATGTGTGTGATGGTAGCGGATGCCTATATGCATGTGTCACCAGTATGTACCTGCACAGGCGTAGAATGTTTGGCAAGTACCGTGAGTGAAGTGGTGGGATGATGTTGTGAATTGTCCATCCTATAGGGGACGTGTAGTCAGCGGTGTCACAGGGCCATTTTCTGAACTCTGTGTTTCTATTGTGTGTGTCCCCTACAGGTCAGTGCCCATCAGAAGAGGACACTCTGACAGGCCATCGCCAGGGAGGTGCGGCCTTGGGGGTCTGCAACTGGCGGAACACCCACTGCAGGAAGCAGTGGGAGGACCTGCGGCGCTGGGACAGGAAGACCTGCGAGGCCCAGCTAGGGAAGTCCTCCCAACGAGGAAGGGGTGCCGGTCGGGTCCTGACCCCCCTAATGTGCCGCATTCTGGCGGTGGCATATCCAGACTTGAATTGGCGTTTGAAGGCTGCACAACAGCCATAAGGGGGTGAGTACCAACACCATGTCATTGCTCTTTGATGGATGTCTGAAGGTGCTGTAGGATCTATGCTGTCTAGTGCCCGGTACTCTGACAAGTGTCTTACAGCAATCCAGCCTCCATAGGCACTGAGATGATTAGGGGCAGGTCTGCAGTTCATCAGGTCCTTATGTCATGTGGTAGATGAGGGGTATGCCAGGGTTGTGGCCACTAGTCAGGGGCATAGGCATTACTATAGCTGTAGGTGCTGCATGTTTGTGTATATGCTGGGTGGGAGTATGAGTGAACCAAATATGTACATCCATTCAGGTGTTAACACATTTCTCTCCTGTTTTGTCTCCCCACCCTTGTACTCTTGTGTTGTCTGTGTACATCAGCATCATCTGGCGACGCAGCAGTGGCACCAGCGAGTGGGGTTGCAGCGGCCCACGTTTCCAAGGAGGCAGTGTCTACCGATGCCAAGGGGACCAGTGGGTTGGAAGGAGAGGGGAGTATCACGGGGAGGCAACTACCACTGGCAGTAGTGGCTCTGATACCTTCTCTAATAGGAGTTCCCTGGTGGTGGCGGACCATGGTGGGCCTACACATTCTTTGACATTTTCCGCCACCCCCATACCATCACCGCCCTCCCAGTTGCTCCCCACCCAGTTGCCTGTGCCCACTCACTCAGAAGGGTGGGCGTCTCCTTCGGCCAAGGCACCTCATCCCCTGCCCCAGTCAGCCATGCCACCCACACGGAGGAGGCTATTGACCTCCTGAGGACCATCTCTGTAGGGCAGACAACTATCGTGAATGCCTTCCAGGGGCTAGCATCCCAGATGCAGCAATGCCATGCATACCTGGAAGGCATTCACGGTGCCATGTCTGGCCTACAGAGATCTTTTTAGGCTCTGGCCTCCTCTTTGATGGCAGCCAGTGTCCCTGGCCTTTCTGTCCCCCCTCCAACCACTTCTACCACTTCCAGCACCTCACTCCCTTCACCCATCCCAAGCACACGTTCAGACAGTGATGCACACAACTCAACACACAAAAAACATACACAGAAACACAAGCATCACACTTCCAAGCACAGGCATACACACAGCCAACATGCAAAAGCACACACTACAATATCCACTTACCCCAGTGTGTCCACCTCTCCTGCCTCCATGTCTGTTACCTCTACATGCACACTCACATGCACTCCACCCTCATTCACTGCTGATGACCCCATTCTTGCAGTCACCACAACATCAGACATCGAGTCATGCACTCACCACAACGACATTCACTGACACTTGCAGCACACTCACCAGACTTGCAGACACCTAGACAACATCCATTCACACTGGCAGCCTGTCTTGTCCCACTGTGTCCACCCGCCTTCCTCCCAAAACAGTCAAATGTTCCCAGACACCCACCCAACACACATCCACCACACCTCAGCATACTGTTACAGGCACCTGCATTCACGTCCAGCACACCTACACCAGTTACAAGCACTCCCTCTAACTCCACTCCCACACCTTCCTCCAAATCCACCCCAACTGCCCCTAAAAAACATTTCCTGACCCGTGTTGACCTGTTCAAACCCACTTGCCCACCCGTCTCGTCCCCAAAAATGCTCACCTCCTTGCCCTGTCCACTCCTTCCACGTCTAAGTCTGCCCTTCCCATTCCTGCGCCTCTTCCCCAGTGAGCAAGAAGACCCGTGCTGGCCCTGGTCCATCTGCCAACCCCTGGTCCAAACCCGCTCCCCCACCTTCCAAAGCTAAACCCAAACCCCCTCCACCTCCCAAACATAAGCCCAAGCTCCCCCCTCCCAGATGTACATCCCCCCCCACCCCTGCTCCCTGAGGTGCCTGGCTGCCCCATTGATGTCCCTTTATGGTGGAGGACCATGTGCACAAGTAGGAGTCAAGTTCAGGCCATTTGGGCCCTTCAGCCTTTTTATGTTGGACTGGCCAATGGCCTTATTTGGGCATTTAATTTTCTGCAATTATTAAAATTTGAGTGCCCAGTGTTGCTGTTGGCACACTCTGGAGACATGGTTCATCATTTCATTGTGGGGGTATGGTGTGCACATGTGTGTACTTTGGACAGGTTGTATTGGACTTGTGTCAAGTACGTATGGCTTGTGATGGTGTGAGGGGTTGGGAACGTGTTGCAGGGTGGGTGGGGTGGGTAGGTGTGTAAATGGGCCCTTTCTTCTCTTGTTTAGTAGGTTGCAGTAGTTACCGTTGTCGTCTTCATCGGCCGTCAAGGTCGTGGAGATATATGGCAAGGAGCAGGACTGACATGATATCCAACTTCCTCTCTCCATGTCTGCTTCGGCGTATTCTGTGTGCCTACGGCGAGTGTTTCCTTTTATACTGCTCATTTCTGCCAGGCTTTGCGTGGAGGTGGTTCCCGCCTCGGAACTGACAGCAGTCTTGTGTTTCATTATTTCTTGGACGAGTGGGGCCTTTCCGTCGGCTTGTGGGCGGCCTCTTCCGTTGATGTCAGCACTCCTCTGCTGGTGGTGAGTGGTTTTCACTCTGGCTGTTTTGCATGTGCTTCATTATTTGGTGATCCAGACCGCAAGCCTGTTGACGGTAGTTACCGCCACCGCCGGCAGTGCGGTCTTTCCCGCAATGTTCATAATGAGGGCATATGTCTTTTGTTTCTAGGTACTAACCGCTAATTTGATAGAGCCATGGTTAGATGTTTTCCAAATTTATGTTGACTAAATTGTTTTGCATGAAGTCCAAAATGCTATTTTAATCAGAAGGTTAGTAAGGGAGACTCAGAGAATGTTACCAAATTATTATTAACAAATTTATGTCGCTCAGTTGTTGAAACTAGATGTAGACTATTTCTATTACACAGTTATTCTTGTTATTGATTTGTTCTATAACTCTCAAATGCTTAGTGATCAGTGCGTTAGCTAAATTTAGATTCTTTAGAAGATTTGGTCAACCAGTGTTGTTTATGTATGTATACCATTTAGTTTTTAGACTAATTTATGTGATATTAGCATTGTTAATCTAGGGAAATAACCCTTCTAACTTTTACATAAAGGTGTGGTTATTCATGATTAGATGGGTCATGGTGCCTAAAGATTACTGTCTGTGAAGATTATTTGATGATGTTTATTGATTATGATGATGTGATTGCATTGCATTTGAGACTTATGGTAGAATCACTCTAAGCATAGTAAAAAGGTCTATCGAACCTCTAACTCATCCCCTTGTAAATTAACAATAAAAAAACAAATAAGGACAGACACGCTCCCAGGAATAAAAGTATTCTTCCTTGTTGCGCCTTGCTAACGCCACCCCTTAGATTTTGGCACTGCCTCAGGTTTATGAAAACTCGTAAATCTGAGGCAGAGTCAAAATGCAATGGGTTTTGCTGTGGCACACCCACAGCAACACCCATTGCACGTCTCTACAATGCAAAGGGCTGTGCTTGAAGGGGTTGTATTTATAAGGTGCCGTTAAGCCACAAAAAGTGGCTAAACGCCGCCTTTTAAATACAGGACAGGGCATAGTGCAACTGGAGGGTCACAAAAAGTGATGCTCCAGTAGCACTATGGGCTCATAAACATGCCCCTAAATTTGGGGAATATCAGAGGTTCAAAGAATTCTTGGGCTTTGCTTATGGTGTTGTCGTGAAGGTGGTGCATATTAGCTGGTAGCAGACCAAACATCATGTCTCTGTCAGGAGCTTGCTTTTCACAACTTATGTGTCATTCCCATACCCCCATTCGGGGTCAGCCATCCCAACCACTTTCAGAAACCTTACCATCTGTCTTCCGAGGCTCAGAGCTGGAGGCCTAGAATATTTTGGATGCCGTTTTTGTATGGGCACCATTATAAATAAAAAGCCATGCTGATCTGTAGCAAAATTTGACAAAATATGATGCCTGGAGAATGTGGGACAATTATGTCAGCGCCCATGTGCAAAATGAGACCAGGTTGAGTTCCATTTTACCTCAGACCTAGAAGACTCTAGAGTCGCACAAGCGTTGCACTGCTCAAAATGAATGAAGGAGGAGGTATAGGGAAGACGCAAACACGGATTTTTTGCAGAAAGGTGAAGGCATCGTATAGCTGCTTTCTTCTCCCTATAGAGGACAGAGAACAGTGAGAAACAATGTTATATTTTATTTACAAAAAACGAAAACAGGCATTGGCAATCCACTCATTCTTGCATTCATCCTCTGACCGAATAACAATCAAACACTGACAATTCAACAACATGTGGAATAGTATGCATTCTTCATGGCTGCCTTCCTCCCATTGGTGCTTCTGGCAGAGACAGGCAAACACCATAAAATATCTAGTTATATAAGAGACATTTACAGCATCACAATGACATGCGTGAGCCCACGCCTGAAAGTTCAAGCTTAGGTGACTGGATAAAAAAATGGTCACAGCTGTGTGGAGGAAAAATACTTTTTGTGGAAGCGCACAACTTCTACCTACTAACATGTGTATTCCTGGCTCCCATCATGTGTTAAAGCCCCTCTCTAGTGATACTCACATAATTGTCTGGTGACAGCTGTGCTGTTGAGCCAGTACATAAAAAAGAGACGAAGGGCTTGATTTAGAGTTTGACGGTGTAAGGCTATCTGTATTTAACCACTGACTCCATTTTGACCACTGACTCCATTTTGTGCTTAGCTTCAGATGCCATCATATCGGTAGCGCAGGTATTTTTCCACGCACAGCTTGTTTTCTACACAGAAAGTGTTTTTGCTTCTTCTCACCAGCACCGGGTTGCACTGTGCAAGAACATAACATGTGGGATGTGGACATAAACATGAAAACAGAGTCTCAGCCTGGGTATAGTTTCAATGTTTTCACTATGGAAAAGTACTGCTCATTTGCCTCTGGAATGCACATCGGGGCAGGGCCCGTTCCTTTGTGTGTTTTCGACGCAGGCTGAGTACAGCCAGCGCTTGAATTTCATAACTTGCACAAAAGAGTGGGAGGTTGCAGAACCTTCCTCATGGGTTTGTTTAAGGTATATAAGGTGGGGAAGCTTGGTGCTGAGGTGGAAGGAACTCCTTTTTGGGTTGGATGCACTGCCCAGAACAAAGTCCCATTGAGAGAAAGTTTATCTTGTCTCAGCTGTCCAGGGTTCCACAGCTTGAAGTTGGCACCAGGATGATGTTGTTGGAATCCATCCCCATGGTGCTGGGGAAATAGCAGGCTGGTCCTGTATCATTGGTACCATGTCACTACCCAGTGCATTATTAATTCTTAATTATATAGCTTTGCTGTGCACATACATAAATATATATATTCACTGCATACATATTCATTGTTGATGTATTGTACGTTTTCTGCCTTTCATTGTTCAACTGCTGTGATTATTTTTGTATCTACACGTGTATTAGTGCATTCAAGTTGAACCCTCATGTTCATATTTTGTGTGCTTTCCTTTGAGATCTGGGAAGTGACTTAATGAATTCATTACTCAGACTAAGAGTGCTGCATTCTTTGGCTTCGTTACCTCTTAGTTTTAAGCTAAGCAGAACAATTTGGCATAGTTGTTTGCAGGATACGAAGTGAAAGATTTAAAGTGAAAATGTTTGGCAAAAAGTCAAAGGCAGTTTCTCAGGTGCCAAATGACATACCAGGGTGGGAAAAAACACCCTATGATGTTCTTGCAAATTAATGGTTTCTTGGAGCAGGTTTATGTGAAAAGTGGGGTGAATGTCTTAGTGATGCTGAACCAAAAACTGTTCTACTCTGTTTACAGAAAGTGCCAGTAGAATGGGGACGTGATTTATCTATTTTAGGCATACAGGGCTGGAGCCTGTTATCTGCTTATAGCAAAATGCACAGTTAGAACAAGAAAATCAGCAATTAGAGCAGCAGCTAGTTGAAGCTAAAAATGATGTAACCATGCTTTCTTGTCAGAATAAGTTATTGCATGATAAAGTGGATACTTATCAGTCCATCACAGAAAAGGCAGACGTTTGCCTTGCCCAGTACAGATACTGTAAACGTAGGGGTAGAGTCAATCAAAAGAAAGTATACTTAGTCATTGCTAAAGCAGGGTTAAATTGGGACCCTGATTTTTGAGATGCCAATATTTGGGTTTCCATTGATTTTTCCGATTCCACTGATGAGCCAGTTAGGAAACGTGAGAGCCAGCTTGAGCCAGACAAACAGAAAGTGGTTTGTGCACAGTCTATATTTAGATGGAAAATCCAGGGGACTCCATAAAACCTGGGGGGGTTGAGATGCACTGCTTAGAAGATTATTCTCAGCAAGACTTTAATGATATTATGGATAGGTTTTGCCAAAAGCCAGGGGAAGTATTGCTTACGTGGATGGTGTGGTTGTTTGACAGGGGAGCTTCTGGGGAAGCACTGGATGAGGGAGATGCAAGGAAGTTTTGCACCATTAGCACTGAACCCATAATACAAGAGCAGTTTAGATGTTACTGGAATCAAGGAGCGACTAACTTGTTTCAAATGGAAGTTGTGGATATAGTCAGAAATATCACACTGAATCAGACTGGTTGCAAAATAATAAGCCTTGGTGCACGTTGAGAGATGCTATGCAGAAAATTAAAGACAAAAGTATGAAAACTGCTAATCTCTTGGAAGAGTCTCACAATTTGATAGATTCTCCACTGACAGTTTCAGTATGAAGTATTAAAAGCAGGTAATAATGACTCTTCTAATTAATCATACAGGGCAGGCATTAAAAGATGTCCTGGAGGCAGTTTGTGCGTTAGGAGAGCTTGGAGACTGGACAAAACCTGAGAGAGCGTCAAGGGTTGAGGGTCGCACAGACAATAACAGAGTATCTAGGAGAGATATGTTTATGGCGTTGTTGAAGTATTGTGTCAACAAAGAGCAGAGATGGGATAGATATTAAGGCCCTGATTTATACTTTGTGACGCAAAACTGCACTAACGCAGTTTTGAGTCAAAAAGTTTAGCGCTGACTAATTCCATTATTTAACGCCACCCGGGCGTCATATTTATACAATGATGGTGGGTGGCGCTAAAAATAGTTTAGAGTCATTCTTCTTAATGTTAACCACTGCGCCTTGTGCCTTGTCATGAGGCAAAATGACGTTAATGCTGGAAAAATGATTCTAACCCATTTAATGACAAGTAAACATGTTGCAAAACGGAAATGCACCATTTTTGCCCGCAATAGCGTCAAATACAGACGCTAAAGGAGAAGACAGTGCAAAGGAGAGGCAAAATGGAGCCAGAAAGCCAGGAGAGACCCCAGGGAGACCCCAATCAACCAGGAACCAGCCAGGAGTACACAGACAAGACCCAGGGGAGGGAAATGAAAAAGAGAAAGTGTTGTTTCAGTGCAGAGGAGCATCAACATCAACTCTTTGTCACCTCAAAATTGCCAATTGGAAGGAGAGAGGCAATTTGGTAGCAGATAGCAGACAAGATTAACAGTATGGCAGAGGTCAGGAGAACCATAACAGAGTGCAAGAAACACTTCCATGACTGCAAGCGAAGGACAAAGGAAAAAAATGGCAAGGAACAGGAAGGCAGCACTGCAAACTGGAGTTGGGAGTCCAGCACCACAAGAGGACTTGGACAAGGTGGAGGAGATGGTTGCAGCGGTCATCCCAGAGGAATTCGTCACAGGAATCTCAGGACAGCGCGGACTACCAGGAAACACCATAAATGCAGGGTAAGATGCATGGGGGAAATTCATGCTAAAATGTCAAGTGCTAGAAGGGGGAGGCAGATAGGACTCACACAATGCATGTCAAAGGAGCACAGAGGGACTCATTGTACATTAATCAAGTTGCACCATGCTGACGTAAGCTGCAGATGTACCTACGCCTTGGTAGTGCCATGCACCATACCACATATACAACCTGGACATATATCGATCACCAGGCCTAAATACCTACATCTACATATGCAGCACATGGGATGGATGGCATGTATAATCATTGTACCTCTGGTTGTGTCATCACAACACCCCTTGTATATAGTCATATCAACCCTACCAAAACGATCAAGACTTCAGAGACTAGGTAGTTAGTCAATATCATTCCTGGGGTAATGTCATGGTAGTGTCCCTTGCAGTAACACCTTGCAACTGCCTTGCCTCATTGCCCAAGCACGTGTGCTGCATCTGACAGCACACAAGTCATTGCAACAGTCCTAACAGTACCCAAACATGTGCCAGTAACACCACCACCCTGCACATTGGCAACACATCCACATAAGGCAGCCACCAATCCATCATGCAGTCAGGATGCTCCCTGTGTGCAGGGAACAATGAACTGAAGAGGTGCTGGGGAAATAGCAGGCTGGTCCTGTATCATTGGTAGCATGTCACTACCCAGAAAAACTAAACTGGTATAGTGTTGAACCACTGTCAACATCAGGGCAGTGCGCGCTCTACGGAATGCAAAAACCCAGCACTTATGAGATAACGTAATTCATGCATTATGTTGATATGCTGTTGTTTAACCTTTTGCATTGCATAGTTTAATCCTGAAGCCTTATATTCAAGGTGCTTGTAAATACTGTTCATTTGCAATGTATTGCTGCAGGCTTTCAGAGTGTGTCAGGGTGTGGTCCCTTTCCAGGGCCTGCTAGAAGCTTTCTCTGCAGCATGACTGGGTGTGGTTTGTGGGCTGGGCCAGACTCTATATAAGGGAGCCAGCCCAGCTCCACATGCTCACTATTCAGAGGTCCCGATGCAGAGCAGCAACAATTTCCTGAGCTCCTGAGGCCTACCTTGATCTTCCAGGCCTTGCCCTTCATTGTATTGGTGATCCTTGATCAGGGCGGTAAGACGGAGGTCGGGCTGGGCCCCCGATCCCATTTTCAAAGGCATTCGAGTTCTTTGGACTAGTTTTTATATTGGAAGATTTTTCCTTGTGTGTGTGAATGTGCTCTTGGTTTCTGGCATTTACATGTTGACATTCGAATCGGCAAGACGCGTGATTCATTCCTTGCATTTAACTCTTGATAATAATTGTGCGCAACCATTTCTTGGCATTTGCATGGTGGCATTCGAAACAGCAAGACGCGCGATTCATTCCTAGCATTTAAACCTTGATAATCATTGTGCGCTACCATTTCCTGGCATTTGCATGGTGGCATTCGAATCTGCAAGGCGTGCGATTCATTTCCCACATTCAAACCTTGATGTTCAGATCGCTTACAGAGTGCGTGATCATTTCATGGCATTTGCATATTCTTTTTGGAATTGGCAAGACTCGGGATTCATTCCTTGTGTTTAACTCTTGATACTCTTTGTGCGCTACCATTTCTTGGCATTTACATGGTGGCATTCGAATCAGCAAGAAGTGAGATTTATTCCTTGCCTTTAACTCTTGATATTGATTGTGCGCTACCATTTCTTGACATTTGCATGGTGACATTCGAATCGGCAAGAAGCGCGATTCATTCCTTGCCTTTAACTCTTGATATTCATTGTGCGCTACCATTTCTTGACATTTGCATGTTGACATTCGAATCGGCAAGACATGCGATTCATTCCTTGCATTTAACTCTTGATATTCATTGTGCACAACCATTTCTTGGCATTTACATGGTGACATTCGAATCAGCAAGACATGCGATTCATTCCTTGCATTTAACTCTTGATATTCATTGTGCACAACCATTTCTTGGCATTTACATGGTGACATTCGAATCAGCAAGACGTGCGGTTCATTTCCCGCATTTAAACCTTGATGTTCAGATTGCTTACAGTGCACGCGATCATTTCATGGCATTAGCATGTACTTGTGAGAATCGGCAGTGTGCGCGATTCATTTCCCGCATTTAAATCTTGATATTCAGATCGCATACAATGTGCACAATCATTTTATGGCAATCAAAACTTTGATGTGTAGTGTTTCCTGAAGTGCTCCCAATTATCCAGGGTCCTTGAATTTTCTGCAGAGGTGTTAAATTCAAGATGTTACATTCTATGTGCATGTTAAGTCCTTAGTACAATTCCAGTTGTTTTCAATGGAATGTTTGGATTGCCTTTTGTCCTCATGTAATGAGGCAGTGTTTGTTCTGGGACATTGTTCTAGAAGGTTCTTTTGTTCCTAGACAGTATGTTACAACTCATGAATAGTCCCTATGAAACTTTGTATTAACCATTCTTGATTCCTTTCCAGGTACCTAGATTTCTTGAGGCCTAGTTAGAGTCTACTGCTAGGCCATTCATGTTTTCTCAGTCTAAGTGTTACTTCATGTTCTGAGTATCATTGAACTCTAGATTCAACAAAGTGTTATCTCATGTTCTGAGTATCATTGAACTCTAGGTTCAACAAATTGTTATTTCATGTTCCAAGTATCATTGAACTCTAGATTCAACAAAGGGTTATTTCATGTTCTGAGTATCATTGAACTCTGAATTCAACAGAGTTTTATTTCATGTTCCGAGTACCATTGAACTCTAGATTCAACAGAGTGTTACTTCATGTTCCGAGTATCATTGAACTCTAGACTCAACAGAGTGTTATTTCATGTTCAGAGTATCATTGAACCCTAGATTCAACAGAGTTTTTATGAACCTCAATGTGATTATATCTCCATATTGTGTTATTCCACAGGTCTCCTTCCCAGCTGTTCCCTTCCTAATCCCCTTTACCCTTCTTGGATTCTCTCAGTCTCTGTGATTTTATCTATCAGAGTCTTGGAGCTGTCTAGTGGTGGACATGTTGGGAATGTGCGCAGACCCCGAGGATCTGGTCTCCCTGACAATCACACATCTTGATGCTGAACAGAAATGTGCCACTACAGAAAATATGTACCACAGATAGCAAACAGTAGGTCACA
Source organism: Pleurodeles waltl (assembly GCF_031143425.1). Classification (NCBI taxonomy): domain Eukaryota; kingdom Metazoa; phylum Chordata; class Amphibia; order Caudata; family Salamandridae; genus Pleurodeles; species Pleurodeles waltl. Next base: position 359,223,216 of record NC_090448.1, on the reverse strand, counting down.
ACAGTCACAGGCTGAGCCCACAACTACTCTGACACAACCATGTGGGACACATATGAATGGGGAAATGAACATATACAACACATGGGGTATGACTCTGAACATAATGGCGTATAATTCCACATTGACAGGCGGGGGATGGTGCATGGGCAAGTCCGCTGTTGGTAAGACTACCAGTGCAGTGCACCCTTTGAGGTTGGCTGTATAAGTCACACGTTGGGATGGCGGGTGGAAATATTTCTGCTCATGGTAACTCTGTGGGGCACTTAGTACAACATTGTTGATGGATCAAATAGAGTCAGTGCCAGTTTTGGGGTGCATTGGATGTGACAGGACACGCTGAACTTAGCCCTGTGAATCAGGCAGTGGAAAGGGCAAAGGGCTGGGGCATGGGACCCCCTGCACTGCCCATGTCAGGTGCATGGGCTGCGGAGTGGCACCCAAGGGCACACCCCACCACATCACCTCCAACCTTTGCGTGGGGGTTTCACCGCCATGCAAAGGCTGGTAGAAATGCGGAAACAGACCTGGAGGGTAGCGTTGAATGTAATACTGGTCTGGTGTCACAGAACAGCTGGCATTGCCAGTCTGCAAGCTGCTGGAAACCTGCCAGTGCCAGGCCATCCTCCCATGGGGCATTCCCCATTGACAACAGTTGCCACTACCACCTGTACTGTTGGGGGTGGTCAAATAGACAATGGCAGTCAGATGCCCGTAGGACCGACGCACTTGAAATGAGGGACCAGTATGACTACCTGCAGAACCACCATCAAATTAGCTTCAGGCCCTGACCTAAGTTCAACTCCTGTTAACTGGCTATGTCCATAGACTCATTTACCATCAGGCACTGTCACATACATAATGATGTACAGAGCAGAAATTGTATACCCATGCTGGCCATCCCTGGGTCTACCCCTGTGCCTGTGTCAAATTATCTGCACTGCCACCATGCTGCATCTCACGTATCATAGTGGAAGGAGGGCTGCATTGAGAGGGGGGCATAGGTGTGTAGGAAGGTGAACCCACCGGCACAAACAGAAAATGAAATTGAATTCTGCTAGGTCTATGAGTGCTATGCAATGTAGCACACATACACATACATCAACATGAGGAGCTATCAATGGTAACAAGAGCATAGAGTCCTGACAATGCCATGCCTGGGGTGGTGCAAGGTCTCAGCACCGCATGGGTGTATGTGAAACATGTAAGACTGAGACAGGGGAAAATTGCCATGTGTGGTGCTGAGGCATGAGCACAGCAACACCCATTGCAAAGCCTCACAATGCAAAATGGATGCATAGGGAGGGTTGACAATGATAAGATGGTGTCAAGCCACAAAAAGGATATACATCACATCTAGAAGATATGACGCAGCCAATTGTGCCAACTGGGCTTCCCTTCATGTGACACGCAGTTGGGGCATAGGGATGATAGACTGCAACCATGATGTACAGGAACAATGTTTGGGAACTAAAATGGCAATGAGCCTCCAATAGCAAGTCAGTGACATGACATATCAACTGCCACAACACAGATAGACTGATTTTACACCATCTCATTGCAAAGTGTTGAAAATGACCTTTCTGCAGGGTCCCTCTCAAAAACATGGTGACATTCACTAACACACGATTGACTTATTTAATTTACTTATAAGTCCCTAGTAATAGTGCACTACTTGTGGCCAGGGCCTGTAGATTAAATGCTACTAGTGGGCCTGCAGCTCTGAGTTTGCCACCCACATAAGTATCCCCCTAACCATGTCTCAGGCCTGCCATTGCAAGGCCTGTGTGTGCAGTTTCCCTGCCAATATGACTTGGCATTTAAAAGTACTTGTCAAGCCTTAAACTTCCCTTTTTCTACATATTCATCACCCCTAAGGTAGGCCTTAGGTAGCCCACAGGGCAGGGTGCTATGTAGGTAAAAGGCAAGACAGGAACATGTGTGTTCTATATGTCCTGGTAGTGTAAAACTTCTACATTAGTTTTATACTGCTGTGAGGCCTGCTCCTTTCATAGGATAGCATTAGGGCTACCATCATATACTGTTTGAGTGGTACATTCAGACCTGAAAGGAGTAACCAGGTCATATTTAGTATGGCCAGAATGGCAATAGAAAATCCTTCTTATTGGTGAAGCTGGATTTAATATTTCTATTCTAGGAATGCCACTTTTAGAAAGTGAGCATTTCTCTACACTTAAATCCTTCTGTGCCTTCCAATCCATGTCTGGCTAGGTTAGGTGACAGCTCCCTTGTCCATGTCACTCAGACAACCCAAAGGATGCTCAGTTACACCTGCACACATCTGCTTACTGAATGGGTCTTTCTGGGCTGGGAGGGTGGAGGACCTGGCACTTACATGTCAAAGGAAAGTGGCCTGCCCTCAGACAATGGAGTGCCAAATGCCCTACTGGGACCCTGGCAGACAGGATGGAACTGAAAGAGGACCTTGTGCACTTCTAAGCCACTCTTTGAAGCCTCCCCCACTTCAAAGGCACATTTGGGTATTTAAACAGGGCCTCTGACCTTACCAACTCAGACACTTCTTGACAAGACACCTACTGGGAAAGGAACTCTGAACCAGAACCTGCAACTTGCCAAGAGAAACTGCCTGGCTGCCAAAAGGACTCGCCTGGACTGCTTTTCTGAGAAGGACTGCTGCCTTGATGTTGCCCTGTTGCCTTGTTGCCCTCTGACTCTGCTGAGAAGTGCTCTCCAATGGCTTGGATTGAGTTTGCCTCCTATTTTCTGAAGTCTCAGGGCCAGAAAGACTTCATCTCTGCAAAGAACTCCTTGTGCAGTGAAAAATCGATGCACAGCCTACCGGAATTGATGCACAGCCTGCACCGCAGTGAGAAAATCACTGCACGAAGAACCGGAACGATGCAACCCGGCTCCCTGAGTGGAGATTGACGCAGCACCAGCGTTGCAACCGGAACTTCGATGCACAGCCCACTAGATCAACGCATTGCCGAGCCGGAATGATGCAGCCTGACGTCCTATGAGGGATCGACGCAGCGCCTGCAGTGTGACAGAAATGTCCCCACATTGCCCACCAGAGCAACACAGCTCCTTTGACTTCGTCCCGCAGGCCCAGGATTTTTCCACAACGTCCCCGGGGCTCCCAATTACCCCGCAACCCGAAGAGGATCCTAGTTCACTAGCCGGAAATTGACGCAAGGCCTTTGCTGAATGGAAAATATCGACTCATCGTCTGTGTGCACCTGGAGAAATCAATGCACCCGTTCCCAGTTTTCCACGCATCTACTCCTCTGGGGTCTCTTGCGGATAATTTAGACTCAAACCAGGTACTTTGTGCTTGCAAGAGACACTTATTGCTTTTAGGAATGTAAGACTCTATTAATCTTTTTCTAAAGTAATATTTCAACATGTACTTATCAAACCTTGATCGTTTTGACCTGCATTTAATCAGATAAATATTCTATATTTTTCTAAACCTGTGTAGTGTATTTTTGTGGTGTTTAAACTGGTTTATTACATAATTTATTGCACAAATACTTTACACAATGCCTTCTAAGTTAAGCCTGACTGCTCAGTGCCAAGCTACCAGAGGGTGGGCACAGGATAATTTGGATTGTGTGTGACAAGAGTGAGGGTCCTTGCTTGGACAGGGGGTGACCTGACTGCCAACCAAAGACCCCATTTCCAACACAGAGGATGATGGCTCTCATGTGGATCTGCCTGTCCTGGAGTACCCCGATGACCTGGATGACCAGCTGACAACCATCAGCCAAGACACTCTCCAAGAAGTCCTCGTATCCCTCCAGACACCACCTCCAGTTGCAAGGAGGAGTATTAATGTAGCAGCCATCCCAGAAGCCCCACCCAACACCTCAATAGTACAACTTGCCAGCACTGACACAGCTGAGGACTCCAAGGACCAGCTTTGAGGGGACAGTGGTGGGAGTCCAGCGGGAACTGGCCATGGAGGTGTGGGTGGGGATGCAAACTATAGCAGCCAGTCTAGAGGTTATGCGCATGTGCATCATTACGGGAACAGACTGCAGCCAAGTGAGGCACACACTCCCCAATGCATGGAGTCCAGTGGTGTCTGAGGGGCATAGCTGTTGCCATGAGGGAGAGGCCACAACAACTGTTCTCCCAAACTGGCAGCAGTGGGATTGAGGCCAAGCTGGACTCCGTGCACCAGGAAGTGGCCTCCCTCAGGGCAGACATGGCTGCCTACTATAGGGATTTTGCTGCTATCCTCAAAAATCAGCAGCTCATCCTTGCTACAGTGATGCTATTTGTAGTTCCACAGATGGCAGCTGCTGGAAATTGGGAGTCCACATGTCCAACCACTGAAGTGTGTGTGGCCCCTCTACCTCCCCACCACCACCATCAAGGGCAGAGGAGACACCACACACATCGGAGGATGAAGATGTGTAACAGATCATCTTCACCCGTAGGAGTTCCCGGTAGCACCAGCTCATTCCACATAGGCATTGTTTTCCTTTGTCCTGTGCTTGACTTCATGCCAGTGTTAGCACAGTTGGAGATATGCACTCTTCGCCGACACATTGTTGACCTTTCTGCTATGGACTGCAATTGTCTCTCACTTTTCAATTGGCAATTCACGTTCCCCTGTACTGAACAAAACTTTACTCAAGTTTGTCCCATGACATTTCCCTCAACCCTGGATTTGTGTTGTGTCACAATTGTATGGATTTCACTAATGGGGTCACATACCTGGACATTGAAAATATTACACTACGACACTTGTAAATAAACACCACCTACACAACCAGCATGTCTTTGTGTATTGTGATACATCTACCATGCTTAGGAATTGTGATGTGTGTAACATGTCTTTAGTCTTAGAGTGCCAGTACAAGAGTGCAGGAATATGGGGTCACATATCTACATGCAAGGTTCCTACATGATGAACGACAATGCTGGTCTCATCCCCTACAAGCAATTCACTGAGTATGTCAAAAATGTTGAACACATGTATGCTTCACCCACTACATACGGCAGGAATAGCTGTGAAACAGTTCTCGGGCAATATCTTCAGCTGGGGGTACCAGTAGAATACACTGGTGTGAAACAGAGGTACTTAACCTCATCTGTAATTGCCCTGGTCAGTTTAGCATGATAGATATAAAATGTAGGCTGTTGCCAGATTTCCCACAGTGCCCAACATTCCTACACAGGACCCAAACAATGACAGCTGAATTACCACACCTACCTGTCCAATACAAACTTAACATAGTCACCTTGAGTTGTGGGTACACTGGAGAGCAGATGCATAGACAAGTAGCAGTCACAGACAAGTAGATGTGTTGTAGTTGCCAATGTGACAGCTCAGTTGTAAACAGGTGATGAACATGTCAAGAGAGGGATTTGGAGGCAGGACAGAATCCCTAGGCCAACACACAATTTCCCCTGTTCACTCATGGGAAGACCCTGAGACACAAGCATATGACACATGAAGTAAGGGAGCACCCAAAGATGTTTAATAAGAATTAAACTAAACTAATAAGTATGAAGAAAAGCTATCCTAACCTAACCTATCCTAACTAAACTCAACCAACAACTGACCCTAACTACCCTAAGCTAAACTTACATAACACATTTAACAATGCACTCCAAACATTGGCCCCCAACTCCCTTTTGTTACAAGACACATGCAGGACAACATATATTAAACTACAAATATACTGACTTCAACACATATATGCCCCAACATTAGTCACCCACCCACCCACAAAGTAACATGTAAAAAGTGGAAAACACACTCCCCCAACCCACTTATCCTATCTAAATTACATCCTACTCTAACCTAACACTAACCCCCTAAAACCCATTATAAAACATTGAAACAAATGAGGAGGAGGGGACAGAATTGGGGTGAGAGTCCCAAAGCCAATCACAGCTTTGCCCTCTCAAGGGCTTTTTTGATGAGCTTCAGTCTTTTTGTATTTGCTGCCACCTCCTTCTCCAAACTGTCCAACCTTTTCAGAACCAGTGTCATGTCCCTCTGAAGATCTTGCATCATTTTCTGGTCCATGACAGCAGGTGGTGTGGGCTGTGGAACAGATGTGGATGTTGTTGCAGCTGGGGCTGTAGTTGTGGTATCAGCTGTGCCCCCCTGCACAGCTGTGGGGTGTGACCTCCTCTGTGTGGCCACTGCCAGTGTTGGGCCCCCTTGGTTGAATGTCCGCCATTCCCCAGTGGATCTCTCTGTGCGATAGCAGAGTGCCATCCTCCAGAACCCAGATTGCACTGCCAGGATATGTCTATAGCAGACTGCCCTCTTCTGGAATGCCCGAATTTCCTCATTGCTCGTGTTGGCAGCTGTTAAATTGAGAAAGGAAACCATTACTGTCCGCATTGTATGGAGTATGTACAGATTATTGGCATATACTCTACATCAAATAGCACATGCAATCCAAACTCACATTCCGGAAAAGACAATGGCCCTGATAAATGCAACAACAATGCTGCCTTAGCATCATTTCATTGACACCAAAGCGACGCACAACAAGATTAGGACCCAAACCAAATTAGATGTGCATTGATTTTGTGCTAAATGTAATAATGCAAAGGCAGTGTAAACTTCACATAGATCAGGCCCAAATTTCCTCATCATCTGTGTCAATTTTCAACCATACATCATCAGTTGCTTGAATATGTTATTGGGAGTATGGGATGTAGTTGGTAACTATAAGAGGTCAGTGCTGATAGGTACACATGCAAGCCTGATCAATATGACTGTCACCTACACTGTGAGTATCACATCTATCTACAGATTTGGTATTCCTCTCCCTCTGTGGCTAAAGGGGGGATGGTCATGCAATCCATAATCTCAATTGTCCTGGTCATCCACCAAGGCATGCCCACTCTCACATGGAGTCAGGGAGTGGACCATATGTTGGGAGGGCTGCCAACTAGGAAGCTGGTATCCATAGGCTATCACATCTACAGTCATGTGTCCAGGTGGAGACACCCATAAATACCTGATCTGCCAATGCAATTCCTTACACACCCATATCATTGCCAGCACACGTCTGGCCTTGACCTGCATGCACACCTATTACGTTCCACATAAGTGTTACATAAATGGAGTGCAAAATATGGATCACAATGCTGAGGGACAATAGGCCACCCAGTCCTACATATACATTACAATACAGGGATGCATCAAATTGGGTTAAAAATGGTGCATCACTGTGTTGTGAAAATGACTGAACACCCCAGTGCCAATATTCTCACAGCGTTGCACTTCTTAGTCACATATGGCCGTACATGTGGCTTGTCATCACCTTGTTTACACAAGTGTGGTGGCAGCTGTGCACCCTGCACAGCTATGTAGCTTGGTCTCCTCTGTGTGGCCAATGCCAGTGTGGAGCCCCCTTGGGTGAATGCCCACCATTGCCGGTTGCATCTATCTGTACCATAGCAGCGTGCCATCCTCCAGAACCCAGATTGCACTGCCATGATTTGTCTATAGCAGACTGCTCTCTTCTGGAATGCCTGCAGTTCTTCATTGCTCATGTTGGCAACTGTTAAATGGAGTCAGACAACCATCAGTATTAGCATTGTATGGAGTATGTACAGATTATTGGCTTACACTCTACATCTAATTGCACATGCACTCCAACTCACATTCCGGAAAAGACAATGACCCTGATAAATGCAATGACAATGCTGCCTTAGCCTCATTTCACATAGATCAGGTCCAAATTTCCTCATTACCTGTGTCAATTTTCAAACATACATCACCAGTAACTTGAATATGTTATTGGGAGTATGGGATGCAGTTGGTAACCATAAGGGGTCAGTGCTGATAGATACACATGCTGGTGGACAGGTTGAATGAAACCATAATGAAGTGTAACTGCGCCAGTCTAGACATAGAGTTCACATGTCCTACCATTATACCAATGCAGGTCAGAGGCCTGGTGAGTCATGCAAAAGCATTGCATACAGCACTCCAACACATCTGCTACTGTCATTCAAGAGCAGTGCCCAGTAAATACTATGCCAATGGGAGACTCACGAACAGGGCCACCGATCTCCATACCAAGATGATCAAACAGATCCAGCTCCCTGGCCACCAGATCTGCCCAGCGATGCTTCAGCTGCTGCTCCTTCCTGGTGCTCCGAAATACCCTCTTCAGGTGGTGGAGCACCTTGCCCCACCACAGCTGCCTCGCCTCAGTCTGGTAAACTTGTATTACCCGGCCCCACACCTCCAACATCAACAGCAGGTAGTGGGCTGCCAGCCACACAAAGCCACCCAACTCCTCCTCTCCCATCCTGGTCAACCTCCCCTACCAGACATACTATCACAGTACAGGTTGACCACAGGTATTTAAGTAAATAAATAAAATGAATATAAAGGAAAAGTAATGCCCAATAACTAATCCCAGCTAACCCAACTTACCAACTGTCATGGACAGACATCCCACAGTACAAGTACAATTATACACAAAAAACACACACATTTTCAGACACTGGGACAAAGTACAGACCAAAATTGAACAAACGCAACAGGAGGGACACCACAAAATACAAAACACAGAAAAATCACACCACCAACTCCAGAACACAACTAAACAATCAAAAAAGGCACAGACTGTAAAGAGAAAGTGAAAGTACACCCACTGTACCATGCTTGTAAACAGGATTTCCTAATACATCACTTCCTGCATCACGTTTTCTATTATGCGTATATTTATATGACGCATGCAATATTTTCATTTGTATTTTAGATGAATGAACTATGTGCACCGTTTTTATTGAAGCATTACCTTTATGCATCAAATTCACTGAAAATCAGCATTGAGAAGAGTGCAAAGGTGGACTTCATGGTAAAGGACCATGTGTCATATACTTTACGTTTGTGGATGTTTTAAACACATTTGCGTCAATTTTCTTGACTCAATTCATGATTGCATGATTTTGCTCCACTGTCTATGGATGCACCCTGTTTCAACAGACAAATGACATGGGCTGTGCTGCAGTTTGGCATATTGTGTTTGGCACATGTGTTAGTCCATGCGACAATGTGACAAGAGTGTGATTGGTCTGTTACACCAATGTGTGTGTTACAGAGTCAACAGCATGCAAATAGTTGCATGTCGTGCATATGTATGCATGTGTGACAGTGCATCCACATATGTATGACAGTCAGTACAATGCAATAGTTCTGGTTTGTGATTGTGAATGTGCTTACTTGTGTGATGTGTGAAGTTGTCTTATAAAGCATACAATTTAAGACAAAATACACAGCTAAGGCATTGTTGATGATGGCTGAACAATACTACCTAGGAAATGTTACCTGACAACTGCCTCCGTATGCAGATTTGGAGTTTACGGTGACTTGTGTGTGGACTACACATATGTCTGACTTGTGTACATCTTTGGTACATACTGTGATTGACACACGCTACCTACATTTCACACAGATTATGTTTTGACAACAAATGTTTGTTTAAACTCATTACATTTAGCAATGGTTGTCGTTTTTGTGTGGTGGACCTGCAGCCCTAGCTGCATTTGTTCTCATCCATACTGATGTGCATTCCACAGACGTGTCTGTGCAAAGTGTGAGGTCATGTGTACTCTGTGTCAGGACTGGGCCCCATGGCAGTTGCAGGACTGATTACCATGGATGACCTGTGCAAGCCCAAATTCTTCCATTGCATGTCATACCTGGGCAAATCATGATGACCATTGTTACCAATGATGTCCCCCCTTGTCACACATGCTCTGTGCAGCCATTGCAACTCTCACACTGAGTTGTGACAGTGTTCTGCTCCAACATTACTACCTTTTGACATCCACTGCCTCATGTGTGGACCAATTGTTTACCTCCTATTTGGACATGCTGTAGTTGTGTGTGAAGAGCTTTTGATGAACAAGCTGACAATGTGGATGTAATTCATATGTTGTGGTCCATAGATTGTGTCCTTCAGTTGTCACATTCAAGTGATGAGGCTATTTGTGATGTGTATGATGGTAGCAGTACAATCTTACGCATCACATGTGATGTTGAAACACTACTTTTCAGATTAGTATTTGTAACATGCTCCCTGAGGTTAGATTCACGATCCTAAGATATATGTTGTGGAGATTGAAGAGATCAAAGCAGGATTGTTTGAATAAGTGAGGTGTTTATTTACAAAATGTATAAGGTGAGTTAAGTGATTTTTAAGTAAAGAAGTTATCAATTATGTGCTGTCTGCGGCGTATCCCAGCAGCTGTGTAGTGCTGTTCCCCCTCATTATCTTCACCACCATCCTCCTCCTCCTCCTCAGGCAGGTTATCAACCTGCTCATACAATGGGTCGTTCATCCGCACACATATGTTGTGCAGGGTAGCACATGTCATTATGATCTTGCAGAGAATGTGTGGGGCTGTCTCCTGTGATGTCCCGGCACCTAAATCTTGACTTCAGGATGCCAAACGTCCTCTCCACGATATTCCTTGTTTTCCGATGTCCCTCATTACATGCACACTCTGCTGCTGTGCTTGGGTTGGGAAATGGGGTCATTATCCATGGCTGTATGCGATAATCCTGATCCACTGCAAAAGATTAAGGCCCTCATTACAACCCTGGCAGTTGGTGAAAAAGCGGGGGTAGCACAGCCAATAGGCCAGCGGTAAAACAAATTTAATCATGACCACGGTGGAAACCGCCAACACAAACAGCCACTTTAATACACCGACCGCCACAGCAGTAGCAACAAACACCGCGGCGGTAACCGCCAACAGCCAGGCGGAAGACAATGTACCGCCCACAGCATTACAACACGCCTATCTGCCAGCTTTTCCGGGGTGATACCAACGCCATCAAAAGCACAGCGGAAACAGAGCACTGAAGTGAAACGACTCACCTCTCGACACTCACGGAAGAACCACGACGCCATGGAGCCCGAGCTGCAGATCTTCCCCATGCTGGTTTACCTTCTCATACACCAGGAACACAAACACCAGCGAAGATGACCACGGTGAGTACTGCACCTAGCACACAAGGGAGGGGGGAGCAAAAAGAGAGTGACACACACATGCAACACGCAACACCCCACCCCCAACACCATACACACAAGCAGATGCAACAACATTACATATATACCCTGTAACCCTCAGGAATAACACAAGGACAAAAGGAATGGATTAAAATGAGTGTAATAATACAATTTTAGATAAATACGTCTTCAAACAATAAACAGTATGTACAATATATACAATATATACAAAACGAGGGACGATGCCCGGTCCAAAATGTCCGTGGATTACTGGGCCATAACACATAGGCCAAGGCCACACTTGACTCCTGCCTCAATACGGAGAGAACACTGCAGGGGCATCAGGTCAAAAACACACAGGTACCTTAGGGGGATGGGGATTGCGGGCGCACCTCAGCCAGAAGATGGTACAACATCACTGGCCTGGAGGGGGCTCCATGCCCACTGCTTGGTCCTGGGGAGTGCAAGGCCACAGTCTCTCAAGTGGGTGGTTTGCCCACTGCATGGTCACGGGGAGTGCAAGGCCAAAGTCTCTCAAGTGGGTGGTTTGCCCACTGCTTGGTGCTGGGGAGTACAAAGCCACAGTCTATCAAGTGGGTGGTTTGTCCACTGCTTGGTCCTGGGGACTACAAGGCCACAGTCTCTCAAGTGGATGGCTTCTCCACTGGTTCTAGAGGGGGCCTTGTGCCCAGTGTGCTTCATCCTTGCAAGGAGGGGCTGAGTGGATGGCTTTTTCCACTGGTTCTGGAGGGGGCCTTGTGCCCAGTGTGCTTCATCCTGGATGGGCCAAGGTCACAGTCTCTCACCTGTGTGACACACCAACAGCTGTTGCAGGGGCCAGGACGTACTGCAGCCCATGTAATCACAACTACACACTGCTCGCCGGCGGTGACGGCTGCTCAGTGGATGCCAGTTGCGCTACAGGTGGTGGTGCTGGCAGTGGTGGTGGAAGCCTACAGGCCTTCACCTGCAGCCTCAGATGGCTGCCCACTGGGGCTTCTGCTGCTGGCAGTGGTACTGCTGGCGGCAGTGCATGTGGCGGTGCTGGCCGCGGTGCAGGTGGCGGTGCTGACCGCGGTGCAGGTGGCGGTGCTGGCAGTGGTGGTGGTAGCCTCCAGGCCTTCACCTGCAGCATCAGACGGCTGAAGTGCCATGGTTTGATTATGTGTGCTCCTTCCTGCACTTGGCAGATGGTGATGCCTCCGTGCTTCTGCCAGCTGGTGTCTTTTTTCTTGCCCTTGCTGGCTGGGGAGCCTCCTTTCCCTTCTGGCTGGTGTCCCCTTCTTGCCCTTGCTAGGTGGCGGACCCTTCTTGGCCTTGGCAGGTGGTGCTGGCACACTGGCTTGGCTGACTGGTGACTGCTTGGAGCCTCTCACACCTGCAGTTGCTGCAGAAAACACAGAGGCCGTGGACTGGGTAGCTGAGGTACTGGGCTGGGTTCTGGCCTCCCTGGCCCGAGGTGAAGAACGGTGGGGAGGGGTAGGGAATAGGTCAATGTTGGCAAGGAAAAGCTTCTTAGGGACACTGGTGTGGGAAGAAGGTGAAGGTTTGGGTGTGGGGGAAGAGGGAGTGGTTGTAGGAGGTGTCAGTCTGCTGTGTTTGGGTGTAGGTGCATGGGCTGGATGCTGTTGTGAGGTAGATGGCTGTTGGGTGTCTGAGTGCTTGTGTTTGTGTACTTTGGGAGGAGGGGTCACAGACACAGTGGGAGAGGACACATGGGACGTGTGCATGGATGTGGGGGTAGTGACTGCCAGTGATGGGTGAGTAGTGATGGGCGTGATGGTGATGGAGGTCATGGATGAGGATTTAGTGCATGCAGGTGTGAGTGGATATGCTACTGGGAGGGAGGTGGACAACGAGGAGGAAGGGGACACAGTGGAGGCAGTGGATGTTGGTGTGTGCATGTGGATGGTGCTTGTGTGAGTGCCTGTGAGATGAAATGTGGTGCTTGTGTTTGCCTGAGCCGCTTTTGTGTGTTGATTTGTGTGATTGCTGTTCTGAAGGTGTGTTTGGGATAGGCTGGGGTTGAGGGGATTGAGACTGGGTAGAGGAAGTTGGAGGGGGGAGGCTGGAGACAGGGGCAATGGCTGCCATCAGTGAGTTGGCCAGAGCCTGGAATGCTCTCTGTTGCGCCGCCATGCCAGAGTGAATGCCCTCCAGGTATGCATCTGTTTGTTGCAAATGCCCTGCTACACCCTGGATCGCATTCAATATGGTTGAGTGCCCAACAGAGAGGGATCTCAGGACGTCAATAGCCTTCTCACTGAGGGCAGCAGGGCTGATGGGGCAGGGCCTGAGGGTCCTGGGCGAAGGTGATGCCCACCCTCCTAGGTGAGCAGGCACGGGAATACGCTGAGGGGTTGCTGGGAGGGCGGTGCTGGTACAGGGTGTGGCGGCTGTACATGTAGTTGGGGTGGGCACAGAGGTGTCCGCCACCGCCAAGGAGCTTCCATCGGAGGAGGTGTCGCTGTCGGTAATATCCCCTCCTGTCTCCGTCGTGGTGCTCCCCTCACCCTCCATCCCACTCGTGCCCTCACTGTCAGTGGATTCGGCCTCCAGGCCCATGTGGGATGCAGCTCCCTCCATTGTTGGTGCCTCTGCTCCTCTGCCAGATGATGCTAATGCACACAAGGACAGGGTGACAAAACAAAAAGGAGGGGGAGACAGAGGATACACTTGGTCAATGCCAGAAACAACACTACCGTTGGCGGACACAACTCACAGGGAACAGCCCTATGCACAAGGCCATGCACTACCAGTTACAATGCTAGTCACCAGCCCATGGGGTACAATGCCTAACACCATTAACTGCACACCTGAAACCCACAGGACCCTGCCCAGTAGTAGATGCCCACTAACATTATGAGGGTTGGAGGGAAGCTGCGCTTGCCCATCATTGAACATACCCTGCCATGTTTGCCCTGGCCTAGGGGCACCCACAGCCCACATCCCCCACCCAGGTAATACCTTAACGATCGCAAAGTCATGATTCTGAATCTGTACTCACCCCTTTGAGACTGCTGTGATGCCTTCAAGCGCCCATCCAACTCCGAATAGGCCACCGCCAGGATGCGGAACATCAGGGGGGTCAGGGTACGACAGTCACCCCTACCTCATTGGGAGGCCAGCCTCAGTTGGGCCTTCGCTGTCTTCCTGGCCCAGCGGCGCAAGTCTTCCCACCGTTTGCAGCAGTGGGTGCTCCGTCTGCCAAAGACCCCCAGGGTCCTCACCTCCTTGATGATGGCATGCCAAATACCCTTTTTCTGATGGGTGCTGACCTGCAGAAAACAAACAGCAGAAAAGGTATTAGTCATACTGTCCGGACTGTTATACTCATGGACCAAAATATCCCCCCCATCCCCTTACGCACATACATTGACCACCATACGTGCAGCACTCTGCCCAGGACCTCTAAGACAAGGCTTACACACACAGCAATCCATACATTCATGGCCCACGCATCATGCTCACAGTGTACTCATCTGTTTGTCTGGAGGACCATAGAGTAAAGGGTACTGGGGTAGGACCCCATCCACCAGTCTCTCCAACTCCTCTGAAGTGAAGGCAGGGGCCCTTTCCCCAGACACTCGAGCCATTGTCGCTTCCAGACACAGGTCACAGCAGCACTTGCAGTGTAGGTCCTCACCTGTTGAAGGTCAGGTAGCAAGTGAGTGCACAGATAGAAAATGGCGGTCACGTCCACAGCGGTGCATACCGTCACTGCCGGCGTACATCGCCATTGGCTCCTGGAAGCAATAGGGCCCAATAATAACCAATGCGGTGTTGCGCAGCGGTCGTCATCCGCCAACCGCAATGGCGCACAACGCCAGCGGAACTACCTCATTTCCACTTGTCCCTCCTCACAGTTCAGGCAGCTGCCATTTCAGGGGGGTACAGGCCATGACACCTAATTGTGTCACAGCAGACATTGGCACATCAACTGACTTACGACTTCACATACTGTTTCTGTAAAGCAAAAATTGCATATTAATGTTGAAATATGTGTGACTATGACCTTTCGCTCACAGTTTTTCACCCTAGAGTTCAACCACTGAGGATGACTAGGAGATGGAGTCATCCCGCCTTTACAAACCCCTGGTGGACCTGGCGACAATGGAGGACAGGCACATTATTCTGACCTACAGACTTGATAGGGCCACAATCCAAGAACTGTGTGCCCAATTGGAGCCAGACCTGATCTCAGCTATCCGCAACCCCACAGGTATCCCCCCTTTAGTGCAGGTCCTGTAGTGCTCCATTTCCTGGCAAGTGGTTCCTTCCAAGCTACAGTGGCCATGGGATCAGGGATGTCACAGCCTATGTTCTCAAACGTGCTGACCAGAGTGTTGTCTGCCCTGCTGAAACACTTGCGCAGCTACATCAAACTCCCCCAGGTGCAGGATTTGACCACAGTGGAGGCTGACTTCTATGCACTGGGACATATCCCCAACATCATTGGTGCCATTGATGGTACACATATTGCATTTGTCCGTCCGTCCCCGGAGAAATTAACAAGTGTTCAGAAATAGAAAAAGCTTTCCCTCTCTGAATGTGCAGATGGTGTGTTTGGCGGACCAGTACATCTCCCATGTCAATGCCAAGTATCCTGACTCTGTGCATGATGCCTTTATCTTGAGGAATAGCAGCGTCCCATATGTGATGTCTCAACTCCAGAGGCACCGAGTGTGGCTAATAGGTGAGCCCATGGTCTCCACCCAGTTGATATAGGTTTAAGAGTGTGGGTTTGGCCCTAAGGATGAATGTCTGGCTAACAGGTATCCCTCGATATTTGAAGGTGACTCTGGTTACCCCAACCTCTCATGGCTATTGACCCCAGTGAGGAATGCCAGGACAAGGGCAGAGGAATGTTACAATGAGGCACATGGGCGAACAAGGAGGATCATTGAGCAAACCTTTGTCCTCCTGAAGGCCAGATTCTGGTGCCCCATCTGACAGGTGGATCCCTGTACTACTCACCCAGATCATCGTTGCCTATTGCATGTTGCACAACCTAGCCTTGAGACGCCAGGTGCCTTTTCTGCAGGAGGATGAGCCTGGGGATGGTCGTGTGGCAGCCGTAGAGCCTGTGGACAGTGACGAAGAGGAGGCAGAGGAAAAAGATGTGGACAACTGAACTACACTAATTCAACAGTACTTCCAATGACACACAGGTAAGACACTGTAACTTCACCTTCCATTGCAGTTTTGTGTTGGACATTGAACATGGCAGCCTGATTTATTTATTTCTATGGCCACTTACTGTACCCTTTGGCATCTCTATTTTCAGATCTTTGTGCCCCACTCTGGCCCCTGGTGTGTTTACTACTGCCCACTACAGGTCATACCAATGTAAATATTACAGTACATTTGAATTGCAATGTTTACAGTTTGTGAAACTAATATATTTGTCAAACAATTGACAGACTCCATATTTGATTTTGTTCCAAGGGTGATTATTTAGGTGCTACTAAATGGAGGGGGAATTGCAATGGGCTGGGTTGCTGATGGAGGAAAGTCCAGGGTAGAGTCCAGTCTATTTGTATCACAGGTGCATTGTCCAAGGGGGCATAGGAAGGGGAGCAATGGCAGTTCAAGGTGGACAGGGTGATAGAGTGGGACACAAGGTTGACAATCAGGGGAGTCTTATTTCCTGACGGGGGTCTTGGCAATGTTCTCTGGCTTCTGCCTGGATCGCAGGGACCGTTTGCGTGATGGTTCTTCTTCTGCAGGGGTGGGGTGCTAGTGGCCTGTTGTTCCTGTGGCAGGGCCTCCTGTCCACTAGCGTCAGCGGAGGTGGAGTGCTGTTCTTCGGTGTGGCTAGTGTCAGGGGCCCGTTGGTGTGCCACTGCCTCCTTCATGGTGTTGGCCATGCCTGCCAGCACCCCTGCAATGGTGACCAGGGTGGTGTGGATGTCCCTCAGGTCCTCCCTGATCCCCAGGATGTTGGCGAGTGTCTCGTGGAGAGTCGGTTTCCTGGGCCTGTCCTCCCCCTGTTGCACAGCAGTCCTCCCAGCTTCCCTGTTGTCCTGTGCCTCTGTCCCCTGAACCATGTGCCCACTGACTCTAGGTCCCTGATCGTCCTGTGTTTTTGGAGTTGCCTAGGGTCCCTGTAGTAGTGGGCACATTTCTGATTGACGTGTCCTGGGGACTGAAGGATGGGCCCGCTGGGTGGGTGCTGTGGTGGTGTTTTCTGAGGGGGAGGCTCTGTGGTGTATTGGGACTGTACCTGGGTAACTGACTGACCAGAGGTCCCTGATGGGCCAGGTTGGTCATCCTGATCACTGTGGGCCTCTTCTGGGGGGGGGGGGACTGAATGTGGCTGGCACCTTCTCTCCGGTGACATTGAGTGGGGATCCTGTGGGGGATGTAAATGCAGTGTTATTGTTTCTGCGTGTGCCATCTTGTGCATGGGTATGTTTCCCTCTATGGTTGTTATTAGCAAGGCAGCTTTGGCTTGTGTGAGTTGTGATTGGTTTGGCCAAGTGACTGTGACTATTGTGCATGATGTAGTGATGAGTGTCCATGCAGGTCTGTGAGTGGTGTCCATGCATTGTTGTTGCATGCAGGGCTTGGTATTGGGATGGGTGGGTTGTGATGGTGGGGTATATGTGAGGTGGTGGGATGATGGGGGTGTGGGTAGGGGCTGTTGTTAGTGATGGCATGCAGGTAGGGTGAACAATAAAGTAGTAAAGAGTTGACTTACCAGAGTCCAGTTCTCCTGCTACTCCTGCCAGGCCCTCAGGATGTATGATCACAAGACTTGATCCTCCCATGTTGCTAGTTGTGGGGGAGGAGGTCGGGTTCCACTGCCAGTTCTCTGTACAGTTATCTGGTGACTTGCAACCATGGAACACACCTTCCCCCGTGGGTCGTGCCACCTCTTCCTGATGTCATCCCTTGTTCCTGGGTGCTGTCCCACGGCATTGACCCTGTCCACGACTCTCCGCCATAGCTCCATTTTCCTTGCAATAGATGTCTGCTGCACCTGTGATCCGAATAGCTGTGGCTCTATCCGGATGATTTCCTCCACCATGACCCTTAGCTCCTCCTCTGATAACCTGGGGTGTCTTTGTGGTGCCATGGGTGTAGTGTGAGTGGTATGTGTGAGGGTGTGTGGGTGATGTGTTGGGATGTGTGATGTGAGGTGCATGGATGGTGTATGGGTGATGGCGTTTTGTGGCTCAGATTCAGTGGGTGCTCCTGGCTTGTCTCTCTCTCACTTGTCAAAATCTTTGAGTCGTAAGGGGTTGTGGGTAGTGTGTATGTGTGTTTTATATTGGTGTGGGTGTGTGGGTGTAGTGTGTGTATGTGTGTCAGGTGTGTGTAGTTTGAATTGTCCAATGTGGTATTGTTTTGTTAGTGTGTGTGTATTTTGAGTGCGGCGGTCTGTACCGCAAATGGTATACCGTGGTTGAATGACAGCTGCAGCGATTCGTGGGTCATGATGCTGTGGGTGTGTTTCTGTTGGCATAACGGTGTGGGTTTTGGTACCGCCAGTTTCTCACTGACCATTGGGCTGATGAACTTGTGTGTGTGTCTGTATAGTGGCGGATTTCTATGTGTGGGTCATAATACGGGTAGTGGTAGTCAGCATGGCGGTAAGCGGCACTTACCGCCAATGTTGAAATGAGGGCCTAAATGAGTAAGTTGTTGTTAAGGCTTGCAACAAGTTTGTCATGTAGCATGGCAGTTGATATTTTGAGTTGGTTGTGACTCAGATGTGTTTGTGGTATGGTGTGAGTTCCAGGCCTTGTGTTATGTCTTCTCAGCACTGGGTTGTTGGACATGACAACCTTGAGTTTAGTTCAAGGACCTGGGACATATGATTTGGATTCCTAACTGATGGTCAGCAGGTATGTATCATGCGTTGTGCAGTGCACCTTTGTATCAGTGTGCTATTACTAGAAGGGACATGACAAATCCTCACAACACAATGGGGTCAGAGTTGTTGGCAACATGGTAGCACTACAGAGCCTGACATCCCATCCATTTTGACATGTGTAATTACAGATGATGTGCGACACTTAGGCCCATTGAAATGAGTATGTGACACTGCATAACACGTCTCCAACATTGGCAGCACTGTCCCGCAAAATTTTGACTATGCAAGAATGCCCCATGTGTGACATATTACTAGGTAGCTCTTTGTTGTCACCTGCGCCAGTAGCTCATATGCAGCCGCGCACCTACACTATCAAACTTGTACCAGGGTACTTGGCAAAGCTGCCCTGTGGAGGTGGATGTATCTGTACAGGAAGGGACAACACCCTATACATATGCTGTTCTGATGGATGATTGGCACTTTCTATGTGTGCAGCAGTTTGACATTCTGAAAGCTGCACTGGATTCTGAAGTTCTGCTGCCACCTTTCATGCTCCACACAATATGTGGAAATCCTATTTGTTACTTTGAGCATAGAAGTGATGGAATCATCCATATGGTGACGACGTCGAGTCTTATATTGACTGTGGTGTCTGACATTATGCTGATGAAAAGCACACGAAGTTCTCTTTTTCCCTTCATCCTTCATCATTTCAGTGTGCACCTCACAGAATGTAAAATAATAACTATGTAAGGCACACCACCAATAGAAATTAAAATGTCTCCGAATGGTTGAATAACATTGGTATTTCCCTCTGGTGTAGCATTAAGGAATTTTGTTGCGTGCTCAATAAGCATGGGTTTAAGGCACAAGAACTTAATAAAGAGAGGAGTTAGGAAAGTTAACAGCTGTTAATGACCAGTATCATATGGACAATAATGCTTTAAATATCCCTACACTCTTCCTCATCCCAGCCCACAAACAAAAACACACGTCACTATGCCAATCAGCTACTCTCTATGCCGCGGATTCATTCGTTTCAAGGAGGATTTGATGGATATCTTGTGATATTCTTATCTCTAATGGGCTTCAGACAGTGACAGGTAATTGGAAAAACATACTAGTCACAGCTCATATTGTTGGGAAGCATGTTTTTTTTTTTCCTTCGAGGTTCATTCCTCTCTTTCGAGAAACAACCCCAAAATTATCGAAAAAAGCGAGAAAATGGAAACCTATAAAGTGCGATTTGATGTGCAAACATATTGAGCGTGCTCGGATTAGAGATAAGGGAAGGCCATTTTGTGGAGTTATTACTGCTATGCTCTTATTCTTGTTTCTTTTGAAGCAGTTACTTTTTTTAACGGGCATTTTCATTTATGGAATTCCAAATTGCTAAACCTCATTTTTGAAAAAGTGAAGGCCTCCATTTTGGCATTTTTTTTTACTTCACTGTTTCAACAGGGCCGATGGCCATTTTACAACAGTAAAATAGAAATAACAAAATAAAGTGCATGGGACCTCCAAAAAAGGAAGCACTCAATACATGACATTACTGTATGAAGCAGATCAGCCCTCGAAAATAAGTTATAAAATAACAAGGGACTGAAAGGGGATGGGCGGGTGAGGCCATCGGAACGCAAGGGGAAAGAAAGGTGAGCATATCGACAGGGCACAGAAGCAGGGACACTCAGAGTGAATAAAAGTGTCACTAAAAAAGGAAATAATGACGATGTGCCTGTAAGCTATTTCTTTTTATAGTATTCACCTCTGGAAAATGCAATGGGCTGAAACCAGCACCGATGGACAACCCTGTTAGCCAATGTCTACAGTCACTTGAATCACAGTATCCAATGGCTAAAAGAGGCCGTCCAAATGCCACTTTTCTTTTCTGTTTTCATGCATGTTCACGAGTATGTTATTTGTTGTGTGCTCCCTATAGGAAAGACCTAAAACTTTAAACAAATATATATTATCTGTTAAATATTATTTGTAGAGATGCTTAACTGCTCGCCAGCAAATGCCCAGCAGAAGATAGGCTTTGGTTCTACTTCTGCCTTTGTGACTGCTTGTCACTGGGTATAGTTCATGGACTAACTTTTCCCAAGATCAGCCACTGATTGATTTCACTGAGCTGTACACTCATGCATCGGGACAGTGACAACCAGAACATAGTGTGCTGACTGATGAGGAGAGAGTACGAAAGACAAATTAACATAACAATATGTAATGTCTGTTTGTTAGATGCCAGCATGACCCAATAGTATGGCTCCTCACAACTGTCCCTGCTTGAATTGATTTTTTTGTGCACGGTTTTAGTCAAAGTACTTTACTGGAACTTGATGAAATAAAATCGGCAAAACTGCAAACTGACTGCATTTAATTTGGATTGCTGGAGCTTGACTACTATACCCAGCATGAACTTATTGCATGGCTACATGCATTATGCAAGTGGTTCTTTTATTTATGCCATACGTAAGGAGTACTGTCAACTAACGTGGTTCCAGTGCTGTTCTTTCGATATTCACATGAAACAGTGGGTTAATTACAGATGTGCACAGTGGCTTAGGGAACCTAGCATTGTGGTAGGTTATGCCGGGACAGGCCTGGGCCTGATCTGCTGATGAACTGGGTGTTCCTATTAAACATTAATTAGTTGTTATTGGGCCTCTTCTGTGTGTGGGTCTGCAGATAAAGTGCCTATGAATAACGCTGTTAGAGAATATCTTGAAAGAAGTCTGTGGGCTGGCATGCATGGTGAAGGAAACAGAGAAACATAAGTAAATACAATAGGGTGAACACAGAGAGAGGGACAGAAAAAAATAGCATGACAGAGAAAATTAAGAAAGAAAATAGGATGTGACAAAAAGATTGGTAGATGGAAAGAAATGGAAAGGAAAAACGATGAGCAGGGAGGGAGCGTGCAAGAAGAAACAAAATGTGGAAAGAAAGAAGAAAAAAGGTAAACAAATAACAGACGAAGGGTAAAAGGATGAATGAAATAATGAAACGATCGAGAAGAGTGAATGGATGGAGTGACGGAAGACTAAACAGATGAAAGAAAAGAATGGATGGATGTGCAAAAAGACAGATGGATGCATGAATATATTGATTGGTGGATGAGTCAAAGGATGGATGTATAGATGGATGGATAGATGGATGGAAGGATGGAAAACCTATGGATAGATGGGTGGAGGTATGGGTAGAGAGAAAGAGCATGGTGTGAGGATGGATTGAGAGATGGATTGGAGAATGAGGAAAGGGAGAAATGAATTCTTCTAAGGAGGAGGGTTTGCTCACTTTGCATACTGGTTCTTAAATGTATAATTGGGAGGATTCCAGGATAGGCAGTGGGTGAATTTTGTGTACTGCTCAAACTAATAATTGTCGTTTACAAGTGTGAGGAGGGTGTATTGGCACTCCTTTTTGTCTTACCTTCTTTATTTGGGCAGCAACTCACTCCGTCTAAGTAAGGCAACACGGTGCTTTGCACTGCCTTGCCTTATTCCATATCTATGAGGCCATGCAAAGCCACACAAGGTGGCTTTGCATCGCCTTGTATATTTGACTGGGAGGCCTGCACCACCGGAGCTTCTAAAAAGTTGATGCTCTGGAAGCGCAAGCCTCTTGTAAATAACCCCCTAAGTTTACAGTCTCATTTTGACTTACTCAGCCTCACTCTGTCTCACTAATTAACGCAGTTTCACTCATTCTACTCTGAACCACTTTATCTTACTCAGTCCCACTCAGTCTCACTCATTCTGAACTACTCAGTCTTACTGTGTCTCACACACAGTATTACTCAGTTACACTCACTGTCATTCTCCCCCCCTCACTCACTCACTCACATTCATTCTTGCACATACTTACTGTCACTCAATCTCCCTCACTCCTTCACTGACTCTCTCTCACTTTAAATCACACACAAAGTCACACAGACATGATCACAGTACTGGGATTTCACCAGCTCTGAACAGTATCTCTGATGGCTGCCACAAGCACCTTCACGCACCTGTGTCAGCAATCAGACAATGTCAATGGCTGCGTTAGTTTGTTGCTGGACCCAAAGTGGGTCTGCATTTTATTTGTATTTTACCAAGAGTGAATAATTATTCACTCATGAATAATTGTTCACTGTTAATACAATAAAAATGGACCACCAAACAAGAAGGGTGTAGTGTAGCTGTGGAGCCTATTTAGGAGAGCCACCACTGATTCAGGGACACCCATCCATCAAACCAACTTATCCACTCAATCATTCATCCTTTCGGCTATCAATCCCCCTTTTATCCTTTCATCCATGCATCAATCATCCATTCATCCTTTCGCTCCTCCATCCACGCTTTCGCTTCATCTAGCCATCCTTTCATTCCATCCATCCATCATCCTCTCTTTGGCTCATCCATGTATCCACCCTTTCACTCAGCCATCCATATTTACACATATCCATTCACCCTTTGTCCCATCCATCCATCTACTCACACATGTCTCCATTTACCCTTTCATTCAGCCACCCATCCTTTCGGTCATTCATCCATCTACCCATCTATTCATTCATCCATCCATCCATTCATTCATCCAGACATCCATCTATCCTACTTTTCACTCATCCATCCATTGTTTTATTCATCCATCTTCACATGCATCCTTTGACTCATCCATCCGTTTGTTCATCTATCTATATTTTCACTCAATCCGTACATCCACTCATACATCCTTTCAAACTTCCACTCATCCATCCATCCTTTCACCCATTCTTCCATCTGTCATTTCCCTCATTCATCCATCCATCCATCCTTCCATCCATCCATCTACCCATCCACCCTCCCTTTCAGTCATACACTGTCTTGCTTTCACTTATACACCCTCTCTCCCTTTCACTCTTCCATCCACCTTTTTACTCATTCATCCATGCATCTATCCATCCACCATTTCATCCACCCATCCTCCCATCCTTTTCTTTTACTCATTCACCCTCCCATGTTAATAATGAGCCTTTGTCTGCCCAGCTGCAGACAGAAGAGGCCCATCAAGAACCTCACCCCACTGTAGCTGACAAAGGGTGGGGGGATTGGGTTGATGATGCCCCTTAAGCAGAAGCTTAACTGACACTTACCTCTTAGTCCACTAGTGCAATTGTTGTCTCCAGGTGGTTCCTTCCTTCTCTTGGGTGGCCCTCAACAAAGTTGAGATAAGGAGCACTCTGTCATGCTCAGCTCCATAATGTTTTTTTTCAAAGTGAAACAAAATGCAGTACCAAACACATGTTACAGCCAGGAGAGCGGACCCTGACCCATCCTGCAGCCTTTCCCTTTGGGATGATTGTTGCCACCCACTCCCTTCTTCTCCTCATTGGCCTGCCCCTCCTCCAGCCATTGAAGAGAAAGGAGTTTTGTAACTCCTCCCAGGGCCACAGTTTATGCGTCCCAAAAGGAGCTGGATCCATGGCATTGTAATCCTGCCCTTCCTCTGTTGTGATGTCACTGCTGCAGCTTGTGCCTGCAGGGTGAAGAAAACCTTGCTTGGCTGGCACTTGCACAGTAGTACATCTGCAAATTTCACTAGAGTTCACCCAGGAGATTCAGTACACTGCCTCGGAGCTGCAATTTCTTTTCCGCTGCTCTGTGTTTATTTTCCCTGTTCTTGCCTCTCCCTCTGAGGGTAGCAGGGCAATGCCCTTTCTGCGCATAAATACCAGTCACCCCTGTTCATAACTCCAGAGGGGGCATTTCACTGTGTACAGATGCTATTTGGGTAGCATCCACCATCTCTGTTCCAAAGTGCAAATTATTTGAAGAGGTTGGACGTGTAATTAATGTGTTTCCACAATGACATCCTAGTAAATTAGAGTAATCGAAATAATACCAACCAAAAACTGTATTCCAGCCTGGATAGTATCAAGGGAAATGGTTTGTCCCTAAAAATGGACAAATGCAAATTTATGTAGAGGGCTTAGTCAACATGCCTGGGTCATCATGCTTCTGGCAATAGGCTTCAACCCAAGGTAATACCAATGGAAAAAGTAAAGGCACCTGCTCAAGTAGATAATACACATCTTAAACCTTTTCTGGGACTTGTAGAATATTATGCAAAACTTGTAAAGAATGTAGCTGCCAAAACTGCTGTACACTTTTAAAGAAAAAACAAAAGTATGAGTTGAGTAGTGAATGCGATAATGTGCTCACTCAAACTATAAAAGAGGTGGTATCTGCTTGTCCTCTGAAGCTGTTTGACAGCAACACTCTGAGTATTATTATGATTGATGTGAGTAATCAAGGTTTGGGTGCAGTATTGCTACAGAAAAAGCCGCGGAAAATGACAAGATCATTACAATTTGCCTCTTGGGTGCTCTGTGGGGCTGAACCTACCTTTTCCATTACTGTGAAGGCGGCTCTTAGAATGTGGTGGGATGTTCAACATTACAGGAATTTTGTGTAGGATAACAAGTGTATTTTATTTGCTGATCATAAACCCTTAATAGATCTGTTCAGTACCTAGTGTGCCGCTAGGGTGATGCCATGTGTTGCTAGGAGCAGTATTGTTTACAAGACTTACAGTACAAATTGGAATATATGATTGGAGTTAAGGCTTTTTGCTGCTGATTGTCTCTCCAGGTTGCCGTTAAAGATGGATGAGTTCACTTTTAAGGAGGACGAGGGCATTGAGATGGTATGCAGTACAGTTGGGCAGACTACTCAGAATATTTTGTCTGAGGAGAGATGTATGGAAGAAGTGACTAAAGAAGTGGTTTCACCAGAGGTAATGTCATTTGTGGCCCCGGGGTAGGTGAAGGTTGAAACAGATGCCTGGTGAATTGGCTCCTTTTGGCCATGTTGCTGAGGAGTTGTTGGTCATTAATTGTGTTTTAAGGCTTTGTGGTTTATTGGTGGTGCCAGAGAATTTGAAGAAGAATGTTCTGGATCTTGCTCACAAGGGGCACATTGGAATTTGTGCTATGAAGTGGAGGGCCACAGAAGATTTTGGTGGCCTGACAACGCCCCTGAACATAATGTAAGAGATTACACCATGTGCGTTTTGAGTAACAAGATGCAGGTTGCTGTATCCTTGATAGTGTCTCCTGTGGGATGGTCTCTATTCCTTGGAACAAGTTGTCTTTGGATGTTTTGGGATACTTTGTCATGTTGGGCAGACTGTCCTAGTATGCTCCGATATTGTTGCATTATTTGTCTAAGTGGCCTGATGTCGTTTGTTGATAACATCTGTACGCATGTAGTTATTGACTTTCTTTGTAAGTTGTTCAACTGAGAAGGATTTCCAGAAGAAATTGTAACAGATTGTGACACTTAATTGGTATCCTTAGAGATGAGGAAGTTCTTAAGTGGTATTGGAATTCGTCACGTCAAGAAATCTTTACATCATTCCTGCAGCAATGGTCTGATTGAGAGGTTTACCCTTGTAGTGAAAGATCAGTTGCAGTAGGCTCTTATAAATAATGGAAACTCGAAGCGTCATGAGGGAAGCCCTGTAGGTGTATAGAACGACTCCGCATATCAGCACTGGTTACCTCCATTTATGTTGATGGGAAGGGCTAGCAGGTTCCAAGTTCAGAAGAGAAGAGTTGGGCTGGAGGCAGGTAGATCTGGATACGCTGGGTACGGTGATGTATGTGTGTAATTCATTGCAGAGGATGTATGTGGATAGAAGATTTGGAAGAGAGGTGGCTGTGAAGGGTGGTCATTATATCTGTCAAGGAGGTCAGAGAACACAAGGTGGTGTTGGATGTTGGTAAAGTGTTTTGTTTATTGTGCCAGAGTCCAAATCTTCTTTTGTGAGCAAAAAGGCCAAGATTTCAGAAGCACTAGCCCCACATTAACATCTTTTTTTTTGCTAATGCATTGTTGGGCTTTAAAAAAAAATAGCTGCATCATATTTACATAGTGGGGCAATGCATGCATTGTGCCACTTTGTAACCCTTTGCGTCACATTATGCATATTGTCTGCAATTGGGGTGTTCTCCCGTCAGGGGGACCGCAAAAATGGCGCAGTGGAATTTAAGATATTCCACTCAGTCATTTTTAGAGGCTACTTTTAATGCCTGCTCAGAGCAGTCGTTGAAAGGGGTCACACCATTGGTTACAATGGGCCCCTATGTACTGTTCAGGATTAGTGCCAAAATTTTGGTACAAACCCTGAACCGTACATCAATGGAGTCAAAAAATGTTACACTTTTACCGGTAGGGGTACCGTGTGCCATGGTGAGCCGTATTTTAAATACAGCGCACACATGGTGGCAGTAGGGGCCACTAAGGGGCACAGGAAAAGTGGCGCTGCATTGGGTGCCCCTGCATTTGGTGGGAGTGGTGTAGCTCTTCCTCGGTCAGATCAAGATAGTTGGTGATCAGGCACAATCCAATTCAAAACAGAGCTTTCCTGGACAATTTGAGGATTCTATCATGAGATGTGCAAGCACCATTCCTTGCCCCTACTTCTTGTGTTTGTTTGTTTTGTTGGGGTTTTGTCTATTGTTGTTGGTTTCACCATGTCATTACAGCAGAGCGTTGTGCTTAGTTTTGTTTTGTAAGGGGAAGAGGGTGTGGGGAATATCTATCTGCTAGGCACGCAATTGTATTTCTGGAATGAAGGGTTGGGAGGAACCGTGCAGTTGATACTCGGATCGAGACACTGCTGCCTATCAATAAAGGTGGTTTAACCACCAGCCTCTTCTCTTTAGGGTATTTTCTCAAGAGAGGGGCACGGCACCGAGACAGAGGTGTGGAGAAGAGGCCTGCTGGGTGGTACGGTGCTGCGATCCACAGTGCAGATGGCACGGGACAATGAAGGCAAGATAGCGGCATCCCATCGCCGTGCCGGAGAGCTGATCCCGGCGCTGCCCTCCCCCCTTTCCCACCTGGACCGGGAGCTCCACGAGGCAGAGAGCTTAGATCACAGGTGAGGGCGTTACTGACACCATGCATTCTCTTACCTGAGTCCCAAGAAACCCTCTAAAACTGGATTCCGTCTGGGGGACTGAGAGAGGAACATGCCACATGGCGCCAGGAGAGAGGCGTGGAGAGGAGACCGGCTGGACTGAGATTCGCAGT
Source organism: Pleurodeles waltl (assembly GCF_031143425.1). NCBI lineage: Eukaryota > Metazoa > Chordata > Amphibia > Caudata > Salamandridae > Pleurodeles > Pleurodeles waltl. The sequence continues at coordinate 359,195,344 of NC_090448.1, read as the reverse complement.
GGAGACGACCCATGACTGCGTAGGCCAGACAGTGGCATAGCAGTGCTGGAGAGAGCTGGTACCGGCGCTACCCCCCACCCCGACAATAGCCTACAATCATGGATGGTGGGGGTCCTTGCCCTCTTCATCTATATTAGGGACCCCTCCGACCTCTGGCCCTTTCCCTATGCCGTTTAGCTGCTGCTACTAGTTGTTTTGGCCCAAAGCAGTACCGCTGGTCCTTTTTTACTCACCTCACTACTCTAGGATGTGGCTCAGGTGGAGGGGGACGCAGCCATAGTGAGAGGAGTCTCCTTCGCTGTACCACTGCTACGGACGGCGACAAAAGGTCAATCTTACCCACTTCCTCCTCCGGCACTTCAGGAGGTCCAGAGGTGGCAAACTTGCGTGGCAGACCAGAAGAGGAGCGAGAGACACGTGGGGATACCAGTGCCAGGTATTTAGTCACCCCATAACGCTCTATCTCGCCGCGCCCTACATCTCATTGCACCCTGAGCACCAGTGGTAATTTTCTCTATCCAGCCCGCACAGGAGACATTTGCCCTTTACCTGTGCAGTTCGACGGTAATGACGCAGCCTTGGTGAGAGACTCCATATCTGATTATCACTTGAGCGCTATTATTGCCCCAGACACCCTCGGTTCATAGACAGTGTCGGATCTACCTCTGAGGGTGACAAGAGGGCCACTCCTCAACTTACCTACATATTGTCTACCCCTGTTGACAATTCAACACAGAGTAGTTCGGGTGGGGCAGCCCTTCTACCCAGACCTCGGACCTTGAAGGCTGCATCCCCGTCAAAGTCCTGCAATGCCTGGTGGCAAAATGACAGGCAAATCCTCAGGCAAGCTGGCAAGGCAACTACTTTTTTCTGAAGACCTCCAAATTGCACGACCAGCGTCGCGTCCCGCAGGACCACACCCGCCTGCACAGTCCCTCATCATGACCAACCCAGTGCGGATAACAACCATGGAACGCATACTTCAGGAGATCACAGCAGTGAGCCGCAGATTAGAGGGAATGGACACTCCTATAACCTCGTTGGCAACAGAGACAAAATCCATGCGCTTAGATGTAGCAGGCTTCCTGTCTCGAGTAACAGGACTGGAACACCGTATGACGACCATGGGGGACCATATCCACACTGTCCAAGACAGGGTCCAGGACCTTTTGTACCTCCGTAGTAGGTTAACAGACTTGGAAGACAGAAGCCACAGGGACAATGTCTGCTTTTTTAGGTTCCCGTTACACGCAGAAGGTTCAGACACTCCATCCTTTCTTAGGGCTGTCCTCCCCAAACTGACTGATTTAACCTTCAACCCGTCATTGGAATTTCAGGGGGTGCACCGACTGGGTCCAAAGCAACAGAATGGAACCTCCAGGCCCAGTCCTATCATTGCTTGTGTCATGAGCAGGCCCATTAAGTCCTCCCAGCGGCCCAGGCGCATGGATCCTTCCAGGTGGAAGGATATGAAATCGGTATAATGGCTGACTTTTCAAAGGAGACCAATGACCGCCGGAAGGCATTCCTGGCTCTCAGATCCCGGATGCGCCAACTGGAAGTGAAATATGGTCTGTTTGAACCAGCAAGACTGTGGGTCACCAAAAAACAGCGTATCTAAGGACTTCTATGATCCTTGACGATCTGCAACTTTTCCTGGATAGCCTACAACCCCAAACCATGGACATATCTACTCCGGCCCCGCCACAAAGACCACCTAGTGACAACCGAAGTGCATCACCCCCACCAGCTGCCCAGGGAGGGACAGACCGATGCAAATCAGCTCACCGTCTCAGAGGCAGAGACTTAGAGAGACTCGCAAGAACACAAGACAACAGGGGACAAGTGCTACAAGCAGTGGCACACCACACACAGCTATCAGACAGAGACAAATCTCACTTTCCCCTGAAGCCCGTCTCAACTCCCACCTGAAATCGCAGCCACGATGTGAGACACCTGAGGATCCAGAGTTATGCCTAGGGCCAAGAGAGCTTGACACTAAATTAATGGACAGATGAGTACCTGACCGCATGTTGATGTTATAATGTTATAATGTTTTGGTATCTTTCATTACGTTCCACGCGTGTAATAACCAGGTTTCAATTGTGCCTTACTTGTCGGTGGTGCACGTAAATGCGCATGTATGGTATACTACTGTTTGCTGCTTTTTATATGATGCTGCTTCATTTCAATGGCTTCCAGACATACTCTTTCCCCTACTTACTGTCCCCCCATGCCTCCATGGAGGAGGAGATCTCCGCCCTGATGATCTTTTAGGCACATACTGCTGCTGTAGCAGAGGAGCACTGTGATCCATACACGGTATGGTGGCACGAGTGAATGGCAGGCCCCTAGACACACTGAAGGCCAAAACACAGGGCGCTCAAGAGAGCACAGTGCATTACAGCAAAACCCCTCCACTGACATGCTGTCAGCTTATGCTACAGATGGCCCTAGGAAGACCAAATCCCCCCAGCCCTATCTCAGCCACAGCAGCCACGTGATTCTGTGATTCAGAGATATCAATGTCGCCCACGACCATTTGGTACTCCCATGCAAACAGGACTGCTCTTATACCTCTCCCTCCTCCCCACGTCCCTGCCCTAGAAGTAAATGAATGACATGGCGGTATGCCCCTTCTCGACAGCCCGTCCCTCTCTCGTCCTCCAATGCTACGATCAAGCCCGAAGGCTATTCTCACACAATATGTACATGGCGGCGGGTCTTGTGTGCCCCACCCCCGGCTGAGGCCCATTTAGCTGAGTGTGTGGGCCCCACAGGTTTGGACCCGCAGTCCACAGATCCGGTCCCTTGGGGCTTTGCTCCTTTGCTTCCTTCACTGACCGACCACTACTTTTCTTCTTTCCTTCACTCTTTTTTTCTTTTCTCTCTCTTCTTTTTCTCCTCCCTATCCCACTTACACTGTCTCCCCCCTCTCCCCCCTCCTCCCCCTCCTCCCCTCTACATTTGCCCTCCCCGTGTACCTTCCCTTACCCCTCCACAGAGGACTGTCTGACACCTGTCAATCTCCCTTCTCCTAATCCACCTCGCTACAACCTGCACTGCCCTGCATGGTGCCTCCTCCCCTCTCTACCTGTATAGTTTATCCCGGTCCAATTGCCCTCCCCCCTTTTTTTTTCTTCGGCATGGCTGGCCTTGTCCCCCATGTGGCCCACCCATTACAGATAGCCTCTTGGAATGTTAATGGGCTGACACATTTTGTAAAACGAAAAAAAATATTCTCCTACCTTCAATCCAAATGGGCTGACATAGCTCTTCTCCAAGAGACACATCTTGACAGCGTAGAAGCCAGTAAACTACACCAAGACTGGGTGGGAAAGGTACTCTTCAGCTGTTACCCCAAGCAACAGGAGTCGGGAGGCGGCATCCCACGAAAATGCGGGGTAGCGATATTGTTCCGTAAGACGCTGCCCATAACTATCATTAAATCGTGGGTCGACCCAGAGGGGAGATATGTATTTGCCAAATTAAAGATGTGAGACTCCTCGATATGTGTGGGTTCCATATACGCACCAACCGGTCTTAAAAGATTATTTCTCCTACAAATCAACCGCCTTCTGACTGAAATAGGAGCAACTCGCTATATCATAGGGAGAGACTGGAATCTGGCCAGGACAGGTTCTCTCAATGTTAGTAATAATCATGGCATAGCTCTCCTAACTGACGTGCTGGCAGATCCTGGTCTAGTGGACTACTGGAGGCTTACACACCCAACCAATAAGGAATATACTTTCCTGTCACCTGTACATGGAACTCAATCCCGATTGGACTACTTTCTAGTGTCATACAATACAGTGGCCCAAATACAAGACACTCGCATAATGGAATGTGGTCTTTCCGACCACTCTCCAATTCACCTATCAATCCAAATGGGTCTAACATATCCAGTTCCCAAACCCTGGCGCTTTACTGTTCAATGCTACTGATCTCCCCAGGGCAAGGTGCAGCTGCAGACCCACATGTCCTCTTACATGTGTGAAAATGTCAGCACTGTCGCCTCCAAGAGGGTGCTATGGGCTGCAGCAAAAGCGACCCTAAGAGGCCAAATGATGAGCGATGCGGCACTAGCCAACAGGGACAGGAAAGCCAGTCAGAAGACCCTTGAGGATGACATACATTGTCTCACGTGACAGTACACCATCCAGCCATCTCTTCCTATGCGCCACTCCCTGGAACGTGCCCATATGGCGCACAACGAGCTCGACACATCCCAGGCCAAATATGCGCTACCACGTCTGCAAGGACGGCACTATGAGCAAGGAGAGAAGGCTGGATGACTGTTAGCGGCGCAGCTCCGTCAAAGAGGCACTGCCCTAGCCATCCCGGCTATAACATCCTCTAATGGGGAGATACTCACACGCCCACAGGACATTGTTAACAAAATCATGACTTTCTATCAACATCTATATACCCCAGAATCGATGTTTGACTCTGCCCAAATAGAGGCCTTCCTCAATGACACTAACCTGCCCCACCTCTCGGCTAACGGCCATGCCCTCTTTGACAGAGAGTTAAGTAGGGCAGAAATAGTACAAGCCATCTCCAATCTTCCCTACCATAAATCGCCATGTGAAGATGGTTTCCCTGCAGAATTTTCTAAGTGGTCCGGCAAAAAAACGGTTAGCGCTGTACACGAGGCACTCAACAGGGCATGTCAAGAGGGCTCTCTAGGTGCAATATCTAACAGAGCAACCATAGCTCTCATACCAAAGCTAGGACGGAACCTTCTACTCTGCAGCAGTTATCGGCCCATATATCTCCTGAACAGGGATATTAAGATATCGGCTAGCGTCTTGGCGGCCTGCCTTTGCAGAGTTATACTGTCCTTGATCCACCACACTCAAGTGGGAATCCAGGAATCCAGGAACATACCGGAGGAGGCATTCACCCTGTCCCTAGATGCTGAGAAGGCGTTTGACCGTATTGAATAGACGTATCTGTTCACCACTGTGGCACAATTTGTACAGGGAGAACAATTCATTTCCAAAGTTTGCTTGCTCTATGACCACCCCATGGTTCAGGTCAACTGCAGAGGCATTATATCAGACCCCTTTCCAATTCATAGGGGGACGCGGCAGGGTTGTCCTCTGTTGCCGCTTTTGTTTTTGCTAGCGGCTACTATCTGCCACTCCCAGCAGATTACAGGAATACCCCTGATGGGAGGGACCTCAAAAATTTACCTATATGCTGATGACGTATTACTTACCCTAACTGATCTGACAAGATCGCTGTCGGCTCTACTAGAGATCATAGATGGGTTTGCAACTCTATCCAGCTACCAGATGAACTGGGACAAGAGCGAAGCGCTGCCACTCTCGATAATGACGACGAGAGCCACAATACATGGATTTCCGTTCTGTTGGACCCTGAACTGCCTCAAGTACCTGAGAATACTTGTCAACTGGGGTTTAGAACGTATGGTAACAGATAACCTGCACCCTCTCGTAGCTTGCATAAAACTGGACTTCGCAACGTGGTCACGCTTAAGCCTCTCCATGTGGGGTGGAGTACAGGCGGTGAGAATTGTCACACTCCTGTGTTTTACCTATGTTCTTGGTATGCTTCCCCTTCAGATGCCCTTCTCAACCCTCCGGCCGATAGATACAGCGCTGAGAGCCTTCGTGTGGGATTCTACAGGCCCACAACTGATGCTGGCAAAGATAACAGAACGTCGCTCCTGCGGGGGCCTAGGACTTCGCTCGGTGGAACATTTCTCCCTTGCTCTCCATCTATCCCAACTGGCGTACATGTTACCTGGGTCCCCGGAACAACCGCAATGGGTGACCACAGAGAAGCTGCTGCTCACCCATCGTGGCGGTTTTGGTGGCCTGTACTGTGTTGGCTCCTCATAGATCAGCCCAGCTAGCCCGATCCTAACGGCGATGCATGCAGCCTGGCGTAGGGCTCACCGCTTACTAGGAATACACCCCTTTTTACATGCCCAGGCCCCCATATGGGAAAATAACAGCCTACGGATAGGGGGAACTGTCCTCATTTGGCCACAATGGAGCCTGGCTGGTATTGACCGCTTAGCCCAGGTTATAGAAGAAGGGCTCCACCCTAAAAGACTCCTTACCGCTCCAGTCACCACTTACCCCCTTCCTCATACTCTTACATGATACATGCCCTCTCCCCACCTTGTCACAACCGCAACAGAGATTGCTACATACATCGCTAGCAACAGCAAAGATCTGCATCCTTCGGCACTGGAGGGCATGTGTTTCCCCTGCCCCAGAAGAGTGGATTGTGACAATGGTCCAAATAGCCGCACATGAACCCGTCATCTATAACTTACAGGACCAGGCAGCCCTGTTTAACCAGGTATAGGCCTCCTTCCTCAAAGGGGCATCATAACTCGCTTATCATTGACCACCTTTATTCTTCACTCTTCCCAGCCACTGCCACTACTGGTGGAACATCAGCATATCCCCCCCCCTTCGAGCCCAAATCATTCCCCCCCCCTTTTTTCCAACTCTTCCCACCCCCTCTCTGTATTCCTTGAGTACTCTCTGGCCCGGCTCACCATCACTGCACTCCTCTGTCACACTGACTTTCCTACCCTTCCCTCCCCCTTCCCCACTCCCACCATCCTCCTCCCCCTCCCAGCCATTCTCCCTCCTCCACCATGTATGAATACCTCTCCAGAGAAACAAACAACACTATTCTGCTGCCACCAAGCCCCCCCATACACAGCCCATGCAATGAACTACAGAATTTCAGACACAGCCTCATTACACCTCACGCCCTCTGACCTAGGAATACGTCCCCTTACTTACTCACCTACCTATTCTCCTTTTCCCTCTTCTCTCCCTTCTTTTGTTTTCTTTTTTCATTTCCCTCCCTCACCATCCCCCTCAACCTATGAAGTGTCCTTCATTAGCCCAGTTGCGGACTATCTGTCCTGCAAACCAGAGGGCATGTCCTGCTGATACACTCTAGCATGGACTGTTACTTCCAGTGCCCTATGTTCTCTCTTCAGCCTTAACTTGACTGTCAGCATTTAGCATTTGAAACGGTAGAGAGTTTGAACGACCCACACGCTGACTACTATTATGTGGATACACTGCCAGGCACCATGATTATCGTCCTTAATGTCAGGAAGGGAAACAACATGTCAGGACTGATTAGAACACTCAGGCACGACAGTCTCCAGGACGTTATACACCAAATGGCAGCACACGCTTCACTCAGCCCACAATTACATACCCTCAACCTCCAGCCTCCTCCTTAATTCTGTAATTTTATATGGCTCTCACTCTCCTCCCCTTTTCCAAGCATTGTTTCTCCCCAAAGGTTTGAAAAGTTATAAGCCTCACTTAGGGCCATATGTACAAACACTTTTTCCCATAGACAAAGAATGGGTAAAAACCTTTGCTACATCTGGCCCTTAGTGTTCATTACAACCAATGTGATGTATCTCAACTTGTGCTAAAGTATGTACAGCCTTCCTTTGTACTATTTCAACCCTATAATAAAGAATTGCAATTTATAAAAAAGAAAAATGCGCAGTTACCATTTCATAATAATAAAATATACACATACTCTTTAAAAAAATGCTTTTGGTCTGGGATGTTGAAATGCTTTTTGGTCTGCCAGCAGATTTCTTCTTCCACAATGTCCTGTGAATCTGAGGTAAATCAATGGCAAGTGAAAGAGTTAAAAGGAGAGGAGACAGAAAGAGGCAAGAGAGAGAGAAAGTGAGACCATGAGGGCAGAGACTGAGAAAGGCACAAGTGTTAGGCAGAGAGAGTACAAAGGAAGAGGCATAGAGGGGTTGAAGAATATGGTGAGAAAGGCAGAGAGAGAAAGAAATAAAAAAATAGAATAATAGAGAACTCAAGAAGGAATGAGAGACAAAGGGAGAGGAAGGAGAAACGTAGAGTTAGAAAGTGGCAGAGAGCAGAGTGAGACAGAGAGAGAGAAGGAGAAAATAAGTGGGAGGGAATGCGAGAGGCTGTAAAAAAAGAAGGGATCCGAGAGGAAAAGAGCGAGGGGCATAGAGCGAGGGAAAGAGAGGGATCAAGGGAGGAAAAAGGAGGGAGTGAAACGGTAAGAGAAATGGATACAGAGAGAGGAGAAAGGAAAGGCAGAGAGAGACAGATGGAGAGAGAAAGAGAACGAGTGTTAGAGGTGCGCAGAGCAATAGCAAAGCTCATGTTGATGGTTCTACAGATAAAATGTTTCTTTATGTTGTCATGCAGCCAGTCATCCCTTCTCTAAAATTACTGCTTAGGCTGAAGGGCTCAGCAATAGAATAAATCTCTTTACTGCCTTGCTGCTTGGGTTTGGCCACTGATAAACTTGTCACTATCGCTGTACCTTCTAGCTGTAGACCACAAATCAGGCCAAACAGCATTGGCATGGCAAGGAAGGGTCCTGTAGTGCATCCATTAAACCAGTTTCCAAAACAATTTGGGCCAGGTTTAATCCCTCAGCTGCTGAGGCTTCTTCCCCATGAGAGCCCTTTTTTGATGTTTGGGGCACTTCGTGCCTAAGTCTTCGTGAATTTTTCACACAAAAGGTATCCATGCCATATTTATGTCCTTTATTCTTACATGTGGGGATTTCATAGTTACCCAAAGTTAGTGGATTCCACAGCAGGGTACTGAGAAAATAGCTCAAATTTAGCAAAATTGTTTTTTTTTTAAGTGCAAAAATGCTATTCAGAAGAGTGTTTTTTTCTAAAATGCATTAAAAATGTTTACTGTGTTAAGATCACCCCTTCCCAACTTTCAGGCACAGGCAGAGTTGTAAAAATACTTCTAATCACAGTTTATGCATTTTCTACGTGATAGTCATTTTTTCAATTTTGGTTTCTTCCTATGCATAGTTTGTGGTGGAAACAGATGTTAGACCAAAGAGTAATGTTTTGCCCTGATGAACAATTTACAAACGTAATATCCTATTAGGTCCATCTGACCCTTGTGGCCAGGGACATATAGGGGGTCATTCCTACCGCCGCCCGCCAAGCGGGAACCGTCACTTGGCCGATCCGCGGTCAAAAGACCTCGGAGGCCATTTTGGCTTTTCCGCTGGGCCGGCGGGCGCCCGCCAAGGGAGCGCCCGCCGGCCCAGCGGGAAAGGCCCTGCAACCCAGAAGCCGGCTCCGAATGGAGCCGGCGGTGTTGCAGGGGTGCGACGGGTGCAGTTGCACCCGTCGTGATTTTCACTGTCTGCTAAGCAGACAGTGAAAATCATGCTGGGGCCCTGTTAGGGGGCACCTGCACTGCCCATGCCAGTGGCATGGGCAGTGCAGGGGCCCCCAGGGGCCCCACGACACCCGTTCCCGCCATCCTGTTCCTGGCGGTAAAAACCGCCAGAAACAGGGTGGCGGGAAGGGAGTCGGAATCTCCATGGCGGCGCTGCTTGCAGCGCCGCCATGGAGATTCAGCCCAGACAGGGGAAATCCGGCGGGAAACCGCCGGATCCCCTTTTCTGACCGCGGCTTTACCGCCGCGGTCAGAATGGGCAGGGAAGCACCACCAGCCTGTTGGCGGTGCTTCTGTCATTTTAGCCCTGGTGGTCGCGGACCGCCAGGGTTAGAATGACCCCCATAGTGTTTGTCAGCTGTCTAGAAACACTTGATACCCAGTGACAACTGAGTTGCTGCATATGATGATTTTTCATTTTGGACCTCCCATACAGCAATTTGTAAAGTAAAATCCAGTGAATGTAAACTGAGTATGAATGAAACAAATGCATTTTGTAAATTAGCCCAAGATACTGAGTTTAGGAATAGTTGTTGCTCGAATGTGAATTTACCTTGAAAAAAACAAAAGACAACAGGCTTTTAGCAAAATAGGAACAGCTGGTTTAATGAAACACTACGGTCTGGAGAACACTTACAGAAACGGGGTCTGAAGCTTATCTCAAAATACAATCGATCTAAGAAGTGTTTTATACATTTTTCTGGATACCATAAAACTATTTTAGCTCTCCTTTTAAGGTAAGGAATGTGGGCTGTTGTCTTGTAGTTAAAAATAAGGTCCTGATAACAAATGGAGGTGGACCTCGACCATGCATGGACACAATGTGGGCCTGTGGGTAACGTGTCCAGATGTGCGGTCTGAGGGGCACATGATCACCGAGTGTTACTGTGTGTGTCAAGTTCTGTTTGGCTTGGTGTTCCTAACTTCATATGGCATCTGACTTTATGGTGTTTTGGGAATGCACGCACCCGTCTGGCCTTGTGTGTTTTATTGGGGCCATTCTCCTGGGACCATTGTGGTGTTGCTGCGCCTATATGTGGGATTGATCTGAGTTTCCTGTTTGGGTTTTTGTCTGCCAGCTACATGATAGCCCACTTGTGACCTGTTAATGAATAACCTCAAGCCTACGTCTCAGAGCCTGCCTGATCACATATTTCTGAGCCAGGGTGGATGATGGGTGAATTCAATAATAGTGATGAGATTTAATTTTTATATGTGAAATATCACTGTGCTAATCAACTTTTTGCATATTTACATAGTGATCATTTGTCAACTCTGAATTTGGGTGTACCCATACTATCATGTGACTTAGAGGGCATATTGTAAAATGTGGTTTTCTCTTTCATACTGGTTTATATTTAGAAGCCAAAATAGAAAGAAATCAATTGATTGTTCTACTATTAGGTATTGTCCAGTGCTCCAGATAAAAACAGTACCCCACTTTTGTGACTGAGCCCATCATCCACAACTGGAAAGACTCCAAAACGCAACATGGAAATATTGAACATTCTGGGGGTCATTACAACCTGCCAAGGTTGGACCGCCGGGTGGCCGCCAATGTGGCTGCACTCCCGCCGTGGCCATTAGGAGATCCCCGCTGGTCCGGCGGGCGGAAACCTGGTTTCCACCCGCCAGCCCAGCGGGGATCACAGCCGCAACACAGGAGCCGGCTTCAAATGGAGCTGGCGGCATTGCGGCTGTGCGACGGGTGCACAGCAGACAGTGAAAAGCTGCACGGGGCCGTGGCAGGGGGCCCCTGCATTGCCCATGCCATTGTCATGGGCACTGGAGGGGCCCCCAGGGGCCCCGCGACTCCCCTTTCCGCCAGCCTTTTCATGGCAGTTCAAAACGCCATGAAAAGGCTGGCGGGATGGGGACTAGTAATCCCCTGGGCAGCGCTGCTTGGATTACTCCCGCCGGGACAAAAGTGGCGGAAAACCGCCGGTCCTGGCGGTGCGTCGTAATACCCTGGATTTCACCGCTAGCCCGTTGGTGGTGAAATCTGACGAAACAGCTCTGGCGGTCAAAGACCGCCAGGGTTGTAATGAGGGCCTTTGTCTTGAAAACTGAGCTGCTCTGAAGCGGTGGACATCTGTGGCATTTTGGCTCGGGCTGGGCCTCCACCCAGGAAAATCTACGAAACCCAGACATTCTCCAGAAAATACACACTCAAGACAGTCCAGGGTTGTGTGATCCCACTACCTTTCCTTACCCAGAACGCCCTCTAAAATTTTAAATCATATTGAAGGCTTCCAGAAAATTCCTACCACTCAGCATTCCCACACTAGGTCTGATAGAAATCCAGTGGGCTATCTGCCCCATCAGTAGCATACTGGGATAAATCCTGCAGCCATCCCCCCATGGGGCAGAAAGATTGCAGGAGCTTTCACAGGTTGGAAGCATTGCCTGGATGCCTGGGAGTGTTGCTCCCACTATCTATTGTTTTTTTAAATTAAAATAATCCTGATGTATAGTGTGCTTTCTACCCTTGTGGAGGAGCAGATTGGAGATAAACCCTCAAACCTCCTACAAAATGGGCAGAAAGACTGTGGGATCCTTTGGGAGAGGCTCAGATGCAATACCTGGGTAGGGTATCCTTGCCCCATATTATTTACTTATTTACATAATCCATTTTGTCTAGTGAGCTGTCTGGCTTCCTCACAAGGGGGAAAAGTGTGAGTACACTCCCCCAATCTGCCCTCACAGGTGTCAGAAAGACTGTTATTTTTTATGCGGGATCACTTGCCCAGGTCTAACAGGCGCTTTTACCATTAAGAAAGTCTTTGATGACTAGTACCTACCTCAATAGAATTTCAGTCCTGCAGTAACCCCCAAGCACGTATTCACTAGAAGGAAGTACCATCTTCCAAAACCATCCTACTGTAATGGTGCCAACAAGTTTCACTTTCCATAAATGAGACATTAGCCCACTGTGAGTCACACTAGTTCAAAAAATAATAATGTTGGTTTCACTATTTTTCAAAACGAAATCTTTCTGGTGCTCACAGGACAAACTATTTAAATCCATCACACTAGAAAGGCACTACAGTGGACGTGAGTGGTTCGTCTACAACACTCAAGAGGTTAACATGCGTACATGCTGGTGATTGGGTGTTGTGGCAGGCCACTAAATGGAGAGCTTCAGAAGAACCTTACATTCTTGTCTCCTTTCATTCCTGTGGATGGTGGGCCAGCTCACATTACTGCTGAGCTGGGATTCAGCAAGATACCATTGTGTCTTCTTAGGTTATTTGCCAGATATAAAGTGCTACAATAGATCTTTAAGCGTGGTAAGTTCCAATGAAAAGAAGCTGCACAACTTACAGGTCACAATGATTAGTAGCAGTGATTGTAGTGGCAATAGTAAAAGTATTACAATATTTTTATTAGTATTAATAGTGGTATAAGCCTTAGATTTTGGATGAAGTGCCCAGTCCATAGGTTATAAGAATACAACCGGGGAGTTCCATGAACATAAGGGAATGGGGCCAAAGTCTGAGTTCCTATCTAAAGTCAAAATTTCTGAAGTGACTTGCAATATCCTTTTAGGAGAGGGTATTTTTTTCCTTGCAAAACAATGGCATACTGTCACTGTTCCCACAAATCTCTAAATCCTGGGTGTTTGCTCTTTCCTATGAAAGGGAAACTATGGTTGCAGACATGAGGAATAAAAACAGACTTGGTAATCCAAAATGAAACACTCCAAAAAGCAGTTAGTAATTTGTTGCAAAAAGAAAGAAAAAAGAATTGAATGGAAGTCAGATTAAAAAAGAGGCTGTATCTCAGAATGCGTAGCAACAGAGAGATTGTTCTCTTCCAGTAATGAACTATGTGACTATGTACAAAAAATAAGTTCATTCCCAGAAATCTCTCTTTTGTGCTGATTACTGGTAATTTCAGAAAAAAACTGTATGAGAGGACTAAAACGTCTCGTATTTCTTGTTTAAACTGTAGTTTCAATGATGCTCCATGACTTTCATTTCACCTTAGCTGCTGGCTAGAATGATGACATCACAGCTCAGCTGTAATAAGTAATTACAATTGAGTCGCTATGTCATTTTCTTACTGCAGCTGACTGGAGACATCACATTTAGGGCCAGATGTAGCAATATTCCAAATTGCGACCCGCAAATTGTGAGTCAGAGTGAATCGCAATTTGCAAGTCGCAATTGGGAATGTTGGATGGTGTCCCTGACACCATCTGTGACTTGCAAGGGGGTCGCAAAGGACCACCTCATGAATATTCATGAGGTGGGTCACAATTTGCGACCCCCTTGCGAGTGGCGGCACTCACAGGGATGGTGGCCTGCTGCGGACAGCAGACCACCATGTCTGTGACTGCTTTTTAATAAAGCAGTTTTTTTTTGCAAAGCAGTCCATTTTCCTTAAATGAAAACGAGATGCATTAGAAAAACGAAAAATGAAACGTCTTTGTTTCATTTTTTCAGAGCAGGTAGTGGTCTGCCACTCGTAAATAGGAAAGGGACACCCCTTCCTAATTGCGACTAGCAAACCCGTTTTGCGATTTGGTGACCAGGTTACCGAAACGCAAAATGGGTTTTGTGCATTGCAAAGTGCATTTTGCATGTCGCAAACAGCGAAATTCGCTGTTTGCGACGTGCAAACTGCTTCCTACATCTGGCCCTAAGAGTGTAATAAAATATATTATTATAATTATAATAATAATTATTATTATTACCCTTCAACGAGAACCGCCCAAGCTTCTACAGCATCCCCTCCAACTGGATGTGCTGTGGCTTGAACTTGTGGTGTTCTTACTCCAGTGTGTGGTGCTGTGGCAATAGGTGTAGCACTGTTGCTGCATATGGTGATTGTGTTGATGCTCCTGCAACTCTTCTGATATTTCACATTGTCTTTCAATGACTTATTCTGCCCACTACTTCTTCCTGTGTCCCCTGTCGTTGACTCCTCGTGTCTTTAATTAACGTGATTGACATGCACTACCTTGTTCTCATGTTCAGGCTAAAGCAATATCTAAGTTGAGTTCTGAAAAAAAAGATGGAGAGGGGGCGAACGTAACATTCTCATCATTATTCTGTGTCTTTTCCAGGGAAGCAGCTGCATTTTTCTCTTCCTCATGATAGTTATGATGACATCATGTGCCCTGCAGTGTAAACTGGGCAACATTATGCTGATGAATCCCAAGCTCGCTGGGGAGAACCAAATTAAGAAAGTCTGGTTCATGGTATTTGTACCTTCAGTGGGTTTAGTGGTAGAGGTAATGGCATTTGTAGTGATGACCAAAGAGTTGCTCTCCTGTGTGGTAAAAGACTAAGGCCCCGATTTCGAGTCAGAAGCAATGAAATTACTGCAAGAAAGTTCAGTCCATCTGATTACGAGTAGGTGGGTTTTTCAACACATGGTTTTTGTGTTTGTGGGACAACCATTTTTCATCCAGTATTTCCCGTCACAAAAATTGCATGAGGTTTTGGCTGCAGCAGTAACCAAGCCTCATCCCTGTTTTATTCCCTGAAATTACCTTTCCTCTCCCTCTCCTATTCTCTCCGCTATCCTCTCTCACCCACACAGACATCCAGGCATTCATTTACCTACTGCTCAGAACAGGTGATAAATGTATGCTTTAAACCCCAAAGAATTGGGAATTTCATGTGGCTTACCAACCATAAAAATTGATCCCACACAATAATTCCCCATTATAAGTGGCGTAACTTGTAATTGGATGGTACTGGGATGGACTCACTACAAGGTAATGGTAAATATATTGCTTCCCCTGTACCGTTCAACCCTTAATCAGGGTGTTCGTGGCATTCCAGCAGACTCCGTGCAGTAGTCTAAAGTGAGGGACGTATTACAGCACCACAGATGGCCGCAACGCAGTGCAAGTTTGAAAGTCATGGCCCTTAATAACCATGTTAATATGGGAACCCCCAAATAGAAACACGCTGGAGCTGTAGGGGGTTGGATAAAGGTCACTCAATTCCATGGCATAGTAGAACTAGGGGTGTGTGGGAAGCTCCACTCTGCTGGCGGAGCTAACAGAGTTTTTGGAGCTCCGTGCTCCGTTTGGAGCATGGAGTTATTCCAAAAACTCTGCTAGTCCTGCCAGCGGAGCGGAGCCCACCCTGAGTGCACTGCATCCCAGTTGTGGGCTGCACAGTGCAAACAGTCTCTGCTTGCGCTGTGCAGTCCATAACTGGGCTGCAGCGCACACCGGAGCAGAGGCCACAGGGAGACAGCCGCTGCAGACTCATCGCCTGGCAGCTTTCGCTGCTTACGACCCTGGCCTGGCTGTAGGCAGTGAAAGAAAGCAAAAGAAAGCTGCTGTTTCAGGCCTCTTGGGCACTGTGCACTGCACACAGGACAAGCTGGTGCACATTAGGTCTGAAACAGCAGCTTTCACTGCCTATGGTCCTCTCCTGAATGTGCCATATCTTGGAAGCTCTAAGCAGGGTCAGGCAACGCTAACCATGCCCGACCCTGCCTAGCGCTTCCGAGATCTGGTGCATTCAGGACTCTGCAGGTCATGGAAATCATCCTCCATGGAATTCCACAGAGTTTTTATTCAACTCCGTGGAATTCCAAGGAGTCGTACTCCGTGAATTCCGCCCAGGCCTAATTACAACTAGCACTCCAGAAATGAAGAAAGAGAGAACAAATGTTAAATATTGCGCCTATAACATAGAGACTCAGGAAAAGGGCAAAAAAGAGGAGAAAATTGGATAAATGGGGGAAAATGAGGAAAAGTAAGAAATGAAAAGAGGGAGAGAAGAGGGTGAGACGACAGGGGAAGATAAGAAAATAATAGGGCAGAAGATATGCTGGGGTCTGCAGTCCTGATGCCTTCTCTGCTGCTGCACTCTCTGCTGGTGGTAGCTCTTGACTTAGCATCCATCCATTGGCAAGAAATGGGGGAGCAAATTTGCAAATATTTTGGTCCTCATTTACAAGCCCCTTGTGCCGCCGCTGTATCATTTTTAAGATGCAGTGGCGACGCTAGCAGAGCACTACACTGCTCCATATTTACAAACTGACGCCTTGGGACCAATGCGTCAGTTTGTAAATCCCTGCGTCACATCATACCTGTTCCATATATAATGTATGCAAGGTAGGCGTTTCCACAGAAAAAGCCACGTAGAACTGACGCAGTGAAATTTACAACTTTTCATTGCATCACTCTACGACTTTACTGCGCCAAACTTTTACCCCCATTTCAGATCAGGCTTAAAATTTGCACAGGGCTTTTTCTAATGGGACTCTCTTTGCATTGCTGGAGTTGAATCAGTTTAATGAAGCAATTCCAGCAATGGGTCACTTTAGCACCAGTAGATGTGGCAGAATTCTGACCCATCTGTGAAAACGTGCACCATGGAGCTCTGTATTGTAAATACAGTGCGTCCATGGCGTTGTTAGGGGATGTTCGGCAGGAACAAGAAATTTGGCGCATCAATGACTGTTAGACTTGAGATCCTTGGCGTGGTCTCCTCTAACTTTTTGCCTCTGCTTCCCAGGTTGTTGATGTGTGCTTGACTCTGTGTTTGCTGTTTTTGATACTCTGGGCACTTTATCACTGCTAACCAGTGCTAATGTGCAAGTGCTCCTATGGAAAATGTATGTGTAATTGGCTTTCCATGATTGGAATATTTGATTTACTAGTAAGTCTCTAGTACAGTGCACTAGAGGTGTCCAGGGCCTGTCAAATGCTACTAGTGGGCCTGCAGCGCTGGTTCTGCCACCCACCTAAGTAGCCCTGTAAACATGGTTCAGACCTGCCACTGCAGTGCCTGTGTGTGCAGTTTTAACCTGCCAATTCTACTTGACAAGTGTACCCACTTGCTAGGCCTAAACCTTCCCTTTTCATACATGTAAGGCAACCCTCATGTATGCCCTAGGTAGCCCCATGGACAGGGTGCAGTGTATGTTAAAGGTGGGACATGTAATAATGCGCTTTACATGTCCTTACAGTGACATATTGCTAAATTCAGTTTTCACTGTTGCAAGGCCTATTTCTCTCATAGGTTAACATGGTGGTTGCCTTTAAATAACTTTAAAGTGTAGATTCCTTTTGACAGCAGATAGAAATGTGTAGTTTGGTGTCTCTGAACTCACAATTTAAAAATATATCTTTTAGTGAAGTTGGTTTTTAGATTACCAGTTTGAAATGCCACTCTTAGAAAGTAGGCATTTTCTTGCTTAAACCATTCTATGACTCTGCCTGTTTGTGGATTCCCTGTCTGGGTCAGTTTGACAGTTGGGCTGTTTGTGAATCCCCTCTAGACAGTGATACAAAGGGAGCTGGGGTGTAGCTTGCATATCCTGATGGGCCATCTGAGCTAGAGTGGAGGGAGGAGTGGTCACTTACACCTGAATGGGCTGTGCCTGCCCTCTCACAATGCAGTCTCCGACTTCCTGGTGTGTGTCTGGGGCCTGGCCTGGGCAAGACAGGATCTTGTAAACAAAAGAGACTTCCCTTTGAGGTTTACCAACTTCAAAGGCAGAAAGGGGTGTAAGTAGTGGACCCAAAACCCCATACTTTGGATATTTCAAGATCACTTCTGGAACCAAGAGAAACCTCTGGCTGGAGAAGAGCTGAATGGCTCAGGAGAAGTTTTGCTCTGGCCTTTGTTAGGCAATCCTGCAGTTGCTGCTTCTGCCTGTGAAAGGGGACAACAACTGGACTTTGTGGTATATTCCTGCTTGAGAAGAATCTCCAAGGGCTTGGACTGAGCTTTTCCCCTGTTCTGAAGTCTCAGGGACATCAAAGACTTCCTCTGCCAGCACCTGGACTTTCTGCTGAGACTGCTGTCCTGCCAAATGATACCTAATCCAGTCCCTGGGCCCCTGAAAGGAGAACCTGGAGGAAAACCAAGAAAATCCAAGAAAGCCGACTTCGGATGACTCTGGACCGATGCCACTGCCAAATCCGTGATGCCGACTGCAACCAAAGCCATGGTCCTCGCTGGAGTACGACGACCTTGCAGGCCTGATGTCGCTGCAGCATCCCTGAAGTCCACAACTCTGTGAAAGTCGCCGCACCACATCATGACCGCCGGATATCAACTCTGCCGGAAGTGTGTGGATCCAACATTTTGCGCCAACGCTGCCTCACCGCCACCGCTCCACAGCAAGGACCCGGCGCCTCTTCGTGATGTCTCCGCTCCTTCACTCCACAGCACCGGAACGACGCCGCCTCAGGTCCACCAACGCTGTGATCCCCAACTCTGTGCACAGGCTTGTTTCCTCATTTTTCACATGGTACTGTACCTGGGGGTCCGTCTGACTACGTGACTGGCGCCATTGGCGTCGGATTGTTGGGAATGACTCAGTCATGATGCTGTGATACCACCTAATCTAAGCTTTTGGGTTTCTAAGTGCTATTTTTGTGTTTAATCTTTAAAAATTCATAACTTGACTTGAGTATGTTGGATGTTTGTCGATTTGGTCTTATTTTCTTCAGATAAATATTGGCTATTTGTCTAACCTGGTGTTGAGTCATTTTGTAGTGTTTTTACTGTATTACTGTGTGTGTTGGAACAAATACTATACATCTTGTCTCTGAGTTAAGCCTGCCTGCTCGTGCCAAGCTACCAAGGGGGTGAGAGGGGGTTAACTGAGTGTGATTCTCCTTTACCCTGACTAGAGTGAGGGTCCTTGCTTGGACATGGGGCAACCTCACTGCCAACCAAAGACCCCATTTCTAACAATGACAATGCATCAGTTTCTTGTAAATGAGGCCCTTAGTGTGGGTAAAACCAGGCGAAAGTTTTCAAACATTATGGGATTTCGCATTCGCAAAAAAACATTCCGGTAAAACAGTAACTCCAAAATGGTATTTTGTAATGTCATCATATATTTCAACCAAACTGTGGGGGTGAGGAGTGGGCATTAGAACCCTGCAGCAAGAAGTGTCCCTGTTCACCAAATGGACAGTACATTAGACAATGCTTACTGTCAAGGGCTGGACAGGAAGTTGAGACTGGTTGACAGTCAGAATCAGACCTGTGTAGGATTGCAGACCTGCTTCTCCAGGAGTAGTGGAACATATATAATACATAGGAAAGGGAATCTCCAGTAAAGAATGAAATGAAGGGTTTTGTGTAATTCAATCGGCTAAAACATCCAGCTCTATGAACTAGTGGAACCATGCAAACGCTTTTATTTCTCATAGGGTAGATTTGAACCACTGTCCACGCAAAAAGAGAACTGATTGTGTTGGTGCATGTCCTTTTGAAACCATATATTTCAAATAATGAAACAGAAAATTCACTATAGATACAAATTTTCTAAAATGTAATCCACAGCTAGTTCATACCCACCAAAAAATCAATCTCTTCTTGGATGACATGAAGTCTTATGATGTTCAAGCTTGAGTCCAAAATGTCCTGATATCCTCCACACTTCCAACAGCAAATGACTTAGGAGTACCCTGTCATGATAGTTTCGCTTGAGTCTTGCCAGTGGGAGTGGAGGGAAGGAGGGGGAAGGGTGCCAATGCAAAAGAAAGGAAAACTTAATTGAAAAAAATAGATGGATACATGTGTTAAATCCAGGGCATGCAGAGTTTACTGGAGTCCAATGGTAATAATCAGAACTTTTTAACACTGGGGTCCTGAGGCTTTACCTTATTATTGAGTTGAAACCCTAGAGCAAACCACACCCCTTTAGTACCTGACCCTCAAGATAGCAGATTTGATTAGTTCCTCTTACTCAGGTAGGTGACGTAGAAGAGAAACCCAGAACTCAATGAGACATCGACTATTAGCTAATAAATCAAAGTCCATGTAGTGGTTTTGCTCAAACAGAAAAAATAATTTACTCTAACACAACACAATACCGCACATGGGAGGGCAATAAAAATAGCACTGCAATAATCACTGTTAGTGGAGAGACTGCCACAACTAATATAGGCCCCGGTGTTGGGATAAAATATAATGTGAATATGTGTTTATTCAATGCAAGGTATGACATTGGCCCCACTGGTAGGAAACATTTATATTTTGATTCCTCTTGACCTTATCTACTCTTAACCAAGTGATTATGACTAGGTAGAGCTTTGATAGTCACAGCCAACAATTCTCCCAATTGTCTCACCTTTTCACCGTACAGTTGAACCTGCTGAGCATGTGACTGCCAGCAGGAGGAGGTGCGTGCAACACTTCTCTTGGTATATGTCCGACATGCACCACAAAGGATTCTTTCCTGATCCAGCGGATGTTGTTTCTGTCTTTTGCATCTGGCGAATATGCCTCGACCTGATGAAGTTGGGCAGCCCCATTTCTCTTCCAAAATGGCACTGGTTAATGAGGCGCTGTTGATGTTTTTGAAATGCAGCCATATCTGATGATCTTAGTGTTGGTGGAAATGGAGAACCTTTTCTCCACGTGGTCCTTAGCAATAGGGTTCCTATTGAGGTTTTCTTTAGAAAAGGCTTACTCTCATGACGAGATTTGGTGAATTTGGTGCTCTTGCATATCCCTTTGAGTAAATATATTTGTTGCATTATCCTTGACGTTTGATTGCTCCAAGATGACACTAGTTTGGACTGGGTTTGGAAATACTGTAGTATTTGGTCACTGTTCTGTGACCACATAGTTTCAAGGTAATTAATCCTTTGAGGAAATGCAGTAGTAAGTAAGTATGAGTATTTATTTGGAGTACTGACAGCGGTATATTGATATTTGTTGAATATACGAATATGTTGGTCAAAACTATCAGAGAAATTTGCTGGCTTAAGTTTCTTCCCTGGTAAAGCTGATGGTAATCTTTGGATAAATATCTTTAAACTTTTTTTCTTTGATTTGTGAGCATTGTTATAAACTTGTGTCTTAAAATAGCATTTGATGTTTTTGCACTTTATGGGTTTTATATCATGAATGAGGTGAGATAATTCAGTTCTCTCTGATAGTATAAATTGAACGGTGTATTGGGGAAGAAGGACATGACCACGGGACCTTGTTGTGTGTAAAAAGCAGCTTTATTGGAAACAGGTGCACTCACAAACCAGAAGAAACCCTTGGCCTATCGCCTCACAAAACTAAAGCCTCACTATACATCAATTTTCCTATCAGTCTCACCCCCCCCTCCCCTACCCTGCCCTCACCCCTCCCTTTCCTTTAACCACATGGCCTCTTAATACCCCTTCCATTGTAATGATTTATTTCGGAATCCAAATGTCACGTTAATAGACTCCTGCTGCTCCCTACCCTTAAACGTGAAACTCGCAAACCCCTAATGCCCAACTATTTCTGTCTGAGTTGTCCTGCTGTCGTCCACTCCCTTTCCCACCTGAAGATGTCTTGTCTGCTCTGGCGTCCCTCCCTGTCCTCATAGTCCTGCGAACTATCTCAGTTCGCACCACCAGAAAAAGGAGATTCTCCTTTTTCTGCCCCCCCTCCCCCTTGTTGTACGATATGACGTCCATATTTAAAGTCCCCCCTACGACTCACGAAACATGGCCTTCAAGGATTCCTTTAATTGGAGCAGGTATAACTCCATGCCCATGAAGGACAGGTGTACACAGTCGCCCCTAAAATATTCCCGATCCTCAAAGCGTAGGTCCACATGCTCTAAACACATGATACCATACATCCCACAGAAGATTTGCATTTCTTTATTCATCTTTCTGTGAGCCCTCTCTATATCTCCTGGTTTCTGTGCCTCTCTCCATATTCTACGAGATACAAAGGCCGTTCACACCAAGTGGCAACCATGCCACTGGCGTCGAATTTCCAGCATGTACGTCTTCTTACCCTTGAGGACATCTAACCCCGTCCTTTGAACTGAATAATTCTCACCCAGGTGTATAAGTAAAACATCAGGGCCAAAAAAAACATGCCCCGTTAGCTCCTGTAAGGTCACTAAAAGTTGTTGCCACTGCATACCTCCCTTACCAGCCCATCGAACCCTATATCTTTCCCTGTCCAACCCCAAATTATCCCCAATTGCCATCCGTCTGGCTTGTCTTTGGGCCCACTTGACAAAGGAGTGTCCGATGACCCATATGGACAGGAACTGCATCTCCGGCCCCGGTACCGAACCTGCAGTAGGAGAAAAATATGTTACTTCACTATTCCACCAATCCGGAGCCCCCTCTCCTGACATACCGCTTGTAAACCTCTGACTTCCACCTCCCCAAAGTCATTATCTGCCTGGAATTCCATCCTCTATGCCCTGCCTCTGTCGCCATGCCTATCCGAAATGAAAGCATGCCAAATTTAGATGCATCCTACCTCACATGCCTCAAACCCAAACGCAGAACTGCTAAAAGCTGATGCGCAGATATTCTTGTGCCATTCCTGTGCAGAAAAACTTCCCCCGTGGAAAAAACACAGTTTTTTCATTCCCAACCGAACTGGACATACCGTAGACACTGGGTGGGCTGCCATCACCACCAGAGCTCCCAGTCCCTGCTGATCCGTCTTGGAACTACTAATCCCCACTACCATCTTGTTCCCCTTGAACACTACCTCATCCCACTTCAAACCTGTCTTCTTCCCAGAACCCAGAAGTTCCGACACCCTAAATGCCCCAAAAAACATTTAGGACATTAATGTCCGGAAAAGTAGGCATTCAGCTGCATCATAACAAATGCCCTCTAGTGCGTGCGTTACCTTCTTCAATAATTCTAAGGTCAAAGGCTGCCTCACTGCACCTCGTTTGCCTTCTTCTTTTGCCCAACCATCCAATATACGCTGGCCCAGTTCCCCCGCCGTCGGTGAGTACCCTCAGAAAAGCTTCCCCATAAAGGCAATGCCCGCTAATTTTCCTGAGATGGTGATCCGTGACTGTCGCCTCTCCACCAACTCCATAATAAAACACACTACATCTTCCAACCTGCCCTCTCATCTGCTCTCCAACGGGCTCCTGACCGCGTAAACTCCCGCCATATGAGGACGTACGCTTGCTGTGTAGAAGAAGCCAATGAGTTTACCACCAACCGCAGCATCCGCTCTCTCCTACTGTCCATAAGGCCACTGGCATCCGCGTCCTGTACAAGGGCTCGCCCGCAACCAGCCCATGGAATCTCTCTCACTGTGAATGAGACAAAGCATCCGCAATGTCATTGTTTACGCCTGGAACATGTCTGGCCTTAAAATGAATATCGTGGCACAAGCAGCGAAGCACAAAGACTCACAACAATGGCAACACCTGAGCCTCCCTTGCCGATTGCCTATTCACAACCTGTACAACCGCCAGGTTGTCAACTCTGAAAAGCACTTTTTGATGTTCAAGTAAGTGCCCCCATATGCACACTGCGACTACTAACGGAAACAATTTAAGAAAGGCGATGCTCCGCCCACCCCTGGTCCAAGCCGCCAGCCATGTCCCGCACAGTACTTCCCCTGCCAATACAGTCCAAAGCCAGAACCTCCTGCCGCATCTGAAAAGATTTGAACATCCCATTTGTACACCTGCCACGTCGTGAGGGGAATCCCATTGAATTGTTCAAGAAAAACACACCACATCCGTAAGTCCTCCTTTACTCCAACCCGGAGCCGAATATGATGATGCGGTAATTGCCGGCCCGCCAAGTCTAGCCCTAAGCGCCTGCAGAATGTCCGTCCCGCTCTCACTACCCTACAAGCGAAATTGAGATGGCACAACAATACCTGAATGTCCCTGACTGTCACCTTGTTCCTTCATACCATGTCCTTGACTGTCATTATCATAGTCACCTTCTTCTCCATCGGCAACCGTGCCACCATCAGTGTTGTATCTAACTCAATGCCTAAAAATTTCAAGGCCGTGCAGGGCCCCACTGTCTTTTCGGGAGCGAGGGGCATAACCAGGTCCCTCATGATGTCCTGAAATTGTCGAAGGACGACCGCACAATGGTCCGATCCTGCCGGCGCCACAAAAAAAGAAATCATCCAAGTAATGAGTCACTGCCTTATTTCCCATTATGAAAGAAAAAATCCATTGTAGGCAAGTTCTAAAACACTCAAATAAGGAACATGAAATAGAACAGCCCTTAGGGAGGGCCTTGTCAACGTACCAGTTGCCTCGAAATTGAATGCCCAACAATTCAAAATCGCTGGGATTGACCAGTAGTAGCCGAAAGGCAGCCTTTATATCCGTCTTGGCCATCAGCGCCCCTTTCCCAAATGCCTCCACCATGTCAATAGCCACATCCACCGACGCGTAAGAAACCTTGAATTCTTCTGGTATGAAATCGTTTACAGATGACCCCTCCGGCCAAGACAAATGGTGAATAAGCCGGAGTTGGCCGGGCTCTTTTTTTGGGAACCACCCCAAGGGGAGACACCATGAGATTCTCTAGCGGCCAGTCTGAGAAAGGACCCTCCATACGTCCTTCGCCACCTCTTTGTGTAGCTTCTGCAGTACAATGTCTTCCTTCCCTTTTACAGATTTAAGATTGTCAGCCCACCGCCGCATGCGCGGACCCGTATAAGCCAGTCGAAAACTCTCTGAAAAGCCTTCCAACAACACCTGTGCTGCCTCTGTGTCATCAAACCGTTCCAGCCAAATTCGTAACCTGTCCAATCTAACCGGAGTACGAGCTTTTTCCCATAGGGCCCTGTACGCTTCTGTATCTACTGTTACTTTGACTCCCTGAGCTGCCTCCGCCTGAAGATTGACCCTGTACTGACCCTGACGCCCCTTGGTTGGCATAACAGTGAACGAGTGCAGGCCGTCCCGCGCAGCGTGAACACTCATATCGGAACTTGCAATATTCACGGGTGCACAAACCCTTGTTATAGTCCCAACAGGCACCTGACTTCGTCGACCCGGTCCCTCCTGATCCTTTTACTCCTTTTGCATTAGCTCCTGCCCCACGCTGGGTGGGGCGCTCCCGAAAGGGCCGACAGGTAATGGCCAGCCCGCTAGCTGTGAAGACTGTTTTACCGAATTTTGAGGGGCCCGTTGTGTGCTGCCAGAGGTCTGTGTCAATCTCCCCCAACTTTACCTCTTCATCGACTGCCATCCTTGCCCGGAATTCCTCGTCATATTGAACCCAGATGTAACCCCGTGATTCAAATGAGCCTTCCGTATGACGTCCATATATTTCAGGAGCGCTACCGCCCTTTCGGGAAAACGCTCACAATAACCACCGGCATATATTAAAAAGGCAGCCATCCAATTCTCAATATTGAAAAGGCACCTTTGGCCGCTTAGACAGCTCACACTCCTCCTCCTTGGAACCCTCCTTGGACCGTACTTCCCTGTGCAGCAACTTTAGCATTCTCTACATACTCACCTTTCCAGATCTTTCCCTTAGTGGGTAGCATTAAATGCGCCCCTAATGGCTTTGCCGTACCCATTTATGGCAATTTTGGGGGTTTCTCACTCCCTTTTGCCGCAGCAACATTTCCCCTTGTGCTCTGCACCCCCCGTGAAGGACAAGCACCCTGATTTACCCTGACCTCAACATCCGTAACGTAAACCCCTTTGTGCAGTCGCTCTTTTACTGTGTCCACCTTTGCCTCAACAGCCACAGAAACTGCTGTATTAAGTGCGGCAATGCACTTCTTACCTGGTGCCAAGGACAGGGGCCGCTAAGTCTGAAACGACTGAGACACATCATTAGAACCACCCCCCCTGCGCACCACCAGTCATTCTCCTGATCCTCCCTCAACTCCCCTTCTTCCACACTGTCCTCGTCATAACCTAGCTCGTCAACCAGCTCCCTAAACTCACCAGGCACGCTGCTCCCCGAATCCCTTGCCTGCTCCTCTAATGCTACGTCTCCGGATGTGAAACCATCTTACCCCTCGTTCTGTTAAACTGTTCCTCTAGTGGCAGGCTAGGTCACTGCTCCTCCAAGGCTGCTTCAACGGGGGGCGCAATACCCACTCCATCTCGCGGCCCCTTCAGAGCTACCATAGCCCTGGAATTGCTCTCTGCTGCGTCTTTTTGCGACGCCATCTAGCTGGACGCTCGGGCCCCGTCTTCACTTCCTCCCGGGGTCTCCGGGCCGCCCCTCACCCACCCAGGTCATGCCGAATCTGCTTGCCACTCTACCAGGAAAAGCCCGGAGTGCCTGTGAAACCTGTGCCAAAACTGACAATATCTCTCCTACTGTACCCCGAGACACCTGCCTCTACTCCCTCTTCCTCTTTCCACTCCAGATATCCTCCCTCCTCAAAGTGCTGACCTTCCCCCTGACTCCTTGCTTCTCCAGGAGCCGCCCCAGCCATAAGTACTCGGGGGGTGCACCCTCAATGTAATGCCATCCTCCTCAACCCGCCACTCATCCCCCTCCTCATCGTCACTCCTTTCCCATATAGAATCCCCTAGCTGAGGAGCAGAAACCTCCCTTGTACCCTCCTCCTTGGTAGGAACCCCCCACTACCCTCCCATGCCCCCCCCTCATATCCTCACCCAGACACACCTCCCCTTCCCAGTGCTCCTGAGCCCCGACTTGCCTGTGCTCCCCTAAACCTGCTGGGAGATCCCTTGCTCCTGATTCGCCGTCTGCCCCTACCGGCTCCTGAATATCTGGGGCCCTGCCCCCTCCCGCTTCCTTCCCTTTTAAAACAGGAGGCACAGTAACCGCGCTCTGCGCTCGCCGTGAGCCCGCGCCCAGCCCCCACCCCACCAAGCCCTTTTCAAACCCAGGGCCTCTGAGCCGCTCCCTCTGGCTCAGAGCCCTAACCTCTGCGCCTTCACCGCGGCCTCTCCCACATTTCCACGGCCCCTTCCCCCTCCCCTCTGACTCACCATTGACTTTGTTGCCGATCCCCGACGTTTGGGCGAACAGGCCAAAACGGCCACTGCCACCCTGCTCATCGCTCGTCTGGCCAGCTGCAGGGGGCCCAGGACCCCTTCGCGCACCATATCCAGGTGGCCGGCTTCTCTCAGTAACCGGAGCGCCGCTTGCACCTTTTCTTCAGAGACCATCATGCCGCCACACATGGACTTCGTAACCACCTCCGGTAAGTCCCTTAGAGTTAATTGTCAAACTCCCTATTACCAGCACTATCTTCACCTACAATACATCTGCTCTACCTTAAAACACACCACAATAATCTTAAATATCTCCGCCGACACCTAGCTTAGGACCCCAAGCGACGCTGATGCAACTACACCAGCACTCAAAAACTACTTTAGCTACCTGGCCACCGTGTCTCTCTACCAAAATGGTGGGGGCTCCCTAAAATGGCAGAATTAAATATATCCCTCCATAACCCAAAAAGCGCCCAAACAGCACCCGTGGGCCGTACCATTTCCCCAAACATCCCAGCGGGGAGACCTCGTACCTCAGCAGTCCCCCCCAGGACTCCTTGCGGAGAACGTTTTCTATTTTGCATCAATGAAGGTTATGCAACGAAAATGACGCTTGCTTCTAAAGTAGGAATCAAAGAAGTATGTTAAAGTTGACTGAAATGATGATGCAAGTGGAGGTCGTGTACTGGTAACACTGCTGTTGTGCTAGTTTTCATCCCGGCGGCCCGGACTTCCTGGTTTGCTTCTGTAGCTTCTTCACACGCTCTTAAGCTGCTGGAGGTTTTGTTGAGGAGAGCAACAGGGCGAGGGGCCTGCAGGGGCGGCTCCTTCGATATGACAAAAGAGCGTCACCTCCTGGCTGAGCCGGCAGCAGAAAAAATAAAACAATAGTCATTTTAGTTTTCTGCTGCTGGCTCAGCCAGCAGTGCAGGGAGGGGCGGTGCTGTGCTGTGCCACTGGAGGTGGGAGAGGGAGGAGGAGTGGTGTGCACTAAGTGCACATGTGTGTTTGGCCGGCCGTCTCAGGCCAGCCAAACACACATGGGCACTTAGGTTTCTCCAGCCCGGCTATGTTTAACAGTCAGGCTGGAGAAACTGCACAGCCCCAGGGCTGTGCGTGAGCAGCAGAATCAGACACTCAGACCAATCCTGGTGCTGTTTTTATGCTAAGTTTAGCATGAAAGCAGCACCAGGATTGCATGGGGAGGCTGTGCTGGTGTCCCAGCATTCACTGCACAAGAAAAGCGATGAGCGAGGCAGCAGGAATGGAGGATTGAAGTAAGGGTGTTTTATTTATTTATTTATTTTTATTTTCTCCTTGTCTCCTCCCCCACCCTCGCCCCTCCCCTTGAGTTATGCAGCGGCCGCCGCTGTGGGCCTATTTCAACTCAGGCCAATGATTGGCAGGAAGTGGGTCAGCCCAATGCAATGCGCACCGGGGGGCCTTGGAGAATGGGGGTCTCAAAATCCAGTGACTAGGTTCACTGGCAACAACAGCTGACCAGGAGGGTTACTTTTGGCCCCTAAGCACCCCTGACATGTGAAGCTCAGCTTCTGCAGGCTGGGGGGGAGGGCTGTCTTAGTGATATGAGCCCAGTGCTAGGTTGGATCCCAAGAACCCAAGGAGCACAAGGATTCCAATTGGACATTAGACGAATCAAACAAGACTCAGAAGTTACAATAATTTCCAGAAACCATGGTGCAGCAGCAGGAACAGGCAATCGTACAGTGCGCTGTGACTATGGCAACTCTGCTACTTTTAACTGTGACTAAGACTGCGTTTCATGGACCGTCATTGTAGCTACTAATCTCTTCTAAAGTGTCCCTCACAGTTACTATTGCAGCCCTCGAATTCAGCCTGCTTCTCTCAGCATTCAAGGGTTACGCTTCATCCTGGTTCTTCTGTGTTGCCTACCTTGACCTCATTTTTGGGCTCTGCGTAGAAAACAATGACTGAATATTGTGGTGGGAAAAATCCAGTTGGGCCCTATGTGGTTGTGGTAGGGCCTGGGTTAACTCAACTGTCTACCACTGGTTTTGGGGCTATGTGGGTCAGTCTACCCTGTGGGGGCCTGTCCAGCCTGTCAGGCTGGCTAAATCAAAGTAAGAAAATGTACTCATCTGTACTTCACCTTTTATCAGACCATATGAGGCTGATAGACCTTTGAGACAACTCTCCTCTGGCTTGGACTTGATATGTCAGTGTCACCTGTGCAGGAAGACACTAGGTCTGTCATCTATTGTATAAAGACAACTTTTGGGCCTGGTCCAAGTTCTCAGTATCATCTGCCTACCCTCTCCATGATACGTGAAGCCCCCCCAGTACTTTCATTGGCCGCCAATGCAAATATTCCTGGAACTAGTGGGTTTGTGTTTGACTTGCAAGAAATGCAGGACTCCTTCTTTTGACGCTCAGATTTATCTGATGGGGAGAGCTGTGTGTCTAGAGCTGGCTCGGATCTCGACTTACAGCCTAAGGGTGACATGGGGGACATTGCAGTATGTCCACATTCTACTCACACCTCATCTGGAAAGAAGGCTTGCATTTAGGCTGGGTTCAAAAACGCAAACAGGAAAGGTCAGTTAAAGTTACAAATGGCTCCACTGGGGGAGGGGGAAGCATGTGCATTTGCCAGTACCCCCTCAAATATGCTACAAGAAGAAGTGGAGAGGAACCTTTCTGAGATTGAAACTGAAGCTCGGGATGAGTAAGACTTCTTTTGCAATCTGGAGGGCACAGATCTGACTCTGGTGAATGCTGGGGCTGAAGATAAAGATAACTTGCCTCCTAGAAAGAAAGGAACTGCTGAGCCTGGCAGTGCTGTATCAGAAGCTTCTCCCTTTTCCTCCCCCTTGTCCTTAATGCTTTTTCTGATAAAACCCCTTTGGAATATTGGGAATCTTCACTTGCAGAATGAGACCCTACCCTTTACCCATCTTTGTCAGCTATCTATGATCTCTTTTGAACACATAGGGAGGACTATAATAAAGTCTCCTTCTCATTGAAGACAGTGTACTCCAAGATACAGGCCTCACTGCAGAAGATGCCTAAACTATGGACACCCTTCACAGGAAATTAAAAGAGATGGAGAATAGATCCATACAATTACAGGAGTCTGTACTGAGCGCATAGGTTCAGGGGGAGACTCATGAAACATGATTTAGTGGTATCTTGCATGAGTATCTTGCATCTTTGTTTGCCATGCCTCCTTGTTCTATGAGGTTGTTTTACCATGTGGCTGGCAGCCATTCTGTGCATCCAGCCAGTGTGTCTTTGCCATAGGCTTGCACTGTTCCCCATGCCTCATTGCTGTTGTTTGACCATGTGACTGGTGGCCATTTTGTTCATCCTGCCATTGTCCCTTTGCCATAGGCTTGCATGTGATCTGTGCTTGCCATGCCTCCTTGGTATTGTTTACCATGTGGCTGGCATCCATTTTGTGCATCCGGTCAGTGTGTCATTGCCAAAGGTTTACATACAAAATTGTTAATTATTGATCATTTGTTTATTTTAAGTTTATATCTAATTTTTTTATTTTCTATTTTAATTTTTTATTTGAATGTTTTATTCTATTATTTTTAATTACATTTTTATTTCATTTTTTTTATTTTAGCTTTTAGTTTAGTTTTTTGTTTTTTTTTAGATTTTTTAAAATTTTAAAAAACGTTTTATTTAATTTTATTAAATTCAGCATTTTGCCTTGATCCATCAATCCATTCATCCATTCATCCATCCACCCACATCAATTCTTCCACCCATCCATCGTCCACGAAGGGCACACAGCTGCACTACAACGTTCAGTTTCTTTAGATGTATAATAATTCCTTTCCCTCCTGGACACCCTGGCTGTGGCTTATTGCAGACGCATCAGCAGCATAATTCATTTTTTTAATGATTATTCAATTTCCCTTGGACCACCTTGTTGCCACAGGTTTTTTTCAAGGATTATTCCATTTACCCATGCACCACTCTCTGGCTACCACAAATTTCTATTTTAAAACGGGGATAAAGCAAATCATGTCTGCATGTTGTGCTGCCTGATTTGGAATGAAATTTTATGGTGTGGTGGTTAGTTTTGACTTTAGAATGTTTGATTAAATTGGTATTTGTTACATAAATAACCAACCGCACTAAGCTTGTATTTGTCTGTACTAGTTCAACCTGCAACAATGCCATGTTCCACTAACTTTGTGTTTTTACCTTAGGTGCACAAGAGAAGAGACGTCACATCACCCACAGTGCTGTCAAAAAGAAGGCCTGTACAGATAAGTTCTCAAATCTCTTCTGATTGTGCAACTTAGTGCCACTGATATCTCAGAGTTGTAAGATGGCCCCAAAGAAAGATGCTCCCAAGAAAGTGGTCAGTGAGAAGAAGCAGAAGTGAGAAGAAGCATCTTTCCACCAGAGATGTGCCGACCACAACCTTTTTTCTGAGATGTGTGCCTGCCACACCGGCCTCTGGGAAGGAACCTCGGAGCGGCCCTCCCGCATCTACAGCGCCACCCCAACCTGAGCCCAAGACCATGTCTATCAGTGAGGCAGCCACTGCAATCATGGCAACACCAACAAGCAGTGACATTGAATTGGATTGGTCCCTTTCACAAAGTAGTACTCAATTATTTCAGGAAACAGAGCAAAGTGGACAGCAGCTGCAGCCAGCAAAAGTATATCAATGGCTTCAAGATCTCCAGCAAGAAAAAGGAAGGGTACTACTCCACCATCTTCTCCAAGCACCACTTCTGATGATGATGATAGGGATTTGGAGTGGACCCTGGCAGAGTCCAGGAGACACCAGGAGAGGCTAGGGAAGAGAACGTTTCCAGAAAGCCTTAGAATCATGGAAGGGGATGATGAAGCAGATGTCAACAGCATGCAACAGTAGCCATGTTTGCCATGGAGGCCTCACATACAGCTGCAAATATCTTGGATTAATTTAATAGCAAGGTGTCTGAATAGGTCTCAGAATTGGATTTGTTGCCACAGACAATGGCAGTAACATAGTAAACGCCATTGCAGATGGTGGCTATTTCAGTGTCCTGTGTTTTGCGCACTACTTCAACCTGGTTGTGCAAGACTTTCTTAAAAAAAGAAGACACAGTTAGCAATTTACTGACTACCAGCAGACAAATCTGCACTCATTTCAGCCATTCTTTTAAAGCCCAGAAGCATTTCTGGATTATTCAGTGTGGTAACCGAGTACGAGTTAAAGCCCTGATACAGGAGAGCCAGCAATTTAGAACTCAAACTATTAAATGTTGAGCAGTACAAACAGATCAATGGCTATTTCATTCTAAGAGGGGATGCAATTAGGAGAGCTATGACCATGGATGTGGACAAAGGGGGCCTAGTCAACTGCCTGAAACAGATGCTGCTCATTTTTGGGGTTTTCACACGGAAATTTAGCAAGGATGACATTACAATGGGCCAAGCTATCCTGTGGTTGCATCTGCTACAGGAGCAGCTAAAGAAGGTGTCTGAAATGTTCATTATCTCATCCAGAGTATTCTGTGCCACCCTACTTGATCCATGCTACAAAATAATTCTTCATACTTTCATTCCTTTTTCTGATGGGGATGTTTTAAAATACAAGATGTAGATTGAGCCTGAGAAATAGAAAAAGAATGGCTGGGACTTAGAGTCCCACTCTGTAGTTTTGGGGTGCTACCTTCAACTTCCAGAGAGGGCAGTCTTGTCTCACAGCCGCCGAAACCAGCAACAAGAACACAGGCAACAGCAGCATCAGAAGATTTGGACCCAACCCCTGCATTGGCTTGGTTTCAAGTGGCAGGTCTTAAGTCCAATGCAGAGGCAAAGACAAAAGAGGTTGAGCAAGTAGCAGCACCAGCAACACTTCAGAGGATGTCTCTGGATGACCCAAATGAGGTGTATTTGGATCAAAATCTATGAATGTATTGGTATGGGAACACACACCAATGGGCAGAGCTTAGCAGGCTGGCAATAAAGTATCTGGCTTATCCTGTAGCCCGTGTGTCTGCTGAATGTGTGTTCAGTGCAGCTGGTGCACTTGTAACAGTGAGAAGGACCAGTCTTTTATCTCAAAATGTGGAGAGATTAACCATCATCAAAATGAACCAGCATTTTATACATCTGATTACACCATTCTCGAAACACCACAGAAGGAAGAGGATGCTTGGTAAGAATTAAGTGTGCTTGCTGACCAACTTCTGGGTGAACCACCTGAGTTTGAGGATGAACTCTATGTCCCTGAGTGAATATGCCAGTGCCACCATATGACTTTGTAGTTAGTTCCTGTTAAACCTCTTTCTTTCTTTGCCTTTGCAAAACAAATTGCTAGTGGAACATTATGTTTGGGTCAGATTTATGCTGTCCCACCATTTTTCAGTCAGATATATGTGGCCGGATTGGAGTTGGTCCGTGTGCAATTTCCAATAATTTGCAATGTTTGGGACCTGATGAGTGATAACTTTTTTCCTGAAAGTGATTGGCCTTTCAAACTTAGTGAAATTTACCTGCAGGGTCCACCCCTTTTGTTCTGATTCCTTAAACCAGACCTGTCATTTTAGTTACCAAACAAAAATCCACACAAAATACTCCAGTTCTGTTTCTCTATGTGTCCTTCATCAGCGGTGCACTACACAAGTCTACCTTGCTTGATTTGGGACTGGGACGGAGTTACTCAGAATCAAAAGGAGAAGGATGGAAGGACTCAGGGTGGGACTGCATTAACAGCCAGAAGGAGAAAATCATTGACTTCAAAGAGAAACCATGATGATGTGGAAGACTCTGAGGCCTAGTACTCATTCAGGTCGGTGAACTGGAGAGAAGTAAGTTGATTTGGGAAATTCTGATGAGTATTGTTGTAGTTTGACTCCTGCTCTAGGCAAGACTGCTGGTTTAGGGATGACAGTACTTATGTTTGTAGGCGACTATGCCTATCGTATAACAAGTCGCAACTGTTGTCTCAACCTTACCAGCTCACTAGCAGCACCTCACCAAAAACCCAAGTAGTAAAAGGTGATTTGTGGCAGCCTTTACGCATGGACTCGAGAGAATGACTTCTCAGGGAGTGTCGTGGTTAAACGAAGATTACCCCTTTCTCACAGATATATCATGTCTTACGCGAACACAGGCAATAACAAAGATGCAGTAAAGTTTCAATGGTTTTATTTAACACAACTGCAATTTGCGATAAATTGCATGGGATGCAATGATTAGGATAATGAACAGTGCAAGAAACAGAATTGTAAAGACAAGAGTCATTATTACAAAGACCACCACCAACTTGCAATAACATGAAGACATGAAGTGTGTAAAATGTCCTAATATCCTATTTTGATTGGCCTAACCTCCTACCTAAAGGAGAGCTGGGTATGTTAAACCTAATCTGCCAATGCCAGGTCCATGAGAGGAGCCCCCGACCCTCATTACCTTGGAATGAGTCTCTATCTCAGACTCCGTAGGGACACGAAGACTGTGTCAGCGTCAAGACAAAGTGCAGCATCGATATCAGCGATGGTGGCAATGCCCTCTGGTCGGAATCCCTCTGATTATCTGTCTAAAGTGTGATGTATTTATACCGATCTACTTGGACCCCTGACGTAGATGTGTTCCCAAACAATAGATAACAGGCATGTTTTGGGAGGCAATTAATATAAACAATTCCCTCGAAAGCATAGAGAAGGAAAGTCCCTAAGTGTGAACACCTACTGTTTGATTGTCTTTGTCACTTGAGATTGATGCCTAAACGCGGTGGCACTGATAACACAAATCATAACAAGTGGCCTAACTATAAACAAGGCAGCCATCTTAGAAGAATTAAATATTTAAATGGGCTAAGACAGAGCTAGCTATGTAGGTTAAAAGTCACTGCGTGACGGGGCACAAGTCTGCAAGCCAAAGGCTAAGCTAACTCCTGTTATCCCATTAAAACAAACTAGGATTCATTACACCCTCCCCATTGCCGTAACAAGTATGACGCCACAACTGGACGCCACTGAAGGTGAATGAATCCAAACGCTAAAATTGCTCAGGAATAAAAAGCTAAAAGCTAAAAGCATAAAAACTAGCTAAAAAACGTTTTTAACATTTGTTAAAAGGTAGTGAAAACATTTGTTAAAAAATACATACAGAGAATGTTAATGTCAATCATGACAAGCACATCAGGCCAAAGTAAAAGCAATTTGAATGCATACTTTTAATCGGGAAGGGCAAGCCAATTCATCAAATTATTTGCTATAGTCAGGATCTCTAAGTGTGTCATCGAAGTGACCAACCAAGGATCTCAAAAATGAGTCCACATCGTCAGATGTTAGATCGATCACCGGGCGGGCGGGCAAACGGATCCACAGAGCAGCAGTGCGTGTCAGTCTCTTGTGCAGGTCCGCCTGCAGCAGTGCCATTGTCCATAGTAGATCTTAGAACTGAAGGCTCAAAAGTGGCCTCACGGAGCAGCCTTAGTCTCAAGGGGCACGACCATAAATGAACTCTCATCGGGGACATCAGCAGTTCCTTGTCGTCAGGAGATGTTGGTGCAGCAGCAAAGACACACCATAGGCAGGCGTTCGAGGAGGCACCACGTGCAGCGGAAAACTGGTTGTATGCACCAGAGAAGTGGCCAAAATGACAATGACCAATCAAGCTCCAATTCCACCAGCAAGGAGGCATCGAAGACCTGAACTATGCGTTCACGGCATAGTTGAGTTGGTGGGAGCGGCTCCAGTGCTCTGCGTAGCTGGAAAGAAACAACCGTTGCGAATCAGAAGAAATAGCAGTAGTAGTCCGCCAATTAATGCCAAAATAATCGGAAAACCACCAAACACGCTTGAAAAGGGTGAATGGATGGATGATGGGATGACTCCGAAAACAGTCTTGAAGATGGACACAAAACCAGACCTGACAGCCTTAAAAAAATGGGCAATCCCAGTAGTGCTTGAAGCATTGAATATTCTGGATACCAGTTCTCCAAAGTGCCTGGGGAAGTTGGTACTTAATAGGGATTGTATCTTGGCTGATGATCTCGCTATCTGGAAAGCATACGTCTCTCTAGCGGATATCAACGCGACCTGTTTTTGAAACAGCTTGATCAGCTTGTCATAATTTACATTAATAGTATCTGTGTGGGGCCACATGTCAGCTACTTTTATCTCTCGTGGGGGGGGGAATAAAACATGTCCGCAACATGTAACGACTTTCGAGACCGAGATTGCGTGGGCAATTCCTGGTTGCATGCCGCAACAACTTTGATCGCTCAGTACCACATAACTTCCATTTGAAAGTACATGAAACACCAATCGAATCAAAGGAATGGAGTACCCTTCAGAAAACAGGGCAAGTTCGCGATCCCCGCATTGCAAAGGCCGTGAAGGGACAGACAACTGCTTACATGTTATTGAAACAGAAGTCTCACATTCGCTTCCGCTTAGAGAAACCTCTGTTTTCGCCATTCAAACATTTATACTCAAAGGGCAGCTCCCACTGTTCCTTAATATAGCTATCGCCTAGTTGCTCGAACCTGCCCTCTGCAAGATGTTTCAAGCAATTCGAGAAATGAAAGGTCGAGATGGGCAATTTAATTATGCCATGTAAGAGCCAAATTGTTGAAGGAGTCTCTGCTACCGTGAAGGGCAACTTATCTAATTTTTCAATGTGAAGCATAGTGAAACTAGCTTCCCTTTTAGCCATTGTCTGCTGTTCCCCGGAAAGATTAAAAGCAGTGAACAATTCACTACCGTTAATATACTTCCATGGAAGGTGGCCATTTTTCAGTGTCTGTAATGTCCAACCTAGCTGCATGATGGAACGCAGTTGAGTTTGTCCATGTTATAAATGGGACAAGTCCGTCTGAATGATATCAATAGCAGACAACACAATGTTGGATAGTGAATAAATTCTGTTGGACAGAGTGGTCATGCCGTTGTCGACAACTGCTAAAGCCTTTTCCAAGTTTTCTTTACCTAATTACCTTAAACGTGCAGCAGCTTCTGTCTGTGAAAGTTTCCAGATCTCATTATACATAGCAAATAGGATTTTAGAGCGCTCTTTCCTAGGACCTAGCAGAAAAGTCTACATCTTCAGAAAGAGTGTTAAGATGTGTTTTAACTGCAGCTAATTTGTTAGTCTGTACCCATTGTTGGCACAGTTTACCCACACTGTATGTTGTAATTATACCTGTATGTTGACCCGATACAAAGCGAGGGTCTGGCCTGTTAATTGTAAACCCCCCCCGAAGAGTTCAAAAAACGTGCTTGACACCTATTGGTGTCAGTTGGCCATATTAACCACCCGCCGGGACTGGAAAGTGAAGAATTATAGGTACCAACCTTAAACATTGCATCTAGCGTTTCCTCTGTGATATTAAGGAAATATTGCCAATCATTAAACTTTGCCAGTGTGGGGATACTGGGCGTGGTCATCTCTTTAATTTTTGCTAACCCCAGACAGGATGTCTGTTGAATCGTGTCATTTAAAAATATCATTTGCACAAGAATCAGGCATGATCGGAATAAAGCTTCCTTACCCTGTATATGCCAATCTTGTGTTCCCCATACACTTTTTAAGTCAATAGTGCTCTTCCAGTGTTCGTAACCTTCAACTGCGAGCCGGGAAACAAAGGGATTAGTTAGTTTTGTGTTAGTTAGCAAAATTTTCCTAATTTGTGTCAGAGGTAACTTAAAATAGTAAGACTCCGCATTTTTCTTGTCATGCCCAGTGAAATATGTAAATTTATCTGTATAGTGTTTTGGGCTCCCCACTGGTGGTGTTAAACAGTGTTCCCACTGTGTATAGTTGAATACTGGCCTGTGTCTAGTGGCACGGTGTAGGTAGTAATGTCCCCAATTGTTGGAACAGAACATTTCCCCATAATTCATTGTATGTCCATACACATCATCACTTTCAAATACGGAATAGTCCTTTATTTCAGTTAGCATGGAATCAACTGTTTGGACATCCCAATCATCAGACACAACATCAGGTGTAATCACATCTCTCATAAATATTTTGAATACATATGGAATTTGAATGACCTCAGTAGGCCCGTGTATATCAAAGGGAACATTGTAACACACAATCCCATCAGGAATCGGTATTGCTGAAATGTTCACAAGGGACAAGTCTCTTCGGACCTTATGTGAGGAATGATATGGAGATAAGACCTCATCCACAGGCTCTACAGAGGAGCGTTCAGGAATGTAATGACCATTTATGAGCAAAAAGAAAACAGTCACAATACCAATCTAAAAAAAAATAATGCAGTAAATGTCAAACAGAACCATAAATAGTTCCATGGGTATACTAAATAGTTATTTTTAAGCCATTGATACAGCTTATGTGTTTTTGAAACATTGTCAATCACAATAGTGGATGAATCTGAGGAAAAATCATCAAAGTCTACGAAATAGCCAGAGGCAGTCTCTGCAAATACTGGAGCTGGTGCATTTCTTGTACTTTGGCCTACTTCGCGTGGAGTCTCATGGTAGACAGTGTCATCAGTCTGTGTAGTGTTCGTGTAAAAAACAGCCAAATCTTGGACAGGTGTTTTCATTGAAGTGGTAACTGGAACTATCAAGAGGTAATTTTCCGCCCTCCCCATGGTCGAGGGGGTATCTGTGACAGCACTGGACATTGTTTCATAGTCCGTAGCAGTGTTGTTCATTCTACTATGTAGAGGTTTGTCCTGTTAGGTAGTGAGAGGGGATCGGGAACCACCCAAGGGACCTCTTGGTCTATTGTGAAGGATCGGCCACATGGTGTAGTTTGATGTCATCAATGGAAATGAATCTGTTCGTTCTGGAACCAGGCAGTGGTGGTAAGATGACATTTCTGGTACCTTGAATGCCCAAGACCGGGACAGGTGCTTTGTATGATGGGCCGAATTCCTTTTTCACAGCCATCTTCTCACGAACCAGATCCCCAACTTTAGGAATCCAGCCAGTTGAAGTTTTTGCTAAATCCCTCATTCCTAAAGTGGCAGCACTGGTAGATGATTTCTCATCACAAAATTGCTGAAGCTCCTTTAAGACAGTGAGACGTTCATTTATGTGAAATGGTGTTTCTGCTGCCACCAAACCAGAGGCATCAAGGTCTGGGACATACATAGGTATCCTAAAGAGAACCTCATAAGGAGTGTGTCCCCCCAAGGACCGTCTTGGCAGATTATTCAGTGCTCTCTGGACCCCATATAGGTGATGAAGCCAACTGCGGCCTGAAACTAATACTCGAGCTGTTAAGGACTGCTTTAGATCAAGGTTCTGCTTCTCCACGACCGAATTTCCCTTGGGATAGTATGGTGAGGAGTAATGGAGTTTAACACCCATTGTCCCCATGGTGTCCCTGAATGCCTTAGAGGCAAATGCAGGGCCCTGGTCCAAATGGAATGCTGCAACCGCATATGTACTGATGAAGATCAGCAGGTCTTTTATAACAGTTTGAGCATCAGCCGACTGCTGCGGCCATACCCACAGGAATCTAGAACAAGAATCTACAGCGACTAAGATGTATTTGTATGCACCATCTGGTTGGAGTGGACCGCAATGGTCCAGGTACACACATTGTAGTGGCCTGCTGGACACTAAGAGGGATGTCTGTGGTGGGTGTTTGAAATTGGAGTCCTTTATTTGCTGGCAAATGTCACAATAAAGGACGTACTTTTTTGTCCGTCTGCATAGACCAGGCCACCAGAAGCATTTCTGTAAGAGTGTTATCGTGGCCGAGATACCAGAATGTGCAGAAGCGACACCCTCATGCACTGCTTTTACTAGATCTAATCTCTGGTCTTCGTTGGGGATCACTCGGTCTCCAACCCCAGGAATTGTAGCATAGGCAACATTCTGTGCACTGATATGATAAGAATAATTTGTAGGGTATCCTTTCGGGAGGGACTTGCCTTCAGCCAAAGCTTTCACGGCAGTCAGTATTTCATTATCCATTCTCGTCTGTGAATGAGTCACTGCAGCCACAGAAGCCGTAGATACTGCAGATTTAGCTGCTTCATCAGCCAAAGCATTGCCGGTAGCATTTACTCCTACACGTTGGTGGCCCAATGTATGTACTACATGGACACACTGTAGCTTATCCTTAAGATCAGCCACCCTCACGTACAACGTTTTGTGTTTTATGGTGTTCCCTTTGGAATCTCTAAACCCGTTCAGCTTTCAATGATTATGATAATCATTGTATGACTGGACGCAGTAGTATGAGTCACAGACTATTAAAGTCAGGCATCCTGGATCTGTGTGTTCTAGCGCTAATATTAAAGCTTTGAGTTCAGCCAACTGAGCCGTGCAGTCCCCTAGGTTCTGCGTGTAGGTGTTTTGAGGGTGGAAAACTCCATCCTCCATCACTCTGCTCATAGCTGCACAAGCGGCTGAGTATTGATGTTTAGTACCTACCGCTTGTTGTGCTGAACCATCAGTGTAGATGACAGTGTGATATCTGTCAAGTGGCAAGATATTTAGAGGAGCGGGGTACTCCTGTTCGTACTGGAGAAACTCTTGTGTCTGAAGTTTTGGATCAAAGATGTAATCAACATCAGTGGCGGTCAGAGACGTTGCCCACTGAATCCAATGTGGATGTAATGTTTTAGCATTGGGAACGCTTGCTTTGGTGACAACCTCTAAGGCCGGCACCGGGGAAATGACAATGATGCGTTTCCCTTGGCAAGTGCCCTCTCCTTTATGACAGCCATTTGGAATGCAGTCAGAATCTTTTCTGTAGGTGCAAAACGTTGTTCTGCATTTGAATATAGATGTGATTTATTTGCTATGAGTACCGTTTCGCCTTCATTGAAGGTGACATATGTAAATCCAATGGCACCAGCAATTATTCTGATGACCAAATTAGTTTTATTGTCACGTGTGTGCAAGTGTTTAGCTTCGAGCATGTCCTGTTGCAATTCCCTAAGGATGCGTGTATGTTCAACTGTCCAGTGTCTGCTAGAAAAATTCAGCTGTACCAAGTCATAAAGTGGCTTGATTCGCTGTGCATAGTCTGTAATGTATGTTCTGCCAAAGTTGAAGAAACCTAGTAATGACTGTAGTTTCTTGAGGGTGTGTCAGAGTCACCAGATCCTCGGGGTCTGCGCACGTTCCCAACACGTCCACCACTGAACAGCTCCAAGACTCTGATAGATAAATCACAGAGGCTAAGAGAGTTCAAGAGGGGAAGAGGGGATTAGGAAGGGAAACAGCTGGGAAGGAGACCTGTAGTAAGAAAAAGGTTAGAACACACAATATGAAAATTATATCTCCTGAAATCAATACTAGACTATGACTCTAAGCATAGTCATTCTGAAAACATGAACAATCTAAGAATTAAGTTTAAAATAACTAAGTTTCAAGATGGCCGGATACCTGTAAGGGAATCAAGATGGATTAAATGAAAACTTTCTTATTCAAGTACTTTCCTTTACATGAGAATCAGAAAAACATTCTGACTAAATTTTAAACCAGTCATATAAATCCTTTTTTGAGAATGCATACTAGGAGCATACAATATTGCATCTAGACACTCTGATCTTCTGTGTACTCTTAAAATGTTTCAACACAAATTGCGCATATTGTAGATTCATATATATATATATAGTAAACACCATAAAAGGATTGTGCACCATGAATAACACAATATGGATCCAGGAAAAACAAATCACATAACTTGTCAACTCGAATATTACATGATAAATATCTTAGACTAGTGGCATACAATAAACAACATGAATTAAACTCGAGGAGAGAATTGTGCGTCTTGCCGATTCGAGTGTCACCATATAAACAGCCAAGAAATGGTAGTACGCAATGAATATCAGTCAAATCATCATTAAACGAATCGCGTGTCTTGCCGATTCGTAAACCACGATGTAAATGCCAAGAAATAACAGCTCACAATGAATAACAAGATCAAAGTACAATGAAACGAATTGCGCGTCTTTTGCCGATTCTTAAGCCACCATGTAAATGTCAAGAAATGGTAGCGCACAATGAACAACAAAGTTAAAACACCATAAAACGAATTGCGCGTCTTGCCGATTCTTAAGCCACCATGCAACTGTCAAGAAATGGTAGCATGCAATGAATAAGATTAAATTATCATGAAACGAATTGCGCGTCTTGCCAGTTCGCAAGTCACCCTGCAAATGTCACAAACACTCAAGCGCATATTTCACACGTGCAAAGTACTCTGTCAAATCATAAAAGAATTAGGCCCAAGAACATGAGAGTTCTCAATAACGGCGTCGGGAGGCCAGCCCAACCACCGTCTTACCGCCCAGAACAAGGATCTCCAAATGAAGAATGAAAGTCAGATGTCTGGAAGATCAAGTAGGACACAGGGACAGGAGCTCAGGAAGTAGCTGCTGCTCTGCACCGGGACATCTGACTAGTGAGCACTTGGAGCTGGGCTGGCTCCTTTTTATAGAGTCTTGGCCCAGCCCACAACCACACCCAGTCATGTTGCCGGGAAAGTCTCTAGAAGGCCCTGGAAAGGGACCACACCCTAACACACTCTGAAAGCCTGCAGCAATACATTGCAAATGAACAGCATTTGTAAGCACATTAAAAATAAGTCTTCAGGATTGAACTCTGCAATGCAAAAGGTTAAACAACAACATATCAGCACAATGTATAAATTACGTTGTTTTGAGAGTGCTGGGTTTTTGCATTCTAGTCGCCAATAGAGCGCGCACTGCCCTGGTGTTGACAGTATTCCCCTCTCCCAGACGCGCTCTAGGGCCTGGTTTGCCTGGATTAAGACGATGAAAGCGTCTCACACGTACTGGAGCATGAACATCAGATGCGGAAACCCATGAGTTACTTTCAGGACCATAACCTTTCCATGAGATTAAGGGCCAGATGTAGCAAAATGCAAAATTGCGACTTGCAATTTGCGAGTCCATCCGACTCGCAAATTGCAAGTCGCAATTTGCTATGCAGTACGGTGTCTCAGACAACGACTGCGACTCGCAATGGGGTCGCAATGACCCAACTCATCAATATTCATGAGGTGGGTCGCAAATTGCGGCCCCATTGCGAGTATAGGCACTCGCAAACATGGAGGCCTGCTGTAGTCAGCAGACCTCCGTGTTCGTGACTGCTTTAAATAAAGCAGTCTTTTTTTTTTTTAAGTGTAGCCCGTTTTCCTTAAAGGAAAACGAGCTGCACTTAAAAAAAAAAAACGAAACCTTTAGTTTCGGTATTTTTTCAGGGCAGGGAGTGGTCCCTTGGACCACTCCCTGCCCTGAAAAAATATTTTTGGGTCCATTCACAAAGTGGAAGGGGTCCCATGGGGACCCCTTCCAATTTGCGAGTGGGTTACCATCCACTTGAAGTGGATGGCAACTGCGAGTCCATTTGGGACCGCGTCTGCGGTCGCAAATGGAATTGCATCCCACTGCGAGTCGCAAATAGGAAGGGAACACCCCTTCCTATTTGCGAGTCGGAAATGCATTTTGCGAGTCGGAGCCGACTCGCAAAATGCATTTCTGAATAGCAAAGTGGCTTTTGCGCCTCGCAAACTGCGATTTTCGCCGTTTGCGAGGCGCAAACACTTTGCTACATCTGGCCCCTAGTACCATAGATTATGCCCTCGTAGTTTAGAATCCAACACTTTCTTAACTTCTTTTTCTTCTTCTCCCTGTACTAGAACAGGAGCTGGATGAGGGTGGACCTTTTGAACTGCCCTTTTCAATAGGGAAGTGTGGAACACTGGATGAATCCGTAAGGATCTGGGCAATTGTAGTTTATAGGTTACCGGATTGATTTGCTGAAGGACTGTGTAAGGACCTATAAATTTGGGATTAAACATGTGCTTCTTCTTAAAGTCTATGGGGGTCATTACAACCCTGGCGGACGGTGTTAAAGCTGCGGTAATACTGCAAACAGGCCGGCGGACCAAAAAAGGGAATTATGACCGTGGCGGAAACCGCCAACATAGACAGCCACTTTAACACTCCGACCGCCACCGCAGTACAGACAAGCAGCGCGGCGGTCACCGCCAACAGACAGGCGTAAGACAATGTACCGCCCACAGTATTACAACCCGCCAATCCGCCACCTTTTCCGGGGCGGATTCACCGTGGACAAAAACACGGCGGAAACAGCTTTTGCAAGGGGAAAACGCTCACCTTAACACACGCCACGAGGAAGGAGGCCACCATGGAGCCCGAACTCCAAATACTCCCTGCGCTTGTCTACCTGCTCTTCTACGAACATCAGCAACGTAGGCGCCGAAGACAACGGTGAGTACTGCACCTATGACATAGGGGAGGGGGGAGGCAAAAGTCAGGGGGACACACATGCAACACCCCCACCCCTAACCCGACCCTCACCCACTACAACACACACACCAATGCATTTCCAAACAGCACAGTAATAACCCACAACCCCCCCGGAAGAATGCAAAGACAAAAGGAAATCAGTCCAAACATTGTAATGTATTAAAATAGAGTAACCAAATATATACAGATACATATAAATCATACATCACGAGTAGTACTGCAGGTATGTACATATCAATGTCCGTAGACCACTGGGCCCAAAATGCATGGGCAAGTCCCACACTAGATACCTGTCCACAAACGGAGAGAACACTGCAGGGGCATCAGATAGAAATACAACAGGCACCTCAGGGGGAAGGGAAGGGGGGGGCACCTCAGCCGGATGACAGCACCACGCCAGATCCACGACGGGGCTCCATGCCCATTGATGTATCCTGGGGAGTGCAAAGCCACAGTCTCTCAAGTCTCTACAGTGGGTGGGTTGCCCACTGTACCATCCTGGGGAGTGCAAAGCCACAGTCTCTCAAGTCTCTACAGTGGGTG
The DNA here is from genome assembly GCF_031143425.1 of Pleurodeles waltl. Classification (NCBI taxonomy): domain Eukaryota; kingdom Metazoa; phylum Chordata; class Amphibia; order Caudata; family Salamandridae; genus Pleurodeles; species Pleurodeles waltl. The sequence goes on along the minus strand of NC_090448.1, from coordinate 359,150,656 downwards.
GTTTGCCCACTGCTTTATCCTAGGGAGTGCAAAGCCACAGTCTCTCAAGTCTCTCCAGTGGGTGGTTTGCCCACTGCTTTATCCTGGGGAGTACAAAGCCACAGTCTCTCAAGTCTCTACAGTGGGTGGTTTTCCCACTGCTTTATCCTGGGGAGTACAAAGCCACAGTCTCTCAAGTCTCTACAGTGGGTGGTTTGCCCACTGTACCATCCTGGGGAGTGCAAAGCCACAGTCTCACAAGTGGATGCAGGTGTCCACTGGTTCTGGAGGGGGACTGGTGCCCAGAGTGCATCACGCTCCCCGTGACGGTCCCAGTTCCGTCACTGTCCCAGCTGCACATGGGCTAACGATACTTGATTTGGCGGTCTTTGCCCTGTTCAGCGGTCTTCACCATGGCAGTGCTTTGCCCTGTTCAGCGGTGCTTTGCCATGGCGGTCTCTGGCCTGTTCAGCGGTGCTTTGCCCTGTTCAGCGGTCTTCACCATGGCAGTGCTTTGCCCTGTTCAGCGGTGCTTGCCTTTGCTGTCTCTGGCCTGTTCAGCTGTGCTTTGCCCTGTTCAGCGGTCTTCACCATGGCGGTGCTTTGCCCTGTTCAGCTGTGCTTTGCCATGGCGGTCTCTGGCCTGTTCAGCGGTGCTTTGCCCTGTTCAGCGGTCTTCACCATGGCGGTGCTTTGCCCTGTTCAGCGGTGCTTGCCTTTGCTGTCTCTGGCCTGTTCAGCGGTGCTTTGCCCTGTTCAGTGGTCTTCACCATGGCGGTGCTTTGCCCTGTTCAGCGGTGCTTTGCCATGGCGGTCTCTGGCCTGTTCAGCGGTGCTTTGCCCTGTTCAGCGGTCTTCACCATGGCGGTCTTTGCCCTGTTCAGCGGTGCTTTGCCATGGCGGTCTCTGGCCTGTTCAGCGGTGCTTTGCCCTGTTCAGCGGTCTTCACCATGGCGTTGCTTTGCCCTGTTCAGGGGTGCTTTGCCATGGCGGTCTCTGGCCTGTTCAGCGGTGCTTTGCCCTGTTCAGCAGTCTTCACCATGGCAGTCTTTGCCCTGTTCAGCGGTGCTTTGCCATGGCGGTCTCTGGCCTGTTCAGCGGTGCTTTGCCCTTTTCAGCTGTCTTCACCATGGCGGTGCTTTGCTCTGTTCAGCGGTGCTTTGCCATGGCGGTCTCTGGCCTGTTCAGCGGTGCTTTGCCCTGTTCAGCGGTCTTCACCATGGCGGTCTTTGCCCTGTTCAGCGGTGCTTGCCTTTGCTGTCTCTGACCTGTTCAGCGGTGTGTGGCATTACGGTCCCTCAGTGCCCAGCGGGGCTGTGGCTGCCGGTGCCCTCCAGGTCACTGACGCTGGCGGTGGTCTCTGGACCAGTGACGATACTGCTGCCCTCCAGGGCACTGACTCTGGCGGTGGTCTTCGGACCAGTGACTACAGTGCTGGCGGTGGCATCCCGGCCGGCGGGGAGGATGGCGGCCTTCTCCGCCGTGCTGCTCTTACCAGACTTTGGAGACTTCGTCTGCCCATTCACCACCTTGGTAGGCGTCACAGCTGACTCGGCACTTCCCCCGGGACCCTTGTGAGCTGTTTTGCCGGCAGGAGTCTTCACTCTCTCCCGTCAGCCACTTTCCAACTTAAGGTGCTTTACAGGGGGGTGGACTGGCAGTGCTTTGGCTCCGTGTCACACTGGCTGCCCTTGTGGCCGGTGCACTCCACACACCTTTGACACGCACCACTGGTACCAGACTTTTTTTGGCTGAGGTGCTACTACGGGACCTATGAAGTGGAGGGGTGGGGGTGGTGGTAAAGAGGTCAACGTTGCTGAGGAAGAGTTTCTGACGAACACTGGGATGGGTAGCTGGAGGGGGTCTGGGAGTGGAGGAAGAGGAGGCGGTTGTAGGAGGTGTTACTTTAGGTGATTTGGGTGCAGGTACTGGAGGCTGTCGTGAGGTGGATGGATGTTGGGTGTGTGGGTGCCCGCGTTTGTGTACTTTGGGAGGGGGCGTCACAGACACACTGGGAGTGGACACAGGGGACGTGTAAATGGTAGTGGGGGTGGTGAGTGCAGGTGAGCGTGGTGTGGTGCTGGGTGTTCTGGTGCGAGTCCTAGTGCCTGTAGATGTAGTGCATGCAGGTGAGAGTGTAGACGACACTGGGAGGGAGGAGGGAGACGACGACGTGGGGGACACAGTGGAGGCAGTGGATGTTGCAGTGTCTGTATGTGGGTGATGCTTGTGTGAGTGCCTGTGGGTTGTGTGGTGCTTATGTTTGCCTGAGCTACTTTTGGGTGTTGAGGTGTGTGCATGCTTGTCTGATGGTGTGCTTGGGATAGACTGGGGTACAGGGGATTGGGTCTGGGTGGAGGAAGTTGGAGGGGGGAGACTAGACACAGGGACAATGGCTGCCATCAGTGCTGAGGCCAGAGATTGCAGGGTTCGATGAAGGTCAGCCTGACCAGAATGAATGCCCTCCAGGAATGCATTACCGTGTTGCAACTCCCTTTCTACACCCTGGATGGCATTCACAATGGTAGACTGCCCAACAGTGAGTGACCTGAGGAGGTCAATGGCCTCCTCACTGAGGGCAGCAGGGGTGACAGGGGCAGGGGCTGAGGTGCATGGTGTGAAGGTGATGCCCACCCTCCTGGGTGAGCGGGCACGGAGCGAAGGCTGAGGGGCTGCTGGGAGGGCGGTGCTGGTAGGGGGGTGCCGGCTGTACCTGTAGAAGTGGGGGGCTCAGATGGTGCCACCACCACAAGGGAGCTCCCATCGGCGGACGAGTCCGTGTCGCTGTTTGGTGATCCGGTGACCGACGTGAAGCTCCCCTCGCCCTCCGTCCCACTGGTGTATTCAGAGTCTGTGGTGTAGCCCTCCATGGCCATGTGGGATGCAGCTCCCTCGTGCTCCGGTGCCACTGTACCTCTGCCTGATGATGCTGATGCACAAAAGAACAGTGCTCTTGGCCTCTACAGATGCAATTCCTGGGATCTGGCCTACATGTCTATGGTGGACATCTGCACACATAAATGACACAGGGGCATTAATACCTGTACTTGGCACTCTACAGAGATGGGGTGCCACATGGCCTGCTTCACGGAGGGGCCTAGCCTACGTAACTCGCCCTGGCCTAGGGAAACCTACAGCCCTCCTCCCCCACCCAGACCCCTCCACTGCTTGCAAAGTCCGCTGAATGATGTTGTACTCACCCCCTTGTGTCTGCTGTGATGCCCTCAAGCGCCCATCCAACTCAGGGTAGGCCACCGCCAGGATCCAGAACATCAGGGGGGTCATGGTGCGACGGGCACCCCTCCCAAGTTGGGAGGCCATCCCCAGCTGAGCCTCCGCCGTCTTCTTGCTCCAGCGGCGAATGTCCTCCCATCTTTTACGGCAGTGGGTGCCCCGTCTCTGGTGGACCCCCAGGGTCCGGATGTCCTTGGCGATGGCATGCCAAATGTCCTTCTGGTGGGCGTGGCCTACACGACATGTACAGGGGAAGAAGAGAAGTCATTACCAACTGCACTGTCGATGTGAGTAGCCCCCATCCCTACCCTTGCCATGTGGCACATGCATTCACAGTCCTTTATGGTCGCTGAACTCTGCCCCCTTCCTACTGACATCCAGCCCTCTCCACCCAGCATAGCCCATACAACGTGCTCCCTGTGTACTTACCTGTTGGTCTGGAGGACAGTAGAGTAGCGTGTACTGGGGGAGGACCCCGTCGACTAGCTTCTCCAACTCCTGAGCAGTGAAGGCAGGGGCCCTTTCCCCAGACGCAGCAGCCATTGTCTCTTCCAGACCGAGGTCACAGCAGCACTTGCAGTGTAGGTCCTCTCCTGTCGAAGATCAGGTATCGAGTGATTGAACAGATAGAAAATGGCAGTCACGTCCGCGGCAGTGACGTCCGTAGCGGTGCGTATCATCACCGCCGGCGCACTTCATCATTGGCTCCTGGGACCCATAGGGTCCAATGTTAACCAATGCAGCATTGCGACGCGGTCTACGACCGCCTACCGCGACGGTGTACAATGCCAGCGCAGTTAACTCACATCCCATTGTCCCACTTTAATGGTCAGGCAGCCGCCATTTCAGGGGCCCACATGGCTTCATTTACTACTGCGTCACACATACCTAGGCCTACACTCCACACACATACAGAAAGAGTTATGTATTTGGTGTTGTGTTCGGTGTAGCTGTGGGTACATACCTGGGAATTTGTTGACTCTGTGATCGCTGTTGTCCTTCTTAGGCACCGTCAGCTGGGACATTTGAGGAGATGGCGGAATCCTCCGGTGTACAGACCGCTGGTGGACCTGTTAACAATGGAGGAGCGACATTTGATCATCACCTACAGGGTTGACCGTGCCACAATCCAGGAACTGTGTACCCAGTTGGAGCCAGACCTGATGTCACCAATCCGCCATCCCACAGGAATACCCCCTGAAGTGCAGGTGCTATCAGTGCTCCATTTCCTTGCAAGTGGATCATTTCAAACAACAGTGGCCATGGCATCAGGGATGTCCCAGCCTATGTTTTCCAACGTGTTGTCCAGAGTGTTGTCTGCCCTGCTGAAACACGTAAGGAGCTACATCGTTTTCCCTCAGGTGGAGGATTTGGCTACTGTTAAAGGTGACTTCTATGCCCTGGGTCATATCCCCAACAGCATAGGTGCTATTGATGGCACCCATGGAGCTCTGGTCCCCCCCCACAGGAGTGAACAGGTGTACAGGAACCGGAAGAGTTATCATTCGATGAATGTACAGATGGTATGTTTGGCAGACCAGTACATCTCGCAGGTAAATGCTATGTTCCCTGGCTCAGTGCATGATGCCTACATCCTGCGGAATAGCAGCATCCTGTATGTGATGGGTCAACTCCAGAGGCACCGTGTGTGACTATTAGGGGACTCTGGTTACCCCAACCTGTCCTGGCTATTGACCCCAGTGCGGAATCCCAGGACCAGGGCAGAGGAACGCTACAATGAGGCCCATGGGAGGACTAGGAGGGTGATCGAACGCACCTTCGGCCTCCTGAAGGCCAGGTTCAGGTGCCTCCATATGACAGGTGGTTCCCTATTCTACTCAACAAGGAAGGTGTGCCAGATCATCATCGCCTGCTCGATGCTTCACAATCTTGCTTTGCAACGCCAGGTGCCTTTTCTGCAGGAGGATGGTCCAGATGACGGTGTTGTGGCATCTGTGGAGCCTGTGGACAATGATGAGGAGGAAGCTGAGGAAGAAGACATAGACAACAGGGAGTCAGTCATACAGCAATATTTCCAGTGACACACAGGTGAGAACAATCTTTTTACTATTACATTCACTTTCACACTTCTACCTCTATCCTGTCTGTCAATTAGTAGCAGTATTTGTTAACTGAGTTGTACATTTCCATTACGGTTTCACAGGTGTGGTTACCAACGTGTGTCATCTGCTTGCATCCTTCATGGACATGTGATGTGTGACATAGGTATGTTGGCATTACATTAGAAAACGCATTTTGTCACTGTCATTGCTAATACACATTTTCAAAATCACAGACTGACTCCAGATTGTTTTGTGGTTCAAGGGTGTTTATTGAAGTGCTAATTATTGGAGGGGGTGGCAAAATGGTGTGGGGTGATGGTGGAGGAATGTCCATGGCAGAGTCCAGTCTATTAGTCTCACAGGTGCACTGCCCATATGGGCATGGGAAGTGGAGCTGGGGCAGTTCCAATGTGGACAGGGTAACAAAGTGGAAAAGTGGGAGGACAATCAGGGTGGTCTCATTTCCTGGCGGGGGTCTTGCCATCTTGCTCTGTCCTGTTCCTGGATCTCAGGGACCGCTTGCGGGGTGGTTCTCCGTCTGCAGGGGGTGGGGTGCTGGTGTGGTGGTCCTGTGGCGGGGCGTCCTGTCCACTAGCGCCGGCGGAGGTGGACGGCAGTTCATCGTCCAGGCTAGTGTCAGGGGCCCCTTGGAGTGCCACGGTGTCCCTCATGGTCATTTGTATGTCCTTCAGCACCCCTACGATGGTGCCCAGGGCGGAGCTGATGGTTCTGAGCTCCTCCCTGAACCCCAAATACTGTTCGTCCTGCAGGCGCTGGGTCTCCTGAAACTTGGCCAGGACCGTAGCCATCGTCTTCTGGGAGTGGTGGTAGGCTCCCATGATGGAGGAGAGGGCCTGGTGGAGGGTGGGTTCCCTTGGCCTGTTCGCCCCCTGTCGCACAGCTGCCCTCCCAGTTCCCCTGTGTTCCTGTGCCTCCGTCCCCTGGACCGTGTGCCCACTACCACTGCCCCCAGGTCCCTGTTGTTGTTGGGGTGGTGGGTTACCCTGGGTTCCCTGTAGTGGTGGACACACCGCTGATTGACGTGTCCTGGGGACGGAGGTATGGGCCCGCCCGGTGGGTGCTGTGCTGGTGTTACCAGAGGGTGGAAGGTCTGTGGTGGCCTGTGCATGTGCAAGGGGAACCGACAGTCCCGAGGCCCACGATGGTCCGGGCTGGTCTTCTTGATCCAGTTGGCCAGATCTGCTGTCGTCACTGTGGGCCTCTTCTGTGGGTGGAGTGGAGATGTCTGGACCCTCCTGTGTGGTGGCGTTACGTAGTGGTCCTGCAGGGGTATAAGAGCATGATTATTGCATGTGTGTGTGTCATGGTGTGCAATGGGTGGGTGTGCGTGTACCCCAGTGCAAGCATTCCTGTGTGGGGGCTTGTATGATGATGGTTCGGGGGATGTTATGGGTATGTGCAGTGAGCATGCTTTAGTGCTGGGTGTCCATGCTTAGTTGTGTCATGCAGGGCGTGGTGTTGGGATGTGTGGTTTGTGTTATTAGTACATTAGTGAGGAGTTGGAGTGATAAGGGAGGGGGTGAGGGTGGGGGTGTGTGATAGCATGCAGGTAGGGTGGGGGATATGATAGTTAAGATTTGTCTTACCAGTGTCCATTCCTCCACCGACTCCTCAGAGGCCCTCTGGATGCATGATGGTCAAGACCTGCTCCTCCCATGTTGTTAGTTGTGGGGGAGGAGGTGGGGGTCCGCCGCCAGTCCGTTGAATCGCGATGTTGTGCCTGGAGACCACTGAACGCACCTTCCCCCATAGGTCGTTCCACCTCTTCCGGATGTCCGCCCGATTTCTTGGGTGCTGTCCCGCAGCGTTGACCCTGTTGACGATTCTCCGCCATAGCTCCATCTTCCTGGCTATGGAGGTGTGCTGCACCTGTGCTCCAAATAGCTGTGGCTCTACCCGTAGGATTTCCTCCACCATGACCCTGAGCTCCTCCTCGGAAAACCTGGGGTGTCTTTGGCGTGACATGGGGTGGTGTAGGTGATGTATGGAGTGGTGTATGTGTTGATGAGTGTGGTGATGTGTGGTGGTGTGGGGTGTTTTGAACGTGGATGTTGTATGGGTGATGGTGTTGTGTGCCTCTGCGTGGTGGGGTTGTCTATTGCTGTAGTGTCTCTCTGGGCTTCGTCTCTAATTTTTTGTCGTAGGGGTTTGTGGGTGATGTGGGTGTGTGTTTTATATTGTAATGGGTGTGTGGGAGTGGTGTTTGTATGTGTATCAGGTGTGTGTATTTTGAATTGTCCAATGTGGCGGTGTTTTAGAGATGTGTGTGTATTTTGAGCGCGGCGGTGTGTACCACCAATGGAATACCGCGGTTGAAAGACCGCCGCCTGGATTCGTGGGTCGTAATAGAATGGGCGTTTTTCTGTTGGCGTGACAGTGGAGGTTTTGTTTTCGCCAGTTTATCACTGACCTTTGGTGTGGCGGACTTGTGTGGGTGTCTGAATTTCAGCGGATTCCGAGATGTCGGTCATAATAGCTGTGGCGGAATTCCGCAGCCGCGGCGGTGAATTGGCGGTCTTCTGCACAGCGGTAAGCGCCTTTTACCGCCAATGTTGTAATGACCCCCTATATGTTTTGTGGAAAGCCACACTTTGTCACCTGGTTGATATTGCGGTCCCCCACAATGTTTCTTGTCATAATGCCTTTTGTATTTTTGTTTGGCTTTTTCTAAATGCTGTTGAATCAGTTTCTGGGTTTGATGTAAATGCTGAATGGTTTCTGACATAGCTGGAGTAAGAGAACTTTCTTGAGGAATTGTGATGGGCAGGGTCTCAGGATGATAGCCAAATAAACCAAAAAAGGGTGTAACGCCAATAGAAGTGTGGAATGAGTTATTGTAAGCTAACTCAGCTAACCAGAGCATAGATGTCCAAGAATGAAGTGCCTTTTCAGCATAGGCACGTAGGTATTGTTTCAAAGTCTGATTTAGTCTCTCTGTTTGACCATCTATTTGAGGATGGTGACTAGTAGATAGCGTAGATGTCACTTGGAGTGTTTTACACCATGTCTTTCAGAAATTGGAGGCAAATTGCGCCCCCCGATCAGAGAGGATAACTTTTGGCAGTTCATGATAACGAACCACTCTGTTCGGTAGAATAGTTTCCAGTTCACTAGAAGTGGGCAATTTTTTACAGGCAATGAAATGTCCATATTTCGTGAGACTATCTACTACCACCAGAATTACTGAATGCTGTTGAACCACTGGCAGACAGGTAATAAAGTCTAAACAAATGTGCTCTCATGGACGACTTGGGGTTGGAAGTGGATGTAACAACCATTTTGGTTTTGAATGACTTGTTTTAATGCAAGCACAAACTTTGCAGTTGTTTACCATTGCTTTTACATATTTTGTTAGGGTAGGCCACCAAAAATAGCGTTGGATCAGTTCAAGAGTTTTAGGAATACCTGGGTGACCTGCCGTCGGTATAACATGCAACCAATGAAACACTATCTTGCGAAGTTTGGTAGTGGGTACGAACAAACGAGCGTCATGAAAGGGTAGTCCTTGCTTGATTGACCTTTTGGGATCTGCTTGGGCCCATATTTGCCATTTTTCAACAGTGAAAGAGTTGTGAATTTCTTCAAAGAAATCTTCCGTTTTTATGATATATAGAACCTTGTCAGGAGCAATGATAGCTCTGGAGGCTTGAAATGCAGGCAACGTCGTAGACTCTTGACGGGACAAGGCGTCAGCTTTGCGATTATCTTTACCAGGCCGGAGGGTTACTACCAAATCAAATTCGGCAAAAAACAGCATCCAGCATAATTGCCGAAGGGTCAAGAGTCTGGCAGAACTCATGAATAGAAGATTACGATGATCAGTATATACTGTGACAGTGTATTTGGCACCAAACAAATGATGTCTCCATTCTTTAAAGGCGTCACGAATCGCCAGAAGCTCTTTTTCAGCAATGACATAGTTCTGTTGGGCTTCGTTCAACTTCCAAGACATATAAGCTACAGGATGAAGTTGACCAGTGTCTTTATTTCGTTGTGATAAGACGGCTCCTATTGCTACATCTGAAGCATCAGCTTCCACTATGAAAGGTCGATTCGCATCAGGATGAGTCAAGTCTGGGGCAGTGGAGAAAGCTTTCTTCAAAGTCGAGAAGGCTTGATCAGCTTCTGGGGACCATACAAACTTTTATTTCTTTCTTAGTAGCTTAGTGATTGGAGCCACTGTCTGGGAGAAATGATTTATGAATCTCTGGTAAAATTTTGCAAACCCCAGGAAACATTGTACATCACGAACGGTCTTTGGGGTGGGCCAATCAGATACGGCTTTTACTTTCTTTTCTGCCATCACCATACCTTGAGGGGTAAGAATAACCCCTAAAAACTCAACTGTGGTAACATGAAACTCACACTTGGTTAGTTTGCAATATAAATGGTGCTTTTGAGGGGCTGCAAGAATTTCCTTGACATGTTGGACATGTTCGTTTTCATTGTCAGAGTAGATCAAAATGTCATTGATGTAGACTATGGCAAATATGTCGAGGTACTCTCTAAGAACATCATTCAAGAAAAATTGAAATGCTGCTGGATCATTACACAGACCAAAAGGCATGACGGTGTATTAAAAAAGACCATATCTTGTCTTGAACGCTGTTTTCCATTCGTCACCCTCTCTCATTCTGACCAAATGATAAGCACCTCGAAGGTCAAGCTTCGTGTAGATTTTTGCTCTCTTTACTTGTTCCAGTAATACCAGAATTAGAGGTAAAGGATATTTATTCTTGATGGTGACTTTGTTCAAACCCCTATAGTCGATGCAAGGTCGAAGTTCTCCATTAGCTTTTGGAACAAAAATCAAAGGCGAAGCTGCAGGAGACTTAGAGGGGCGAATGAAGCCATTCTCCAAAAATGTATCTAGGTATTTTCGTAAATGTTGATTTTCATGTTCTGACAGGGCATATACACAACAGTTGGGAAGTATCGCACCTGGGACTAGATCAATTTGACAGTCATAAGATCTATGAGGAGGTAGAGTCTCTGCTCCTTTCTCATCAAATACATTTTTTAAGATGAATACTGCTTGGGCAGCTGAATTTCTTTCTCCGCGGCAGTAGCTATGTAAGAGTTATAAACGTTTGGTACTTGAATCTTTTAGAGACATTGTTCGTAACATAGCGCAGATGAGAACACAATTTTTCGTTCTGCCCAATTGATCTCTGGATTGTGATGATTTAACCATGGCAAGCCGAGGATAATCCCATATTGGGGAGCATGGATCACGTCAAGAATGATTTTCTCTTTATGTTTCTTTCTTTGATTCTTATCTTCACAAATCATCGACAAGGGGATAGTCTGAAGAGTTACTGGACCTCCAGTCAAGAGTTTTCCATCGACTGTCTGGATGATTTCTGGGGTCTTCTTTTAAATACATGGGATCCCCCATGCACGAACCAATTGGACATCAACAAAGTTCCCAGTAGCCCCAGAATCGACTAGAGCTTTTTAGAAATAGATCTTTTTCTTGACCTGAACTATTATTTCCAGTTTAAGATGTCTAGATTGTGAAGGGTCCACGGTAACACCCAAGAGCAACCCTTCTCTGCATCTTGGGTGTTTTAGTTTTCCAACTCGACTGGTGCATTGGCTGCTACCTTCTGAACTGGACCTTGCTTGTTCTTTGGTTTGATTGGACAATCTTTGGCAACATGACCCTTCCGCCCACAATAAAGACATTGTCCATTTTTTCTGTGTAGGTCCTTTTCATCTTTGGTCAAAGGTCTTCTGATGGTTCCAATTTCCATCGGTTCCGGCGTTCTCTCTTTCGGAGTCTTGAGTCTCTGTTATCATGAACACGCCATGAATATTTTTCAATCTTGTTGCGCGTTCCTTTACGTTCTGCTAAACGATGATCAAGCCTCAAGACAAGATTTATTAATTCTTGACAGTCTGTAGGTTGTGGGTCGATTTGCGCTAAGATATCTTTTAGTTCCTCTTTGAGTCCCTTGTAAAACAAGACCACTTGTTTTTCTTCAGGCCAGGATGTCTCGGCAACCAGCCGGTTAAATTTGGCTAAATACGACACTAGGTCTTGATTCCCTTGGCGTGAATCTAATAATTCACGATCTGCTGACTGTGTTACAGTTCCATGATCAAAAACTATCTCAAACTCACGAACAAAATTTCTCCAGTTGTACAACAAGGGACTATTTTTACGCACAAGAGGAATTGCCCAAGTAGCTGCATCCCCAGCCAAATATGAGAACAAGAAAGCTACTTTGGACTGGACATCGGGGAAAGTATGTGGTCTGCAGGTGAAGTGTAGTTCCACTTGAAGCAGGAAAGATTGCGCTTTCAAAGGGTCACCTGAGAAATGTTCTGGGGAGCTAAAGGAATTGCGGAAGGAACATTTAGGGAAATGTTTGTCGGATTACTTCCAGAAGCCTGAGAAGAAGTACCTGGCCAGGACACACCTGTGGGACTTTGTTCTTTCTTCTCTACCTTATCTTGCAACTGACTCACTCTCTCAGCTAAGCTAGTTGTCAATTCTTTGGATGATACCACCTCTGCCTGGAGCTGGGTGATAGCCTTGACTAACTTGTCCAGCGTGGCCATGCTGAGAACATACACAAACCAGGAGGATAATAATTTGTGGGCTCACTATTCTGTCAGAGTCACCAGATCCTCGGGGTCTGCGCACGTTCCCAACACGTCCACCACTGAACAGCTCCAAGACTCTGATAGATAAATCACAGAGGCTAAGAGAGTTCAATAGGGGAATAGGGGATTAGGAAGGGAAACAGCTGGGAAGGAGACCTGTAGTAAGAAAAAGGTTAGAACACACAATATGAAAATTATATCTCCTGAAATCAATACTAGACTATGACTCTAAGCATAGTCATTCTGAAAACATGAACAATCTAAGAATGAAGTTTAAAATGACTAAGTTTCAAGATGGCCGGATACCTGTAAGGGAATCAAGATGGATTAAATGAAAACTTTCTTATTCAAGTACTTTCCTTTACATGAGAATCAGAAAAACATTCTGACTAAATTTTAAACTAGTCATATAAATCCTTTTTTGAGAATGCATACTAGGACCATACAATATTGGATCTAGACACTCTGATCTTCTGTGTACTTTTAAAATGTTTCAACACAAATTGCGCATATTGTAGATTCATATATATATATATATAGTAAACACCATAAAAGGATTGTGCACCATGAATAACACAATATGGATTCAGGAAAAACAAATCACATAACTTGTCACCTCGAATATTACATGATAAATATCTTAGAATAGTGGCATACAATAAACAACATGAATTAAACTCGAGGAGAGAATCGTGCATCTTGCCGATTCGAGTGTCACCATATAAAAAGCCAAGAAATGGTAGTACACAATGAATATCAAAGTCAAATCATTATTAAACGAATCACGTGTCTTGCCGATTCGTAAACCACGATGTAAATGGCAAGAAATAACAGCTCACAATGAAAAACAAGATCAAAGTACAATGAAACGAATCGCACGTCTTTTGCCGATTCTTAAGCCACCATGTAAATGTGAAGAAATGGTAGCGCGCAATGAACAACAAAGTTAAAACACCATAAAACGAATTGCGCGTCTTGCCGATTCTTAAGCCACAATGCAACTGTCAAGAAATGGTAGCATGCAATGAATAACAAGATTAAATTATCATGAAACGAATCGCGCGTCTTGCCAATTCGCAAGTCACTCTACAAATGTCACAAACACTCAAGCGCATATTTCACACGTGCAAAGTACTCTGTCAAATCATAAAAGAATTAGGCCCAAGAACATGAGAGTTCTCGATAACGGCATCGGGAGGCCAGCCCAACCACTGTCTTACCACCCAGAACAAGGATCTCCAAATGAAGAATGAAAGTCAGATGTCTGGAAGATCAAATAGGCCACCGGGACAGGAGCTCAGGAAGTAGCTGCTGCTCTGCACCGGGACCTCTGAATAGTGAGCACTTGGAGCTGGGCTGGCTACTTTGTATAGAGTCTTGGCCCAGCCCACAACCACACCCAGGCATGTTGCAGGGAAAGTCTCTAGAAAACCCTGGAAAGGGACCACAACCTGACACACTCTGAAAGCCTGCAGCAATACTTTGCAAATGAACAGCTTTTGTAAGCACATAAAAAATAAGTCTTCAGGATTGAACTCTGCAATGCAAAAGGTTAAACAACAACATATCAGCACAATGCATAAATTACGTTGTTTTGAGAGTGCTGGGTTTTTGCATTCTAGTCGCCAATAGAGCGCGCACTGCCTTGGTGTTGACAGGGTGTTAGGAGGGTGCAATTGAGCACATTTCTCTAGAAAATGTGGGGCCAGGCTCTTCCCTTCGTTCGATAGCCCGTATCCTAGAAACAATACACTGAGAAAGGCAATCTTACTTTTCTTGAAGTTAAATTTGTAACCGAGGTCTGCAAATCCCAAAATGATCCAATCGACCCTAACAAGATGAATGTTGAGGTTGTCATCCGTGAGATATCTGTCATCCACGTAGGATGACACCTCTGGATCAATATCATGTAATATTGATGTAACACAGGCTGAAAATAGCCCTGGGCTGTTCTTATAGTCTTGGGGTAAACGAGAAAAGCGTTTTTGTGAGCCAAATAAGAATGCACTCAGGTCCCGACTTTCATGTGCTAAATTCTGGCAGAAAAATCCATTAGAAATATCTAACGTTGTTTTATATTTGTTACACACTATAGGCCTCATTACAACATTGGCGGGCGAGTTGTAACTGCTGGGCGGCCGCCAATGCAGCAGCACTCCCACGGTGCCCATTTTGACATCCCCGCTGGGCCGGCGGGCAGAAACTGAGTTTCCGCCCGCCGGCCCAGCGGGGATGTGGGCCGCAACATGGGAGCCGGCTCCAAATGGATCCGGCGGTGTTGCGGCCGTGCGACGGGTGCAGTTACACCTGTTGCGCTTTTCACTGTCTGCATAGCAGACAGTGAAAAGCTGCATGGGGCCCTGTCATGGGGCCCCTGCACTGCCCATGCCAGTGGCATGGGCAGTGCAGGGTCCCCTAGGGGCCCCGCGACTCCGGCTGGCGGTCGGGGACTCGTAATCCCCTGGGCAGCGCTTCCGCCGCGGTCATAATCACCCAGGAAGCACCGCTAGCCTGTTGGCGGTGCTTCTGTCATTTTAGCCCTGGCGGTCTCGTACCGCCATGGTCAAAATGACCCCCTATATTGTTTATTAGTGCTGTGCTATGTGAGTTTTGTATAGCATATGTATGTGTATGACTATTTAAATGTCTGTAATCAATCACTATTCTGTAGGAATAGTCTGGCTTTGCAACAGGGAATAACGGGTTATTCATTGCAGATGTACAGGGTTCGATTACTCCTTGATACTCGAGCTGAGTGAGGATCTCCCTCACTGGAGCTTTCGCTTCATGTTTAACAGGATATTGTGGCTGAGGTTGGGGTGAAGACCTAAAGGGAATTACATGACAAGGAGAGTCCTTGTCCCAACCTACATGATTGCGGTATAACGCAGGTGCCTGCGCTAAAGCCCATTCAACAGCATAGGCTTGTTTAACCGCTTCAGGAACAAAATCAGAGAAGTAAGGCAAAATGACATTTTCCCCATGTGGGAGCTTACGGACGTGCTCAGGTGGCCAGTCTCTTTCGGACAATAGGATGTCACTAGTGAGTTTATCCCAAAATATCACACCAATGGTGCGCTCCACATCTCCCTCTATTTGAATTTTTAAATCATAAACCCTGTCGGGTGGGAGAACGCGGCCGTTCGCAGTCTCAACTGCAATAAAATCGCTAGTTGCATCCAGATGATCTTTCAGACTCTGGTGATATATTGTGACCTCTGCTGGGCTGTCTAACAGTGTCACTGCCCACGTCTTGTTCTTCAACAATCTTCTCAAGTGTACTGGCATTTTTAGCTGACAGTGCTGCCACCTTTTTCTTTTTAAACTGTGGCTTTTTCTGAGGAGTCTTTTCTTCTTTTTTGACTGTAGACTGTGTTAAGTCTTTCTTTTGTTTCACATCTTCAGGACAATGATCAGGATGGCCCCCTCTCTCGCTGAGTCTATCCAGTGCATCTTGAAAGGAACGAGAAGGACATGAATCAGTATATCTGTCAGGATTTTTTATATTTTCCCTATTTCTGAGATTGTATCTCCTTTCGGAGTTCTCTGGGTGTGGAGAATCAGCTATCTTATTTAGTCTATCCCTAAATTCTATTTGTTTTTCCCAGTGCTTTTTAGAGCCCTCTTGTGCCTGCTTCGTACCTTCCTTAAGGGTGGTACTTTGTAATTCCAACTTCTTTGGTTTGGCTCCCAAAATATCCCGCCCTATACTAGTATAGGTGTCGGAAATTATTTTCGGTAGCTGTCTTTCCTGTTCCAGTTGTGGAGCTTCCCTGAGACGCTGGCGTATAGCCAGTGCTACCGTTTCCCCGTTTAATATTACAGAGTATTTTTGAGGAAACCGCGTCAAAGTTATGCATTAATTTCATCCCCAAATCTAAGGCTGCTGCAGCCCCGTGCTCATTCTGTATTAGTTTTAACACTTCCGGTAAATTAGCAAGTGTCGGGGTACCTTGTGTGGTAGTATATATAGCAGCAAAGACTGTATCGCATGTGGCGCAGTCATCCACCTAGGGAACCATCCCAAAGGGCAAGCACATTGTGAGAAGCCTTTGTTTTTCTTGTGGTCCCATATAGGGAAACACAGCTTCCAACTGGTTTGTTTTCTGGGCTATCCAGAACGGTATTTTCTCTCGTTCTGTGGGTATTTTACCCATGATAGTGTGCACTGTTTGTGGATTAATCCCAGTAGCCAATTGGTATCCACCAGGTGCTGGTGGAGCTGGACGCGCTGGTGTTGTGTTCAAAGTTCGCATTACGACCTGGACTAGTCGTCTATATAGTGTCACTAATTCATGATATACCTTTCGTAGATCTGCTATTGGCATATTTGGTATGCCTGGGTGAGGTGTGTATGTGGCAAACATAGGCCATGTTGGTCCATCATAACTTAAAGGACCTAGCCTCACTCTTTGTAATAGATGTGGTAGAGCGCCTTCAAACCAGTTATGATGCTCTTGGTATGTGAGTGATATTTCATGATACTGGTATGCTTGGTACCGTTGAGGTACGTTTGCAATTTCGTATTTGTGGAATGTATGTGTTCTTTGGTCTAACTCGGGAAAGGTGACCCAACAATAATATTTTTCTGTTTGGTATGCTTCATTGGCTTCTATTATAAGAGTAACATTCCTGCCCTCTTCTGCAAGGCCATGCGCTATTAGGTGTTGTGTTAATGCTTGTCTAGCATTCACAGGAATTTCTATGGTGTTAGCCATATTTGTTCTAGAGAAACGGAACACCAAATGGGGAGTAAAGTCCTTTTATGAGTTCGAGCTCGAACAACCTACAGCCTAATTAGGTGTTATCTGTTCAGCTGAGGAGGATCTTCCCAAAGACCACGGACGCCTCCGTATAATGGTACTTAGGGTACCTGTTGTCTGTGAGACAGTGATAGTCAGGGTATCCGTAAATTAGTGCCTAAACACCATCGTTGGTGGCGCCATGTCATAGTTTGGACTCTTGCTCTAGGCAAGACTACTGGTTTAAGGATGACAGTACTTATGTTTGTAGGCGACTATGCCTATCCTACAACAAGTCGCAACTGTCGTCTCAACCTTACCGGCTCACTAGCAGCACCTCACCAAAAACCCAAATAGTAGAAGGTGATTTGTGGCAGCCTTTACTCATGGACTCGAGAGTATGACTTCTCAGGGAGTGTCGTGGTTAAACGGAGATTACCCCTTTCTCACAGATATATCATGTCTCACACGAACACAAGCAATAACAAAGATGCAGTAAAGTTTCAATGGTTTTATTTAACACAACTGCAATTTGCTATAAGTTGTATCGGCTGCAATGATTAGGATGATGAACAGTGCAAGAAACAGAATTGTAAAGACAAGAGTCATTATTACAAAGACCCCCACCATCTTGTAATAACATGAAAAGGCATGAAGTGTGTAAAATGTATTAATACCCTATCTTGATAGGCCTAACCTCCTACCTAAAGGAGAGCTGGGTATGTTAAACCTAGTCTGCCAATGCCAAGTCAATGAGACGAGCCCCTAACCCTCGTTACCTTGGAATGAGGTCTCTATCTCAGAATCCGTATGGACACAAAGACTGTGTCAGCGTCAAGACGACATGCAGCATCGATATCAGCGATGGTGGCGATGCCCTCTGGTTGGAATTCCTCTGATTATCTGTCTAAAGTGTGATGTATTTATACAGATCTACTTGGACCCCTGACGTAGGTGTGTTCCAAAACAATAGATAACAGGCATGCTTGGGGTGGCAATTAATATAAAAATTCCCTCGAAAGCATAGAGAGGGAAAGTCCCTAAGTGTGAACACCTACTGTTTGTTTGTCTTTGTCACTTGTTCTTGACGCCTTAATGCGGTGGTACTGATAACGCAAATCATAACAAGTGGCCTAACTATAAACAAGGGAGCCATCTTAGAAGAATTAAATAATTAAATGGGCTAAGACAGAGCAAGCTAAGTAGGTTAAAAGTCACTAGGTGACGGGGGCACGAGTCTGCAAGCCAAAGGCTAAGCTAACTCCTGTTATCCCATTAAAACAAACTATGATTCACTACAGTATGTGGATGCTGCATTGATGGCTCAAAGCTGAAACTCCTCTTATGTTCTTGCTCTGCCTCTGAGTCTTCTTGGTACACTCTGACTCCTCATGAAGTTACACTTGCTTCCTTTTGCCTTTCTCCTTTGCTCTATAGCACAGTTACATTTTTTTTAATACACAGGCCTTCTCGTAGTCCTCTCCTGCACAATTAAAACTTGGTGAAAACTCAACACTCCAGCTTAACTACTGGGCTGTATTTGGCAATACAGTATCATTTTCCTTTTAACAAGCATAATTTTTAGAACTGGGTGGGTTAACTTGAATCCTCCATAATTTGTATTTTTCAAACCAATATACTATCTTGGGTCTCTCAGAGGCAGAAGAACTGTTAGCAATGCATTTAACTAAACTGTGTCAGACTTATCCCTTCATCGTTTCCTTCCACAACAGATTGATGATAGTGTGCTGCTCAGCGCCTGATGAATATTGTTGTGTTTTTTTGTGTGTAGTGTTTGCCTTTGTTCTCCCTTTTCCCAAATCCCCTTTCCCATCCATTCATCGAGAAACTTAGGGGGCCATTACAACCCTGGCGGACGGTGTTAAAGCGGCGGTAAGACCGCCAACAGGCCGGCGGTAAAAATATGGGAATTATGACCGTGGCGGAAACCGCCAACAAAGACAGCCACTTTAACACTCCGACCGCCACCGCGGTACAAACAAACAGCGCTGCGGTCACCGCCAACAGACAGGCGGAAGACAAAGTTCCGCCCACAGTATCACAACCTACTAATCCGCCACCTTTTCCGGAGGAGATTCACCGCGGATAAAAACATGGCGGAAACAGCCATTTCAAAGGGAAAACGCTCACCTCTACACACTCCACGAGGAAGGAGGGCACCATGGAGCCTGAACTCCATATTCTTCCTGCACTAGTCTTCCTGCTCCTGTACGACGATCATCAACGCCGGCGGCGAAGACAACGGTGAGTACTGCACCTACGACAGAGGGGAGGGGGAGGCAAAAGCCAGGGACACACACACGCAACACCCCCACCCCGACCCTCACCCACTACAACACACACACCAATGCATATCCAAACATTACAGTAACAACCCCCAACTCCCCCGGAAGAATGCAAAGACAAAAGGAAATGAGTGGAACCATTGTAATATATCAAAATACAGTAACCAAATATATACATATATATATATATATATATATATATATATATATATACACCACGATTAGTAGTGCAGGTAATGCACAAGTCATTGTCCATGGACCACTGGGCCCAAAATGCATGGGCGAGGCCCACACAAGATACCTGATCAAAACGGAGAGAACACTGCTGGGGCATCAGATACAAATACAACAGGCACCTCAGGGGGAAGGGAAGGGGGGGCACCTCAGCCGGATGAGTGCACCACGCCAGATCCACGAGGGGGCTCCATGCCCATTGATGTATCCTGGGGAGTGCAAAGCCACAGTCTCTCAAGTCTCTACAGTGGGTGGGTTGCCCACTGTACCATCTTGGGGAGTACAAAGCCACAGTCTCTCAAGTCTATACAGTGGGTGGTTTGCCCACTGTACCATCCTGGGGAGTGCAAAGCCACAGTCTCTCAAGTCTAAACAGTGGGTGGGTTGCCCACTGTACCATCCTGGGGAGTGCAAAGCCACAGTCTCTCAAGTCTCTACAGTGGGTGGGTTGTCCACTGTTCCATCCTGGGGAGTGCAAAGCCACAGTCTCTCAAGACTCTACAGTGGGTGGTTTGACCACTGCTGCATCCTGGGGAGTGCAAAGCCACAGTCTCTCAAGTCTCTACAGTGGGTGGTTTGCCCACTGATCAATCCTGGGGAGTGCAAAGCCACAGTCTCTCAAGTCTCTACAGTTGGTGGTTTGCCCACTGCTGCATCCTGGGGAGTGCAAAGCCACAGTCTCTCAAGTGGATGCCTTTCTCCACTGGTTCTGGAGGAGGACTGGTGCCCAGAGTGCTTCTTCCTGTGCAGGACAGAGGTAGTGGATGCATGTCTCCACTGGTTCTGGAGGGGGACTGGTGCCCATAGTGCTTCATCCTGTGCAGGACAGAGGTAGTGGATGCATGTCTCCACTGGTTCTGGAGGGGGACTGGTGCCCAGAGTGCATCACTCTCCCCATGACGGTCCCAGTTGCGTCCCTGCCCCTGCCGCTCATGGGCTAGCGGTGCTTGAGTTGGTGGTCCTTGCCCTGTTCAGCGGTGCTTGCCCTGTTCAGCGGTGCTTGCCATGGCGGTCTTTGCCCTGTTCAGCGGTGCTTGAGTTTGCAGTTTCTGACCTGTTAAGCGGTGCTTGCCATGGGGGTCTTTGCCCTGTTCAGTGGTGCTTGCCCTGTTCAGCGGTGCTTGCCATGGCGGTCCTTGCCCTGTTCAGCGGTGCTTGAGTTTGCAGTTTCTGACCTGTTCAGCGGTGCTTGCCATGGCGGTCTTTGCCCTGTTCAGCGGTGCTTGAGTTTGCAGTTTCGGACCTGTTCAGCGGTGCTTGCCATGGCGGTCTTTGCCCTGTTCAGCGGTGCTTGCCCTGTTCAGCGGTGCTTGCCATGGCGGTCTTTGCCCTGTTCAGCAGTGCTTGAGTTTGCAGTTTCTGACCTGTTCAGCGGTGCTTGCCATGGCGGTCCTTCATTGCTCAGCTGGGCTGGGGCTGGCGGTCCTTCATTGGGCAGCTGGGCTGTGGCTGCCGGGGCCCTCCTGGCCAGCTGGGCTGTGGCTGGCGGTGGCCTCCTGGCCACTGACGAAGGGGCTGCCCTCCTGGGCACTGACTCTGGTGGTGGCCTCCTGGCCAGTGACGATCGGGCTGCCCTCCTGGGCACTGACTCTGGCGGTGGCCTCCTGGCCACTGAAGATGGGGCTGCCCTCCTGGGCACTGACTCTGGCGGTGGCCTCCTGGCCAGTGACGATCTGGCTGCCCTCCTGGGCACTGACTCTGGCGGTAGCCTCCTGGCCACTGATGATGGGGCTGCCGTCCTGGGCACTGACTCTGGCGTGGCCTGCTGGCCAGTGACGATAGGGCTGCCCTCCTGGGCACTGACTCTGGCGGTGGCCTCCTGGCCACTGACGATCTTGCTGCCCTCCTGGGCACTGACTCTGGCGGTGGCCTCCTGGCCACTGACGATGGGGCTGCCCTCCTGGGCACTGACTCTGGCGGTGGCCTCCTGGCCACTGACGATGGGGCTGCCCTCCTGGGCACTGACTCTGGCGATGGCCTCCTGGCCACTGACGATTGGGCTGGCGCTGGCCTCCTGGGCAGCGGGGATGATGGCGGTCTTCTCCGCCGTGCTGCTCCTCCCAGACTTTGGCGATTTCTTCTGCCCCTTCCCCACCTTGGGAGGAGTCACAGCTGAGTGGACACTCCCCCCGGGACCCTTGTGAGCGGCTTTGCTGGCTGGAGTCTTCCCCCTCTCCCACCGGGCACTGTCCAACTTCTGGTGCTTCACGGGGGGGACTGGCTGTGCTGTGGCTCCGTGTCACACTGGCTGCCCTGGTGCCCGGTGCACTCCACATACCTCTAACAACAGGCACCACTGGTCCCGGAGATTTTTTGGCTGAGGTGCTAGTACGGGACCTATGAATTGGAGGGGGTGGGGGTGAGAAAGAGGTCAAGCTTGGTCAGGAAAAGATTCTTAGGAACACTGGGACGGGTAGCTGGAGGGGGTCTGGGAGTGGATGAAGAGGAGGTGGTTGTAGGAGGTGTAACTTTTGTGGCTTTGGGTGCAGGTGCATGCGCTGGAGGCTGTCGTGAGGTGGATGTATGTTGGGTGGGTGTGTGCCTGCGTTTGTGTACTTTCTGAGGGGGCGTCACAGAAACACTGGGAGAGGACACAGGGGATGTGTAAATGGTAGTGGGGGTGGTGACTGCACGTGAGCGGGGTGTGGTGGTGGGTGTGCTGGTGCGGGACCTAGTGGCTGTAGTGGTAGTGCATGCAGATGAGAGTGTAGACGAGACTGGGAGGGAGGAGGGAGACGACGAGGAGGCGGACACAGTGGAGGCAGTGGGTGTTGGTGTGTCTGTATGTGTGTGATGCTTGCGTGAGTGGCTGTGGGATGTGTGGTACTTATGTTTGCCTGAGATTCCCTTGTGTGGTGAGGTGTGTGCATGCTGGTCTGATGGTGTGCTTGGGATAGGCTGGGGTATAGGGGATTGGGTCTGGGTGGAGGAAGTTGGAGGGGGGAGGCTAGACACATGGACAATGGCTGCCATCAGTGCTGAGGCCAGAGTTTGCAGGGTTCGATGAAGGGCAGCCTGACCAGAATGAATGCCCTCCAGGAATGCATTTGTGTGTTGCAATTCCCTTTCTACACCCTGGATGGCATTCAAAATGGTAGACTGCCCAACAGTGAGTGACCTGAGGAGGTCAATGGCCTCCTCACTGAGGGCAGCAGAGGTGACAGGGTCAGGGGCTGAGGTGCCTGGGGCGAAGGTGATGCCCACCCTCCTGGGTGAGCGGGCACGTGGCGAAGGCTGAGGGGCTGCTGGGAGGGCGGTGCTGGTGGGGGGGGGGTGGCGGCTGTACCTGTAGAAGTGGGGGGCACAGATTTTGCCGCCACCACAAGGGAGCTCCCATCGGAGGATGAGTCCGTGTCACTGGTTGCAGATCCTGTGACCGCCGTGAAGCTCCCCTCGCCCTCCGTCCCACTGGTGTATTCAGAGTCCGTGGTGTGGCCCTCCATGGCCATGTGGGATGCAGCTCCCTCGTGCTCCGGTGCCACTGTACCTCCACCTGATGATGCTGATGCACACAAGAACAGGGAGACCACAAAAAGGGGGGGGGAACAACAGAAGAAAGACAGGTTGAGTGCATGGCTTACCGCTACCGTTGGCGGACAATACAGACACAGCAGCCCCCTGCACTACGCTGCGCTGTTGGGCTCTACAGATGCAGTTCCTGGGATATGGCCTACATGGCTATGGTCGACATCTGCACACATAGATGACACAGGGGCATGTATACCTGTACTTGGCACTCTACAGAGGTGGGGTGGAGTGCCATATGTCCTGCATTATGGAGGGGCCTAGCCTACGGAACTCGCCCTGGCCTAGGGGAACCCACAGCCCTCCTCCCCCAACCAGACACCTTCACTGCGCGCAAAGTCCACAGAATGATGTTGTACTCACCCCCTTGTGTCTGCTGTGATGCCCTCAAGCGCCCATCCAACTCAGGGTAGGCCACCGCCAGGATCCGGAACATCAGGGGGGTCATTGTGCGACGGGCACCCCTCCCACGTTGGGAGGCCATCCCCAGCTGAGCCTCCGCCGTCTTCTTGCTCCAGCGGCGAATGTCCTCCCATCTTTTACGGCAGTGGGTGCTCCGTCTGTGGTGGACCCCCAGGGTCCGGACGTCCTTGGCGATGGCACGCCAAATATCCTTCTTCTGGTGGGCGCTGACCTACATGAAATGTACAGGGGAAGAAGAGAAGTCATTAGCAACTGCACTGTCGAAAGTGAGTGGCCCACATCCCTACCCTTGCCATGTGGCACATGCATTCACAGTCCTTCATGCACGCAGAACTGTGGCCCCTTCCTTCTTACAACCAGCCCTCTCCACTCAGGCATAGCCCATACAATGTGCTCCCTGTGTACTTACCTGTTGGTCTGGAGGACCGTAGAGTAGCGTGTACTGGGGGAGGACCCCATCCACGAGCTTCTCCAACTCCTGTGCAGTGAAGGCAGGGGCCCTTTCCCCAGACGCACGAGCCATTGTCTCTTCCAGACCGAGGTCACAGCAGCACTTGCAGTGTAGGTCCTCTCCTGTCGAAGATCAGGTATTGAGTGATTGAACAGATAGAAAATGGCGGTCACGTCCGCGGCGGTCACGTCCGCGGCGGTGCCTACCATCACTGCCGGCACACTTCGTCATTGGCTCCTGGGACCCACAGGGTCCAATGTTAACCAATGCAGTATTGCGCTGCGGTCTTCGGCCGCCTACCGCGATGGTGTACAACGCCAGCGCAGTTACCTCACATCCCATTGTCCCACTTTAGAGGTCAGGCAGCCGCCATTTCAGGGGCCACATGGCTTTATTTTCAACTGGTTCACACATACCTAGGCCTAGACTCAACACACAAACAGGCAACTTTTTGGATTATGTTTCGTGTTCTGTGTAGACTTTAGGTACATACCTCAGATGGCGGAATCCTCCGGTGTACCGACCGCTGGTGGACCTGTTGACAATGGAGGAGCGACATTTAATCATCACCTACAGGTTTGACCGTGCCACAATCCAGGAACTGTGTACCCAGTTGGAGCCTGACCTGAAGTCAGCAATCTGCCATCCCACAGGAATCCCCCCTCAAGTGCAGGTGCTATCAATGCTCCATTTCCTTGCAAGTGGGTCATTTCAAACAACAGTGGCCATGGCATCAGGGATGTCCCAGCCTATGTTTTCAAACGTGTTGTCCAGAGTGTTGTCTGCCCTGCTGAAACACATGCGGAGCTACATCGTTTTCCCTCAGGTGGAGGATTTGCCTACAGTGAAAGGTGACTTCTATGCCCTTGGACATATCCCTAACATCATAGGTGCCATTGATGGGACCCATGTAGCTCTGGTCCCCCCCCACAGGAGTGAACAGGTGTACAGGAACCGGAAGAGTTATAATTCCATGAATGTACAGATGGTATGTTTGGCAGACCAGTACATCTCCCAGGTAAATGCTATGTTCCCTGGCTCAGTGCATGGCGCCTACATCCTGCGGAATAGCAGCATCCCTTATGTGATGGGTCAACTCCAGAGGCACCGGGTGTGGCTATTAGGGGACTCTGGTTACCCCAACCTGTCATGGCTACTGACCCCAGTGAGGAATCCCAGGACCAGGGCAGAGGAACGCTACAATGAGGCCCATGGGCGGACTAGGAGGGTGATCGAACGCACCTTCGGCCTCCAGAAGGCCAGGTTCAGGTGCCTCCATATGACAGGTGGTTCCCTATTCTACTCACCAAGGAAGGTGTGCCAGATCATCGTGGCCTGCTGTATGCTACACAATTTGGCTTTTGCGACGCCAGGTGCCTTTTCTGCAGGAGGATAGTCCAGATGATGGTGTGGCAGCTGTGGAGCCTGTGGACAGTGATGAGGAGGAAGCAGAGGAAGAAGACATTGACAACAGGGACTCAGTTATCCAGCAATATTTCCAGTGACCCACAGGTGAGAATACATTCCTGCCTACTGCAAGTACTTTCACACTTCTACCTCTATCCTGTCTGTCGATTTCAACCAGTATATGGTAACTGAGTTGTACATTTCCATTACGGTTTCACAGGTGTGGTTTCCAACGTGTGTCATCTGCTTAGATTCCTCATGGACTTGAGATGTGTGACATAGGTATGTTGACATTACATTTGAGAACCCATTTTGTCACTGTCATTGCTAATATACATTTTCTAAATCACAGACTGACTCCAGGTTGTTTTGTGCTTCAAGGGTGTTTATTGCAGTGCTAAATATTGGAGGGGGGTTGTAAAATGGTGAGGGGTGATGGTGGAGGAATGTCCATGGCAGAGTCCAGTCTATTAGTCTCACAGGTGCATTGCCCATATGGGCATAGGAAGTGGAGCTGGGGCAGTTCCAATATGGACAGGGTTACAAAGTGGGACAGTAAGATGACAATCAGGGTGGTCTTATTTCTTGGCGGGGGTCTTGGCATTGTGCTCTGTCTTGTTCCTGGTTCTCAGGGACCACTTGCGGGGTGGTTCTCCATCTGCAGGGGGTGGGGTGCTGGTGTGGTGGTCCTGTGGCGGTGCCTCCTGTCCACTAGCGCCGGCGGATGTGGTGGGCAGTTCATCGTCCAGGCTAGTGTCAGGGGCCCCTTGGAGTGCCACAGTGTCCCTCATGGTGTTAAGTATCTCCTTCAGCACCCCTACGATGGTGCCCAGGGCGGTGCTGATGGTTCTGAGTTCCTCCCTGAAGCCCAAATACTGTTCCTCCTGCAGGTGCTGGGTCTCCTGAAACTTGGCCAGTACTGTTGCCATCGTCTCCTGGGAGTGGTGGTATGCTCCCATGATGGAGGAGAGGGCCTCGTGGAGAGTGGGTTCCCTAGGCCTGTCCGCCCCCTGTCGCACGGCAGCCCTCCCAGTTCCCCTGTATTTCTGTGCCTCTGTCCCCTGGACTGTGTGCCCACTACCACAGCCCCCAGGTCCCTGTTGTTGTTGGGGTGGTGGGTTATCCTGGATTCCCTGTAGTGGTGGACACACAGCTGATTGACGTGTCCTGGGGACGGAGGTATGGGCCCGCTGGGTGGGTGCTGTGCTGGTGTTACCAGAGGGTGGAAGGTCTGTGGTGGGCTGTGCCTGTGTGAGGGGAACCGACTGTCCCGAGGCCCACGATGGTCCGGGCTGGTCATCTAGATCCAGGTGGACAGAGCTGCTGTCATCACTGTGGGCCTCTTCTGTGGGTGGGGTGGAGATGTCTGGACCCTCCTGTCTGGTGACGTTGGGTAGTGGTCCTGCAGGTGTAGAAAGGCATGATTATTGCATCTGTGTGTTTCATGGTGTGCAATGGGTGGGTGACCGTGTACCCCAGTGCTAGCATTCCTGTGTGTTGGCTTGTGTGATGATGGTTGAGGGGGGTGTTATGGGTATGTGCAGTGGGCATGCTTTAGTGATGGGTGTCCATGCTTTGTTTTTGTATGCAGGGATTGGTGTTGGGATGGGTGGTTTGTGATATTGGTACATTTGTGAGGAGTTTGAGTGATAGGGGTGGGGGCGAGGGTGGGGGTATGTGATAGCATGCAGGTAGGGTGGGGGATATGATAGTTAAGATTTGACTTACCAGAGTCCATTCCTCCACCGACTCCTGCGAGGCCCTCAGGATGCAGAATAGTCAAGACCTGCTCCTCCCATGTTGTTAGTTGTGGGGGAGGAGGTGGGGGTCCACCGCCAGTCCTCTGTACCGCGATGTTGTGTCTGGAGACCACGGAACGCACCTTCCCCCGTAAGTCGTTCCACCTCTTCCTGATGTCATCCCGATTTCTTGGGTGCTGTCCCACTGCGTTGACCCTGTCGAATATTCTTCTCCATAGCTCCATCTTCCTAGCAATGGAGGTGTGCTGCACCTGTGAGCCAAATAGCTGTGGCTCTACCCGTACGATTTCCTCCACCATGACCCTGAGCTTCTCCTCCAAGAACCTGGAGTGTCTTTGCTGTGCCATGGGGTGGTGTAGGTGATGTGTGGGGTGGTGTATGTGGTGATAAGTGTGGTGATATGTAGTGGTGTGTGTTGTTTTGTGCGTGGAAGTAGTGTGGGTGATGGTGTTGAGTGTCTGTGGCTGCTAGTTTGTGGATGGGGTTGTCTCTCTCTGTGCTTCGTTCTCAATTGTTGTCGTAGGGGTTTGTGGGTGATGTGGGTGTGTGTTTTATATTGTATTGAGTGTGTGGGAGTGGTGTGTGTATGTGTCTCAGGTGTGTGTCTTTCGAATTGTCCAATGTGGTGGTGTTTTGGAGATGTGTGTGTATTTTGAGCGCAGCGGTGTGTACCGCCAATGGAATACCGCGGTTGAAAGACCGCCGCGTGGATTCGTGGGTCGTGATAGCATGAGCGTATTTCTGTTGGCGTGACGGTGGAGGTTTTGTTTTGACCAGTTTATCACTGACCTTTGGTGTGGCGGACTTGTGTGGGTGTCTGAATTTTGTCAGATTTCGGGATGTGGGTCATAATAGCTGTGGCGGATTTCCACGGCCACGGCGGTGTGTTGGCGGTCTTCTGCACGGCGGTAAGCGGCTTTTACCGCCAATGTTGTAATGACTCCCTAAGCCTATTCCTCCAGGCTGTGTGATTTTTTGAAGTGGAACATAATTGTACACCGGATGTGGTGAAAACTAGACCAACTCACTGCATGACCTTCTATTACCTGAGCCACATTCCACACTGGCCACATCAACATCATCATTAAGGCCTTGTGTTGTGTGTTGCATAAACGCTTAACCTTGTCCAACCACTCCTGACTTCATGATTTCATTTCCTAAGTTTAGCTTTTAAATGCTAGCTCCCCACCATTGCTCAGAAGAAGTTGATATTGCTTGTTTTTGTTATCATATCAGATATCCTTTGTTGTGTGTCAAATACTGTCATTGTGGTAGTCTGGTCTTTGTCTTCATAAAGTTATGATATAATATGAGCCACTAACTCTCCGTTTTCTCTTAATCTAGTTTACAGTGATGGATAACCCTTTGATTAATCCTGCAGTTGGAGTTAGGATTACTACCACCACTTTAAGATGTCCCCTCAGGAAAAAAAAACCTGCAGTAAGAAGATCCCCATTGTTTCACCTAGTCAGGTAGGAGAAGGACTATGGATTGACGTGAACTTGCTTATCTAGAAATTAACTTGTACTGAGGAAGATGTTGTTTGTGTGTATCTAGGTTTTTGTATGCAAAGTAGACAATGGAAATCATCCCCTAGTGGTCAATGTATTGCAAAGGGCAGCACAGCAAGGGTATAAGTAAATGACATACACTTTTTTTAGCAGATTTAAAAAAACAGGCTGCACTAAAAGACAGCAGTGCAAACTAAAACACCAAAATAAACATTTGAGGCATAAATCAAGTAAAATACATGATCCTTTTTATTCTTAACAAATAGAAAACTCCACCCTTTCCACCCACAACAGGCCCATCCCTCTCTCCAAACAATTAGTACTGTTCCCAAAAAGTTCAATGAAAGTCCAAAGTGAAACCCAGTCCCTACCCCTTCCCCACCATCTCCACCCACAACTCCCTTTGACCAAAAAAAAAATTTAAAAGGGGCTCAGAAGAGGGTACTGTCTATTTGAATCTGGAATTCGACCGGGCCCTGCTCGATCCTGGTTAGCCGGGTCTCCAGATTGTCTATCTGCTGCAGGATATGGTGGTGCAATGTCCTGTCAGAAAGGGTGGCTGTCACGACTTACGTGCTGCTTTACCCTGTAGGCCGCAGAGCGAGTGGTGTGGATCCTGTTCTTGAAGGTTCGGCCTTGGCCCAAGTAGGGGCGACTCTTTCTGGTAGCCATGGTGCTGCAGGCAATGGGTACGCCAAGAGCAGGCCGTGCCCCTCAGAAGTAGTGCCAGATGGAAGAAAAAAACTGAAAGGGGGAAAAAACAACACAAAGAATGTTCCTAAAACAGGAACAAAAACGAAGAGAATATCAGCAAGAGCAAATACAGAAAAAAGTATTCTGAACTGATGAGAACCAGCACAGGAATATGAGGAAACAGGAGCGAAGACACCATCCAAACAGAAAGTGTTGCAGCGCAAGGAGAGAAAGAATCACAGCCCTTAAATACCAACAAACAGGAAACGACCAACAGGAAGTAAAAGGACACCATCTTAGATAGGGAAAAGCACATAGAACAGAATGGACTAGGAACCATAGAGAACAGGGAATAAGGAATGCTGGGAAGAGAAAGGAAACATGGGAAGGAGTAAAGAACATAAAGGAAGGCACAACCAGATGTCTAAGAAAAGAAGAAAGAAGAAAAGAAGAAAAGAAAAGAAGAAGAAAAGAACAGGTAAGTGGGGGGGGTCAGACATACCTAAAAACGCGGTGCACAGCAAAATAACGAGGCCCCATGCCCAATTTGAGGCCTCTGTAAGCACACAGCAGACTGGGGGTGCGTCGCGTAAGAGAAACGCGTGCTGCGGCCCGAGCCGAATGTTCGGCTCGTGCCGCGCACAGCGGCGCAACTGTGGCAGCTGGCTGCGGCACCAGCAATGTAGTGGCAGGAGTCTGGGGCTGATGTGCTTCTGAACTGGGTCCTGGGGCAGAGGCAGCTATTTCCCTCTTCTTCCTCCAAGACCACCAGCCATCAGTATTCAGCCTGTATACTCTCCAGGCTCTGCCACCATAGACAGGCCACTATTTCCTGTCTGGTGGTTGGTGCTGGTTCAACCAGCAGGAGTAGCTATATTGAGAAAAACAAAAATAAAAAGCCAATTGTAAACAATGCTCTGAGCTGCTCCAAAATATTGGATAATACGTTCACGACACAGCTGTGCTGATGGAAACGCCGTCATTTCTCCTCGTTGCGGCAGGACAGCCATTGCGCATAAAAAACAGCAACAGCAGAATGCCAGCTAATAAAGCCAAAGTTATTGGAAATCCCCCGAAAATACTATAGAAAATTGAGTGGATTGCTGATGGTATTAAACTGAATACAGAGACGGTGGGAATGAAACCAGAACCAATAGCTTTGAAAAAATGTGCGATTCCAGTTGTACTGGACGCATTAAATATTCGTCCCACGAGTTCACCAAAGTGTCTCGGAAAGTTTGTATTTAATAGGGACTGTATCTCTGCCGATGACCTTGCCACTTGAAGTGCATAGGTCTTGCACGCAGATGTAAGGGCCACATGCTTTTGAAACAGTAAAGCCTTGAGCCTGCTCAACTTGTCAAAATTCACATTTGAAGTAGCAATGTGAGGCCAAATATCAGCTACCTCTTTAATTTTAGTGGGGGGGAAAATGTACGTTCCCGCAGCATGTAAGACCTTATAGACCAAAACAACGTAAACTATTCCGGCCCGCATACCACAACAGTCTTCACCATTGAGGAAGACGTAGCTGCCGTTTGAAAGCACCTGGAACGTAGGTCTAATCAGGGGGACTGGAACTCCCTTCAGATAACAAGCCAAGTTCACAGCAGAGGCATTACACGCCCCATGCAAGGACAGCTGTTTACAAACAATTGAATGGCTGACTGAAGTCTCGCATTCACTACCGCTAAGAAAGACTTCTTTCATGCCATTGAAGCATTTGTATGAGAAGGGAAGCTCTCACACCTCATGAATATAACTATCTCCCAGCTTGTCATATCTGCCTACCGGAATGTGTTTTAAACAGGAGGTGAATTGGAGTGTTAAAACAGGCAGATTAATGACCCCATGTATTAACCACTCAGCAGATGGTATTTTCACCACAGTAAAAGGCAACTTTTGTAATTTCTCGATCTTAAGCATGACATAAGTCGCTTCCTTCTTAGCCATTAGTTGTTGTTGTCGTGTTAAATTAAAGGAAGAAAAAATCTCCCTTGCACTAACATGCTGCCAGGGAACGCGACTCGCCTTCAATATTTGAAGCGTCCAACCCAACTGCATAATGGACCTTAGCTGACTCTGCCCATGATGTAATGTAGACATTTCTGTTTGTATAATGTCCATAGCAGAAGAGACGATGGGGGTTATTCTAACTTTGGAGGAGGTGTTAATCCGTCCCAAAAGTGACGGAAAAGTGACGGATTTACCACCAGCCGTATTACGAGTCCATTATATCCTATGGAACTCGTATTACGGCTGGTGGTATATCCGTCACTTTACCGTCACTTTTGGGACGGATTAACACTCCTCCAAAGTTAGAATAACCCCCGATATTATTTAGTGTATATATCTGGTCAGACAAGGTGTTACTCCCATTATCCACAACAGCTAATGCCTTTTTTAGATTTTCCTGATCTATTTGCCTTAACCGGGCAGCTGCTTCCTGTTGGGAAAACTTCCAAATGTCATTACATACTGCATACAAGAAACGCTTCCTACGTTGTGTTCTGGGGCCTAACAGGAAGTCCTGTGAATCAGTGGTATTAGACAGGAGACTGAGGTGTTCTCTAACCGCATTCAGTGAGGATGATTTTAACCATTTCTGGCACAATTTTCCTACACTATATGTCGTAACTATACCCGCATGTTCGGATGATATATAGCGAGGGTCTGGCCTACTGGTTCGAAAACCCCCCGAGGAGCTGACAAAACGTTGATGACACCCATTGGTATCTTTTGGCCACAATACCCACCCGCCAGGACATGTCAGTGATGCATTAAATGTACCATTCTGGACCCATTCGTCGAGCTGATCTTCAGTGGTTTCTGTATATTGTTACCATTTATAAAACTTTGCGGGGAAGATATACTGGCCATGTTTAATTCCTTAATTTTAGCTAAGCCTAAACAACTTGTTTGTTGCATTGTTTCATTTAAAAATATAATTTGTACAGGAATAAGGCATGCTCTAAACAAAGCTTCCTTTCCCCTAATTTGCCAGTTTTTTGTTCCCCGTACACTTTTCAGATCGATCGTTTTCAGCCAATATTCATAGCCTTCTATAGACAACCGGGAAACAAAGGATTCCCAATATATACATTTCATATTAGTCATTAATATATGTATATCCTTAGTAGATGCTACCTTAAAATAATGTGACTCAGCATTTCTTACATTGTGCCCAGAAAAATATGCAAACTTTTCAGAATATGTCTTAGAATTCCCCTGTGGTGGAGTCGGACAATGTACCCATTGTGTATAATTAAAAACAGTTTTGAGGCTGCTTGCTCTATGTATGAAATGGTGCCCATAATAATTATAGCAAAACATATCACCATAAATCTCTTTAAATTGATAAACATCTTTGTTTTCAAAGACAGTATAATATTGCAATTCAGTCAACATAGAATCAACTGTTTTCACATCCCAATCATCAGAAACAATGCCTGGTATTACTATATCGTTCATTGATAATTTGAACACATACGGTATTTGAATGACTACTGTGGGACCATATATCTCAAACATTACTTTGTACCAAACAATCCCATCAGGAATTGGTACTGCGGGAATGTTCACGAATGACAAGTCTCTTCGGACCTTATGTGATGAGAAATGTGGCTTTAAAACCTCCTCCACCAGTTCAACTGTTGATTTTTCAGGAAGAAATTGACCATGTATTAGTGAGAAAAAGGAAATGACAAAACCAATCCAAAGAAAAAATGCTAGGACAGTCAAAGAGAGCCATATATAGTTCCATGGAAAAACAAAATACGTTTCTTTAAGCCAGTTTTTTAGCTTATTCTTGACAAATAGGCTGTCAAAGAGGTGAATGAGTCTGAGAAGTCATCATTGAAGTTGGCAAAATATCCAGAGGCAGTTCGTGCAAATGGTGGAGCCGTGGTCAGTGGTGGAGTTGGTGTTTCCTGTGGTGGCACACTATAGATAGCACCAACCATCTGTGTTGGAGCTGAGTCAACTTGGTCAAATATTTCTAAATTGTTTTATGTTAGTGGAACTAATGCAAGATCATCTTCCACCCTTCCCAGCTTCGGAGAGGTGTCGGTGTTGGTATAAACAACTTGTAGAGGAATTTCTGCACCAGCAGGGAGAGGGATTCAGGAGCTACTGGATGTTTCTTTTGGTCGGCTGTACCGGATCGGCCACATGGTGTAGTTTGACATTGTCGATGGAGACAAAACGATTTTCTTTGGCACCTGCCAACGGTGGTAGAATTACAGTTCTGTTACTGTGTATCCCTAGTACTGGGACTCGTGCTTGACAGGAAGGGTCAAATTCCTTTTTCACACCAACTTTCTCACATACAAGATCCCCACCTTTGTGAATCCAGCTGGTAGATGTTACAGGCACATTCTTGATTCCTGTGGAGGCGGCACTGATAGAAGAATTATCATCACGGAACTGTTGCAATTCCTGTAAGACAGTGACACGTTCATTTATGTCAAAGGGTGTTTCTGCTGCCTCCACGCCAGGACTATCAAGATCCGGAACATACATTCAAGTTCCAAACAGGAACTCATATGAAGTACGACCCCCCAGCAGGGCCCTGGTCCTAATGGAAAGCCGCAACCGCATGTGTACCGATAAAGACTCGCAAATCTTCAATAACAGTCCGAGCGTCAGCCGAGCGTTGTGGCCACACCCATAAAAATCTGGAGCATGAATCAACAGCGCCTAAAATATACTTGGATGCACTATCCAGTGTTAGGAGACCACAGTGGTCCAAGTACACACATTGTAACGGTTTGTTTGAAATCGAGAGGAGTGTCTGCGGCAGGCGTTTGGCAGTGGAATCTTTAATTTGTTGACAGATGTCACAACAAAGGACATACTGCTTGGTCTCTTTGTAAAGACCTGGCCACCAATAACGGGCCTGCAAGATCGAAATTGTAGCCGCCACACCAGCATGGGCAGATGCCACCCCCTTATGCGCTGCTTTAATCAATTGTGATCTTATATTTCTGTTTGGAATGCCTCGTACACCTACGCCTGGTATTTTAACCTCAGCGTTCAGCATACCTCCCATTCGGTGATACTTGTTAGGAAATCCTTTACGTTAGGGTGTACCATCAGCCGTAGCTGTCACGGCAGCCCAAATGTCTGAGTCTGGTTTTGAACTCAAAGGAGTCACTGCAGCTACAGCGGCCACAGCCACTGCTGACTTTGCGGCTTCATCAGCCAATGTATTTCCAGCAACTTGTATCCCAACGCACTGGTGTCCAAGTGTATTTACAACGTGGACATTTGGTAGCGTTTCTTTTAGATCTGCTACCTTCCCCCACAGAAGTATGTGTTTCATGGTGTTGCCTTTGGAATCTCTGAACCCCTTCTGACGCCAATAATGCAGGTATTCATTAAAGGACTGGACACAATAATATGAATCACAGACAGTCAGCTTAGGCTGTGCAGGATCCGTGTGTTCCAGTGCCATCAGCAGAGCCTTTAGTTCTGCCAACTGTGCTGTGCAATCAACTAGGTTTTGTGTAAAGGTATGTAGAGGACAACATTTATCACCCTCTATGTAGCCACTTACGACTGCGCAAGCAGCAGAATCTTGGTGTTTTGTGCCAATTGCAGGTTGTGCTGAGCCATCGGTGTACATGACTCTATGCTATTGTTCAATGGGCAATGTATTTGCTGGAACTGGGTATTCTATTTCGTATTGTAAAAATTCTTGAGTTTGTAATTTTGGGTCAAAAATTTAGTCTACATCAGTGGCTGTCAAAGACGTAGTCCATTGTATCCAACGTGGATGTAATGCTTTTGCGATTGGAACGCTGGCTTTTGTAACAGCCTCTAAGGCTGGGATCGGAGAGCGACAATAATGCATTTTCCTTGGGCAAGAGGTCTTTCTTTAATGACAGCCATCTGCACAGCAGTGAGAATTTTCTCAGTGGGAGCAAAGCATTGTTCTGCTGCTGAATATAAGTGTGATTTGTATGCAATCGGGACAGTCCCACCTTCATTGAATGTCACGTAGGTGAAACCGATGGCGCCAGCTATTACTCTGATGACCAAATGTGTTTTGTTGTCCCTCGTATGTAAGTGTTTTGCTGCAAGCATGTCTGTTTGCAAATCTCGAAGAATACGTGTATGTTCAATTGTCCAGAATTTACTTGAAAAATCAGGATGAATCAAATCATATAAAGGTTTAATGCGTGTAGCATAATCCAGAATGTAAGTTCTGCCAAAATTTAGGAAACCTAATAGAGATTTGAGTTTTTAATCGTATTTGGTGGTTGTAACTGTGCGCATTTTTCTAAAAATTATGGCGCTAGGCTCTTTCCTTCATTGGACAGCTCATATCCCAAAAACAGGACGCTGAGGAAGGCAATTATATATTTTTTTTAAATTGAATTTGTACCCAAATTCAGCGAAACCTACAACAATGTGGGCTACCCGTCTTAGATGTTGAGGTAGTTCATCGTCCGTAAAATAGATATCATCTACATACGACAATGCTTCAGGATCAATCTCGTGCAAAATGGCTGTCACACGAGCTGCGAACAGTCCTGGGCTGTTCTTATACCCCTGAGGTAAACAATAGAATTTTTTCGGGGAGCCTAGTGTGCTGAAACTTGTTAAGTCTCTAGTCTCAGGCGCTATATTCTGGCAGAAAAAAACATTGGAAATGTCCAGTGTTGTTTTGTATTTTTTACACACTATATTGTTCATTAGTGCTGTTCTATGTGAATTTTGTATAGCATAAGTGTGTGTATTACTGTTTACATGTCTGTAGTCTAAGACTATTCTGTGTGAATGGTCTGGATTAGCTACGGGGAATAATGGATTATTCATTGGGGAGACACAGTGTTCAATTATGCCCTGGTACTCTAACTGCATGAGTATTTCTCTCACCGGTGCTTTTGCTTCTAGTTTTATTGGATACTGCGGTTGTAGTTGAGGTTCACTTTTAATTGGAATTACATGGTAGGGGGATTCTTTATCCCATCCTACTTGATTTCAGTATAATGCAGGTGCTTGTGCCAAAGCCCATTCAATGGAATAGGATTCGGCGAGTTCCTCTGGAACAAGGGGCAAGAAGGAAGGCTTAATGACATCTTCTCCATATGGGCAGGTACGGATAAATTCAGGTGGCCAATCTTGTTCGGCCAACAAAACATCATATATGTTTACCACGTGATCCCAAAAGATTGCGTCTATTATGCGTTCAATGTCTCCTTCTAACTGTAGCGTTACTTTATACACCCTATCAGGCGTGGAGACACGCATGTCCGCAGTTTCTACTTGTATAAAGTCATCAGTTGCTTTCACCTCCAGATGCTCAAGAAGATTCCGGCGAACTATTGTGACCTCTGCCGCGCTGTCTAGCAGTGCTAAAGCCCATTTCTTGTTCTTCAAGAGGACCCTCTTCCTGAGTGGCATGTCGGACTGCGACTGCTGCCAGTTTTTTCTTTTTGAATTGTGGTTTTTGTTGGGTTGGTTTCTGTTCCTTTTTAACAGAAACCTCCGAAGAGCATTGTGATTCCTGTCTCGGTTTCATGTACTCTGTCGTTCACTCTGATCGCCCACCTCTCTCATTTCGTTTTTCCGATGAGTCCTGAAAGGAACGAGATTGGCGTGTATCAGTATATTGATATCAATCAGGCGCTTTTATATTATCTCTATTTCTGAGATTATATCTATTCTGCGGGGTCTCCATACACAGAGATTCTCCCCTCTCTTTTTTAGGAGTTTGTTGCTTTTTATCGCAGCATTTCTTATTACCCTCAGGTGCTTGCTTGGGGGAACCTTTACTCGATTTGCCCTGAAATTGTGGTTTAGATGGACTGGCCCCTAAACTATCTCGACCGATACTAGAATAGGTCCCTGCGATGATTTTGGGCAGCCCTCGTTCCTGATCCTGTTGAGGAACGTCACGGAGCCGCATGCGCACTGCAAGCGCTACCGCTTCCCCTTTAAGATTACTTAAAATGATTGAGGATACTGTGGCAAAATTACCCATCAATTGCATCCCGAAATCTAGGACTGGGGCAGCCCCATACTCGTTTTGGATTTGTTTCAACACCTCCGGTAAATTGGCAAGTGTCGGTGTACCGTGTGCGGTTGTATAGAGCGCGGCAAATACCGTGCCCCAGGTATTACAGTTATCTACTATAGGGACAATTCCAAAAGGCAAGCACATCGTTAATATTCTATGTTTATCCTGAGATCCTATATGGGGAAATACTGCCTCAAACGCATTAATCTTTTGTGCTAACAGGATTTATACCTGGTGTTACTGCATGTGGATGTGCCGGAGCAGCATGTGCTGGGTTTGTATTTAATGTTTGCATTACGAATTGTACTAATCTTCTATATATCGCTGTTATTTCAGTATATAAGCGATGAACCTCAGCTACAGCTAAATTTGCAACTGCAGGATGTTGTGTATAGGTGGCCAATAAAGGCCAGGTAGGACCATCTTTACTTAGAGGACCTAACCGTACTGGTAAATTTGTGTGGCTTAGGGCGCCATCAAGCCAGTTATTATGTTCTTGATAAGATAAAGGTATTTCTAAATATGCATGTGCTCTGTATTGTCCAGGTGCATTTGCAAGTGTATAATGATGAAATGTATTTGTATTCCCATCAACTGCTGGAAATGTGACCCAAGAATAAAAAAGTTCAGATCTATAAGCTGCATGGGCATCCACCACAAATGTGACTGGACCGCCCTGGGCCGTTAAGCCACTCGCTAATAAATATGTAGTTAGAGGTTGTCTCATATTAACCGCTATTTGTACCTGCTGTGGATTCACCATTATAGTAACACTATAAGTTCGGAGAAGGCACACCAAATAGGGCTTTCCTTTTAAAGATCAAGCTTGAACAACCTCCAGCTACAAATAGGATAGCCTGCGCAGCTGGGGTGGAAATCCTTAGTACCACGGACGTCTCTGCATTCGGTATTGAGGCGTCTTTATATATAATGAGACAGAGATATTCCGGAGGACCCGAAAATTAGAGCCTGACCAAATGTTGGCAGTGCCATGTCAAATAGGCTCTCATTATTCAGATGAGACTATTGGATTTTGTGCAGCAGAATCGCCTGCGGTGTGGGAGACTGAGTCCAACCGACTGCAGGTGACACCTGTCGCTCCAATCCGTGTTTTGCTCCGGCTAACTAGCAGTGTCTCATCTCTACCAAAGGATAGTGATGATTGGGCAGCTCAGCGCATGACATACTAGGCTTCTCAGGGTAGTTGTGGTCACTCAGGTTGCATCGGGTTCTCTCATTTACAATTCAGTCTCATATATAAATGACAAACAGAGTCAGTATATGTTTCAATAATGAGTTTGATAAAACAACTGCATCTTAGATAGCAAAGTGTGAGCTGCAATAACCAGGACGACACAACATGACAGTATTAAAATTGTGTCGAGAAGAGTGAAGCATAAAACCAACGCTATCATATTGTCACTATGATCGATGGACTATTTCCTATCTAGGTTGTAATTGAGCACAGCGTGTTAAGCTCTAATTCTGCCTTTCAGGTTCCCCTGGAAAGACATCAACCCCCAAACCTGAGCAAAGGCCTGTGGTCTGCGTTAGCATATGTAGCGAAGCATTCAGCAATCAGCATGCAGTTGTGGTTCCCTGGCTGGAATCTCCCTCGAACGTGTAAGGCACAAGGAAGTGTTTATATAATAACACAGCTGATGTTCTGAGAAAATGTCCCTACGTAAGGATGTGTATTTTCTATGAATGTTGGAGACTAAACTTCTACCACGTTCACCGGCAATGTACCGAGCTGTAGCCTTGAATGAAGTACAGAGTGATCAAGAATGTCTTGTTTGAGAACAGAGTGCTGGCCTAGGTAAAAACAGTTAGATAGATGAAAATAAAACAAGACCGTAAAAATCGTTATTGTTAAAATAACGTGCATGGAGCTATAACTAAAATGGCTACACAACAACCCATCCATCCATTTACCCAATACTCTCCCACCATCCTTTTCTACAAATTCTTTCCTTTCACTCATTTCACCCATCCTGTCTTTTAACCTTTCATTCTTTCCCGTTTCCATCAAGCCATAATTCTTAGCGTACATTATGCATACCTTTGCTGAATTTCAGATAGGAGAGACAGCAAACCAACTACCGCTATAGCTTGTAATGCGGGGGGTTCACAATCACAACAACGCCATTGTAGCTAATAACTATAATAGTAATTGTTAATAAGCAAGCAATGTGACTTACTACCACCCATCCCTGCTCCATCTCTTCCTGCAGCAGCACTTGAGCCGGCACCACTGGTGGTCAATGTGGCTAGAAAACAAATTATTCAGTTCTGAGATGCCAGGTACACCTCCACTTAATTTTTGTAATAAAAAAAATGCAACCACAATACATCGCTATAGTTTGGTTAGCATTGTATGATCTTCTACCAAAAATATCACTCTGGGCATTTTCTTGGTTCGCAATGTTAGAAAAGCCAGGTAGTCATGCCAACTAAAAACGTTTCATAATGGAGGGGCAGAGTTATAGCTATGAAGATGATGACTGGGAATCGTTGAAGCACAATGAAGAGGTGGAAATTTTTTTTTAATGAAAGACAGAAAAAAAAAGATAATGCAGGGATAACAGGAATTAATCAAAAATTGGATAGGGGAGTTGGAAAGAAAGTAGACTATTAAAAAATAAACAAGGCAAAATTGAAAGTAGTATGATAGTGGGGAGAGGTAAAAGTTAGGGAAATAAAAATAATAATAAAAAATATTAGGACTTACTGGGCTGATTAGAGCTATCAGAAATTGGCGTTGGTGGTCAGCGCTGGTGGTCGGCACCTGCTCTCCAGCTCTTGCCAGACCCGCCTCTTTAACCCTCTTCTTTCCCTTGGGTGTTGATGTAAGAAATAAAAAAAAGATAAAAAAATAGATTAGTGGTACAGTTAATCATCACAAAATTATTATAACATGCAAAAGCAGTAGCATTGTACTTATCTAAATCAGATCGCCTATGGTACTAGTATGATCGGCTATTGTTGACTTGGCTATACTTCTAAAATCCCTACAGCAAATTTCCTTACCAAAAGCTACATTTGAAACTAATGCATTGCAATTAATTATCTTTGATTGTATTCTAATTTCTCAACCCCCTTGATGGACCAACTAAGCCTCGCTTTTTTGCAGTACATTGATGCATACTAGTAGTACTACATATCACTGTGAAAATGCTTGGGACTGTATGAGCTACATAGATAAAAGTCACACAGAATGCTAACTCACTGATATCACTAATTCACTATGGTGACAGGACAGAGAAGTCTTCATTGCAATGGCTTCTTAAATAATCAATCAATCAATCAAGAAATTTATAGAGCGCGCTACTCACCCGTGAGGGTCTCAAGGCGCTGGTGGGGGGGGGGGAGATCACTAAATCAGCTAAAGTGAGTGCCGATGAGTATGATGAGGTTACTCCGAGCACCAGCCTAGCTCTAGCTGGGTTACATAATAATATTCTTAACATAAATTAGATGTAACTTACCTCTCAGTGTGAGCAGCATGCTATTCAGAAAAAAATGTAGCATTGTAGAAAACAAACACAATCATATGGTTAACACTCACTAAGCCCCAAATCTCTACCTAGCAGGTTGAGTAGGTCCT
The DNA here is from genome assembly GCF_031143425.1 of Pleurodeles waltl. Taxonomy (NCBI): domain Eukaryota; kingdom Metazoa; phylum Chordata; class Amphibia; order Caudata; family Salamandridae; genus Pleurodeles; species Pleurodeles waltl. The sequence continues at coordinate 359,110,062 of NC_090448.1, read as the reverse complement.
GTTTGCAGTCAATGATATCCGTCCAGCAGTGCATGAGCTGCTGGGTGGTGTGCTGTACCTGGCTGGTGTGCCACACACACCGGCACACCCTCTCCCAACGCAGTCAGTGCTCCCACAGGGGGTACCTGCTGCCAGGCTTGCCGTCTGCTACCAGCATGGAGGGGAGGTGATGCTGCACATATAAAACAAGTGCTGCTACCTCTACCTCACAAAAGATGGGCTGGGGCTGCCGTCCACAAGGTAGGGGGCTGCTGCCACTGGCTGCTTGGGAGGGTCTGGTGCCACCGCTTCCCTGCTCGTCGCCCTGCTCTGCCATGGTGCTGGCCTGGGTGGGGTAAAGAAAATAAAAAGAAAGAGGGGATGGAAGGAAGTAAGGGAGGAAGGAAGTAAAGGGAAAAATAATTAACAAAAATACAAAAACAAACAAAAACACACACTAATACAATAAATAAAAATGAGGTATAGATTAATTAAGGGGGTGGAGGATTGAAAGATAAAAGAAGGATTCAAACTAGGCCCAGCACCATGAACAGAGTCATAAAAACAAGATGGCCATGCCCATACAAACAGCGTGGTGCCGTACACGCGATGTTGAATGCGAGAACATACTTCGCAATATGGTTGATGTAAAACACAATGTGAACAGGCACGCTGGGGAACTCTGCAGGCCTGCAAAACTACTCGTAGCACAGTGAAGTTTTTTGGCCACCTAGTGGAGTTCCACGTAGCACGACTTCGCGCACTCTGCCCAGGCCTAGATATTTCTATGTGTCTCAATCCATTTTTGGAGCGGTTTTATCACCTGCCTAAACTCCAGTCCATTAGTATTTTGTATAATCCTCTTACCTCCTGTGGCACCAATACACATCTACAACAGTTAGCACATAAGTGGACTAAGAATTTGGGCTTGCTGGTGACCGAAGTGGACACCCGTGGTAGTGTCCAGCTAACTCAAGTCATACTCAGTGTGTCTGGACTGAAAAGCTTTGTCACAGAGTGGGGTGGGGTCAGCAGTCTCACTGACCCCATTCCACTCTGTGACGAGGCTGGGACCCAACCCTCCTGGGGACTGGAGGCTGAAGGTAAGTGTGTGTTTATGTGTGTGAGTGTATGTGTGTGATGTTTTAAATTGAATGTTTGGTGCGCACGTGCATGTTTGAGTGTTATGAGTGTTGTTAATGGATGTGCGTGCGTGCGTGTGTGTGTGAAAGAATGAGTGTGCGCGATCTTTTAAAATGAATGTTTGGTGCATGTGTGCATGTTTGAATGGTATGAATGTTGTTAATGGATGTGCGTGCGTGTGTGAAAGAATGAGTGTGTGTGATGTTTTAAAATTAATGTTTGGTGCGTGCATGTTTGAATGGTATGAGTGTTGTTAATGAATGTACGTGCGTGCCTGTCTATGTGTGAAAGAATGAGTGTGTGTGTGTGTGTGCCCCGCCCGCCCCCCTCCCTCCTAAAGCTGCCGGCTGCCACTGCCTGCAGACTGTTCAAAACGGGCCTTTGGCCATCTACTTACTGTTTTTGGTGCTCAAAACCAGGGGCAGATGCTGATCACATTTTTTCCACTTGCCCCTCCCTCTCCTAATTTTGGGCTTCGATATTTTATAGGCTAAACAATCTAATACAAGGAGAAATTGATGACGAACCCAAGCTCATAATGCTTGGCCATTCGACCTCTACTCCACATAGTCTGGAATTGATCTACTTCCATGCGATCACAGTGGCTAGATTGTGTATTGCTAGGGCATGGATGCAGTGTGAACCCCTGACCCTAGGGCCTGTTGCATGAGTTTATCTTTGCCTGTGGTTTGGAATTCACGAATATTCATTTTAATCTAAAAAGACCAAACTTGAAAAAATTGTGGTCTCCAGTCAGGGAAGGCTTCACTTTCAGTATGCCCGACTATCCTTCTGAGATTTTAAACAATTTAGAAACTGTAAAAATTATGCTGGTTTGTATGTATGACATTGCACTTTCTTGTTATTTATTTAAATATGGCCTGGAGTTATATTTGAGTGGATATTACTGCCTTTGCGCTCACTGTATCGTATCTTTTGATACTTCATTAAAAAAATGAAATAATGGTGCAAGATTATATACATCATGATGGGCTTGTCATGTAATGATGCTGCATAAATTAAACAAACATATTAAAATTGATAAAAGAATTATGTGAATTTTGTGTATAAACGTTTGTATATGTGCGAAATAGAGAAGTATGCTTATTTGGTCTATCAATACAATTAACAATATGAAAATATGTACACAGTTTTATGGTGAAATGAAACATAGTGATTGCATCCTTTTACAAACTTTGTAAAATTGTTGTTGTGTTAGATATTTATATATCTTTATTTCGGTTACAGATTTGTAGATCGTTTCTGCCTTATAATACACGACAAGTTCTGAAATGCAAAGAAAAGCTTCCATCCTGATGAAATTAGGAGCCTTCACCGAAACACTGTCTCTTATTAATGTTTTCTACATTGTACTTTACAGAGACAGGTTTTTAATTACAGTCATGCTTGTGGTTGTGGAGAGAGGGTTTTCTGGTAGTCAATTAGTAAACAAAAATATATATTTCAGAACAATGCTCTATTTTATATTGTGGCAATCCTTGTTCAGAAAGAATGCATTTTCCCTAAAGGTGACATCTTTTAATGGAAGTCATATGGCCTGAGATTGCATCATAAAATGTAATTTTGCAAAGGTTTTCAAAGTAGAAATGCACCAAAGCATTAAGCATTTCATATGCAAGCATATCTCTTAGTGAAATAAAATTCTACCATATCCCTCTACATGCTCCATAACTGACATCTAAATATGTACTCCGTGCACTACATGAGATATTAGTAGCAATCATCAGTGATTACTGTGTTCATGGCCCATTACTCAAATCGCCAAGCATCATCGTGCATTTCTATAAAACAAACTCAACAGCAATTTTTTTACACACTAACTAATGCTAGGCACAACACGTCCTATTGAAGGGATTTTAAAAGTACAGAATGCAGCTCCAAAAACAGAGACCACAACTAGCTCCCCTGACCTTTGGGCTGCCATCCAACTCTACCATTTTAGCCTAACCATAATGTCGCCTACACATTTCAAGCCATATGTGGAGGAAATTTGCAAGGGCTTTTCACGCAGTAAACAAAATGTAACTTTGATGCTTCTCTTTAACAGCCCATTCACTAACATTTGTTTTCCCTTTCTGAACAGGCCCTATCACTTGCCATTCATGAATCATTCCACATGCACCTGCTCAACCACACTTACATGCTCTCTCCAAAGGCACCACATTTTCATACACAGAATCCCACACAATCATAAATCCCGACACATATAATAAGCCACATCTATATTACCAAACAGACATGTCACACTACAGTTTCTACAAACACATTGATACAAACTCACCAACGCACACACAAGAATACACACCCAAATAAATACATACATAAAACACACACACACACCATCACATACACACTACCTCACTAACACTCAAACACTCATATGCCTATGAGCAATCATCCACATCCCTAAACACACATCACCGGATACACATCCCTTACATATGCACTCGCCTTGTAACACAACCACACAACAATCAGTGGTCCCCAACCTTTTTACTTCTGAGGACCCCCACCTTATCATTACTGGAACCCAGGGACCCCCAGTGAATCATTATAGGAATCCAGGGATCCCCTTTGAGTCATTACTGGAAGCTGGGGACCTCAGCCTAAACAGTGTTGATGATTTGATCCGCAAAACAGTACACAAACAATACATAAACACACATTCATCAAACACGTACACAAATAATAACACATTTTATTTAATTTGCAAACAAATAAAAAAATTGAAAAAATGTTCAAATTTAATAGGAAGGTTGTAGCGTTTCTAAATTCAATTGAAGCCACGCATTGTCCATACTGTATTCGGTTGGATGCACTTGCACTGCCCCCATGAATCAATCTGAGGATACTAATTTAATTTTTAGCCTCCAGTTTGAAATTCCTTAATGTGTTCAGTATGTTTTAAAATGTTCAATTGAATATTTAACCCCTTTATTTATATACACATAATTAATATGTTAATTTTAGTTAATTGACTAAGCAGTCGTGGACCCCCTGAAGTGGTTTCGCGGACCTCCTTGGGTCCCCGGACCACAGGTTGGGAACCACTGTACTATATAACACTGTACTCCAGGCACACACAGAATACATTCACCCCAAACAAGCATATTACAAGCCCAGACATGTGCCACAAACATTGTCAATCACTCTCAGACACTCACACCGCCAAAGCCCCAGATACAAACCTGAGACATACCACGGGACAGGTGCATTCACCACCTAAATGAGTCACTCAGGCACCCAGAAGAAGACAAGCAGACTATGAAAAGCTAAGAATGACAGGAACCAACAGGTCAGATAGGTTTAGGTTCTTTGTGTAGCAGGCATTCATAGAAATGTACACACACCTGCACAAGGCAGGCAGGCAAGTACTCATAGCAGGACAGAGCATAGCTGGCAAGTTTTTCGATTCCATATGTGTGACATTTCTATGTTTTCAGTGTATTTAGGTGTGACATTTGAATGCCTTATGTATGAGTGATATTTTATTGAGAGCATAGTCAGGCAGTTTTGACCATTTAATGAGGATATATCCTTCTCACCACTCTGTACACACACTGGACATAAGCTGTGTAAATGTGCCTATGATGGCCAAAAACATTTTACCTGAATGTGGAAAGTAAAAGCTCCACTGCATATGGTGTAATTCAGAAGGCTGCTTTAACCCTTTTGCTAACCCCCATGCTAAGTCCTTTTTTGTCTCTTTGGGGTAGTTCGCCCTTAGGCTTTCATAACATTTTGTCCACATAAGCTATCAATGCAAAGTTTTCGTCCACTTTTTCCAACATCCTGGGGTTTCTAAAAGTATCCAGGGTTTGTAAATTCACATGTAGAGGACCGAGAAATTAGCCCAAATATAGGTAAATTTTGTTTTTCTTTTTTGGAAAAAGTGCTGCAGGAGAAAGTATTGTTGTCCTAAAAATTACATCAACAAAACGTTTGCGGCAGTAAAATTTCCATCTTCCCAGGTTTCGGGAAGAGACAGACTTGATTTAGATAACCACATTTTTTAACAGAGATTTGGCATTTTACTAGATAGCCAATGTTTCTATTGTTTTGTGCTTGCAACCTCTTTAAAGTTTGTGGTGAAAACTGGTGAACAACCCCTGGTGGATCCCAGAAAGCTATACATTTCTGAAAACTAGACTGAATTCTAAATTCAGCAAGGGGCCATTTGTATAAATCCTTCAAAGCTTTCCCAAAGAAACTAAGGGGCTCATTCCGACCCCGGCGGTCAAGGACCGCCAGGGCCGGGGATGCGGGAGCACCGCCAACAGGCTGGCGGTGCCCCGCAGGGCATTCTGACCGCGGCGGTTTGGCCGCGGTCAGAAGAGGAAAACCGGCAGTCTCCAGTCCACTGCCCGACGGAATCCTCCATGGCGGCGCAGCTTGCTGCACCGCCATGGGGATTCCGACACCCCATACCGCCATCCTGTTCCTGGCGGTTTGCCCGCCAGGAACAGGATGGCGGTATGGGGTGTCGTGAGGCCCCTGGGGGCCCCTGCAGTGCCCATGCCAATGGCATGGGCACTGCAGGGGCCCCCGTAAGAGGGCCCCACAAAGGATTTCAGTGTCTGCGGTGCAGACACTGAAATCCGCGACGGGTGCAACTGCACCCGTCGCACCTTCCCACTCCGCCGGCTCCATTCGGAGCCGGCTTCCTCGTGGGAAGGGGTTTCCCGCTGGGCTGGCGGGCGGCCTTCTGGCGGTCGCCCGCCAGCCCAGCGGGAAAACCAGAATGGCCTCCGCGGAGGCCATTTGGCGGTGCCCGCCAGCCTCAGAATGAGGCCCTAAGTGATGAAATAAAACAATACTGAAAATGAGTAGAAAACAAAAAGCCATTTTCATTTTAACTTCTCACATTCTCCCACTCAAAACTGACCGTTCTTTTTGCAATGTGCCTAGCTGTGGATTTTGGGCGCTAGCTCAACCGTCACATAGGGAAACTTAGCAAACCTATACATTTTTAAAAACTAGACATTGAGAGGAATCCAGGATGGGGTTACTTGCATGGCTCTCACCTGGTTGTTTTACCCAAAATCCCCTGCAAACCTCAAACTCTGACTAAAAAATACATTTTCCTTACATTTCTGCAATGGGAATTCCTGGACTCTGCGGGGAACCACAAACTTCCTTCCACCCAGCATTCCCCTAAGTCTTCTGATAAAAATGGTACCTCACTAGCAATTGTATTTGTCCATGTTTCTCTTAGCAAAGGTAGGAGATATATGGGAGCAGTGTTTTCTTCTCCTCATATTAATGTGAGGGCAGTAGTTGATACAGTGCTGTTTTTCATCTGCACCTCCATTAAGAAAAAGGATTGGGGCTGCTGTAGGGTCACATGTGTGGTGTATTATACCGGTGTCCCACTCTGCTTAGCAGTCCTTGGCCCTTCCCTGCGAACTCTCCACATAGTGCATAACCCTTACCACAGAGGCCGCCACACAAAATACAAGCTTAATTTTGGCAGTTTTGGTGATGGCTGGTTGCTGCTTGCCGTTTCTCTTATGAGCTACAGGGAAGGTAACCAGTATGTGTGTGTATTTTTTTATGGAGAAGCAAAAAAACTACTACCAAAAGAAATCCCTTCCTAGCTCAAGCTCATTGGTAAATGTGTTGTGGGTTCTCCATTGTGCCTGGTTTGGACATCCGTATTTTAACATTCAGCACCTAGCCTGTGTCTTTTACACGTAAACATGTTTTGATGCAGTTCATATTTTTAGTACAGCTTGCTTTGAGATCATTGTTTTTTATATTTTAACCAGTTGCTTCATTCTGAGAAGACATAGGGGCAGATTTACAAGAAAGTGGTGCAGCGCTGAGCCACAATTGACAGCGCCGCACTGTGTCAATTCAGAAACGCAGAGATGCTCTGTATTTACGAAAATACGGTGCACCCCTGTGTTTCCCCAATGGCTGGGTGCTAAATTTAACTGCCTAGCACCAACGCAGGCACCCTTGCACACCCCTCGCATATATATGGGTGTTGTAGTGGAACGCCCACAGCAACACCCATTGCACGTCCCTCTTCACCAGAAAA